>NC_087516.1:54124787-55324787 GCF_963921805.1 Phalacrocorax carbo
TGTTAGGCATCCAGCAGCACTGAATTAAAGCTATACCTGGTGACACTAGCTGCATCCTATCACAAATGGACTTGCCCATCATGCTTTTGAACTTCACTCAGAGCCAGACATTTTGTCTTGGACATAAAGTAAACAGACCATTTCCTATGAACTGTTACTCATGGCAGTAGCTCACTGGATAGGTTTCTGTAGCTCCCTTATGCACTGAGCTAAGGTATTGTGACATATATTAATATGCTTTTTAAAGGGCTCCATTGCTTTCAGTGAAGCAGTAACTCAAAGGGTTTTTTACAACATATGAAAATTTCTTGTTTAGAATAGTTCTTTAGGATGTAATTGTAACAGTACTGAACAATTTTTTTAAAATCTGTAAAGATAAGGAGAAATAGGGTAGCCTGTGTCTACACTACTGCAAAAGTCCCGACTGCTGTTCATCCAAGGATTCCCACTTACTACAAAGAAACCATTTATGTTCTGCCATTGAGGTATCATCTCAGCCTGGCATTCAGCATTGGTTGCAAAATCCACAAATGGCCCATAAGCTAGTTTAAATCTCAAAGATCATGGCATAATTGTATGAAATGAAGGGCTAAGCATTCAGTTTCAGTCTGGGTGACACATTTAGATTAAGACAAATAATGAAAAATTAAGAGCAAGAAATCCTGATGAGAAGGAGGAGCTCACTCTGCTTTCTTCTGTAGAATTAGGAGATTAAACACTTATTGCCTCAAGAGCGGAGATGGGGGACCTCTTATCTTTCAAGGTACAATATGCAAAAAAGAAGTGTAGATTTTCCAGGGAAACCCTGCAGCTACAACATCTTATTTTAATTACAGGACACAACAGATTTTTTTTATAAGAATAAGACATTATGGACTTAAAACAGACACAGTACCACAGTTAGCTTGCATATTCTATCACCAAGCTTGAGCCCAACATGACAAGCCTAATAAAGCATGTCAGACTTTACACTACACATCTTGGCTTTTACCCATTTGTCATCACCTTAAGGTTATCCAAAATGCCATTTTAATTAACAAGATCATCCTTGCTTTTCTTTTGATAACACTGTATTACAATGAAATGTTAATGGAAACAAACCTAAAAAAAAACTAGTGGAAGATAGCAGCTGTACTGTCCCAGTTTCAAGGGCTCTGAACCAATGCATCAATAACCAGCACCGGACACAGACAGTGGGAAACCACAAAATTATGGGTGCAAAAGAATGCTGAAGGGAGGTAAAAAAAAAAAATTAAATGGCATTTGGGGTGAAAACTTTCAGCATAACCTTTATGGTAAGCACTTCCAGTCAAATAAAACTGAAAAATCTCATGGACACACTGAATTCTGCCCTCAGAAAAAGAGAAAAATGTTTTAGTGGAGGAGGTTGGTTCACTGCTATTGATAACATATTTCCTTTTCTAAAGACAATCCTCAGAACTACCAGTCTCAGTTCAGCCAGGGAGGATCCCAGAGGAAAACACTGACCAAAAATGCCCGCGATAAGGGTAGTCAAAGACTAGGTAAGTGTGTCCATCCTAAACAGGACACCTCCCTGACTCTTGGAATCTGAGCTGTTCTCAAACTTGGAACCTGACAGACAATAAGCTCTAACATATTTTTAGTAGTACAAGGCTATGGGGAGAATATTCCTTTAAAATGACCGGTTAAAGAGCCTACATTTAATTTTCCACACTGAAAGCTGGCATGTGTGGGTTAAAGTAACATAAATAAGCTTTAAAAACTGGGCCAAACTCACTTGTTTGCTTTGAAGGTTTTACAACCCACTGTTTCTTTCACTCATTTGCATTTCAATGGCTGGTAAGTAGTTTCTCTGGAGTTTCTTTTTGTACAGACATTGGACTACACTAACAGGAATGGTACAAGAGGTTAATCCTCTAGAAATATGAAATATTTTCATTTAGAAACAATAGAAGAATTTTAAACTATCTCAAACATAGTTTACATCTGCTATTCATACAAAACTAGGACAGGGCTCACTTGCATATTTACATATTTTGTTTAGAAAGGACAATCATGATGGGAGGGACAGAATTGCTTGATGGGACAATTTACTATTAGTTGTGAAATAAATAAAAATGCAAAAAAGTTCACAAAAATACTTTTTTACTCCACACAGTGTATTAATAACTCATTTCCTAACTGCTCCTAATTTAGGGGAAATGGGTTGTTGCTAATCCAAATGATGCCATGAATCTGGCTATCAAATCAACCTATATTGTATTAAAAAGGATATTAAAGCTTATTTAGAAACTCATTAAAGACAATTGCTAGAATTTATTGTGTTCTTCTAATAAAATATTCCCTTGACCCAGGGAATTGCTTTCGTTCTTGTGATTTCAACTACTCTGATCACGGTACTACATGTAGGCACCCCTGCTTCCTAAAGCTTTTATGTACTTCCCTTATCAAGTGGACAAAAATGTGCAAAATCAATACAGAGATGTTTTCAATGATTTTCCTACAGTACCTCCAAGATTTACTCTTGCTGTGAACGAGGACACGTCTATGAATAAAAACTCCCAAATAATCCATAAATAAAATAACCCTGGGCAGAAGGCACAACTATTGGGAAAATAACATATTTAGTAGATGTTAAGAAAGAATCATATCAACAGTACATTTGAAATCCACTTTTAAAAGCACAGATTTATATCTATGATATAGATTTGCCAACGTAGCCTTTCATAAAATAGTTTAATCTTAAATCCATCTTTGAAACGAGATGAGCCTCTTAATAATTAGTAGGTTTGTAGAAATAAAGATGTGGTTGTCCCTGTGATGTGTAATAATGGAAACAGGCCTACAGATTTTGTAGACTGTACAATAAAATTTAGACATGATGCAAGCAAACACAACAAAACCCTATTTACAATAAGCCTGAAAGTGTTTTGTTCCATTTAGTGAGGATGCTACAGTTCCACTAAAACCTAGGCAAATATTATTTAAAAGATTAGTTAATATGTTATTGATTTGCTAAAGCAAACCCAAACCACACTCCTTACTTTTGACAGTTTTCTTTTTCAGAATATTATCTTCCTGGAAAGTGTATTCACAGAAACTATATTTTCTTTTAAAGCTTCCAAAAATATTTGAAAGGAAAGAATTCTGATACCCAAGTGCTTAGACTCAGAAAATCCATTTTTTGTAAGTCAAAGAACAAAGGAACAGAAAAAAATGTAATATGTCACCAAAGGCTCCAATCAGACCAGAAAATAAGAAAACGTGAACTTGGTAAGACTGACATTTATGGTGAAATGTCATTTGATATCTGCAATTAGGTATTTTGAATAAAATTTCAAAATTATTTGGAGAGCGTATTCAATGAATAATACTGGAAAAGAAGTGTCACAAAATCATGTCGGAATTATGAAAAAGTAACTAAAATACCTCCCCCATTAAAATGACTAATCAATGGATTAAGACATTTTCTTCGAATTACTCACTAAATTTCAGGATGAAAGTCCTGTGCTTAGACATTTGCCTAGAAAAGGCTCAAAATATTTATATTAGCATATGGTAAATGTCCCAATTCAGCAGAACACTTATTTAGCGAATTATTCTAAGTATCGATTGTTTTCATGCCAGCAATGTTGATATTTCCTAGGCATTGTCTTAAAGCATACGTGTAAGCAGTCTGCTGAATTGGATGGATGTGTGGAATACTGTGGTAACCACTGGAGACCTCAAAATTCAATTTGTGAGAATTTGTCTCAATTGCACATATAAATTCATTGGTCCCTGAATGAAGCCATTTTCTCAAGCAGAGGAAAAGTGTTTGTAGAGGTTTCTATAAACTGTTGTTTTTGTGGATTTTCATCGGGTGCTGCTTTACACTTGTCTAAAGGACAATGATAAAACCTGCCAGGACCAAAGTTTAAATTCACGCCAAAATGTGTGGTGGGTTTGTTTTTCATCAGTCTTGCTGCATTAGTTTCTTTTCTGCCTGAAATGACTTGTGTTCACAGAATATTTTTTTTCAGCATGAATGCTTATCTATAAATAGCCCTTGTTACAGGGCAGTAGTGTGGAAGTGCAGAGATAAACCTAGCTATTACTTTATTATATATTAATTAGCTTAACAACTTCATCAGCATAACTGTTGTCATCCAGATTGCAAAACTCTAGGCTGAGAAATGCAGACCAATAAAAGATTATGATAAAATATGTACAGTAGCTGTAGTGGAGATGTATATATTTATTCTGCTTGTGACATAAAATATTTGTGATAATCTCCTGAAAACAAAATAACAACATTACATTTTATTCTCACAGAATATTAAAAATCTTAATTTTAGAAAAGAAAAAAGAAATATATTTTGTGGGAATCACCCTGGCAGTGTATTACTTGTACTTGATATACATTCAAAAGTAAATTAGCAACCTGTTCATAAATTAGGTTAGCTGGGAAATAATACACAAGACTATGAAGATCTTTCGTTATTGCTCACAATCAAAAGGTGCACAGTTAAAGATACACTGTCGAGAAGGATACATATATATGCTATCCTTTTCCATTTAAATTATCTTTTCCTTGTTCAGAATATTGCTGACATGCACCAAGATATATCTAAAATTCATCTTAAATAGGAAAGCAGGCTATTGAAAACTTGAAATTCTGAACTATAGGGACAGAACTGTATTCCCGGGTAGATGGCCAGAGAAGGCCTAGGCATCCAGTGCGATACATGATAATTTCTTTGCACTTTCCTTCTTTCTTGAGTGCCTGCCATGTGTTCATACTGAGCAGTACCTTTTCCGTCGCAACTTATATGAAAGAGGGAGGAAGTGATTTTTTCATTCTGCATCAACTCTGGGACAAGAGAGGCCCAGGAATTACAGGGAAACATTTCCATAGTACACATGCTTACAAATTCCCAGCCACCATAGTGAAGGGGATTTTAAATCAAAGTAAATGTGAATTTTCCATTCCAAAAAATATCTCCAAAGTGAGAGAAAAAAGCAATTTTGTGTGAGTATGGGTTATATAAGCACTCTTTGAAAAACTGGATGAGGAAATGGCAAAATAATTTGCACTGTTTACCCTCATTTTGTTCAGCTTCAGTTTGCATATGTGTTTTTTTTCCCCTCATTTAAGACATCGTCACTCTTCCTTACTTCAAATAATGTACTGAGATTGGAAAAATAACTATAATCTGTAGAACTTATGGCACTTATACACTCAGGGTATCAGAGAGAATCAGCTCCTGCCTACTATTAAACTCCACCTGTTAAGAAATTGCTAAAAACTGAATAGAAGTCCAGGCCCCAGTAACACATACTTACATTTATATTTTTGTCTTTCAGTTTAAACTTTTAGTAAATTAGTTGTCTAATTGATTTATTTCTTAAATATCTTAATGATTTATCAATAATGCCATCCAGTCCAGGAATTTCCTGACAGTTAATGACCAGCTACAGCAGGAAATTCTTCACTCAGGTTCATTAGTACTTAAAAATTTTTAGGAGACTTCCAAAGAGTTCTTATATTTTAGGATGTTTCTTATCCTGCTGTGTCTTTCCTTCATGGAAGTAATAGCCTATAGATGGCCAGAGATTTTGAGAACTGTTGATGAATATTCTTTTTTTTTTTCTTCTGAATTTGGATTCAGTTAAGGGAAAAAAAGGGGAACTCACACCTTCATTACTCATTTATGCCCTTCAGTACTTGTACAGTTCTAAACCTGAGAGGATTTAAATTGTCGTGGGCTGGAGGAGAATCCTGGCAAGTTTGATGGACTTCCTTTATGAAATAGGCGTATCACATTACTGAGTGGCAGAGGAAGGGGCACTTAAACAGCTGCTACTGAGACAATAAAACTAAGCTATTAGATTCAAGGCAACAGTTAGACCCACACTTTGTCTTTGTTGGGATTGATGATGAACCATTTTGAGAGGCAATCCAATCATATTGCAATGAGAGCAGTGATGCTGTAATTTTATAGTTTGCATGGCCTCATTTAAATTAGTAATATTTCCCAGGTACAGCAGGAAATTAGAGATATATCTTCATCATCATTTCTACGCTCATTACCAGTAACGAATAGGTGTTATAGAATAATATTAAAGCGATGTATTTAGCAAAATAAAATCAATGCATGTACTGTCTGGATCCCAAGGTCTGTGTGCACTTTTGCCTTGAAAGACATCAGTACATTACTGTTCTCTTAAAAACTAGAAGAACCCCATCCTTAGGTAATGATGTTGAAGCACACTTCAGGTCTAATCCAGAGTGTCTCTCACAACCCAAGAGACAAAGTCCTGCCTGAAGACTCAGCACAGGCCTGGTCACATGGGTGTATGTTTCAGAGCACACCTTTGTCCCAATAAGTGGTGACTGTCACACATACACCTGCTATATATTACCCGTACTGCCTGATGAAGACAAGTATTGAAAAGAGCCTCTCTCCTGTGACCAGCTAATTGTGCAGGACTATCCTGATGGAGGGGTCTGCCTGGCACTCCACTGGCATGGCAAAATGCAATGTTTGTGTCCTGCTTTGAACAGATGTCTCCTCCTTGAGTGTTCTTGATAATTACTGTATTAGCTGATATATTGTAATGAGCTCCTGTCTCCCAGGCATGCTGCCCTGAGATCAGCCAGTGTTGTAAGCCAGACTTTGCAGGTAGGGAAACTAAGTCTGAGAGTAAACTAAGGAACCTGTCCTGAGTCCGAGATTGAGTAATGAATAAGTCTACTGCTATAACGAGAGAACCTAAGCAGCAACATAGGAAGAGTTTAGGGGTCATGCAGAACCAGTGTGAGGACATAAAAGCTGGACTGGGATGAGCTATCTCAGGTGTGGGTGTAGATGACACAACCCGAGCATCCTGGCCATTTTGGACCGCTTTCTGTAGACTCCTAGGTCTTCTTTCCCTTTGATAGGGCAAAGAATGACTTTCATCTGATTAAGGGAAAATAAAGCAAATTGCATGGTTACCTTTCTCTCATCCTAGTTTTTTCCTCTCCTTACATTAGACCCTAATGATTTTTAAAGTCTGTGATTTCATTTTGTAAAAAAGATACATTCAATCTAAAGGAGACTTAAAGTCTTCACAGAGAGGCTATTATGTAAGTCATTCTCAGAACAGTAGTTAGCTAAATAAGGAAGAAAAAGCTAGCAACTCAAAATGGCAATTCATCATCAAGTATCTGCTGCTTTATGTGCTAACAGCCTTTCTCAGCTTCCTTTAAGCCATCTGCTTGTTTCAGCTATCTCTCCATACCACCAGCCTCTCCCATTCCAGCCCTCTCCATCTCACACACTTCCCAGGAGATATCTCATTGCTACTTAGACTGGTAAGACTGTGTTTTACCTTCTAGACACTCTTGACTTTTTCCACAGACATATTTGTTCTAACAGGTAGAAGCACCAGCATATGGTTCTTATGCAGAAGAACAAATTTGTGTTAGCTCCTTTTTGTATCAGGAAGCACCTCCAAAAATCTTTCTCCATTAAAATAAGGTGTTGAAGGACAAATGAGAAAATTAGCAGATTTTGACAGGCAGAAATGATGACAGGTACTTGAGGATGACGATAATATAGTGAAAACAAGAAGCAAGTCACATGTGGAAATTTTTGTCTTAATGCTAGCACAAGAAGGCTTCCTTTTGCTATTCTAAATCATTGACTTAACTGAAAAAGATGTTGCTGTTGTCATTGTAGTATTTTGCAAATGCCTAGCTACAAAACTGCTGGGTGGTGGGAGTGGAAATGCAAAGGACTTGCACATGTAAATGCATAGGAGCATGAAGACTTCAGTATGCAAGCTCATATTCCAGATGTATGGAAAATAACTATTACAGCAGTAAGTCAGGATGTTGTGAAGCATGAGGCTGAAGGTTAAGCACTTGCAGCCATTTAAGAAATGCAAACACTCAGCAAGGTTCATTGTTATGAAAATGTTGGTCATTAATTTAATAAATCATTAGGGGAAAAAAAATGGAACAGGAAACAAACACTGTAGTGCCAGGTTGCAATGAAGACCTCATGGAGGTGAGCAAGATGAGGGTGGGTGATACGCAGAAGTGGATGGAGCATAGTTCCTAGGGGTAGGAATGACCTTGTCTAGGTCCTTCAGTGTGTGCCTGGCAGAAAGGAGGCCCTCTGCAAGGAGGCCAGAGGCACCCTGCACAAAGGAGACAGGCTGTGCATTGCCTCTGTTCCCAGATAAGATTTTGTCTTATAGGACCTGTAGGGACCACTTAGTCTGCCTGCTCATTTTTAAGGAGGAAAACTTTAAAAGCATCTGTTTGATCTTGCACTACTGTTGAAAAGACAGATGGGCAAGAAGAGAAAGGTAAATAGGTACCAGTTCCTTCCCATGATTTATAATTTGCTAACAAATACTGTTGTGCTGGAAATTCCTTAACCAGAGAGTAGCTAGATACTGTGAGGTCATTCCCATATTTGGGTTTTTTTTTTAATGACCAAGCAAATAGATATGAAGAGGTCAACTTCAAATAGCTTGGAGGTTTCGGTTGACAGAGACGTTTTTCTGAAAAATGGACTTTGTTACAGTTACCCAATATTTAATATAGTGCTCATAATATCTTTTGTCCAGATATTGCAGAAAGTGGAAGCCATAAGCCACTATGCTGATCTAGCTCTAGCTTGAAGGTATAAAAAAACCCACAAAACTAAATATAGGACCATTCATCTATAATATCCTAAATTCTTTAAAATATGACATGCTGTAATCATCGTCATCTATACACTACTGAAGAAAACAGAGGTTAGTTCCAAATGTGCTGGCAATGAAGATCTGGAGTTTAAAACTTTCTGTCAGCTACTCTAAGTCGAACAGGTCAAATAATACAAGATGTGATAGATTCACACCTCTCTTCTGAGTAAAGCTGAGGGGTCACTCCAGTGATACTTGTGGGATCATGCTACTACTTGTAAGTATGACAGATTTGAGCAAACAAATTTTGAAATTGTCTAGAATCTCTTTTTCTACTGACTTCAGTGAGCTTCAGTTCCAGACCCATTCTTCATTTTTTCCTTTCATTCAAAATTTCTAATAAATAGAACAAGCAATAGAACTCACATCTTCCTGTGTTGATCAAGTCACTAAAAACACCAGTTTGCAAGCAGCCTTTGTGGTACTAAATTCTTCACTGAAGCCTGGGGATAATATGCATATATGCACAGATAACGGGATCAGTAGAAAATGAAGAAGAAATGTAGAGAAAATGCAAGGCTACCTCTATCAGATAGGATGGAATGGAATGGAATATTCACAACCAATATTTCAATTACATCTCCTTAAATCTCTGTCCTGACCGACATGAATCATATTCAAACTTTTGAGCACTCTGAGGAATGCAAAGCAAGTGCATCTTTTTCTATACTTCACCCCCTTCATTCCCTTTTAATACGTGATGTCTTGCACTCTGCCTAGTCATGCCAGTAAAGCAGGAAATGTTTTAAAGGCAACTGTAGGAACTACCTTAAATATCATCCATCAACCACAAAATGAAAGATTATATCACAGTGACAGGAATACCAATTACAATAATCACTGTCTTTTACTAAGCTTTAAGAAATAATTAAAGCTAAAATCTGTCACTGGCCTTATAAAAGTGATCATCTGTTTTTCTTTTAATTCTGCATAAATTAAAAAAAATAATTGATGTTAATTAAAAACATAGGCTTGTACTTGTATTTTATTGCAAATAGATTTGTGGTAGTGTGTATATGGAAGACTTTTTATCCCTGGTATAGAATAGATATTTTATTAAACAATGACAAGCAATAAAGCCTGTTGTTCTGAGGAAGGGAAGGATGCCCTCTTGGCCGTCATGCTTTTGAGAGGCACAAGGGATTGCCTTGTATTCAAATGGTACAGAAGGTAGAACTGCAAAAGAACAACGAATTAATTAGAGCAATCATTTCTGAAGAGCAGTTCCAAACCCCATTTTAATTAGCAAATAAAGCAGGATACTAACTGCTTAAGAACTATTTTTGCTTTCTGATTTACTGGGTGATGGCAGTTGTACCGTGCTTTGTTACAAATCACAAAATCTAGTGCCTCGTTTTGCATGTAAAGTGCATTAAGATACCTTCCTTCTCATTCTATAGGGGCCTTTAAGATCTATTACGATAGTAAAGTCTGTACAATCCAGCACAATTATTTTCTAATTAACATCCTTAAATGTTGCATTGTGGCCTGAATCAGTTTTAGCATTGTCAAAGAGTTCTAGAAACAGCACTATCTGTACAACCCAGGCCACATGTGACAAAATTAAATTGGCACACTTCACTCTATAGACCTTGTGCTCCTGGCAGAGAGAGCCAGCTCAATACCTCAGAGAGAAGGCTCAGCTGTCACTCACTGACCCATTAACGCTCTAGTTGCATCCTGCGGTGTCATATTCCTCATTCACACAAAGATAGTGCTCCCTGGAGGTCCCCAATACCTGCAGGAATGAGGGAAGGACAGCAGTGACAGCAGCACTATCAAACAGGGCAGCAAAGAGTGTAGTGCGAGAGTGCCTTGTGCCAGTGTCCCAAACTAGAGTGGAAACCCACTACTCTGCCCTGGTAAGCCAGTTTTAAATGGCATATCTTCTCTAACAAGCTGTCCCCTTCAGCATCATACACACATGCACATGTAAAAGGCCACTGCTGAGCCCCTTTGGTGTCCTGCAGGAACACAGTTTGCTCAATTTGCGTGGTGGACCCATCCAGTGAGGTGTTAAATAAAACATACGCCTGCTGCTGCTTCTAAAATGTAAAGGGGAACTACTGGGAGAGTAATAAGGAAAATCATGCAACAGAATGCTGCCTCTTTACTTCTCTTCATCCAGTCCTGTTACTGCCAGTACACAAAATCATTTGAACACACTGCAGTACACTCTTTAACATGAAGAGAATATTACTTCAGGCTTCTGTGAGCTTTACACTGTGGGGAAAAAAACACAGGTCCTATTCAATGCAGGAGAAGATAATGTCAACATCACTCTGCCTGTAGAGTCACATCTCCCCAGCAGTTTAACACGCTGGGGATTCATTGCATATATATGATTTAGGCCACGCTGTGTGCACTGGGAAATTAAATTGTACGTTACCTATAGTACTGTGTGGGTGTCTTTACATATGCATATGAGGATAAGACAAAGTATGTGTGTGTGCGTGCATGCGTGCATGCATGCATACAGGCAGAAAAATGAGAAAAAGAGACAAAAAATCCCAGCCTGAAACGTAATGGAAAAGATAAATTCAGGCACGATTACAGCTGTGAGGAGAAAATGAAAGTTCCAATTCTGTTGATTATGTGGAGAATGATCTAGTAACAAGGTTTTATTTCTGTAGATTCAAACCTCTCTCTTTCTCTCTTCTCAAAAACACAGAGCCATGACACATCCAATGCAAAAAAGTCACAGAAAAAATGCAAGAAATGTATACAAATGTGAACAGAAAAATAATTATTTTTCATAAGAAAGAATTCAGTATTGATATTTTTACAGGGGATTCAAACTCTGTGCATTGCAGACCCCACATTCCAGCCTCTAGGCCACGTTCACTGATGGCCATAAAACAATGTAAAATAATTCTGCCCCCTAGGTTTTGTAAATAATGACAAAAGCAAAAACCCAAAGGAAAGAGCAAAGGGTGGTCACCTGACTCCACTTGTTCTGCCCACACAGAATTGAAAGACAGATGCTTAGGATTTATCATGAAGTTGTATCTGGTTGACAAGTAGACATATGATCTCAGAAAAGGAAAGAAGGTAAAAGTCATTTGCTAGTAGAATTAAAAATACTGGTCAGTACACAAGATGTGAGTGCTCTTAGTTTTCAGTACCTAGGTTTGCCCATCACTTAAATCTGGATCTGCTCCTGTTTCAGAAGCCCAGCTGACACTTTAGGTACATGCTCCAATTAAGTGCATGTTTATGTCTTGCTGAGTCCAGAGAAACACTTATTTTAATACATGGACTTGACAGCATGTTCACATAGGCGTCTATTAGTTCTAAAGAACATTCCTACCCCAAAACGTGACCTGGGGGAAATGGGTATCCTTGGGCTGGGTGTTTACTCTGCAGTAACTTTAAACTTAGGCTGTCTTCTGAGTAGCTTAAGCGATCGCTACCATGGTGTCACAGGGGAGTAATGAGGCCTACTTTAAATAGGATTATTTTTGGTGCACATTCCCCAGCAATTGCTCTGCTGGATGGACTGGAAAATGAGCACCACTGTCTTCTAACTGTATGATCAGAATCATCTGGGTTTTCCTAGTGCTCTCAATGAGATTGCATAGGGGTAGTTGAGATTTAGACAGATAGAGGTTTCATTATTTAGCAATACAATTATAAAATTTCATAATAATGAATTACAGAATTAAAACAATACATACACACACACACTAATATATTATTTAAGCTATCATTTCAGAGCAAAATTAATTAGAATAAAATGCAACTCTACTTTTCTGAGGTCGCTTGCTTTGCAGGGCTGCTAACACTGCTAAGCAGGAAGGATCCTACACAGGCACTGAAGCCAGCTAATGTGAATCTGGCTCCTGAAAGGAAGCAGATCAGTTGAGTATGATGATGCCACATTACAGGTTCTCACTTTTCTTATTAGACACACATTTTGAAGGTTGAAAAGGGGATTTATTTATTTCATGCAGCACTATGTGTCTAGAGGTTATTGGTGATTTAAGCACATAAAGGTTGGCTATTTTAGGATTTTCCGTGACTAATTTCTCTGTGGTATAATTTCACTATAGCAAATCAAGTTATGGGAGGGAAGAATTTGGCCTTATATACCTTAAAACCAAATGTTGCTGTCAGCATTTCAGGGAGTTTAAATACTTGCAGAGTGTTAAATTTCAAGGTTCAAGCAGTGAGCTGCACTGTCAGCTTAATGCAAGGCTGCAATCACACAGCGATTATAAGGCCCACAGCCATAGGATCAGAAAGGAATGGGACATCCCCTCACTTTAGAGAGGCTTAAAGTTACTCCTCCCTTCCTGACCCTCACTTTGATGTGTCAAGATGCCCTCACGCACTGCTCTTCTCCATGCGGTGGTCACTAGCAGGAGACAATCTGAAGAACATGGAAGCCAACAGAGGGTTCAGCCTGCAAAGGAAACCTGTTGCATCTGGAGGAAATAGAGCAGCTGAGCTGCAGCAGACAGCCTCCTTCTTTTTGAAGTACATCCAGACTGCACTACATGTTCAGGCTGGCAGCTGCTGCCCACGGCACAGTGCAGAGGGATCACAAGGGAGTGTGGTGCACTGCAACTGTGGGGAGTTGGCAGCAGTTTCTGAAAGCGCTGATGCCCTGTGGCACAACAGGGTGAGCAGAGCACAGCTCTTCCACATCCTGCAGCTCACTTGTTTTTCCCTAAACTCCCTGGCTACCTGTTTCAGCTGGGAGTGGGGATTGAATAGACTCAGGTCTAGCAGGAAAAGTCTGAGCTGCTCATAATATCACTCTTCTGAGGCAGCAGCAAAGAGAAATGCCAGAGACCAAGCGTGCTGGTTACCACGCCTGAGGGCGATGAGGTATCAAAACACAGCATGAGACTTTGCTTAATTCATAGAGGTAAAGAAATGTGGTTTTACTCTTCTTTTAATAATAAAAACCAAGGCAGGTCAGAGTCAGGAAGACTCAGAAAACTAAAACATAAATCCACCTGTGGCCCATTTGATCAGAAGTGTACAACACCAAATGGTCATGTTATGGTGTGGTCTCATATATATTTCCTATTCCTCTTTGCTTGATAAATGAAAAAAAAAAACCAACATGGCAAACAGTACTGTGAAATACAGCTAATGCCAAGAAAGGCAATGTGCTCAGATAGATAGTGTTTACCAAATGTTACTTTCACTTTTAATCATATTTTAATTGTACATCACTAACATTTTATTAATGTATTCTCTAAATTGATTCATATATATGTATACATATATATAAATACCCACACTTCCCAAGTATTGATGTGTATAAATACAAACACAAAAATTTGAGTTTGAAAATGGAATAAAATTAGACAACATCAGAGTACAACAAAGCTGTCACACTGGTGCCTTAATGATAGATAAATAAATGCACAGACTAAATAATTTAGTAAAATAAGCATGATGAGCTGAGTCCCGTGACCTTTTGGACAATGGAAAAGAGATCAATTTATCCCAGGCAGTTTCCTTTCAGGTCGCAGTGTCTTGATTTGTTGAAATCTTCTGGTTACACCACTCAGGAATTATTAAAGTACTGTCTGGGCAATTTACATTCTCCTGTTATAGTTTAGGTTACCTGCCTTTCAGACAATCTGCTACATGAAATATTACTTTGCAAAAAGAGGAAGCAATTATTTTAACAATGTTTCTGGAAAGTAGAAGCTATTAGATTTCACTTGAATACTTTTAGTTGCATATTAGTGAAATGATACTGTCACTTTAGGAAGTCTATCATTTGCTTCCATTAGAGACTTGCAGACTGCCAGTTCCAGCAGAGCCCAGAATAACTTCCACCGAAGATATTATACCAGTAGTGGCAGCAAAACAACAGCATCTCCGCTGATGAACAGCATTCTCCCTTTTTTTTTTAGCACTGTAACATTTGGGGTCATACAGTTTTTAATCTTAGCATGCAATAAAACTGTCTTACAATAGACATTTCTGAGGTCCTTATCAGTGTATCTGATAACTGTATGCAACATTTGTGCTTATGAGTGACAGTATTTACCCCAGTACTGTATTTCCAATACAATCCTACTTATCTACTGTATCACTTTTAAAAGATGCGAGAGAGATATCATGGGTGATCCAAAAGGCCCAGCATCAGGCTCTTTAGAGAAAGAGGCTTTTCATGCATTGTTCTAGATGTAACTAACTTTAGTCATGCATATCTTCACTCACCTCAGGCACACTTCGCTTCAGGCTTTATATATGAGAAAAGTAACACCCTGCAAGGAGATAACATAAGGCTTCCAACCAAAGCAATTCTGGATTAAGTGGCTGGGAGACGGGCAGTCACAGGTGACTGGGCGTAGAAGAACCAGAAGCCTTCCAGACAATTGTCAGGAATACCCATTCTACCTGTAAGTTAATTGGCAATGATGCAGAAAACTGACCTCACCTGCACATGTGCTTCACTGAAGAAAATAAATAAGCAGCCTCTAACTTCTTTCAAGGAATTAGGTTTTCTGAGGAAAGCCCACATTATGTTGCTTAAAGCAAAGCTTAATTTTTTTTTTTTTTTAACATAACCTCAAAAAAGAATTTTTGTTCCCAAAATTTTCTGCCTGAAACTTCAAGACAACCAGATACACAAACAGAGAATCCACAGCAATGCACCATCTCAGAACAACATGGAATGTGACTCTCCTGAAATGTAGTTTTCACCTTAATTTTAACATCAGCTAATACTATGGCCCTTACTGAAGGACCTTCAGGCTGGAAAAAAATTATGATAAATACTTCCATAAGAAACTTTCTTACCAAGATTTTCAGTCATATTTTGCTGCGTCAGTACAGTTGGATGCTTATGTGAACTTGCGTACCCTTTTTCCAAACAGCTCCTTAATTCTAAGCCTTCGAGGTTCATTCATCTTCTCATACTATGCACAATGTTTTTTATGTGTAAGAAATATGATCTTTCTGCCTTTCCTCACAAGAGCATCTGCACCTCATAAAATATGTCAAAGACAGTTCACTTACTGTACAGTATCATTTTTACGTATTTTTTTTCTGGATCTGTGGACATTTGCAGCTGTAAGTCTGCAATGGAAAGAAACAAACTTATCAGCTACATCACATGATAAAAGGCAGCTAAAGGAGTGATACTTGTCCTAGTGTCCATATTTTTTGTGAGGGCTACAATTTGCAACACACAGGCACTTGCATTCATAAGCAAGGGCATTAAGCAATAGTAACTATTAATTGAACATTTGTAGTATTCCTGTATCCCCTCCTGAAAGCAGGCAAAAATGGAAAGCGAAGCTTATACAATATCAAAAATAGCGTGTTATTTATGACATGAAAGATGAGAAAGAGATGAAAACTTTTATGGGACTCTGAGGATGTCTTTAATGGGAGTATCACTTGCCTTGACAAAAACTGTGATTTAATGAAATCTGTTTACAGAGAAGAATTTGCTGTTCAATATTATGTTTGTGAGTCCAAGAGCAATAAGTCATACCTGGCAAAGGCTATTAAGCAGCATTCAAAAAGGAGAGTAAAATAATGAAAGAAGCAAATCACTCCAAGACTCAGTCTAATCTGAGCAACAGTTATTGAATCCATTTATGGACTTCTGAAGGTGCCTTGCACCACATAGGTAAAATTCCATGTCCAAAAACAACCTGTGAACTACATAGTTCCCTGTTAGTTCTCAAAATATAATGTATGTGATATTTAAGGCTTGCATATATTCTGCACAATGTTCAATTTCATTCACATAGAAAAACAGGCTAGAAGAGTTGTACTGCTTAAAAGTTCCCTACAGAACTTCCATTTATTATGCTGACTCAGGTATTGTTCCAGAAAATGTAATTAAACTACAGTAACTCCCAATTGTTAGTAGAGAAAGCCTAATGTCATGTTTGTTTCAAAAGTAAGAATACAAAGCAAGCTCTTTTTTGGTGACATAACAATGGATCTTTCATGGTTTGTTGCAAAATTATGTTATAGTAACATAGGCAGTAAATTATATCTCTTCTCAGTAAAATGTACCATCGAGCTATGACTGAAATATTTAACTGTGTAAGCAAAGTCTTCCATGCAATAAGGAAAGAGACACTGACATGAAAACATGAATGAAGTCTAGTTCTTGTTTGCTTTTTCATTCTCTTTCTTTGTAGTAAGATCTTATTGATAAGAAAAAGATCAAAAGTAGAAACGAGCTATGTATATTATGTTTGACCAGTTGGACCAGGAGTTTGTATCGGCTCCAGAACGACAACAATCCTGCCCAAAAGCACTAGTTGTTCGTGTGTATATTGTGCATATGATTTAATTTAGTTTGTCCTTATGAAATCCAGTTTGGTGGTGTGAGCCCTGTTTTTTGATGGGCAGCGCCACATAAAAGTTATTCAAATTCTTTAATAGTTTAGTGTTACATGTATACTGCTATTTACACTCTTTACAGCTTCTCAAATATTTTGCACATTAATAAAATCATCATTTGTATCTGATCTGGAAATTTATGAAATAACTCAGTGGTTAAGGTCTACAAAAATTCAGTTTATGTTTTATGATGATAATAGTATTTTCTTTTGTTCTTCAAGAAATCAGTACTAAAAAACTATAATGACCTGTTGTTTGACTCCACATAGCACCATCCAGATCTACATTCACACTGGTGCTAAAGTAATAGTGATAACATTTTCATTATTACTGCTGTAGAACATATACAGAAGTATATTACTGCAATAATTAAACTTAATAAATAAAAATATATTAAATATAAACTATCAAGCAGAATTAGAAAGAAACTTGAACAAAGGAAAGAGTCCTAACGTTTGTGGAGTTACATTCTTACTGTGAATAAATTAGCTTCTCATATTCCTAAGGAAGGTGGAATTTATCTTCTACCACCTTATTCCAAAAGTAGGGAGCAGGTGGCTATGTTATGCCAGGGAATGAGAACAGCAGTGTGAACACTCCATTTATTAGCATTATTCATAAACTTTCTATCATGAGCAGCATTACTTTGCTTACTATTCAGCATCAGGGTATGAAAAGTGCACTCAGGCTTCAAAAATCAATGACAACTTGCCCTCTATGCACTGCTTTTCTCTGGCAAGCAGCAAAAAAGCCGCTCCTAAAACTCAGCATGCCATTTTTAAATTCACAGTTATGTTTCCACTTGAAGAGACAAGCCAAAATAAACTATTCCTCCCTGAGAAGCACCACGCAAATTAGTTCCCTCCCAACTCCAGTAATTATTAGGCAAGAGTGTTTCACCCTTCCCTTACACTGAAAATACAGCCTGCTTATAAGGACAGGCTTTCGTTCTGCTCGTCTGTCTGCATCATTCACAGACATCAGCCTGCAGGTTGGCTGTGTCCAGCAGAATCCCAGCTTTGCTTTTCTCTATCAGGTTGAGCCCTTTCACAGCTGTAAATGGGCTTACGCTGCTGCAAAAAGTGGTACATGAAGTTCAACAGCCCAGAACTGTGCAAGCAGTAGTACAACCTTCCTCAGCTGAGTATATGCCTCTATTTCCAACCATTTCTTTACAGTTTAGGACTTCAGGCTCATGAATGTTTACAGCAATTGTAGTTAATCATAAAGAAAATTCTAACAGCTGTTTTCAAGTCATTCAACATTTCATTCCTCAAAATAAACAAGAAAAAAAATAAGGTCATTTGCAAAACATACTGTTAGCACTACTGAGTTTTTTAAAGGAAGCAAATTTAGTTATGATTTTCTGTAATCACATGGACTTACAAAGTGGAAGATTATTTTCCAGATATCATGTAACACATTATTAAAGGATGTTCCTCTGACTAACTGGCATTATAAATTATTCAGTCGAATTCTGCCAGCATTATACTGTATTTAGTTTGTCTTTTGAGCAGCAAAGCTATGGTGATACTTGCAGGGAATCCAAGGACAGAATCCTGAATGAAAGCAGAATGTGTAGTGAATAATATAGTATCATCCAGAATAAAAGCCCATTTGACCAAAGGAGAAATGAGAGTGGTGCAGCTCATGTTACACACTGTAATGAGCCTACACAAAACTTCATTATGTCAGAGGAAAGAGACGAGAAAGAGATGTTCCTTAGACTCAGCAACAGCAACAACGATGTACCAAATGGTTTTAGATACCCACAGTGATATTTATGGCATAACCATGCAGCCTAAACAGAGAGATTTCAAGATAAAACCTTAGCTGAAATAACCAGAGATGAACTGCTTGCTCTTCAAGCTAGAAATTATCAATTTGTTTTTCAGGAGAAGAATATTTTCCTTCCAGAGCCCTGCTTTGTGCTGATCACATCTTCATGCCTAAGGCAACACCTTACAGGGAGTTAACTGTGTTAGCAACCAGTGAATGAATCTTTAATGTTTGAAGACCATTTTTTCTTTTATAGGTGATGATACATAATTTATTTCATTCTTAATTCTGCAAAGTTGATTAACTCTATCTGAAGCATGGAAAGTTTTCATAAAATAAGAGGTTTGTTTTATATGTGAGTGCATTAAGGCTATTGACAATTGCGTACCATTTATTCACAACAGTTAAAACTTAAGAGTCTGCAGAGTAAATAAGTATCTCATAAGCATGGGTATTTCCAGGTACTTTTGGAAAATTTCTTCTTTCTTCTATAAACTTTTTCAGTTTCTGTGAGAATGCAAAATCTTCTACTTCTGGTTCAAGTGAATATTCAGAGAAAATAAATGTTTACTACAGCCTTTCAGACTCCATCTGATGGAAACCAACACAATTCCTTCAGAGTCAAGTGATCCACAGTCTTTGGCTCCAGAAAAGAAACCAGTTGAGACACCTGCAGTTGGATCAAGTCAGTTGCTCAGATACATTTCTGCTCAAAATAAGCAACACAGAGATTATGAATTTACTACTATGATTTCCACATAAGAGAAAATTTTTATACATTACTAACACAATGTCTGTCTGAATTTCCTTTCTCAGTTGTGCTGTGAGTGAAAATAATGGACCTGATGACAGAATTACTAAAACAAGTAGGGAGCCTGTTTTCCTGTGGTGGCTTGGTGCCTATTGTGAGTGGTTGCACTGGGAACATATTTAGATTTTACTCAAGGAAGTACTTAAAAAAGACCAGAAGTATTACACAGTTCTGCAGCTACTTTTTCATATCAATGAAATCTTGTATTTAATTTTTGGTTTTCTTCCATTTTTCTGTGAAAGGCTCCAAGCCACATCAGTTTTTAATTAATTTTTACACCTTTCTGAGAATCTTCTCCTTGATCTTCCTTTATAACTCACTGAACTCTAATTTCTGAATTGATATTCGTTCATTAGATTTGTCTACCTCATATTAGTGTATTTTCCCACAGTTTTATAAAGGAATAGGTTCAGACAGGTTGCTCTTTCCTTCTTTCTTTCTGGACAGGACAAACAGGTTTTCTAGTGCTGAAGTCCAACAGTGTGTCCTCCACCTGAATATTCCCAGTAGACCAGCCTGTGAATAATTGATGTGATAGTGATTAAATGGCGGGACTAAAGTAAAAGATCTCTATAACAATTGGGTTAAATCAGTTTTGTTTATATTCTTCAGCTTCAGCTTCACCAAGTTTACATTCTTTATTACTTTTACAAGAAGCTTTCTGCAAAAGCTCTGAAGAGTATGTAAAGTCTATGAAGAAACTCTTCTCCTGCCTCTGGAATGCCAGCGGGGCCACAGAAATAGAGTAACTCTAAGATGAATAGTACCTCTAGGTTTTAGTAAAGGATACTATGCCACTAAGGGAAAGAACATTATTTGCACTGTTTTCCTACTTTATTATTTACCATCTTAAAGCTTTAACCTCTTGATTTCCATCCTTCATTGAACACATTGTGAGAACAGTCTGGTTGTTAAACTGCTCATAAATGTGCAATCGTATTGTGAGGGAAATAAGCAGTACTGTTTGATTTAAACAATGAAAATGTATATTGAAAAATAAAACTTACTCAGAACCAGAAAAAAAGTGCAGCACCTCAGAGCAACAAAACTCAGATTCACTCAGAACACAAAAATCATGTTAGTAAACATCAAATTCTTTTGTTTAATAATGATGGCACTCATACACATATATGTGAGCAAGAATATTATCCATCCAAACATACTTTAGAGTTCCAGTCTTGCTCAGCTATGCTGTAGAGACAACTATGAAGATCTCTCTTCATGGAAGGCACCGAAGTACTATGAGCTACAGACATCTGACACGTCCGTCCAGTGAAAGAGAACAAGCTTCAAGAAAGAGTGAACAATTTTAGCTGCAGATGGGGAGCAGCACAAGAAGTCAGCCATTACAATTCAGGGTGTTCAGTCAAGGGACTGTGGATAGAAGAGTGAGCTACTCTGAAATCCTGTGTTGACAAAAATACAGAACCGTTGGAAGAAAATGTTTTCTTGTGCTACTTACAGCTATCAATTTGGTGGATCTTCAGACTTAGCTGTTTTTGTTCTACATGTTTGGGACACATAAAAGGTGCTGTGTATTGAAAAAAGATTTCACCACTGCTGGTATTACCCTATTTTATATCCCCCAAAACCTGATGTTAAAGTAACATCTTAAGTTTGGGGATTATTAGAAAGTATTCTTCAAAATTCAAAGTCAGTTTTCCTAAACTGTAATATCCATCGACAGCACTGTGCAGCTTTAATCAATTTGATAGAGTTGTGGTTTCAAAACTCTGCCAAACATATTTTCAGGTTGTGACTACTATTTGATCAAGACTTTCAGGATGACACTTCCTCAGTAAACTTAAGTCTGAATTTTCTAGGTGTCTAATATTTTCATTAGCTTTCATTATGTACCAATTCTGAATGACAATATGAGTTTTCCTTGCAGGTTTGATATAATTTTTCTGGGAGAAAAAATAACTAAGCCAAATTAAATTCCTTACAAGAATTGTTTGATTAGTCTAAAATCCTGTTAACCAGGATGCTGTGTCTCTCCTTTCCCAACAATGTTGTTTCATGTATATCACTCCATCAATTAGTAAAACAATTAATTTTGATTATTAATAACTTCCTTAAGAATCTGTTTTCTGAGACTCTCATAAATTTATATAAATACTAATTAAGCATAACTATGCCCATGAAAATTAACTAAGTTTTAATTTTACAGAAAAAGAAATCAAGACACTGGGAAACTAAATTACTTGTCCAAAGGCACACAAGGAATCAAAGTTAAAGGTCAGTTCATGGGCGAGGCAAGAAACTCTTGTGCCATGGTAGTCAGTGGAAATGAGGCCAGGATCACACTAACACTTTCAACTGTTCGGCATTTACTGGGGTAAGGTTTTAAACTGCATTTTCCACACACTTTTTAAATCTTTCTGAAGCCTTTGAATATATAAGATCATAAAATTACATAGAAAGGAAATTTAAAATGTTCATATCAAACATAACAATCTACATATGTCCTTCAATTGTTCTGAATCCTACATGAAGAGATATAGCGTACTCCAGGCGGAACAGTCCGTTCAGGTTATACACACATTTATTAAGTGAGGCAGCTTTCATAAAATGTCAGTGTTTTGGCCAGACATTGACATTTTGAAAAAGCTGCCCTACTTGATAAGTTTAAGTAATTTGAACACACTGCTCTATCTATAGTACACCGTAACATAAGTAATATCTATACTGGCAGTAGAGCGATGTCAAGAAACTACAATGATCCATAGAACAAGTCTCTATATTTAGGAATTTATGTAGTGAATTATTTTGATGTACTGCTGGTTATTCCTTTCAGAGCTTCTCTCTTTTATTTATATTGATTATTTGAGATGTACAAGATCATTAACAACCTCAGTGAATGTAACATCAAAATGGCTTTGTCAATAGAAAGCGATGGGACTAACCACCTTAGAACTGCAGACTTTGAACCCCGAGTGAGTGTTAACAGAACAAGATAGGAGGGAGGATCTTACTAGATGTATATCCATTTTGTGGCAGTTATGCTTTATGGTGTGTCTTGCAGCCTTTATCCTTTAATTGTCTAGACAGAGGTGTCTCCTGGTGTGTGCTGAGGGCTATAGGCAAGCAGGGCACATGGGTGATGCTGTATTGACAGCCCCACTTGTGGTGTGAAATCAGGACACAGACAAGCTGTTCACCAGGAAAGAGGACCCTTCCTGTCCCATAGGGAAGACACAGACACAATCAAGCAGTTGGTCCAACAGTGGGGCTCAGATAGTTCATAACTTCCAACATACCTTCCAGAATAAGTAATTTAATTCTGTATTTAAGATCCTCTAAATTCGTTAGCTATAAAAGGACAATAATAGTACTCAGCTTCTTCACCTTTCTTAATTTTAAATTTTTACATTTTAAACTCTCCAGAACTGTATGCATGAGCAATGTCTTGCATAATGTAGTTTCAGTCTCAGCTGGGATCTTGCTCAGAAATTATGCTAACTAGTATATCTTGCACCACCATAGTACACGTGCTATTGACATGTCTATTTAATCTCTGAAATAGAGCTAGAAACCATATTTGGAAGTAATTCCTCAGTGAAACATGTAGTCAAATATATGTATATACACTGAAATGCTAATCCCGCAGAGTAAAGCTTTCAATAGATAGGAAGTACCAGGATTAGGACTGCCTGCACGTTTTGTACTAGAATATATTCTTTAATAATTTATTTACTTATGTATTTTCTAGACAATTCTTCCGTCATTTGGTTGAAAGCATTTGCTTAACTGGCTATGAATTTCCTCTTCACTAGTCAATGTACACCTTGTGCAGCAGACTCACTTTCGTCCTCTGCGGAGTACAGAACAAGCATCCTCCCAATCTTTTCTATGATGCTACTGTTACATTACCTAAAAGCTTGTCTTTACTCATTGTAGTAGCTCTACAAAGCAAACAGATGTTAACAATTCCACTTTAGGATAGTGAGAGTCTCAGGCATGACATAAACTTAAAACTTCCTACTTCTTTTTAAGGGTTACCTCTTCTCTTCTTTGGCCTAGCTTCCAGCAGGCAAGGCAAGATTAAGTAGGTGGCCACACAGAAAGGCTACTACTGATACCAAAGTTGAATATCCCCATTCAATTTTTATTTTATTCTCTACTTAAACACAAAACATTATGCATTTATGAAACACTGCATGATGCATGGTAATAAATAATTTTAATAAATGATTCTAATGATAATGATAAATCATAAATTATTTTATGTTTTAATTTCCTTGGGTAAATATATTGAAGCACACCATCTCATTTTCATCGCTGACCTGGGGTGAGAGCACAGCAGCGTGACATTTACAACAGATACTTCAACTGTAATTACCAAGCAGTTAATATATCAATTTAATTAAAATCCTATAGTGATGAATAGCATAAAGTATCAAAAGAAGTTAACCCAGGCAAAAATAAACAAGAGGATCAAGGTAATCAGTTGAGGCAAAGTGAATTAGAGTACTTGTCCCACTGATGCAGAGGGTTATTTGCTCCTTGGAGACAAGACATCTTGTGGCAGCAGTCTTTCAAAAGGATATTCATTGTAAGACAGTGTACAGGGATCTATGGAATAACAAAATGAAGTCAGAAAAAAATATCCAGGTTGGATTTTATACTGAGCTTGGTGAAACAACAGTGACTTTTGGTCTTTAGGTTTATCTCCTGATAAAATGAAAAATAAAGGCACGTTAAGTCTTGCTGAAATTCCTTTTATTGGTTTCATTGTAGAACTTCTAGAGTTCAAATTCCTGTAATTTCTAGACCAATGCATCTTGGATTTGTCCATCTTGGATATTGTCAAACTGCTCAACATTTTGCTACCAGCTACTGCTGAGGCAGATCTTTCTGTCTGAGGACTCTACTCTGATTTACCAGATTAAGAGTGGCCAAAGTCAATTCGCATCAACAGAAGAGTTGATGTACATCAACTCTAGGTTCCTTTATCCTTAAAATCTAACATTGAAACTTTCGCTTAATTAAGTCCATTTTTTTCTTCTTCCTCTGATCTTAAGAGCAATCCAGCCTTCTTTAGATTTTGCTCAAGAGAAATCTTAATTTTTCTTCAATATCATCTTATGTAGCACAGAGAGTGAGTAAGCATCACTAGTGCAGGGAATCTGCATTTAAGCATGAAATTTGATGCTTGAAGTGGGGAGAAAAGGGTAAGCAACTGCAAACACTGTAGCAACAGCAGATTGTTGGAGTGGTTTTCCTTGAGAAGCATGAATTCAGCTCTTAAAACACAAGTCTGACAACTACACCTTCCTCTCCAAACAGAGTACATTCAAGGATTAGGTTATGGGTCATCACAGGAATAATTTTGACATGTGAAATAACAGTAAGATTTGGTAAATGTCTAAATGGAATTTTTTTTTTTCTTCTTCCCTTTTTGAAAGCTGCTCTATTATAACATAATTGATATCTGGATGATTTATCTCAACTATCATTAAGCTGGTTCACTTTATTGCCTCCCTCTATCAGATTAAGGAAATCACTGTCTTGAAAATGCTTGCAGTAATAGCTCTAAAACTTACATGGAGTATAAAATATTTTAAATGAAACCAACATGAACACTTCTAGTGAAATCCAGGATTAGATTAGATGCCAAGGAGCAACACTGGGAGCTTTCAGAATATGATCCAAGACAACTAGTATGCTAAGCACAGGGCCAAACGCATCCTACACCACCATCATCCTTAGGGCAGGCAATAGGAAATGCTGCTGGGAGCAATCTGTGACATTTAAATGTGGCCCCTTTGTTTACAGTGCAGACATGTTCTTGTGTCCACTAAGAAAGTATGTGGCTCCAAAGCTGAGTGTAGTTTTCTGGGGACAGAGGGCTACAACATTTAAAAAAAAAAATCAAACAGATGTCAGACTTTTCAAATTTGCTATTAGAGTTGATTCAAACCAGCAACGCTTACTTGTGAAAAGACTGTTTTAACCACAAGGCTATTTTACTTGGAAGACCACAAAAAACAAAATTGAGCCAGCAGTCTTTTGGCTGAGATCTGGTTTCCCTTTTCCAGGCAAGTGTTCCAGGCTATGGATTCATCCTCAAGTTTACTCTTTCTTTCTAGCCTACTAAATGGTTCTGTACTGCAACAGAACTTCAACAAGAACAGAGGAGTGTGTCCTTGTTCAGTGATACCTATGCTGGTGACTGAAGATCCATCTTCCACCTTGGAAGAAGAAAAGTAGTTTTGTACATGATCAGACACACAGCAAAACTGAACTTAAGTCTCCCACTTCATAGATAAATTCTCTAAGTATCTGGTAATCAAATAAACAGGCTTCACACCAGGTGTACCAGCAATCATCACTGGATTTGGGAACCTGGTTCTGCGTGCAGATTACAAATATTCTGGGACTGCTTCCTGGATTGAGCCTCTCAAGGTTATTTCTGGCTCCTGTTCAGGATTGGGTAAACATTAATATCAGCTGGGCATCCTGTCAAACCTCTTGCATTTCTAGGAACATATAGACAAAGCTGTAGGGAACTTGTCCAAGAAGTACCATGCTACTGGAATTTAAGCACCATTGGGTGTAAGGAGCACTTAAGCTGGAGGTTTCATGATCACAGTTTTGAACCTTGGCTCCTAAACTTCACTTATGTTCTACTCTAGGCATTCTATGTTTGGATTTAGCTGTCTTTATTTCTAAAATCCAGTAGTAGTTTTAAGGCACATTAAGAATTAATTATCTGGAATGTGTAGTTTTCTCTTTACTCTATTTTTCTTTACGTGAATATCATCCACATTCAGTATATTTTACTTCATTTTTGCAATAAAACTTGCAGGGTTTTTTTCTGAAAAATTGTTTAAATAGTATCCAAATTTTACTATGTTAAATAATCCAACTGCTATTATTAGTATTATTGTTATTACACTATGCAAGAATTTTGTTGATTCTTAACGGACATCGTCAAGTCCAGCTCCTTACCACCATAGGGTCCCAAACTGTGTATATTTACACTTATTTTCCTTCCTCCTGGCCAGCCCAGTGAGTGGGATCCTTTGTTCAGCTGAGCTGTACTTGTCGCAGGAATCAGAGTGGGAGGAAAAAGCAGTTTTAAAACACTATGTACTGGAAGAAATGTAGCCCTAGCCCTTAGAGGCTGTTCAGATTTACTTTAGTTCCAAATGTCTCCAAGGATCTGCTTCTCAGTGGAAGCGAGCTGAAACAGTGTCCTGATGTCCCCTTCACTCCAGTCAGCCCCCCTGGTGTTTGGTAGAGGGCCAAGCAGACTTTTATGCTTGAGAGACCCCTCTGACAGGGATGAATGCTAGGGGTTTGGTAAGGCAGAATGAGCAAAGGCCAGCAGGGAGATCCTCATCTTACTTCTCTAGTATTGGTCAGCAAGCATGAACATTGAAAAAGCCAAAGTAGTTGACTTGGCAAGGGCAAGGGCAAAAATAACAACCCTGGATATGTACTTTTGTTTTCATTATTTCATTCCTCACAGAGTTCTTTTCTGATTTTACTGTAGTGCTTATTGGAGCTACACTATAAAGAAAAAATTATTCCCCTTTCCTTCTCTTTGTGAAACCATGTAAAACTACCTTGACTCAACCCCATGGGCTCAAGGGAAAACAAGCAGTGCTCTGAGACATCCTGTCTTCTGGAAAGTGCAAGGAGAAGAGCTGGCAAAAGATGTATGGTGTGGCACAGCAGGGTACTGCCTCTAACCCCCATCTATGCCAGTAGTCCTACTTATTTGTGAAGGTTGCAATATGCTGTCGTATTTGGAGGGCTGTAATGGGTTGTTTTTTCCCCTTTAAACAGCTGGGACCTCCCTTTGCAAAGTTCTCATTTTGGTTTTGTGGGACTAGACTATTTAATTAAAAAATCCCAATTTAAAATTCTAAACTCTTATTTTTTCAAGAATCTCTGTGAACCCATATCACATCTTCACAGCTAAGACAACAGCTGATACTGTTATAATATCCCTTTCTTTCTACATTTCCAACAGTGTTTATTCTTCCTGGCTTTTTTTATGATTATAAATACATATTCTTGTTTTCTCATCTTAACTCCTTTTCCTACCCTTCACTTCTCTGTGCACTTTAATAATTTGCAACTGTCTACCTATATGCAGTTATCATTTCCAAGGCATTCCTCTTCCTATTATCTTAGAGAATAAACCTTCCCCCCAGTTTGTATCTCAGATCTCAGTCCTAACAGATACTTTTCTTTCTACCACTGTCCATGCTACTGAGGATGTCATAGAATCATAGAATCATAGAATTGTTAAGGTTGCAAAAAGACCTTTAAGATCATCGAGTCCAACCACTAACCTATCACTGCCAAGTCCACCACTAAACCATATCCTCAGGCACCACGTCTCCCTTCTTTTAAATACCTCCAGGGATGGAGACTCCACCACCTCCCTGGGCAGCCTGTTCCAATGCCTGACAGCCCTTTCGGTGAAGAATTTTTTTCTAATGTCCAACCTAAACTTCCCCTGGTGCAGCTTGTGGCCATTTCCTCTCATCCTAGTGCTTGTTACTAGGGAGAAGAGTCCGACCACCACATCGCTACATCCTCCTTTCAGGTAACTGTAGAGAGCCATAAAGTCTCCCCTCAGCCTCCTTTTCTCCAGAATAAACAACCCCAGCTCCCTCAGCTGCTCCTCATAAGACTTGTTCTCTATTGTAACATTAAATGAGTCATATCAAACCACAAGATTTTAAACAACTCCCAAGAATTTGATAAACAAACCTTTTAAAGAAATATTAAAAGAGAAGCATGCATAAAAAATGGAGAGAAAACAGGTTGTGTAGCTTACAGGGACAGGGCCCAGATTTTCACACTATTCCATAAGTGTTAAGCACCTGCATTCCCCAGTTAAAAGTTAACTACTGCAACTTGTAGTTGTAGCCCCAGTTCCATGTTTAGAAGTTCCAGCTACAAGGACTTGCTTTTAAGCAATGGAGCTCCAGCCCTCAGTTAGAATATCCTGGATTTGTATCCAAGCTATTTTACACTAAGCTTGTATGGACTTGTAAGGTAGCAGGTTAAATTGCAATTTTTTTCCTATTTCCTCCATCACAGATACTTACTTTCAAGGTGAAAGACTCCAAATATGTACAGATATATTATATTAAAATAACAGTCCCTTTATGGAGAGCTTACATGTGTAAACGGTACAGCTTGGCTAGTGCCAAGGATGGAAATGGCACTGGGGAGGAGACAAGCTGTGCTGCTTGCAAACATTTGCAGATCTACTGCCTGTGAGAAACAGAATAGTTGTTATCTGAGATATCGAATTTCAGAAGAACAAAGTATTCTTGGCTAGTTTTTATGTCCAGATGGGACTACATAGACCCTGATCTTGAATGCTGGCCCAGTATCTTGAAGGAGAGAGGAGATGGCAAAGATGAAACACTGCACTCCAATTTTAAGTGAACAGGAGATATTTAGATATTGATGTGGGGTGGCATAAGGTACAATTTGGATCCAAGTAAATGTAACCATAGACACTTGGCACTTCAGAAGGAGAGCTGCTGCCCTTACCAGTCAAATGTGAGAACTCAAATACAAGCATTTTCAATAAGCAAGTTTGTAAATGGATTTATTGGTTTTAGTGGAAAAGAGGTAACTGCAAGCTCCAACATAGAAGTAAACCTAACTGTAAATAAATAATTATAAATAACTAGGATAGCAGTTAGTAAATACTGGCAGAATTTTGCCTTTTACACAAGTTACAATCCCACTGGATTATTTTTCTACTGAGGTGTAATTTATACTTTATGCCTGGGAAGAAACCATTGTCTTTATAAAGAAGGCTTGTTTCAGTTCAGTCCATAGCCACAAGGTGTTTTATTCTGAAAATTTTATTGTCATGCACAGTTGTAACTTGAGAGATAACATAGCTGAGGTGCTAGTCTCTGGTAAAATAATTGCCATTTTAAACCATGGTAGGTGTACTACAGCCATTAATTATCATCTTGACTAATTAGTATTTGTAGTCATCAGTCTTTTCCTTCATAATTATGGCTGATGGCTGTTTTATTAAAAATCTTTCTTGAATGACATAGAGGAAATCCATAGCATAGCTAGACTGCCTCTAAAATGATAAGAAAGGATCAGAAGTGATAGAGAGGCCCTTAGTATATTAAAGACCAAATTTACAGAACAATTTTTGTGGTTTATGTAGTAGGTGCAACAAAACATTCACTAGGTATCCAAACTCAAACAATATCCACTTATAAAAGCCAGTTTCCCTGTAGCATAATTCTAGTATTAGCTCCAAAAGAAGAAAACTCATGGCCATGCATAACTGGGTACCAAAACCTAATGAGCAATTAGCACAGAATTATTATTAACAATCCTGTTGTACATGACAAAGAAGTAATTTTATGAATCAATGTCTGTACTTAACTGTCTCATACAATCTTAAGTGAATTTGAGGAAGGCTTTATTTTTTTTAAAAAATCAGCACAAAACTATTACACCCCATGCCTCAGCATAGGTCAAATTCTTAAACCATCCCTGGCATAGCTTTCCATGTTCTTGCTTCCATTTTAATGTGTGGGTAGTTAAAAATGTTAAGTATCAGAAAAGAAGATTTTGAAAATTTTTATGACATGTTGGAATATAACTTAAAGTTACACTTTTGCTTTGACATTATTGGATGAAAAGAGACCTTTAGTCATAAGTCTCCGTTAAATGCATAGCAGTTATTAATAACACCTGTTATTAAATAATAAATCAAGATTATTTTTTGAGATGTAGCTTATGTGACATTTAAATTACAGACAGCAATAATGAGCAGATATAAAATGAGAAAAGGACCAAAGAGAACTCTTCTGAGCAGAAAATACTGTCCAAGGTTTCAACCTTGCAAAAAAATTCTTTGCACTCTTAAATGCACCCAATGGGAGTAGTTTCACTTATGTAGCAGAACAGCTTACAGTGGTAACACTTAAGATAGCCCCCAAAAATTTCAGCTTATGGCCAAATTTCTGTAGAAGTGCAGACTTTCTGTAGAAGTTCAACACTGTGAAAGAAAATCAACTTGACACCTTTGGAGAAGAAAAAGGTATGACTTTATTTCATGCCAGGCAGCCGTAACGTTTATGTGCTTTCTCATCAGTATTTGTCTGCCCTTTCTGACAAATCATTCAGACATTTCTAATCTCTGGGCCACTTCATTCCTTGACTTCTTGGTTAATAGAAGCAACTCAGTGGCAAGCTGATGTCAAACATACACTTTGTTTCTGTGACACGTCTTACAAGAGTCTCCAGCTTACACCAAAGCGTATGGTTCAAGCCTATAACATCTCCTCTGTGAGTGTAACCAAGTTGCTCTTATGGAAATGGACTACACTTTTATTCCATCAATCTAAATACTACATGATTGTTCTGTTTTCTGTACTTTCTTTTATCTTCCATGTTGGTGATATAATTCTCACTCATAAATTATTAGTTTTCTATTAAAATCTTTAGAACTATTCTGACATCAGTGGACACCTGTCCATCAGGTATATCAAGGTCACCAGTTTACAACAGATGAAATGCCAGTCAGCCATCAGGCAGGTACAACATAATATCTATTGATCTGAGCTAGATTTTGTACACGTGACCTACAGCTTAAAGCTGTGGACATTTACTGACAACTCATTAGGCTTATCCACTTCTTCTAAACACAAAAGCATGACTTAGAAGGTATTCAGATTTATTTGTTTATTAGCATTTCTCTTGCCATTAGAAATTCTGGGATAATACATCCTGTTTTCAAGAAAGTCCTTGAGAGGGGAAAGAAAATGCAAAGCCGCATTGCCATTTCAGGCCACGTAGGATGCTGTCATAACACAATCACCAATAAAGTTGGAAAAACCCATGTTATGCATAGGTTTTCAATATTTTTAAAATGTATCTCTTTATATAATACTATACCATACACTCTTTAGTGTTAACAACTGAGATTTCAGAACTGAATTTTAGAACAATAAACTATAACCAACTTTTGAGTCACACTTTAGTATTGTTATCTTAGTTCAGAATTATCGAAAGTGGGCAAGGTCGGGGAGAAAAACCCTACAACAGTGTTTTTGATAACTACATGAATGATTAGCTGGCTTTGAAAAACTTTCCCTTCTTTTGCTGCTGTTTTCTCACATGCAAGGTGAGAACACCACCACCATTATGAAGGTGAAATTATTACTAACTACATGACTAATATTAAATTACAAGTGTAGTTCTGCCTTGGGATAGATCAAGTGGCTTTTAAAGCTCTTCAATACCTTTGCCTTTATCAAGCTGTGGTTGTTATTAATTAAATCTTGTCCAACCAAATTACTTAGCAACACGGGTTGTACACAGGCAAGATAACATCTATTTTGTGGCCTTTTAATGCATATTTTGATTTGCTAACAGCTTGCCCAAGTTATATATAAATCCTCATACACTGAAATGATAGGGCTTGCAGTACAATGCATGTGGTCTACCTCTGCATGGGACAGCACTGAGCAGGTCTATCTAGTTCTTTAGGTTACTCAGAAGAAAATCCCTATTCATTAGTGTGCTTTAGGAATGCTAATGATTCAGGTAGTAGCACAAAGCATGGGCAATTATTTTGATCCTCATAACACAGAAACAGAGTATAGAACTGAGTACTGAAATGGAGTATCCTGTATGGGCACAATTCAAGGGAACTCAAGGAAAGAGTGTGAGAGTAAAGGGCTTCCATTCAAACCACTGTCTTGGGGAAATGCTAACAGGACCAAGAAGTGAACTGGAGAGCCTTTTTAAGACATCAGGTTATTTCCAAACAACCGGACTCCAATCCATTGAACAAGTGATCATGTCTAAATTGTGGGATTTCAGCGTAGCCTTCTGGCCTGTAGAAACACCTCTTGTATGGTAAAAACTGATCCATCTCCCTCAACTTCCTTTGCCTTCCCAAAGAGGGAGGAAGATAACAGTTTCCCTACAGCCAGGTGATTAGGATTTAACTTCACAGTAATGATGCATAGGCAAACACTAATCACGGGCCTTCAGTCACAAGTTTGAGTAGCTTTAAAGTCTTAGCTTAAGAAATTGCATTATGTTAGTGCTTTAATATGAAAAGTTTCATATGATATGACTGATTGATTAGGGGACAAGGAAAACAACCTATGACACAGATTGTGATAGTACAGCTTGTGAAAGAAAGCACCAGGAACAGGAATTTCTCTTCACTCTTTTTTCCTCTTTCTTTGCAAGGCTTTTTTTATTCTGCATGGGTGTCTGAAATATTTTTTTATTTCAGTTTAACAGCAAAACCAGACTTCTCAGATATTTCCATAGGAAACTCAGAGAACTCTTCAGGAGCAAAACAGTTGAAAATAATCAGGAAAATAAAGGCAATGAAGAGAAAGTCTTTGAAACTCTTGCTGAACCAACACCAGAATTCACAAGGTAACTGCACACCCACACAGAGGTTTTGAATAAAAATAGCCCCTTGAACAAAATACAATAAAATGAAAATAAACACATTAAATTTAGTGATTAAATTAAAGCTAGTATCCTGTTTGGGAGGTTGGGTCCACGGGTTAAACACAGACATCTAGCATTGTTTTACATGTTATATGGCCTGGTAGGTATGCTGAAGGACCAAAATTTTTTTGAGTGGCAGCCAGAAACTGACATAAAAATGGCATTAAATGCTTATCTTTAAGCCCTTGAATAGTTTCCTTAGTACTTTGAGCATACACATGTTAAGCAGAGTGAAGAAGAGGCTGCAAGGTTTTGGACTTTTGCAAACCTGAATAAAGGAGAGTGTACATAGAATAAAGCTCTATATGTGAAGGCATGCCGGCCTATGCTGGACACCTTGTCTTTTCCTGTTTGAACTACAAGATTTTTTTTTAAAAAAAAACAAAACCAAAAACAAAAACAAAAAAAAGAAAGAAAAGCCTTCATGACAGTTTTCAAATGAACACCTCCTTTTTCTCAAAATAGATGTTTATTTCTGACAGATTACATATTTAGAAGAAAGTAGGAAATAAATAGCTAAAGGTACTACTATGCAATATTTTTTTACAAAGAGTCACTCAGGCTGTTTACTGCCTAATGACTTTTTTTGACTTGTCAAATCTGTTTTATGTTCCTCAAAAATCCCATGTAGTAGCTCTTATTGACTTGCAGTGACATCTACCAGAAAGGACAAAACTCTTCACTTGTTACCCTTGTTACTGAACTCAGCCAATACATCGCTCAGGACTCAACAACTTGCTTCCAAACTCAGAGCCTGAAGTCAATAAAAGCTTCATAGGATTTTTCCACTTTCCCCATGGGAGAAAAATAACTGTGAGTTTGTTGTTTGGAAATACATTGATTAGCATATTTGTGGAACAGGGTATTGACCTAACCATCACAGACTTAGTATGAACAAGTCTTCTAAGTAGAAGTATCTAGCAGAATAAGTACTCATTTCTCTATCAACATTAACAATTTCCTTAACTTAGAAGTTCTATGTTCCACATTTTATATTACTCAGGCAAATAAATAAGTGCAAAAAGAAGATGGACCATCTAATAAAATCAAATTATCAGCTCATCTAGAAGTAGAAGAAATAATTCAGTTTTGTATTCAAAACCTTTTCAAAAATAAAGATGTAGTATTTTCTGTTGCTTTCCGTTTTTAAAGCTATTTATTTAAATAAAATTGGAAATGACCATGAGATGGTTCAGGCATGTCAGGACACTCCAGAGCATCAAAAAAGTGTTTGCCGACACTCAGCTATCCAATTCAAGACAGCAGGACATAAACAACATAGGACTGCTGTATTTGTAAGGCTCGTGTTAACCTAGCTGTGATGCAGAATTCAGAACGATTGTTACAAGCTTCCTGGACATTTAAAGACACTATGTTTCTCTTGATCGGGGTGGAAAAAAAAAGGAAAACAAACTCCTGCAAACCTATGTGGGACTGTACTGGGAGACAGATCATTGCAATGGTATATTGCAGTGGAACAGACTATTTTTAGGTACTTTAGAGGATGGGAACTGCAGGCTTTTTGTGTAGAATTAAGGGCACACAGGTGCAAGAGTGCCACACTGCCTCCTTTCTGCCTGCCTGTGCCGGAGGGTTGCTCCAATGTTATTCCCAGTTCCAGTTTTGAATTCATGGGGCATCCACCCTTCCTCAGGCAAGATCTAGTTTTAAATCACTGCTGGTTATGTTCAATCTGAGTCTGTGCTGTACAGTTGATGTTGATAATGGAGTTAATATGGAAGAACAGGAACTTTTAGCAAAAAAAAACAACCAAAACCCAAACCAGATTTTAACAGATGTTTTTCTGCCATTTACTTAGGACAGTTTATATCCCTTCTCCCTAACAATCACAGTACTTCTTGTGCAGCTTCTCTAGTATGCTGTTCTGATAAAGAGCATGATGCTTTACAGCTCCCAGAATGCAGAGCAATGTTTCTTCACCATAAGAAAAAGCTTTAGATGAAACAGTTCAGAGGGGTCCAATGAACAACAAAAGGTTGGACAAAAAAGTCTCTGAATATGTCTTATCATGTATCCACTTCTATGGATGAATGTAAATTAGTTTTATATATACTAGCTCTGTTACAATGTGCCCCACTGCAAATTCATTCACCAATATAAATCAGAAAGAATTTAGGCATATATGTACGTATGTGTATACACACCTCGTCCCCCGTTTTCTAAACTAATAAAAGAGTGTACAGCATGATTCTTCCAAGACCTGAGTTTGTTTATGCAGATGCTGTTTATTAACATGCATTCCTGCTTCATGGCAGAAAGCTAAATGCCTCATTACCTGATTATGCCTACAAAATAACTCTATGTCATTCTCATTTTTATACATGGACCACTGAGGCAAAGCATAAATTGATTGTTCAGAGGACAAATTATAGTTGACCCAGGACTGAATCCCAGCCCAAACCCCTATGTACCAGATAATGCTTCTATAGTTTGGCTTTGAGACCTACTCCTCCTAAAGGGAGGAGATTTTCCGGAATTAGAGAGTTTTTAAGAGCAATGGACCTTTGTAAGGTCATATACTGTCCTTATACTTCAGTCTTTAAAACCTGAAAGAAGAATGCTACACAAGATTGAAGACAGAACACTTCCTAAGAAAGAGGGCATTTTAAGGTGGTATAAAGGGGAAATCCTACAAAAAGAGAGTTAAGGTAGTAATGCAAGTCAATGCAATTATACTGATGTACAACAGGCATAAATGAGGGAAAAGGAAACACCAGAGTAATTTAATCTTGCTTGCGCTTTAGAAATACACAACGTTTGTGTCTATGAGCCAGTCACCCATAATTCATCATAGAGAAAAAAACCCACTTCTAAAACTGAATATTTCTCTTTAATATTTGTGTCTTGGAATGAGAGAAATTGCATTCTGTAAGTTCTTTTTTTCTCTCTTCTTTAGGGGGAAGTAGCAAAATTCCTCAGTTGTAGAAGTATATTGCATCATTGCATCTCCCCAGCTATTTTTCTGCAACAGTGGACATATGCTAAGTGCAAGTAAGCATCTGAATAAAGCCTGGATAAATTTTTAAAGTGGGAAATGAGTGAATCCAGGGGCCTTTAGTTGTTTCTATTCTCTAAGTCAGTTTGTGCCCATTTATTCAGTATTCTTCCCTTCAGCCAGTTTTTCATCCATGTCTTCACCCTCTTGTTGACTCTAATATCCTTGAATTTGCATATCAACTTCTTCTGTGAAACTTTATCAAAGCCTTACTCAGATCTAAGTCAATCAGATCTACAGCATCCCCAGTCTCTAATTTCTTTGTCCCACTTGCTCCTTGATTAATTCTATCACATGCTTCTGACAAGATCTACTTCTATAAACACATGGCTCTTGGCTACTGCTTAACAGACTTTTATCTAACAAGCTAACAATTTCCTCCTTTATGAATAATTCTAGAAATCTTTCCCAACACAGTGGTTAAATCTGCAGCCCTGTTGTTCTCTGCTTCACAACCTGAGTTAACTGGCAATGAAGAAAATGTCAAAATTATACAATTCTGGCAGTGTCTGATCAAGTGAAGATGTCCTCTTTGTGAATTGTACCTGTTTAGTGTTACATCTATAAGACAAGGTTTAGGATGTGCCTTGTCATCCAAACTGCTGTGGCATCAGTGCAAGATACAGCAAGGGGAAGAGACAGCAAATAAACTGACTTCAAAGGCTGTTACATGAGAGAGAATTTCTTTCCTGGGATTATATCCCTTTCACGGAGTTGTAGAAAAGTATGGCCAAAATCAACATGAAAAGATAAAACAGTCCACAGTTGCCCAAGTCACATTATACCTCCAGACAGACAGTTGTTTAACCTGTTGTTAAGGACAAACACTGACAATCAGCATAAGTTCCAATCCATTTCAGTGCTTCATTGCCTCCTTACTGATAGAAAGGTTTTCCATGGGACTCTTCACTGAAAGATGAGATAGATTAAATTATTATAAACAGCTTAAAAAGTAATTAGCTACATTCAACTTTTAAACCAAAATGGCAGCTAAAAAGCATGGTGCTGATACACCTTTGAACTCAAAAATGCCCTGATTTCCAACTTACTAAAATCTGAGAAATACATCAAGAGGCATTTTCTATGCCTAGTTTTTACACTTTTTCCCTAAACACTCACTGCTCATTAGTGTTAGGGACAAGATACTGAACTGGATGGACTGTTTTACGTACTGGAGCTATGTTTTTGATCCTATGATCTTGGTGCTTTGCACTGGACTCTCTCCAGTGGGTCTGCATCTTTCCTGAAGTGTGACTATAATTTCCAATGCTCTCTATCTTACACTGTCAAAAGCTCCACATCACAGCCAAGCTGTTATCATCTTGTGCTATGTAGGACTGCACTGTCACCTCCCCTGTCACATTTACATTTCCACTTGTTGCTTAGAGGACTTTGTGACCACAGATTTGCCATGGTGGCCTAGGCAATACCCCATGAAACTGATATCCTCTGTCTAGCTGCAAAAAATACCCCATTACCCATAATGGTTCTTAGGATAGTATACAGTATCTGTAGTTAGCCCATCTTTTCCATTGCACTTTGACTCCCTTTAGTCATTGCTATTCATTGTTTGTACTGATATTATTCCTATCTGTTCCATTGTGAGAACTCCAGTGAAACAGAAGCTCAACTCCTTTAGAACTGCTTGCCCTCGCCTAGGAGGAAGAGATCTTTACTGTTTTTCAGGGACCCAATTTTTCCCCCTTTCTTCTTTTATCACCAAGGCTACAAGCCTTGGCAACAGGGAAAACAGAATATTTATTTATAGAAGCAATGAGTGAGGAGTGCAAAGACCTAGAGATGGACCAATTAGTAACTACTCTGTCTCGTTAGCATTCAGTTTAGGATGGAACAGAAAAAGGCAAATCTGAAGATCATCTGTAGGAGATACTGAAAACAACGAGACCAATATGATACTGCCTAAGGGAAATACATAATTACAAAACAGTATGGGTCCCAAAATGGGATCCTGTAGAACCCCAGCATTAATGACTGTTGCATTAAAGATAAAGAGGCTTAACTGCAACAAGCTGGCTCCCCTGAAAGAAATATGATTCATGCCATGCTAGAAAATCCAGAAGAGATAGTTAATCTCTGCTGCAGAAACTGATGTTCATTGATAACAAATGCTGCAAACAAATTCTAAAATAGGAGATTAACATGGTCTTTTTTAGCAAATATGTGAAGAGAGCTCTGCTGGATACTTCTATTAAGCATCTGGGGTGAATGACAATTGAAGTTCGGACTGAAATTTTTTGCACAGGGATGTCTTCCACCTGAATTACAGCCACATCTTGAATGACTGGGTGCTAAAATAGGGTATATAAAAACAAATTCTCTATTGGAAATACTGATCAATTGAGGACATACCACAGTTAAATCCAAACATGTAAAATGAAACATGGTTAACAGCCATAATACTGGAACTGGTAGACAATCTGCAAGCAACAAAATTAGTACAATACTGATTACAAATAACCACTTCAGAACAAATGCACAATCTTCTATTAATGTGTCACTGACTAATATTTCATTTGAAAACAGACCTGGGCCTAATTTTTTCATAAGAATTTATTCCAACAGTTTTAGTCTTCCTTATTTGGGAACCACCCATTTTGAAAACACACTACTGATGAGCTATTGATGATTCATGCTGCCCAGACAACTACAGTTAAAAGTTTTATTGCCTAAAATTGTATTCATGAAATACCAGTAAATACTGAGTGGTGAATAAACACAGCTTTTAATGGCCTTGTACTCCCACACACTCTGAACACAGTTATTTGAACAAAGAATTTTAATTTTGTGGGTACCTGTCAACAGGATAAACCCAACATGAGTTTTAAAACTGTGTAGTTTTTCTGAGGATGTTTTCTTTACATTTTGAATGAAAACTGTGGTCACTTGGAAAAACTTGTTACAGTGTGAAATATTTCCTGTTTATGAAAGATATGCATATTATTCAGGTCATGAAAAGAGACACTGAGCAGTAAGAACTTATGTGCTGGTTTTAGCTGATAGAGTTCATTTTCTTCACAGTAGCTAGTATGGGGCTTTGGTTTGGAATTGTGCTGAAAACAGTGTAGTAACACAGGGATGTTTTCGTTACTGCTGAGCAGGGCTTACATAGAGTCAAGGCCTTTTCTGCTTCTCACCCCACCCCACCAGTGAGCAGGCTGGGGGTGCACAAGCAGCTGGGAGGGGACACAGGTGGGACAGCTGACCCCAACTGACCAAAGGGATAATCCAGGCTGTATGACATCATGCTCAGCATATAAAGCTCGGGGAAGAAGGAAGGGGAGATTTTTGGAGTTATGGCATTTGTCTTCCCAAGTAATGGTTACACGTGATGGAGCCCTGCTTTCCTGGAGATGGATGAACACCTGCCTGTCGGTGGGAAGCAGTGACTGAATTCCTTGTTTTGCTTTGCTTCTGCGTGCAGCTTTTGCTTTACCTAATAAACTGTATTTATCTCAACCTGTGAGTTGCCTCACTTTTAATTTTCCAATTCTCTCCCCCATCCCACCGGTGGGGTGAGTGAGTGGGCAGCTGTGCGGTGCTCAGCTGCTGGCTGGGGTTAAACCATGACAACATATTAGATGGGCAGTGAGGCCTTACCAAAACAGGGAGAGTAGCAGCTCAGGGAAGAAAATATGGTTAAAAGTTTGGACAAAAATATACATTACTAAAAATGTTATGATACCTAAGGTATACATTTTCTTCAAACACCCCCTCTTGTCAGAGAAAGCATTAAGTAAAAAGGTAAATGAACTCTTCAGGAAAAAAATATCCCTTGCCAAAGAAAGAAAGAAACAAAGAGAGAAGGAAATCCAGAAGAAATCTAGTTTTGATGTTTTGCAGCTGAACAGCTGGAAATTCTCCTGAAGCTTTCCCTATAAAAGTAAAATACTCATCTACTCACTGCCATTTTATCTTTATGAATTAGGCAAACATAAGTCCCACATTGGAAGGAAGGGATTTGTTAAGCTAGGATGTGACACTCACATCCTTTCTGGAGATATTTTCTCCTGTAGAGTTTTCCCTAGAGAGTTTACAGGCTGAGGGTCTCTCCTGCTGGACTAGCATTTGGTGAGGAGCGCTTGCTGCAGACAGAAGCTATCTGATCCTCCTGGAGACCCCTTTCGGCTCTCCTCAAATGTTAATGTTTTAATCTTTACCATCTCCGTTACACTTATCAGCCTTTCACAATTAGGCAAGCTTTAGCTTCACCAGCAATCAGACTGTTCTCAAAAGGCTCCTTGGCAATTACATCTGCTACAAAAGCAACAATTCACTCTTGTCAACCAGGCTCTTCCAGAAGCTCTTTGCCTCTCTGTATGGGAAGTACTGAGTGTACTAGTAGAAAACAGATAATCAGGACTCTGCCTAGGGGATGGCATTCACTAGCTGCAAATACAGAGGGAACATTAACATTATCTTATGAAAACAAATCTCAAGGAAGGGAGTTTGATGGTTAAGAATCTAGAATGAAACATCAGCAAACTCACACCACCAGTCTTTGAGTGCTCTCAGAAGTTACAATACCTTTACATCTAAACTTTTCCTGCTCCTTACTCATTTTTATGGTCCTCAGGGCAGGGACACTGTGTGCGGAATTTACTGCAGCCACCATTGCTGTGTCACAAAACACTTCCAAGGTACAGAAAGCATGAGTAGAGTTCATTGGCAGAGCCATGAAGTGATGGCACTAAAGGTACTTTCCTCATGCCTTGGTAGTTCATTTCCATATCCATTCAATTACTTGGCTAGCAAATGACTGGCTGAAGGGGAGGGATTCAAATTAAGAGTCTTAAAAAGATGTAACATAAAATGCTGTTTCTATGCAATCCTTTGGAGGAACAGGGCTGGGACTTTTCAGGGTACCATTCTTTACTACCATTGGAGAAGAGAGTGTTCTAGAAGTATGCATACACACACTAATATATATATATATGTACACACATATGCACATGCATACATATGTATAAGTACAAGTTCCAGGGGAAAAGACAGGTTTGTGAGGAACTGGGAAGTGACTATTCCTGTGTCCCACACCATCAGGCAGTTATCAACCAAGACCAAGCACTGCAGTTGCTGGGCAGAACATACTTTTCCAAAGCCAGTTGCCCACACTCTGAAAAACTGCTGTGAACATCATTTCTCCCATCTAATCTCTACTAGACAGAGAGGAGCTGGTAGTCAGGATCAATGGATCTCACCTGCTGTACTGGCACCATGTCCCTCCCATCTCTGCTTCTTCCCACAACTTCACTGTAAGCATGACCCCAGCTGCTGTGGCCAGGTAACAGCTGCTCTCCACATGGCTCCTGCAGCCCTAAGCATGGTGGTTCCTTGCCAGTTTCTTCCATGAGTCACTTCTTTGCTGCATTTGACTTGCCAGCTGGCATAGAGAAAAGGATACATGCATGTGTCTGCACAGGAGTGGTGATGAGACAGGAGTCTTGTAACAACTAGCACAGTCACAGTTTGTCAGCACCCAAACAAGATGGCCCATTGCCTCCAAGAACTTCTACAGTTAATTTAAGTGTCAAAAGACAGCTGAAGGCTATTTCATTGCATTTTATCAGGCTTATTATGAAGAGAACACCAGAAATGTGAAAACAGATCTGAATAATATTCAAACACAAATGCATGGCAGGAAAAATACCAAACAAACACTACAAAAATTATTTCCTACCTGACTGATCACCAATGAGAAACTTCTTATCATAGTGCTCCACATTTCTTTTTAAAATCGCAAGTGTACCTTTTAATCTGTAGATCATAATGAACCCACTTCTGATTAGCCTAAACTCTGTTTTTTATGGCCTGCAGCTGAAGCAGTGCTCTTGTTCCAGAGCTAACTCTGTTCCCTGATAAAGACTGCACTAGCACTTGGAAGTTTTAGAAAAAGTTACATACTGTTACCCTGTCTTTGGGATGTTCAAAATACCAGGATACATGGGAATCATGTAGTACCCATTCCTGGCCAGACTTGAAACAGGCTATGAAAATGAGAATACTGTGCATATTAATCAGCCTTCCATTAGGACTATGGAGGAGCTTACTAGGTATGAGTTCTGCCTTAAAACAGAAAAGGGTCTTGTTCAGCGTTAGAAGAAAGCTTGTAACTCCAAACCACACTGAACTATGCTCCTCCTTGAAAGAGGAGCAAGCTTCCTTTTCTGCGTACTCAGGGTCTAGTGTTGCTGCTTTTCAAATGGGTGGCACCATTCCCACATACTCCAATTCACGGAGCTGGCTCCTGGTTTGTCAATTGATTCAAGCTTCAAAGGATTCCACTGTTTTCATCTTGAACTCTGAAAACCAGACTATTTTTGTAGCGCTTTTGGCCATATTTATGAGCCTGTGTGGTACAAGCAGCATGCAAGAGATCAGTCACACAAGTCTTTTGTGGTTTTACATGAGAAATAAGCTCACAAACCGAAGGGACTTCAGTTCCACAGGGTTAACTGGTTTTCAAGTTTGAGACCAAATCATACTTGTCATTAAAAGAAGATTATTTAAGCTCTATGAAAGGTCACAAGAATGCCATCCTTTGTCTCTTCATAATCGTTCCTCCAAATATCTCCGTATTCATGACTAGATTTTCAAAAATACTGATAAAATTCTGAAATAAGTAAAGACCTGAAAACTTGCAGCATCTAGGTTAACACCCTTACTTGCTGTTATGATGCTGGCAAGCGAAGGTACTCAGGTATATTATTCACTGATGTAATTGACCAGAAAGAATAAACCCAAGGAAGAGCCCCAGTAAGTACTAGGCTTAGCATTTTAAAACTTTATTACCCATTAAAACGCAGGGCCACAAAATTGCTCTTTCCCTCAACATTTTTTTTAACTGTCACTCACAGCTTTGCTAGTTACATTGTAAATGCATGAAGCTGAACTGACTGCTTTACAGCTGGGTGTCTGGCTGGAGGAAACAACATTCTGGGCTAATATGTAGGCCATGGAGCTTTGCAAGACAGACAAAATGCTTCACTTGAGCAATAGCCCAGCTCCAGTTTTTTTTAATTTGTCATGTCAGAAAATCATTGCTGACTATTTATTAATAGGGAAATGTGTATGTTCCTGGGTGCCCTACCGTCAGTGAACCTGATGGCTAATTCGATGTGTTCTCAAATAATAACTTTTAAAATCTAGCATATCTGAAAGAAAATAGAAAAGACATTTACAAAAGAGGTTTACAGATTGCTGTAAGGAAACTGAAAGGTGAAAAAAAGGTGGAGGGAAAAGCTGATACTGAACCTCTGAGGTCAACCTCAGAGCAGTGGGCATCTCAAACAGTTTTTTTTTTTCTTCTTTGTGGCACTGACATTTTGGAAAACCCTTTGTATATGCAAAAATTCAGGACTGTTTGGGTTATATGGTGATTATGAGTCCAGTGAAATTCACTTTGGGGCAAACCTCCAAACCCCTGTATTTTATCAGTTTTACATGGCAGATGAAAGAGAGAGAAAATAATAATACATAAAAAAGATGACTACACTTGGAACACCTAAGAAAAGGTGATTAATAATCTGTCAGATCCTAGCTCTCCTTATCAGGTATTTCTTTGGCAGAACAATGCAATGGCATTTCTCTAAAATGAGAGAATTTCGTTTTGACACAAAGATGGTTTTGCCACCTAATTCCTGGTTATTATATCATGGGTTTATTACATGATATAAGTGTAAAGAAAGAGCTTCTGGCTGTAGAATCTGCCTTTGATGGCCATTACAAAGGGTGGTAATGGAGATAGGATAAAAGTGTACACATGTAGGAGGATAGCTCTGCTCTAGAAAAACAGTTTTTGTGTAGCTGGTTTGAGCTATTCTTTATTTTATGATGTGTCACTTGGAGGAAGCCACAGCCTCAGAGTTAACTCACTCTTCTCTGCCAGCATTTTTGGTAGGCTGATCATGATTAAATAAACAAACAAACAAATAAATCCAAATTAGCCTTATTTTCATTGAGCTGTTTTTACCAACAGTGAATTTCCAACATACTTTTTCTTAGAAATTTGGCCAAACACATGGATTGGTAGTTCTCTCTTCTTCTTACCCAAACACACCTACAACCTTAATCCCTGGTTGTAAATTGGATGGATAAAGAAATTTTCATGTGAAATTACCCCACAGTATATGACCTTGCAATTTTAAAATTAAATTAGGAGCAGGGAGACATAGCACCTGTGAATCAGAATGGATTTTCACCAGCAAGTTTCATTTGCTATCATATCCAATTCAAGATTAGATATGTGATTTCACTTCAGAAAAGTAAAATACCTATTGTTATATTTTATCTTTCTCCTTTATTCAGCATACAATATCACTTCAAGGACCCTGCTGCTTCTGCAGTTGTGTAACAGGTGAGGAGTTACATATATGCGCAGTATTTTCACTAGTGAATACTTCATTGTGCATGATGCAGGGTCAGGGCTGTTCTTTATTCATTTGGCAAGTTGATTATAGCTCCTTAAAGCCTCTCCAGCAACACAAAGCAGACAGAAGAATTACGAGCTAGTTTAATGCATTTTACCTTGGTAGAAAAAAGCTTGTAGCTTGGAGCAGCAGTTAAGAAATTACATACACACAGAGCCTTCAGCTTGAGGCTTTCACTGGAAGCTGCATGACTAAATCAGAGGTTTATTAGTACCTTGTCAATGACTTTGCTTTGAAAATGAATCAGGGTACTGGTGTAGGAAAAAGGTTGTTAGCTACTAGCTAGTGTGATACCTAGCTGAAACATTTGTTAAACCACTATAACTGGTTGACATATGTTCTTCAAAGAGCAAACTTTAAAAAGTTTGATTGAGATGTAACAGGGCTAACTGTGATTTAGTTTATTACTGTAAGTTTGTTACACATTTTACATTTACTAAAATTATGAGCAAGACGTTGTACCAAATTTAGATTGCAATCCAAAACTAAATTTCACACCATATCTGAGGTATAGCCATTCCAGTTTCCATACTTGCTAGCTGAACTGTTTTTTCCCATTATCTAACAAATTGTGGCAATTTGGCAGCCTGGCACATGGAACAGGAAAGTTCTGCACACCATATGTAATGGATCTGATGTATTGTAGGCAGGACATTCCATGTAGAGCTGACTGTGGATTCAAAATGAGTATACCTCAAATATATTTGTAACACCAAAAGTCATGATCCAAAACCATTCAGAAACAAATGCTTAATTTGCTAAATGTCTCCTGCATTGTCACAGACTCCCACTTCACAGGGCAAGTTCCCTCGGATATACACCCTCTGGTTTTCAAATAGGAATGCCAACCTGGAAAATTAAATCCAACCAAGACACCTAACCTGTACTGTTTAGTGACGAAGAGACGTGAGCTATAATTCATCTGAGGCACTAGGCCAGATCTTCATATTCTCTTAGGACTGATGTAGAATGGGGAGAGGATTAGTAAGGATATATTTTAATCAGCTCTAGGATAGAGACTGTAAAATTTTTGAAAGTCAGTTTCGTAGTTTTCATGCATTTATTAAATCATTTATTAAATCTAAAATGTTTCATTTCAGAAAGTCACTAAATAGGTTCTTGTTAAGATTTCTGGCACATTATCTCAGTGCAAAAGACTGACCATATTACTCCTTCTTTTTTTTCCCCTGAGAACTGCTGTATAACTAGAACTTGCAAAAATGTCCATTTGTGCTCTGATTGTCAAAAATCATGTACTCTTTTCAAGGACTGACAACAGATCTTTACTATTAGATCATTTGTCATTTGTTGGGGGGCATTTCTAACCCATGTAAAGAAGCATGGTAACACAATAATCTGGAAAAAAAGTGTTATTCTATGTCTGATTTGAAAGCTAGGTGCCTCATTTGAAAATGTCACAGCAGAATTTGTGCATTCACTGTTTAATAACAGAATGCAAGTGGCAGCATTTGCAGACAGCAGAATATTTAGGTTGCTCAAGCCTAAAAAAAAGACTGAGAGAATGTCAAAAGAAGAGGTAAAACACAGTGATTCTTGTCATTCTATGACAAAATCATTGTGTATGCTGAATAGATAATTAGTGATTGTAAATCTCCTGTAAGTGAGGAAAGAATGACTTTGAATTCATTTGGGATGCCACTAAAAATACCTACTCCATTTTCATCAGTAGCTAAATATATGTTAAACAGAAAGACTGGGATAGCAAATAATTGAATATATGTCATTAAATCAATTATATGCTTTCATCAACAATAATATTTTCTCTACCCACCCCTTCAGAGACGGAAAAGTAGGCATACAAGAAATCCAAACACAGGTAATACAAATTTGTAGGAGAATGGACAACTTCCAAGTGAAGATAAATGTATGGGATAGAACTAATAAGTCCAAGGAACAGACTAAGAAGTGACATGACAGAAGTATGCAAATAACGAATAGCATGGCTAATGAAAATCACGACACACCTACTTACCCTTGCTCATTCCGCAATTACAATACCCACTTGAGTGCAACATAGATTTTAAAAAGTTCAGCAGCAAGATTTTACAACCTTGTATGAATATGATGATCTTCAAGACTAACAAGAGTGTTCAGTCCCCAGGGACAACGAGGACACTTTACAGTGGAAAAACAAAAAGCACAATTTTCTGGGCTTTGGTATAATCCAAATCCAAATTTTCTTTTTAGCAGATATGATACATGTTGGTTATTCTCCGTGTCCCCCACTGCAATATTTCATTTGTTAATTTATCTAGATCTGTGGCTTTGATCTGTCATGGTACTTCTATCACGCTAAAAATCACATAGCTTAATGAAAATCCCTCTTTTTTTCCTCCCCTATGACACTATTATCCTTTTCTTAGAATGACCTGGAGTGTGTATTCCCTGGCAAATATTTGCAATAATCTGTGAAAACAATAATGTTTAGGCATAGTTGGATGATAGGATTTGTCTTCCCCTAAATGCAGGCACCACATTTAAGGCAAAATTCTGATAGGGAAAATTAGTCATCTTGTACAGGAACCTTAGTTTTAAGTTCCTTCTAAAGGTCCTTCTTCCATTCCTCTTCATGCAGGCAGCAGACATATGAATGTTATTTGGAAGCATAGACTGTGCCAGATGGAGCAGGGGACACAATCGAAAGGACACAAGAGCCTGCTTTCTGTAGAGGCAAAACATTCTGTGCTGCCAGCACCTCTGCGTCCTCCTGTACCTTGGTGCAGCAGGCATCCGTTGGCTTCCAACTGCTCTGACGCCCACTTTGGCCAATATGCATCAAGTCCAGGAGTACCATCATCATGTCAGCCTTAACACTGTTCCTGAGTGTTATTTGTGAGTGTAAAGTACTGGTGTTTGTTTGCTGTATTTAAAATAATAAGGTGGGAAACATCACAGTAAAAAGCTACCTGTACGGTGATGCTGTCTCCACACATCACAAACATCAGTTTAATTTCAGAAAATATCTCAAATTAAATTGGCATGGGACTTTTTCTTAGGAAAGAGTAATGGTGAAGGGAGGACGACATAGGCAGGAGCCTTAATTAGTGCCTAATTTGGTGTGAGAATCCCTGCTACATGAAGATCCAAGAACTGTTTGGGTTTCATTTAGAAGGCACAAGTATTATGAAGAGCTGCAGAGAACTAGCATGATTAACTACACATGAAAGTCTCCCTTTCTCTGATATTAATGTCAGAAATCTCACCAAAATCCTCGTGAAGATCACAAGACTTTTTTTCAGCTTTTTACTGGACTAAGACCAATATGTTTTTTCCTACCTTGTATAATAACCACCTCATAGCTGGCACTTAATGTGAAATAGTAATACAAATAATGTGGGTAATTCCTGAACGTACTGGGTTCTATAAACTTCCCATTTGGACTGATTTTATTTATAATTTGCATTAACGAAACCTTCTATACTTAATATCCATAGGCAATTATTTTCCCACCTGCACAATAATTTGTCTGCAATATTATAGTGATAAAAAAAGGTTTCCTCATAATTCTAGGTAATTTTTTTACTGTACAGTGCAGGACTGTGACTTACAAGCATATAGATCAGAAATGTTTTCACAGAGGTTTCACCATGGACCAGGCAGCATATACTATAGCCTTTTGCTGTCATTTTATTTCAAAACATTTTTCTGAGTGAGTCCAATCAGAATGACCTCTAATTTATCATTTATGTATCTTTGCAAGTGATCAGTAGACTATGAGCCTGAGAATCTGCTAATTTTTTTTGAGAAGTTTTGGATCCTGTAAGGAGAAAATTGCATCTACAAGCATTTACTGAGCACCTATCGATTTTTACTTTGAGGGAGTTATGTTGGCTACTCTTATGGAAAAACATGCTATACAAATGAAATTGCATCAGCTGAAACAATTAAGGACTTTGAAGAACTAGAAAAGTGTGCCATCTTCTTGCCATGACAACAGTGATAACATGTTCTATTGAGCTCTAAGATATGGTCAAGAGAATCACATAATAATGTTGTTACTAATAGTTGTAGCCCTCTATCAATTCGCCTAGGTCAAGGAATTTATTGGGAAAGAATATGAGAGTTTTATGCAAAGCTGATATATACTCAGAAATGAAGTCCATGAAATGAGTGGTGTCCTTCAGAGGTCCGTACTGGGATCAGTACTGTTTAATGTCTTCATCAATGACAGTGGAATCAAGAACACCCTCAGCAAATTTTGCTGATGACACCAAGATGAGTGGTGTGGCCTGAGGGACAGGATGCCATCCAGAGGGACCTGGACAAGCTCGAGAAGTGGGGTCATGTGAACTCCATGAGGTTCAACAAGGCCAAGTGCAAGGTCCTGCACTGGGGTCGGGGCAACCCCCAGTATCAATACAGGCTGGAGATGAAGGCTGTGAGAGCAGCACTGCCAAGAAGGACTTGGGGTGCTAGTAGATGACCAGATGGGCATGAGCCAGCAATGTGTGCCCACAGTCCAGAAAGCCAACTTTATCCTGGGCTGCATCAAAAGAATCATGGCCAGCAGGTTGAGGGGGGTGATCCTGCCCCTCTGCTCTGGTGAGACCCCACCTGGAGTGCTGCGTCCAGCTCTGGAGCCCTCAGCAGAGGAGAGACATGGACCTGTTAAAGCAGGTCCAGAGGAGGAATGCAAAAAGAGAGTCTTCTATGAAGAAAGACTGAGAGAGTTGGGATTATTCAGAAGAGAAGGCTGTGGGGAGACCTTATTGCGGCCTTTCAGTAGTAAAGGGGACCTATAAGAAAGACACAGACAAACATTGTATCAGGCTATGTAATGATAGGACAAAGGCTGGTGGTTTTAAACTAGCAGAGGGTAGATTTAGACCAGATATAGGGAAGAAATTGTTTACAATGAGGGTGGTGAAACACTAGCACAGGTTGCTCAGGAAGGTGGTAGATGCCCCATGCCTGGAAACATTCAAGGTCAGGTTGGACGGGGCTCTGAGCAACCTGATCTGTTTGAAGATGGCCCTGCTCATGGCAGGGGGGGCTGGACTAGATGACCTCTAAAGGTCCCTTCCAACCCAAACTATTCTATGATTCCACAATTCTATATAACACTGTGTTTGAAGTTTGCCATAATGAATCTGGATAGGAAGACAAAACAGGGCTCTGCTCTTAGTAATGTTTCTGAGTGAATTCTTTTCAGTCTCTCTGAAAACAAAGTTTGTTTTAGGAAGAAGAAGCAAGCGATCTGATTAGCAGCCTAAAGTCCAGACAAGTCAATGGCAGGCTAAGCCATTCAAGAGTTCTTTCATGTACTAGGACTTGTATCATAAGAAGAAATTTTATGTCATTAAAAAAATTACTTCTGTCATACCTGTTCAAATGTGTACGTGGCACTAGCAGAGTCCCTGAATGACAAATACCCAGTATTTCTGGTGCTGACAGATTTTCACAAAATGCCATTCATCAGTCTTGGCATAATTATGCCTATTGAAATTGAAGCCATGCATGTTAAGACAACATCTACGCAGCAGATCAGGTTTAATCAAAGTAATACTATTTTTGAATTTTTGATTGACAAGTTCTTTTTGCTGCTCCCTCAACTCAGCTATGACATTATCAGCACACATGCTTCTGATCAACATATCAGTAAATTCCAGGGTTGTTCTAATAATGATTTATCCATAGAAATGGGTAAACATTTTGTTTGTAATGCAGGTCCATTAAACCTCTGCATAATGGATCATACTGCTGTGGCCCAGCAATGTGGACACTCCCTGCAAAGAAGAGACAATCTCTGCATCTCTTCAACAGATGTCACAATACACATTAGTACATGTTCTGGAATAGGAAGGCTCTGCTCCATGCAGGGCTGCTGACATAGATGGGCATGTCTCGATGTACTTATAAGCAGAATACAGGATGGTCTGGAGGCTTAAGCCATTGGAAATAGTGATATCAGCTGCCTTCAAATCTTGAATGAGAAGCAGAATTCCAAAGCACTCATTTTGGAAGAAAGAGTTTTTAATATCATTTCAGACCTAGAAAATGAGTAAAACAATCTCAATGACTTGGTTATTAAAAACAAATAATGAAAAACTGATAGGCTTATGTTCAAAAGCATTTCTCACAAGTTGATTATGTTCACCTGTAGGCAAAATGTGCTTTGAAGAGTTTTGTTCTGAGCATGAGTTGTGAGCTGATATACATAAAAATGAAGAAGAATGGTGTTGGGACTTTGAGGATGGCTATCAAAATTGGCAATAATTGGTAAGCCAAAAGCCATCTTCATAATACTGACATTTAAGAATGATTCTTTATAGTACAAGACAACTTCTGGGCTCACACAAATAATTAATTCATATGTAAAACACATGGAATGGTGAAGCTCAGCTTTCTGGCAATGGACCTTGACTTCCATTTTAAGTAAGACTACTCTCATCATCACAACGGCACCATCACATACTGACTACTGTATGCAGAGTCCTGCACTTCCCAAATAATTCAGATTACATTTCAGTTTTTTTGGGAAAAAACATTAATAACTAATGTCAGTAGTAGAGCTAAGTTTAAAGCATACAGAGAATATGAAAAGTGCTGAGGAAATTAAAGCACATCTTTGTATGTGACATTTTCAGTACAAATTCTATCATTGCCACAATATTTACCCAGCACTTTGCAGTCATAGTTTTACACTGGTGCTGATATTCTTGTACTACACAACACTGCTATCAGTGCAAAATGTCTCAAGTTCTCAGTACCTGGTAGGAGATAAGCTCTGCAAAAGCCGTTCCCTTGTTCAGAGAGTGATGTATATCACTGCTGAAGTGAGTGTGACCACTGCCTGCCAACTGTGTTGATAAAACACAAAGGAGACATGCAGCAAGGATTCAGCTTTTGATCACTACTTTAGCCTTTCCAAAATAACACTACACATCATTACATACATCACAAAGGCACAGATAATTATGCAAGATACTTCACAGAATTTATTTTTCCATTGGGAAATCTATGCATATGAGACAGCAAGAGGGACAGAAATGACAATCCCACTGCAGCAAGGGGACAACAGCAAGTTGTGCTCATTTAAATGCTTGAGAGCCCTTGTAGCAAAAAACCCAGAGCAACAGCTATGGGGAAAGATGAAAGCTAGCACAACCAACAGTGTCAGTGCTAATGAGGAAAGACTATCAATGCAAACTCTCTGTTGGCCACATCAGTAGGACAATGAAGCTCAATTTGCTGAATGTTCCAAAAATAAAATGACAAATTAAGAAGCATCGTCACGCTTTTAAGTGTATGACAACAGCTTTTGTGTTTCCTGATAGAAACATATATTATTGTGGAACACATGTAAATGCACATTGTATATCACAGAGCAATATCTTTGCTCATAAAAATGCACCTATCCAAAGTCTGGCAGGCACAATGAAAAGTTCTAAAAAATATCAGCAAAGTAGCAATGAAATAAAATACATAGTGGATGTTGGCTCCCTCCACAAACCAGTTGATGGATGAATATTAAAAAATGTCCTACAGACGACAACAACAATTCATTTTTACTAGCGATCCAGAATGCTTGAGGTATTAAAGTGGATCAAGAGGTATGTTGGATTACCACCAAAAGCAAGATCAGAGAAAAGAATATAGGTCCCACTTACTGAGAAAAACTATGGTGTCTCATGAAAGAGGGTGCTTCTGAGAAGACTTGATTATAAGTAGATATCCAATTTATACTGCTGCAGCTTAATCAAATGGCACAGATATGTTAATGGTGTGAAAAGATGGTGTTATGGGGAAGTGAGTTTTATAACATGAGCTCCTTCCAATACTCTCCCAACTAAAGCTGCAGATGTACGGTACTGGAAGAACTTCTAAAGACCTCAAGTATTGCAAGAAGCTGCATAAAATTTAACCCAGTGCAGATCCTGAATCACAGAATGTGTTTTGTCTTGGGAGAAGCACAACTAATCACATCAGTAACTATTTTGCAAGTTTTCTTGATCAGCTTGGCATGTGGAACACTCAGGGCAGCTACCAGACTTAAAACTACAAGAATTATGCTGAGCAAAAAGCTGATATCCAGACCTTGGCAAAGGTACAGTTACTTAATCTCCAAAACAGGTCAGTAATTTGTCACATAAGCCCTTTTATGAACCATCAACCTCATTATCGCAGTTCACTGCACAAACTGCCCTTGGGAGCCTAATACTAATAGTGTGCAGACAGAGGTAAGACACACAGTCCAAACCACCTCAGTATAGATCCACTTTAAAGAAACACTTACATATTAGGGTGAAACAAGCATTACATTAAGAAAAACAAAAATCAATAAGAGGAACCCAAAAGCTAAATGTATGTTTTCAAGTAATACCATCAAAATTAGCTTTAAGAAGCAGCCCAGGAAACTGTACACATGACAAGTATCATTGATCCAGATTTAGCGAGGCTGTATGAATGGCGTCATTATGCACTCACCATTACTGGTAAAGGCACTCACTGCATGAAAGAAGAATTGCATATTTGAACAGGAATGTGCTTTAAAACAAAAGATACAAAGGATCTCCAATTTTACATCTGCATGTATGTGTCTACATTATTCTCAGGGTATAAATAACAGCAGTGTGTAAGGCCTCAAGCCTTTAAGTTCCTAGGTGCTCTGGGGAACCTTGCAGCTTTTACTGAATTTATGGGGAGCTGAGGATACTTAGTGCCTTCTTGGCATCATTGATGCAAATTTCCCTTTATGAAGCTTTGAAAATATGTGGCACAGTAAAGCAGAAATGAAGTTTCCTCATGAAATTTCCTTAACAACAATAAATATTGTAAATATTCTAAATAGGTACCACACCTCTAATTTTTTATGTAGCCACTCTAGAATAAGAGGACAATCAGTGTTTTTCTTAAAGATGAAGCTAATAAAGCAAGAGAAATCATAATGTAAATATGCTGGCAATTACAAAATACTCTGTTCTGTTTAATATAGCAAAAGTAGATCACCCCAAAATCTCTAGTGCTCTATTGATTTTAAAACTACTTGTTTTTCTACTCTTAAATTTGATCTTGGCCCTATTGTCCTCTTTCTTTGTGACAGTACAGTAGTCTTCAGTAGAAAAAGGGTAACATTTTAAGAGTCTGAAACAGCATTTTGAGAATTTAATGCAGACACAAATTCTAAATCAGTTCTATGTCTTCAGCTTATCTCTAGACTTGAAAACAACTTACCCAGGAAAAGAAGAAAAATATATTGTTAAGACATCAGAAGGACTGAAAACAGATTTGTTGTTCATTTCTACGCATTTTATGGGCCGTTATTTTTCTTACAATTTAAGTGGACTCAGATCAAACTTCCCTCATACACTTTTTTATTTTTGTCATAAAACACCACACATCCGAAATAGTCACTGTGGAGAAATTTTTTCTTGATAGTATACTGTGACCAGGTATACTGCTATTACTTTTCTTTTTGTAAAAGTAAGGTTTAGCAAAAGGAGATGGATGTGCAACAGGTCATAGAAGGCTAGATAAAACAAATGCATTTCAAATACACTTCAATAACTCTCAGAAAGCTTTTTTTTCCCCCACATATGTTCCTTTGTAAAACACATAATGATTTGGAAGTGTGTCCTCTAAGAGTATTTGCAGAAGATGTCAATGCCTCATCTAAAACACCCTGATAAGCTCAACGCATTAATACAAACAGCCTTGATGCTTCCTTCTACTGTTACAGGCATTTTTCTTATTTCCCCTGCACCTATGTATCTCCAGCTCTGCACATCATATTTTAGAATGTCAGGGTCTAAAATGTGGTGCCCAAATTAATGTTTTACTACTTGGATCAGCACCCTGATTATCAATGCTTAACCCAATGAACGTTCAGCACTACTGAAAAACAGACCACCAAAACAAGTAGTTATTATTTACCTTTGAGCTTTGCTTGTGAAAGTCTGTTTTCTTCTCAAGAGGAGCTGGCAAGGCGTGAGGATGTCTTCTGCTTCTGCACAGATCCTGAGTGAACACATCCATTCACTTTTCTTTAGTTGCCCCAAATTAATCAAAACAGTCTCTTGCTTCGGTTTACTGACTCTTACCCATGAGGCACAAGAAGAGAGCTGAACAAAAGATTGTGACCAAATTTTGGAAAGCGCAATAAATTGATAGGACTGAAATGCACTGTGAACTGCTTTCATATTTGCCAGAGAGTTCATGTAAAAAAACATGACCAGAATGAATCAGAAAAATGCACCTCTCTCCAACACTTGAAACCTTACATGAAGAATATTTGAAGTTGCACAAAGAATAAACTGAAACAACATGCATAAGCAAAATGTGTGATGTCAGCTACAAAGATATTCCAGATATGATTGTATGGAGAGGTTTTGTTGAAAGCAGTTGTTGTTCTTGAATAGCATAAGGCCTTCTCCCTTCTCTTTGCTATCCTCTCCAGCACTCAAAGCCCAAGTAGAAGTCATTTTGAAGTTTTCCCTTAAGAGGAGAGTAAGACAAATCATAGTGCCAATAGCCTTGACTTTAATTAAAAGGGACAGAGATTCTTTTAAAGCACCCTTCTACTTGAGAAACAAAAGAGACAAAAAGCAGAGTAGCATCTGTGGGGCTTATAATACTTCCAAGGAACTGTGAAAAATAAAGTGCTCAATGTTGCTGAGAGCACAAAAGGGAACAAAACAGCACTACCTCCTCACAAGTTCCTCATAGATTCAGCACCCAGCTCCTGGTGAGGCCTGCAGTCAGTGCAACAGAATCCTCCTCCTCAGCTCCTGCCACGACAGTGTGCCCAGGCCGCCACTGTCTCTGCAGTCCAGGCTTGGTGTCTCGGGGAGGAGAACGAAAGGCGGCAGCACCTCTAAGTCCTCGTTGTGGCAAGGCCTCGTTGTGCCCCCCCAGCCCCTGCACCCGTGGTGGTGCCAGGGCCATGGGCCCTCGGCTTGGCCTCCATGAGCAGCAGGCCTCCAGGTGCAAGCCCTCCACCAACAGCCGGCAGTACTGCTGCCGCCGGGCAGGAGCGGCGTCCTTCGGGTGCTCCCAGGCCGGGAGAGGCCCGTGTGGGGCGCCTGGCTGAATGTAAGCTGCCTTCTTCCAGGGGAGGCTGCCAGGGAGCCAGCCGAGCACCCTGCGTGCCTGGAAGGCGAAGAGGGAGAGGGAAGAACTCACAGCTTCACCTGTCTCCTTGCTGTTTGTGCTCAAGGCAAGTGTTTGAGTGCTTTCTCCTGTATTCGAGTAACAGTTTACAAGCAAAACCCAAACTGGGATGCTTTTGAAGTTGAGCTGGGCTAGAAGCAGAGGCGTGTAAAAGAAGACAGGGGGCAAGGGAGGCAGAGAGGGGCTGGTAAGGTGGGGTGACAGCTACAAAACGAGGCTGTGCCTGTGCCTTGCCCTTTGCTGTGCACACACAGGATAGCGTGCGTGGCTGAGGGGCCTTCCTCCGCGCACACATCGGGGCTCTGCCATGGGGTGGAAGCCTCTCTTCCCCCTTCCGCAGGCTTGACCATGTTACCAGAGAAGTTTGTGGATTTTTTTGTAGTGTGAGCATAGGCAGGCCTTTAGAGGAGTTTTCCACAGCTTTGTTCTTCTTCCTTTAACTCTGTGGGACCTGGCTGCTGAGGAAATAGTATTGGCTTGAAAGTCTCTCACCTTGTTTACCCATAGAAGATAGTGCTCAGTGGCCTGTCATGGGAAGAGCTGAGAGCGGGCAGGTGGCACTCGATGTGGCCATGCTGTGAAGCATTAAGAGATAAGACTTCTCCAGCCTTTTGCACTCGTCCTCTCCTGTACGCTACTTGCCATGCCTGTACTAATGATACAAGCTGATTAGATTTGAAGCTAAGATTATGGAGTGGCACTTCCTGCTTTTCCAGAATTGTATTTCTTTGAAGGTCAGATAATTAGTTTACAGTGCATTGCCTTGTATCATTAATTTTAAATAATATTGCAGTATGTTAACTACATACATTAGACCACTGTGCTTTTGAACACTACTTAGCAAAAGTTTCAAATTTCTGCATTACTCTTGAACAGCTAGGTCTTAGATACCCAAGTTAGTTTGCCCTAACATAAACCAAGAATTTCTGAGCTAAGTCACACCAAACGTCCATCTAATAGCCTTTCTAATAGTTGCTGTAAAGAGTAAGACTAGAGCGAGGATACTTGATATATTCTTAGCCTTGTTGACATTTTCTGTTCAGCAGACTTGCTAGGCTGAAAGTAGCTGTGAGTATTTAGTAACTGGCTAAGTTTCTTGTCTGTTGTCCTTGAACTCGTGGACTTTGGCATACTTTTTTGTTAGTGTGTTTCATAGACCTGTTTTGTGAAATTTATATTGTGAAATATAAATGTTTTGCCTTTTACCTGTCTATTGTGAAGCTAAGCAGACTTGTTTATTTCCCTTCAGTCTGCTGACAAACCTTAGAGCAAGAAGATCCCTCTTCTCATTCGGTATTTAACATACCAAATGAAGCTGAAATGAAAACTATGAAATGCCTCAGGGCAGATATGCACCTCCCTTCATGCTCACATATACGCAAGACTCACCTTTTATGGATGGACATGCTATTCCTTTTGTAATGCTTAGCCAAACAGCTGCACTTGGTTAATTCCTCCCAAAGTCTGAGTTGAGAAAATTAAAATATCTTGTACTGAGCTGCAGTGCTAGAGGTATACCTAACCCGAGCTAGTAAAGTCTATCTACAGCCAGTTGTATTTCCAGTATAGACACAGTACACAGCAGTATCATCAAAGAGTAGCTTTTCGTACATAGGTCTTAACTAACTTTTCCTCATGTTATGCAGTAAGGAGGAGATAAAGGACAATCAGAAACCCTTTTGTTTGAAGGGCTTGGCATGTAAACACTTTATTTCAGCACTGAATACAAGTTATAATTTCCCTCCAGCTTGCAGTGTGCCAGGCTAAATTTTTTTGAGGATCATATTTTACCATTTTGTTCACATTTTTACTCCCACTAGGTGGCATACATTCTAAATGCAGATTTAGATGCATACCAGTGTCCTCTGGGGGAGAACAAGTCATTACAAACCTAAGTGATCATGGATTGTATCTTTTTTCCCCTGTACTTTGCAAATAACTCATTTCCATGCTGTCTCTTTTTGTTAAAAGTAAAATTAAACACTAGTACTAGGGTACAGAAGGACTGCTGTTCAATGAATGTAAAAAGCCAGGCTTTTATACTGTTAGTCAGCACAACTCACAGGGTGTGGACACCTTAAATTATTTGTAAGAACCAAAGACTTAGCCAAAGTAATTTCAAACTCTCAATCTGAAAAAATGATATGTGCCCACTTGGGTAGGTTTCTGTGTGTGCCAATTTTGTTATTTATTTAGTTTCAGAATCCCTCACAGGCCCCAATATTTTTGTTGTGGTATGGTGTTAGAAGCAAGTTTGAAGAATGTGATTTTTGTCTCCTTGCTTAGGACATGATTCCTTCATAAACTGCAAAGCCTGCTTGTTCATTAAGTTTGTATTGGTTCAAGGAGTCAGTACAATAAAAAAAAGCAAGCAGCACAGTGTACATTAGTTTTCAAAACTTTTATTGTTGTCACTTTTTTCCTTAAATTTCTTTACATGTGATGTGCTTATCCCACTGCTGTACTGTATAGCCTGCTCATTCACCTCTCTGCAGTTGGAATTCATTGCAACTGTACTGTTCTCATGAACCAAAATTTCAAGCAGCTTTCTGCAAGTGCGTACAGAGCATAAATAAAAATTGGCTGTTTTTGTCTAGATATCATGAAGTTGCATTAGAGATGATTATCCAAACATGATAGTTCAGGCATAGTGTTTATAAAAAGGCAAAGAAAGAAGGCACATAGGTAACAGTGAGAGGGATGTAAAAACCTGATTGAAGTGCTGCAGTAGAGAAGAAGAATACTGCCTCCTTGGGGCAGAATACTAGTGGTGAAGAAAATATTTTGGATTGGTTAAGTAGGTTATGACAATAAATCTACAAGTGCTGAACTGTATTTGTTTTAGGTATGGATCCTGGTCTTGCATGTCAGCGTAAACCAAGAGCATCATTATGGATCATTGTAGACTCGTGCTGGCATAATACCAAGTAAGTAAAAAAAGAGCTATCTTTACTGACAGCTGGGTTTGCAAAGAGAATCCCTAACTGTGCAGACACCTTTATGCTCTGTCTTGTGTAGGAGGGAGCAAAGATGCATCCATGTCAGATGCAGAGAGGGGGGTATGCCTGAGAGTACTGAAACATCGCTGATCTTAGTGGCAATTAGAGTAATGTTAGTACTTGTAGTCTGATACAGCTCAGATTTTAAACTGTTAACAGTTAATTTGATCAAGTAATCCTTATGGAACTTCTCTCCGCTGCAGAGAATCTTAATGCCTTTTGCATTTTACTAATAGCTGGATTGCAAACCTCCTGCAAGTGTGAGTGTGAGCCAATATTCCCGTGAACAGTAGCATCAACTTCAGTAAGATTGCAAGGTGAAGTAATTGTTTATAAAAGATAAGGAAAGACTCCCAGTGTACTTCTTTCAACCTTCTTTCTCTATCCAATTTGGGATGAAATTGAAGGGAAATCTGGTTGATAACCAAGTAGAAACTACTGTACATGAATAACTGATTCAAACAGGATTTATAGTTTTCTCAGAGCATTACCATCAGCATGGCAGCTTGCAAACTTAAATTACGATAAATATGCTGTCATTAATTTCAGTCGTTATTAGATGGAGGTTAGGGAATTAAAATTCCTTCTTCGTTCTTCTGCAAAAATAAATTTTTACAAGTGCAAGGAATACTTTTAATAGTGGCTTTTTATTGGATTCCTTGTAAGATGAAAAAGTTTGTGCTGGGAGAGTACAAAGCACATGATCTCTGAAAATCTAAATACTTTGGGACTGCATTGATAATTATTTGATATAACTTTTAAAAGTCTTGGCCGATTGTTTTCTCCTCTGCTCCTTTTTCCCTTCCTTAATGGCTATGTTTTCCTCTTTGACTGTACTACATAAAATATTCTGAAGGAAAATTTTGTTTCTTTATCTGGAGTGTCCAGTAACTTACTCTGTTCTGACTTCTCCTGAAATCTGTGGGACTAACCTTCAGGGTTTTTTAAGCACGATGTTCATGGAGAAGTTCTGTTTCCTTAGTTTATTCTTTTGCTCAGTGATTTATCTTAGCTTCTCCCATGCCTTTCTCTTCCTTGTTCTTATCTTCTGAGATATTGCTTTGGTTGGATTTGGATGGAAAGATTAAAACAAGTAAAATTTGCTGTCATTCTTTCCTTCTACTCTGAAGAAAGAGCCCCATGCAAATCCCTCAACTGGAGCCACTGCCTACATTTGAGTTATGCTTATCAATTCCACAAAAAGAATATTGCATTACCGTTTCAATCTCTAGTTTCCAAGTGCAGATGTTTATATTACTGGAGTTAGCTCAAAGCTATAAATTGTCAGAAAGCTTATTGACTGTTCAAAATAGTTCTATCAATATCTCATTTGCTGTCTGATCTAATGCACAGGCTGTGTAATGCCAAAGCAGTGACTTGATCTTTCAAATGATAAGACATAATTTCTTACAAGCATTTGTAAAAGGCCTACATTTTTATGTTTGGCCCATTGAGTTAGATGGATGTGTTTGGCCTACTTTGCTGCTAGGCTGATAGCTGTGAAGAAAAATTGCTCTTACAACACATGTTTCAAGTACATGTAATAAGAGTATTGAAGGAAATACTCACTTTGATGAAATACTTCTCCAAGTTAGGCTTTTGGAATGGTTTCATGCAGTCTAGGGTAAATGACAAGCATTGCCTTTATTGGATGGGGTCCAAACCAGTATTTAACAAAGCCTCATGTAGCTGAGTGATGTATAATAAAGACAACCCAAGACAGTGGTGACAAAACTCATGTCCAGATCCTGCTCCGGCTTTGTACCCTTTTTTGTATGTGCTGACTTATTACAGTATAATGATGTATAGGGACTACAGCGTGCATGCAGGCAGCTTTGCCCTCTCTGGAGCTCTGGAAAGCTTTTGAAATCACTGAGGGCTGGACTGTGATTTGGGTATCAGGTCTGAGGAAATCCAAGTGCTGCCCAGTCCTCTCAAGAAGACTTCCCAGACTGGATATCCAGGAGCTGAGGATGACACACGTATGCTGATTCTCCGGAGCAGATGAAGCAGAAGATGAACAGAGATGTATTTCCATTCTTTGCAATTCAGTGGCCAGCACAGCTGAGCTGATGTTTAGGGGCAGGAGGGGTTAATGATTTGCTGCTGGTATAGGCCAGCAGCTAATTACTTTCTGTCTCCAACATCAGGGAAACAGGGTGGAATTGCCTCTGTCTAATTTACAGTCATTCCTGTGGAATGCTCCAGTGCAGAAACATGCTGCTCCAGGCTGTGTTTTAGTGACAGTGCCTAGCCCTCAGTAAAATATGCAAACACTAGTAATGTAACAACAAACTTTTCAACACATCCTGGCATCTGAAAAAGGAGATGATGATCGGGGTCACAAGGAAGCAGATTTTCATAGCAGTGTGCAAACATTCAATATAGTTCTCTAGCTATACCTAAACCCAAGGGCTGTATGCCTTTGCATAAGGTTGTAAACTGATTATGTCCTCCTAAGTGCAAGTATGACATTGAACCAAAGATTTCTTACAAGATTCTGGTATTTCAACATTGTGATTAGGCTGGAAGAACAGACTGGCTAGCAGGAGTTGATGTGTAGTCTTAGCTGAATCTGGGATGAGCAGTCCTGAAACGAGACGGTTTTAAGAGGATTTGATGATATACACTTTAAAAATGGCCAACAACAGGCAATCTGAAAAGCCTAGTTTTTTTTCCTGTCTCCCCAAAGAGCAGATCAGTGTTCCTGATGTGAAGTACTTTCTTCTGGAAAAACATGTAAGGTCAATAAAGTTTTCTTTTCTGGAATCGCGATAAAAATTTAATAATCCTGAAAACAAAAAAATTCCTTTCGAAAATACCAACTTAGTTGTATAATTTTTAAATACTCTTCTTAGTTGTTTTATTACTTTTTCATATGTTTTCTCCTTGTAGAACTCTGTATGCAAAAACTTTAAAACTTAAGTAGCTTTTAATAGGGAACATTTAAAAAACTTTAAAGACACTAACACATTTCTACAATTATAAAAACTTGTTTAACAAAACCCAGATTTGAACCAGAATCAGAACCAGAATCAGAACCAGCCCTTTTGGGGGGATGGAAGGAAAGAAAGCAAAACCAGCTCAGTTTGGAAGTGGTGTGTCTTTAACTCTTGGTGACCTACCTTAGGGATTTCTCTAGTAAAGTATTGGTTGATGTGTAAAAAATTCCCTGTGTTTCTAAGATCCATCAGATCACTATTGGTAGATTCAGTCTCTCAAATGAATCAGCTCCTGCTGCTACAGTGTGTTGGGGGGAGGTGGGTATACAAAAAATCAGGTTTGAACCAGAATGTCAGGGGGTTTTGCTGGGTTTTATTTTGTGTTTCCTGGCCTGGAAAAGTTTCACCTCACCTGCAACTTGGAATATCATGTCTTTCTGCTGCCACTGAGACTTGGGAATGCTAAAACTTAGCTCAGATCTGGAATATGCTGTTCTTCAAGTATTATCAATAGAATTGAGATTGTGGATCTGAGGATTAAACCTGTAAAGTAAGTGCAAAACAACCCATATGCAGTCATGGGGTGGAAATCTGTGCTTTTGATCAGAAGAATACAGGAATGTTGACCAGCAAATGGATATGTCCTCAGGAGACCAAAATACACAGACATGAGAAACTAACAAGTAACTCTGGTGTTACTTCACAGAGAGAAAACTTAGGACTAACTCCTGAGAATTAGTATGATAATAACTGCATTAGAGATGTAGGAGAATTTAGAAGTATTTATGGTAAATGTGAATAAATAGGAGTTTTTGAAGTGGTAAAAAGGTGAATATTATCACTTATTTATACAAAATAATGACTATGTAATGCTTTTCTCAGTTTCCTCAGGCTGATAATACAGACTAAAACTGGTTAAGCTACTGTTTATTGTAGACAACAAAGGGTAAAATACAATTTTTTTACGTATGTATGTGTGGGTATAAGTTTTGGCAAGCAGGCGTGCATCTGAGAGCTGCTATGGTTAGGTTATATCTTAGAAACTACAAGCAATCTCTTGGTCTGTTGCATTAGGTGCTGTGTACAGAGCATCACAAGACTGATTTTTACAAAAGTCTTAGTCTGGGAGGGCAGAGGAATTGTGGTTGTAATAACTGAACTAACAACTTTTCTAGCACAATTTGAGATTTGGTGTTACACTGCTTTTGTTTCTTGACTGCTTAATGGTGCTAAGAACATCAGTGTGACACTGTATGTATGAATCGCTGCACATTTTATTGTGGTTGTTTCATGCCAGAAAAAATAGAGTTGATCACAGTTCTTGGAGATCTTCAGTGTATCATTGTAAAGTATTTTTAGCGGGTGCATTGTTTTTTACTGTAGAAGAAAACATACCATTATTAAGAGAGCAAATTTGGGTACTGAGAATGTAGAAAATGCCCCGTTTTGGAATTCCAGTATGTAAATACAGAATAATGACATAACCTTTTACAGAAATACCTGCAATTTCAAGCATTATAATTAGTTTATTTATAGGTATACAGATGTATTTCTGTTCATGAACATAGCTTGCTTGTGTGAATGAATCACCGGACAAAGCATGATAAAGCTAGCCAAAAGTCTGTGGTACATCAGTTGTGCAGAGTCGGCAATTTATTAGAAATGACCGTGTAATTGTGTTAAGAAGTTTGGATTGTGAAGCGTTACAGAGAGCTATATCTCCCATGAGTTGAGACAAATTTTCTGTGGAAAGTGTTAGGGTGCAGATTATGCTATATATGCTACAGATGTTTTCTGTATATTCTGTTTCCTTCCCTGTATCTATAAACATTATTGATGGCAATGTGAATGTTCTTTCAAAAAATGCCATATAATTTTTATATTAGAAAGAGAAGAGTAGTATGAGTTTGAGTGGGGAATAAGTATCAGGACATCATAGAAGAAAAGTTCTTTTGTCTTCATACAAGGGTAGTCAATTATAAAACTGTGAAGGAGATTACGAAAGTGTTATCACTGTAGTGCTTTTATAGAAGAGAAGGTGTTTTTGCTAAAACTGTGATGGAGATGTATAGGAAAGACTATTCTGTACTTGTCTATTGCATGGCGGACAAGAGGTTATATGTGTCATTTTCCTTTTCCTCTTGCATGGAAAAATCAGGTATAGTCCTAAGCACTCCTTGGGCCACGTGAGGAGACACTATTTTGAAGGAAAGCTGGGCTGCTGAGTCTAAAAAAGCCAGTAGTCAGCTCTGGACTGGACGATGTCTCATTAAGGTAGGCAAAGCAAGCAGACTATAGGTGCTGGACAGCTGTACTTCACTGCATCTGATATAAACTCCTGTTGCCTTTGAGCTGAGAAATGCACAGTACTCTGTTTCATAGCATTGTACAGGAAACTCTGGAGAGACACGTAACTGTACTCCTTGTTTGATGAATTGATGGCAATGTAGATGAGCTGTTGGTACTCTTTGTACAGAAACATGTCAAAATAAACACAATATCTGGCTTTGTGAAGAGAGCCAAGACACAATATCCAAACCTCCTTTTACAGAACATACTGAATCTTCAAGGATTTGCATTGCAGAGTCAGCTCCTGTAAGCCCTGTAAACTTGCCATGCCTACTGAAGTCAAGAGATGCTGAAAGAATGAAAGTATTGCTAATCAATGTGGGAGCATTGCTGAGTCACTTGGTAGTCTGTGGGTTTGAACCAAATAGCTACCAGAGATGTGACAGAGGTGGGGATGGAGGTGTATCCTGCAAACATGTCTTCTGTCGATAAGTGCAGCAAGACCCTTCAGTGGCAACAAATTCTAAGTACCAAAATGTAATGTCAGGTCTAGTGGGAGATTTATCATTGCTATGAAAAGCAGTAAGGCCCCAGAACCCATTGTTATCCTTTGTGTATGTGTGTGACTATTCTTGAATTCTGTGGTTTTGTTTGGTTTTTTTACCATACACGTAAATATAGTTCCTTTTTATCTGATTTTCTTCAGGATTTTAATTTTAAGAACTTAGTGTTTTTGTAGAGGTTTGGTTCTGCCTCAAAGGAGGAAGAACATTTTCAAACGATTTGGTGTAATGTTGTGGTGTGGACTTGCAGCTTTGAAAATATCCTGGCCAGCTTTACTGAATTATCAATGAGTTAATGGAAGGAGGAGGAGGGTGGGAGTAGTGTGTCCTTTGCAGTTCTGCAGCATTTTGGAAAGGTTTAACCCTAACAGATGAAGTGAAGATGATAGATCGCACTGTCAGTTTTGACCAATCAAGCAATGAAATGGCAATAAGAGGATTCTGCTTTCTAGTGTGTATGCGTGGGGCTGTTTTTTCTGTGGTGTCTTTTTTTTTTTGGGGGGGGGGGTGTGTGTGTGCTGGTTGGTGGGGATTTTATTTTCTTTTTTTTAAGTTTTTTGGGGCAAAATTTTGTAAGCAACTCTTATTTTCATTAAGGGACTCTGCCAATTATCTTGTTTTCTATACAATGATCTCCATCCTATAGAAAAAAGTTTATTTGGAAAGCATACAAGGTATACATTGCCTGAAGTAACAACCAGTATGTGAAAGCACCATAGGGTTAGCAGTAAATGAGAATTGATTCAGGTCTTTGTCTTAACTACATCTTGTTTATTTTGAACTAACTTTGTACTCTTTACATAGAGTTGCTCTGGGAAGTCAATTACTGAAGCATCCCTTGGGATTTTATTCACTGCTAAACAACTAATTCACAACAAACATCAGTTTAAGAAACCAGTTCTGATCGCTTATTTTAAACAAATGGCCATGTGCCATCCCTTTGTTGGGAGTGGCAGCTGGAAGGATCACCTTTCATAATTGTGAGCATCAGGCAATAATTATTAAAGCAGAAGAGTTAAGAAACCCTTTGTGAATCTTACTATAAATGGCAAATCTGCGTGAGTTCCCCCTCCTCCCCTTTTTTTGATATTTGGGGTATCCTGAGGAGTTATGTTTGTGAATGTGTTTGGAATGGGCATAACCCTATTTCCACTGGAGTCCTTGGAAATACTTTGATTGGCTTTAAGAGACAGGCATAAGCTGCTAATGAAGATCTTACCTGTCATAGCCAGTATAATGAAATGTTTTCTGAGACTCAGAAATATCAGTCTCTGAGCAGAAGCAGTTTTCTGATGGAGCTGTAAACTACTTATGGGTGACTTTGGGGAGTGATTGTTGCCTGGGAGAAAATTGCATTTTTTCCAATTTCTCTGTTGTGAATCCTAAAGTAAACTGTACCTGTTCAACCATGATCCCTTGCATGGAGAGGCAACGGTGTGGTCCTGTGTGTAATCAGGAGGTACTGACACCTTCAGGCCCTTACATATCATGAAGCAGAGCTCGCCAGCATTTGGTAAACCCCAACATGAGGGAATTTTGAGAAGACATGACATAGCTGGAATTATTAGATCCATAAAATGTGGTAGGGATTAATTACCTGTGCAGTAAAGAAGCAGATGCTGTAGAGCTGTTTTCTTAAAACTCTACAGTTTAGTGGGAAGGCTGTATCCTTGGGGGAGCTTTGAAGCACACACATGGTTTCTAGAATTGCAGGAGCTTTCATTTAGCTCTAAATGACTTATTCATAGAAGTGTTAATTTGAAAGATCAAAAAAAGAAAAACAAGAAAAAAAAGACCCCAGAATTCTAAGAATACATAAACACAATATTTTACAGTATTTATAGTTAATATCTAATGAGACAACACACCCTTCCTGGAATTCTTGCTTCTAACTCCAATTATAGTTAAAGAGAATTATATGCCCTCTGCATTAAAAAGAATATAAGGATACACTCATGCAACAACTTGTGGCTATATATTAATATTTAACACCTCGAGGGGAGATGAAGATAGTGTGTGTGCCTGTATATCTGTAATTAGTATTGTCATCAATTATAAATATAGCAACTTGCTGTAAACTTTGAATCTGGATTCAGCTGGGGACTCAGAGCATCCAGCATCCCAGGGCGTTTGGACTGTAGTGGTTGGTAGATACGACCTTTGAGAGATGTGCCATATTTTTATTACAAATTTCAGCTATAACAGCAGCTATATTATTTCAGAGAAATGAAGAAGACATCTGCTACAGAAGCCCATCTGACTGTGTGTCGTACCCATATATGTTATGTATATTTTATGGCCTCGTGTTAATGGAACCTCCTAACTGCTGATATAGGGAAATGTCGTTTATGCTCACAGTGGAATATAGACAAATCCATAGCACGTTACTGAAAGTCACGTATGGTTTTCCAAGTCTGACAAAATAGAAAAAGAATTCCAGTCTGATCAGCTGATCTGTCTGATCAGCTGTAAATCTAATGGGAAGGTATTGGGATTTTTTTGTTTTCATTTGAATTTTTGAAGTACATTACAGTGTGAGATAAAGGAGGATACAACACATCTTAGATTCTTTAATTAAGATAGAAGTAAAATTTGAACTTATTTATGATTTTAAAACTCTTGGCTCCTTTGAGTTGGTGGTCTGTACCAGTGATTTGTTGCATCCAGCTGGCACCTATAATTACTGCATTTCTACCTATGTCCACAGACTTATTTAGCAAGAGCAGTCTCTAGGGATGACCTTGAGCTGTCAGTGAAGATGTTTCCTTTGTTCTTATATTGTTAACTTTCTACAGGAGAAAAAAACCCCTCTGATGCCTGATGGTACAATAGCTTGAGCCAAGTGCAAGTGAAATCCAGGCATGTACACATACAACCACTGAAGTTTTTAAAAAATTAAAGCAATCTTCTTTGTTTGAAGTGCAAACACTGGATTGTCGAAATATGTTCTGCACAGTGTGTTAACCTCTGACATAGTGTACAGTTGCAAATGTGGAACAATCTGTATAGTCTGAAATATTTTACTGGAAGTTGCTAAGTCTTTTTTGCTTTTATATCCTTTGCTGATATCCTTAGTCAAGCAGTTCTGTTTATACTCTTGAAAAATGCCAGTCATTTTCAGCACAGTGAATAATCTGCATGTTGAATTATTTACATTAATTTACAACATGATCTATAAAAATAAAGCATTTCAAATTTTGTATGCATGCCAGATTCTATAAAAGAAATAAATAGGTTTTTCTTTTCTCTCCTCCTTCAAATTAGATATCTTTGGCATATGGCGAAAATATAAACACACGTGTTCAGGCAGGATCCAAGTGGGTATTATGGGTGTTTATATCAGCATTCAAATTCAGTAACATTTACACTTTGACTTTTCTGCAAAGGTAGCAGACAAAGGATGGTTTCTTTTCACTTGGGGTCTGGGATGACCTCTGGAAGTGCAGTTTCCACTCTGTTACTGATAGCTAAGTGTCGGTTTATTTATACCTGGAAATTGTAATTGGGAGCTAGTCACGTAAGTCAGAAAATGTGTTTCTCAGGCCTTCATCTAGCCCACTAGGTACACTTGTTCTTGTAAATCTCTGTGAGTGTCCAGAAGTTCTCTCTGTGGTTGTCTTAGACCTGCTTAATCCCTTCAGCACTGGGCCACTTGGTGCTGTCTCATCTTGTGGTGAAACAGTTCATGTCTGTAGTCAAATCCTTCTACTGCCTGTATTCTCTGAGAAGCCTGGTCTCAAAGGTATGCTGTAAGCAAGATCAGCTGGCAGCTGCGGGATCTAGCATTCTGCCCTGTACAAAACACAGTGGCAATGGCTGTTGCAAGAAACAGCCAGACAGGGATGCCTGCTTTTACATAAGGTAGCCAACCTTAAAAGCTTTGGCCTTGAACGTGGGGAAATCACTTCACCTTTCTGTAGGGTTTTGAAACGTGTTATTTCTCATTGGATCTCTGGGCTGGTGTGAGAGGGGAGGGATAAGTTTAGGAGACAGTCTTCCATCTTTCTAAGAAGTATTTTTCTGAACAATGGAGCAGCTTTAACAGTGCATTCGTTCACACTGAGGGAAGAATATATTTTGTCAGCCTAATATTTAGGATACTTATCTGTGGGGAATTCAGTCCTTGCTCTGAGAACTGTGTCGGTGTCTTACACTAAATGATCACAGAATCACAGAATGGTAGGGGTTGGAAGGGACCTCTGGAGATCACCTTGTCCAGCCCCCCCTGCTTGAGCAGGGACAACCAGAGCAGGGGGCACAGGACCGTGTCCAGGTGGGTTTTGAATGTCTCCAGGGAAGGAGACTCCACAACCTCCCTGGGCAGCCTGTGCCACTGCTCTGTCACCCTCACAGGAAAGAAGTTTTTTCTCATGTTTAGGTGGAACTTCCTGTGTTCCAACTCATGCCCATTGCCCCTTGTCCTGTCGTTGGGCACCACTGAAAAAAGTCTAGTCCCATCATCCTGACACCCTTTAGATATGTATAGGTATTGATGAAACCCCCCCTCAGCCTTCTCTTCTCCAGGCTGAACAAACCCAAGACTCAGCCTTTCCTCATAAGAGAGATGCTCCCGTCCCCTTGATCATCTTGGTAGCTCTCCGCTAGACTTACTCATAGGCCAGAATTCAGAAATGGTCCTTCAGATGGGGACTGCAACCCATTTTGTGTTACAAGCCTTTCTCATAATCTGTTTTTTTAATGCAAATATGGCTTGAGGTTTTTGGATATTTTAGTGGACTGTCTCATTCTACAGGTAGCTCTTTTCATATGAGTGTGGCATGTTGAGGTTGAGTCCTAGCAATTTCCAGGTTAAGCATAGGTGACAGAATCCAATATTGAAGTGTCCCATTGTCAGGTTATTCTTTGAGAAACTTGGTTATATTTGAAGCTTTTCCCACAAACAGGATAGTTATTGAAAAGATATTTTTGCCTTTTGGGATAGCTTGAAGGAATTTGTATTTATTAAAATCGGGGAAGGATGGGAAAATAATGTGGTGGGAGAGAGCATTAGTGTATTGCAAGGAAGGAAGAAGGGCTGACTACTAGGAAACCTGGTAAAGCTTGGCCTTCTGGAAAAGTATGGTAAATTTGAGTGGTGCTACCAAGAGGCTGTGCCTTTACAGGTCATGAGGACTGGTGTGACATTTTAGTGAGCAGTTAGCTTCAAGAGAGCAGAATTTAGCTGCGTACTGATACTTCCTTGACAGGAACAGCCACAGCACATGAGGAGATGTCTATGTGTTTGACAGAGGGGCTGGCTATTGTCAGGGAGTTTGGCTCAGAGACTAAGAGGTAGTGTGAAATGCCAAATATGGTCTTAAAGAAAGAGGTATACAAACAGAATTTTCTGTAAAAGCCAGAACTATCATCTTACAGTGCCTTAAACCTTACAGTTAATGACAGTTAAAGGAAATTCTGAGATAAGAAGCTCTATTCTCCTTTTCAAATTCTGTGAGCTTATTATCACACATACTTAATTGGACTGTATAACAACACCTTGTTTTTTGTTTTTTTTTTTTTTACTTGAGATGTAGAACTAGCCAAAGGAAGTCTGTCTGTTCTGGCATTCTGACTGTGAGTGCTCAGCACCTCCTGCTTCAAGGGTAAGTGAAGGCAACACCGTAAAGGGTAATTCTGGAGCAGTTTGCCCATTGGGAAAGATTTTTTCTAATGCCCACCAGCAGGTTGACTTATTCACTGAAGCATCAAGGTTTAGATCTCATGTGTTTTTTTAATATAATCTAATGTAGCTGTGGATGTTCTCATTATGCATATAAACGTCTAAATCCTTTTTGATTCTTGCTAAGCTCTTGGTCTTAATAATACCTTCAGGAACACCACCACCAGTTAATTATGTGCTGTGTAGAAATATTTTCCCCCTCTTCTTTTCAAATTATTTTTGTTCAACATCACTGTTTAGCCATTTGTTTTAGTATTATAAATTGTGGTAAATAGTACTATCCAATTTGTATTGTCTTTTTTATTAGTATTTTGTGTATCTCTGTGGGTTCTGCTTACACCCCTCTCATTTCTCAACCACACAGTCCAAAACTTCAAACTCTTCTTTCAGATTCTAATTCTTGCCTTTCCAACTCCAAATATCTTCCACCTTGTCACTTGCACCTTGCACCTTGGTCATGAACTGGACTGAGGATAAGCTGTAACTCATTGATCACTCCATTTCATCCCAATAATGAAGTTCAGCAGTGAAATTCAATCATGTGCTCCACTGGCATTCAAAATAGAGCAAGATTTCCAGTTCTGGTCTGAACACCTTCCATTACAGGAGTCTGATCTCTGGTGTGGTTTTTGGTTGGGTTTTTTTCAGTGTGTTACTATTATGGACCTGTCTGACTTGAATATGGTGAAAAAACATTTTCCATTTTTCATGTGGTTGACTCATATTAGTTTTCTGCTCCTTTCTGTTGTCTTCTTTCCCTCTGGTTAGTATTATTATTAAACCCTGTTATGCCTATTTCAGCATTGTGTCTTTTCCCTTCAATCCAGAGGGGAAGGCATGTTTTTACAGGTGCAAGTTTTGTTACATTTTCATGGGTATTAGTAGCACTTGCTATCACAGAGCGCTCTGAGCACTCTATAAATATTATCCAGTCCCAACAGCAGGTAACATTTTGCCAAAGATTGGTAAAATGCTCTGACGAGAAACCTGAAACAAAGGTCTGGAGAGAACCTTACGACCACAGGATAACTAATGCAGTTTTGCTTTGGGATTAAATTCAAGAGGACACTTAATTTGCTCCTCATTTCATTAGAATACTGACTCCCTGAACCATGGTAAATATTGGAGGCCTCACATAATTATCCCTGATGTTTTTGAGGACTAAAGTAGAGATGAGGCACTTCCCAGAAAAGCCAGGCCATATGGTTACACTGTGGAACATACTGTGCAATCCCATAGTTCTTGGAGCATCAGAGAGCAGAACAGGTACTTTTATTTGTATCTTCTTTGTCAGCAGTACTCCTTTCCTAGCAATTATACCTTTTAAATAATTTGGGCTGTTGTTGACTCCTGCTGAAGGAATAAGAAGGTATGGAGGTGATGCTGATCTCTTGAATGCCACTTGAGAAACTGCCAGCTCCTGCTCTGTATACAGCACGAGAGTTGTTGTTGTTCCCAGAGGCGGAAGCTCATTCTGTAGAGAGAGCAATCTTTTCTTTTGGTGTGTGTGTGTCCATTTTAGCCTGCGGTTGGTTGAATTGAATGTGGGACTTTGAGGATTGCCTTATGGCACTTTTGTAATTAATTGTTTCAAATATAAATAGAACTTTATGTGGACAAGAATATACAAGCGGCAATCAGCAGGTTTAATCTCAGTAGTTGATTGAGGTCCAAATAACCATGCTGGCTGGAAAATGTTCCCCGCCTGCTAAGTTTATCCCCTCTCTGGAAAGTTTACCATTCCTGTAGTCTGCCTCTGAAGATTTTGTAGTTTTTCTTAACCTGCTTCAGGCTGAACCAGCTGTGTTTGTTTATATAGCCTGAAATAAATAAGGGGCTATTGCTTCAGCCTTTTTGCCAGTAGGAACAAAACCTTCTATCTGGTGAATGGAGAAGTTAAGAATACCCAATATCTGTTGAAGGCCTCATTGTCTGAGCCAGAAAAGCTGTTGTGCAGCTTAGCCTTCAGTTATTTCAGAGAAACTGCTGGAGCTAAAAGTTGCCTTTGCCTTAGTACTTAGCTTGATTTGGTAACAGAAAAGATAATTTGTAGTGGACTCTTCTCGCTTGTTTTCCAGGTGCATGTGTGCAACGATGCCTGCAGGCATTGGGTGAGAGCATGAGGCACTGTACACTAAGGCCTGAAGACAGATTGGTATTTTTACCAGCATATTTTTGTGTGCCCCTTCATACTCCATCCTTGCACACATACACTGCACTTAATAATCACTGTAAAAGAGATGATTTGTATATTACTGTGCCAAACAGGAAGCTGAGCAGTGGTATTAAATAGTACTGGAGAAACCCTGCTAAGCTTTCCTCTCTGGAAAAATATTGTTTGTTTGTTGACTTGAGGTTATTAAGTGTTGTAGCTATATACTCCATTCAGCATACTGTGATCTTTTACCTCCTTCATGATTCTATGGATTATTCCAAGAATTACTTTTTGTGAAAGATCTGCTTGTTCTTTGATGTTGAATCTACTGGAATAATTCAGGCTGAAAATTCCGTATTAGCATAAGGGTTGGTTGTTTTTTTTTTCCCCTAGAGTAGTCCATGAACAAGCTCATGTTCTAGATTTCAAGATCAATGCATAAATAACAGATTACACTGGTGGGCCAACAAGTGTCTTCAGTCTGTGAAATACTAAAATTTTTCCCTAAGCTGTTCCTGAATTCTCTGTAAAAATTGGGTAAGTCTGAGCTAAAAGGATCTGATATCATTTGGCCATATCAATTTATTTTAGTGAAAGAAGTCCTTTTGCTGAGCCAGTGTTAGAATTACAGATGACTTAATGCAAAACAAAGACTGCTTGTGGTTTGGTAATTATGTTTCTTTTAGCAACAGTATTTGCCTTGGTCCTTTATCCTCACTTTGCTGTTATTCACTTTCTTCCAGCAAACTTTCTGTTTACCCAATAGTCCAGCTTATTGCTGCATCCATTTACTTTTTCCCCCCCCTGTACTGTAGTTTAATTAGAAACTCTTTGTGTTAACTGCTGATAGAAAAAAAAAAAAAAGTACAAGGGAGAAGGTTTGTAGGACGTTGCCATGTTGTTTATGGAATTTTTCAAGATTTCTAAGTAACTGATCATATACCAGCCATCAGTCCAAATCCATGCCCAGAGAGATACTTTAAAACTTTAGTAACAGGGCTGACCTGTCCTCTTTTATACCCTGCAGTTACAGATCGAAGGAAAGATAGACTGTTGTAATTATTTGCATTTCAAAACACTGCCTGCCAGTAACCGTCTCATTGTTGGTGTTTGCTGATGCTTTATACTAGGTGTTCTCATCATTTTGATAGGTCAAAGTTCAGCACACACAGCAAAATGTAAGAAGCAAAACCTGTCATCTACAGAGGAACAATGTGATTTAAGAAAAATAAATATAAAAATTAGTTTTCTCTAGACCCAAGGAAATAGATTACACTCGTGTTCCCTGAAGGTGCATGACATTTTTATTGTTCGAGATCTCATGTGTTAACATTTGCTTTTTGCAAACGTGTGGATCTTGTTTTACTATTTTTGTTGAAACTCTGATTATACCATCAGAGGTGGTTATGAATGAAGCAGCAACACTTTTTTACTTATAGCTGTTCAGTACTCCAGTGATGAAGATATAAGACCCAGACAGAAGAGACAGTTAAATGACAGTCTAGACCAAGTTGTTGCTAACTATAATTTAGTATATAAATTGAGAATATTAAAGCTTTCTGGCTCAGGCATAAGAATTAAATTAGGTTTAATAATAACAACATACGATATTAAGTAAATGTATGCTTCTTTCATCTTCAAAGCATGTAAACAATTACAGGTAATACACTTCGGTTGATGCAGCCAAAGAGTTTTTTCCTTATCGCAAGTGGAAACGAAGGTACATGTACAAATGAGTAGGCCAAAGCCACAAAGTGAGGAAATTTCAGATCCAAGCTAAGACCTGTGAAAGTCCAACTTTACATACTTGTGCTTAATTCAGGTTCAAGTGCCTTCCAGATTTGTGAAGGCACTGAAATATATTTGAATGTATGAACAGCCTCTTTGACTTTGGTACTATTTGTGGTGTGGGGTTTAAAATTGTGCTTGTGCTCAAATGCTTTCCTAGAATAAAGCTAGAAAGACATCATTCATTGTATTTCATATTTCAGCATGGAGTGACAGTCTTTGTTAATTCACTAGCATTTTAGTTAGCATCTCAGCTTTTCAACATATGAGGAAGCTTTGAGCACCAAAATGACAAAATAGGCTGCTTTTTTTTTTTTTTTCTTCCTTTCATAGGTAGGAACTTTTTAGATAAAGATATAAAAAGCAGAAATTGTCTTTTTGGAATTATACATTTTTACTGCTTTTTTTTTTTTTTTAATTGGAATACTCAGGGGGAAAACTATGTGTACTTTTTAAGTGAATCTGAGAGATAACATTGCTTTGATTTCCAGCAAAACAGCCATGCTGAGTTTCTAGCTGTAGCATTTTTCTACATCTGCTGCTCTTCCCAGAGACGGCTCCCAGCCGAACCTCTCTGCATAGTGGAGCCCACCTCCTGCCTAACATGCCATAGGTCACACTTATATTTTCTCATCTCTGCTCATCCCTTCCCCCATGCTCACAGCAGGGCCTCTGTTTAAGTGAGAAAATATTATTGTCTGCAATTGTTTGCAAGTAAAAAATTCCCTTGATTCTTTTTTTGTGATTTCAGTTTTGGTAATGTGGATGTTGTGTTAAAGATGTGTGTTAAAGCATAAATTCAGATAAAAAATTACCCTTGTAGGTCTGAGATTTTCAAAAAAGCTGTTGGAAGGCAGGCTATTAAATTCCCCTGAGAATAAATTAAAGATGTTTCCTGAAAATTCTGGCCTTGATTATCGATGTACTGAGAAAGTGTCTTTTCCATAATTTTTTACAGGTTTGAGAATAGTCAATGTCTCACTCATCATACTGACCCACCAGACAGGTGTCAATCAAACATTCACATAAGCATAGATCACTCAGGTTGCTTGAAGTTTTAAAGGGAAGGCATTTTTAGCTTTTGCCTTTGAAAGAGCAGGTCAAGCACTCTATCCAGCATTAATGATTTTTCTCAATTCATCACTCGATTGACTCAGTAACTTGACTATTATTAACCCAGACCATTAAATGCATTTAACCCTTTTCCATGGAAAGAAGGGGTCTCTCAAGTATGAACAACTTCAATGAATGTATTAATTTCATGTAGTTGCCGTTTGCCCTACAGCATTGGATTGCTTTATTGATACCTTTTATAAAGACATTTTAAAAAGCAGAAGCAGCTTTTTATATTTTCTTAAATTTGTTTTGCTGGACTGGAGATTTTCATTAAGACACCAAACGTTATGTGTTGAAGGTGTCAGAAGAAATTGTAATAGCAGAAGCTGGTATGTTCCATATGGGTGTGAAAGGTGTATGAATTTAAGGCAGGTAATAAAGCATCAAGAGTGGGGGGAACTAATATAGCACAGAGAAAACAAATGGCAGTGAAGAAAACTTTTGTTCTGCTGAGTAATTACAGGAACACAAGGAAGCCTTTATACAAACAGATAGCACTGATATTTATCCACATATTCTTGCTATGAACAGAAGTGAGGGCAGTTTCGGAAGTTAGTGCAAATAATAATTTATCTCAGTACAAATAATAATTTAACTCCTGCTCTTCCAACCATGTTAAAATTAAGTATATGAGGGGTAAAACACTTGTGTAGTAAGAACTGTGAAGTGATTAAGTACCAACAGACAAGATTAACCAGGACAGCTTTTTCCTATCCCCTTGGGAATGGCCACTGTTGAAGAAAAGGCACTGAGTTCTCCAAACTTGAAGAAGATGTATGAGATTTTTGTTCCTCAAACTGTGTATGCATTATGTGGTTTTGGAAGGAAGCCAGTAATCCTGTTTGGTTAGGGTTTTGTTACTGCTATGGAATGCTTTTGGGGAAAGTGTTTTCCAAGGCAGGACAAATTTTGGCATTTGTTATTATCAAAGAGAAGAAAAGAGAGCAAAATGCAACACAAGCTTTCTGTGCTGTGTTTTTACCGATCAGCCAGACGTGCATATGATGTGAAATGGGTCATACTCTATTCGAGTCAGTGGATGCTTGCTAAGTGATACCACAGTTCCTATTCTAAGATATTACTGCCTATCACTAACTGCTCAATTGTATTTCTTCCTGCCAGACCTGTCCCCACCCAGTCCTCTCCCATGCCATTAGCTGTTTACTGTAAGAGTATCTCAGAATTTGTGTCTCCTTGACCAGAATTTTAGCAGCTAACACCTTCTCCTACCTGCTTTCAGGGAAGGGACAGGACAGGGAAGTAGCAGATTTCTTTTTTTTTTACTCTTTCTTTTTATTCAGAGTAACCATACTCTGCATGACATTCTGACTACAGATCTTGATTAAATTCTTTGTGGTAACAACAATATGATTATAACTAGCTGCTTGTGGCCAACAAATTAATGAAAATCCACATTATATATATAATTTCTTTATAAAAACTTAATAATGGCCTAAAAAAAGATTAGATAATGACACAGAGGGGTTTTCATCATGCAAAATTAAATCAGTGTTGTCAGAAATGTGGGTGTTTAATAACACTAGAAGAACCCTGTTACAGGCAATGACCTGTGTGTTATATTGTCTTTCCAACTTTCACTGTATTTTGTACTCTTGGCATAAAGGAGCTTGATCCTTTTAGCTAGCAAAATGGATTTTTTGGGGGGGATGTCTTTTGCTCATAGTTTTTGATGATTTTGCTAGCTTATGAAACTAATTTGTAGATTCGGCACATTGAGATATGAAGACAGTCTGATTCATAACTAAAATGGCAATATTTACCTTTCTAATGAAAATTTTAAACCCTCTGTAAGATCAGTTGGTGCTTTATAGATGTATTTGAATGAAAAATTTTTGGGACGTATTCAAAATCAGAGCACTAGTACCATTGATTTATAAATGTGTATTTTCTTTATAAGCAAGGTGCAGACAAAAGCCCTGCAGATGAAGGTTGTCTAAGGAATTTTGCAGTGGTTTTAAAGCATGGTCTTGCTTCAAAGTGCTCAGAAAGGAGTTTTGGCATATCTGTTAAAACACCACCTTTACCATGCTCTCAGAGTTCATCAGATACTCCTTTCTGTTCTTGACTACTTTTGAACAATCTCTTCAATTTTACTTGCTCATGGTAGGAAATGTAAAATAACTTGTATGTTTGACCAACATGAACAAAGTAAGACTGCCAGGCCCATAGGTTGCTGAAATGGAGTTTAAGTTCTTTATCACTTGGAGGTGCAAAGAAATCAAACACAGTAGAAAAATATTGTCGACAAGTTTTGTGGTTTGTGGCGTTTTTGTTGGTTTTTTTTGTTTGTTTGTTTGGTGATTATTTTTGTATTCACAGCTTCTGAGGCAGGAGGTCTCACCATTACAGAGGGCCAGGGATAATTATTTTGAATTCAGAGGTCCTGTTGTAAAATTGTGGAAATAAGAGCCAAAAATTTTGATTGGAGACTCCTTATTCCTGGCTGACAGAATCCTGAACCTTAAACATTCAGAATACCCCAATAAGTCTTTTTATTCAGATTTAAGATTTGTCTGTTTTTCACACAGTCTGATGATAGATACTGAAAACTCATTGAGAAACTACTGTAATTCCCATTAACTACTTTGGTAATCCTACCTATTTGATAGAAAATCATACACAGACTCAGATCTCAGGTTTTCAGCTTTACTCTTTTATATTATATTATAGTTTTACTAGAATGCATTCATATGGCCCCAAAAAGATACATCTTTCATGTGCCTTAACAAGGAATGTAGCAGACAATTGCCTTTGCTTCATACAGAAGGAAGTTTGTTGCTTAATGTAATTTAAAATAATATACAAAACAGATTAGGAAGTGGTTATGATTGTGGGAATTTTCATGTAAAATTTCAGTTTTTCAGCAGAAATATGCAGTACCATGGCTTAAAGTATTTGGGTTATGAAATATATCTAAAAACTCCAGGGAAGTTGTAGTTTATGTGATTACATGAAGAACAGTATCTCAAGTCCCTGTGAACTGGGTGCAAAAGAATCACTCAATCTAAAACTAATGTCTGCTTTTAAGTTAAGGCTGTGCAGGTGACATAAGTAGTCTGGCATATTTTGTAGATAATAACTAACTAGGGGTAAGGGACTAATGAGATTTATTAAGAACTATGAGAGAGAATGAAATTCTCTCTTAGAATGCAGAACTACATGAAGCAGAGTTTGGCTTTTTCTCTGCTCTGCAGGGGACTGCATTCTTCTGCTGTTGGTGTTTCAGATTCTCCACAAGGTCAACATTTCCTTTCCAATCCATTTCCCATGTTTCTCTTTTTTCTTTTTCTTTTTTTTTTTTTTATTTCTTTCTTTTCCTTCCTGATTCCTGGCTTTTTATTTCAGTCCTGTTCTTGCTCATGCATCCCCATTTTTATCCCCAACTTTCTTACACAGTTAGCACTATTTCCACTCCTCCTTTCCTTGAATATTCTTGTTCATTCCTGGTTTTTGAGCTTTTTTGTTTCTCTTTTCAGCTCTAGTTTGTGTCATGGTACTCTTTCCTTACTTACTATCCTTCCAGGTCCCAGATCATCCTTGCTCAGCATGTCTCTCCACACTCAAATGCTTGTCTCATTCTTCTTTCCTAGACTTTAGTTTCTCTCAAGTAGCTTCCATTTTTGTGCTGCCTGAATTCAGCCAACTGGGCATTGAAAGCAGAGGGGAGAAAAATGATTTATTGCTTCCCACATCTCAGTTGTAGGGAAAGTCTTGCTCAGTCTGGACTTTCAGAGACTTCTGCAGTAAAGATCTACCAAATGTATGCTAAGCATGTGCAAACGATGTGGTTTTTTCCCCAAGTTTTACTACTTGTTGTAGTTTAATAGAATTTAGCAGAATTTTATCCCTGGGAGAATTCATGCCAATGTTAGTTTTCTGGTTCCTATTATATATATATAAAGTAAAAAATATTCAAATTTCTTTAAGAAAAGGTTGATAAAATGTTGAATGGGAGAAAAAACATTTTTGTCCTGCAACATTTTTGTTCTGGCTGAAGATTTTAAAATAAATGAAACTTTGACTTCAAAAGAGATTTTTGCACATAAATTTGTAGTTTTCACAATTTGGTAAAGCTATGGTCAATTGAAAATGAGAAAGCAGATAGTTTTTAATAGCAAGGAAACTATCAGTTTACTTACAATATATACATTTGAATATTATAACTATCCATGTCTTTAAAGTTACTGTCTTAGCTCTATGTTTTACAGCAAAAAAATGTTTGTGTGGCTCTCTGAATTGCTTAGAAACTGGAATATGTACTAATTTCAGCATATCTGTATGTTTTTATTAGGGGAAAGATTTTTGTACAAGATGTCTTTAGACTAGTATAATTATAGAAAACCACCAAGCTGTAGGCTACATTTTTTAAAAAACAGTATAGTATGAACTCTTCTGTAATTAGAGGTAATAATGCTTTGCCCTTACGTGCCCCTGTCACCTGAGGATCAAAAAGTCTTTTACAAACATTACATAAATCTCACAAGTTATCATTGTATCAAAAGTCTCATATATTGACTCCTTTTATTTGGTTTGCAAGAGCTACAAATGAACTAGTTCCCTTGAGGTTCATCTAGAGATTTGAATTAATTGTGTATTGAGCTGTAAGAGGAAATCTTCAAAGTGGGTCTATCTCTGCTCATTAACTTCCCACTTTTTTCTCCATTTTCAAAAGTTCTATGCCCTAGTTGAGCAGATAAGGTGTAAGAGAAGACATGTTTTGATGGGTATTTGCTCCCAGCCTGTGAAAATGAAGAAGGCATGCAAATTCAGCTGCCTTTCAGCTACTCAGAGAGTCTTAGGATGTTTTTATTCATGGGCAAAGGTTTATGAATATGTCTGATTGTTGACCCCAACTATGGATAGGATGCAGTTATTCTTCCATGGATTCAACTCTGTAGTCTAAAGGAACTTATTAAATGCCCCTTCAAATAGTATAGCAATTTCTGAAAAGCTTGGGATCTGTTAATGAATTGTCATATGAAGAGCTAGTATTACTGTAATGACATGCAGGGTCTGAATTAGAGGCATATTGTTATTGGCTGAATACAATTGTCTACTGCTGCTTTATTCCCTGGATTATCCTTAAGACTGCATTTTTGTTTCAACACTCATGTTTCTCCCTTCTGTGAGGCAGCATCTCCACTGGCTTGTTTTTGTTTTCCCCTTGCCACTGTAAGGATCATAATTAAGCAGCCACAAACAATTGCTTTTAAATCCCCAGCAGAAAATGGTGTCCTTGATCATAAAAAATAAAACTTTCATTTTACCTCCCTTGCAGATTGGGCTTAATTGTAGTTGATGTAGAGTAAACTTTTTAAAAGCAAAAAAACCCCCACAAGCCCTTAGTTAAAATGGAATTATTTGTGCTATAATTCATTAAAATGAAGCATCATTTCATGATAAAATTGCTATCTGAACTAACAACAGATTTCTCAGATATGAGTTTACACTTTTTAAAGACTAGGAAAATTTGTTACCATCTTTGTGCATAAACCCCTTCAATATAGCTAGTAGTCTTCAAGCTAGAGAAGTAATTTGTATTTTAAATACAAAATCCCATACGAGAATTGCAGCCACCAAGATCTGACTGTATCCAGCATCTAGAGGGAATAAATGACCATCTGCATGAAAGGCAGGGTTTTTTTTAAGCTGGCAACCTTGTCCTTGCAGCGTTTCCGTCTTCTTGTCATGACTCAATGAAAAAGAGCCACTATCAAAGTGGTAGACTTTCGTCTGGAGGCTACAGACTCCACTAAGATGGCATGGGAATGAAAAAAGATCAAGCTTGATAGGACCACTAATGAAACATTTCTAAAGTATTAGATACTGGGCCTATTTTATAGAGCTTGGAAGAAGGGGGGAATGGTGTGCTAGGCAGCTACATGTTTTCTGAGTATAGGTCCTGCCACTTCTCTTTGTTTACAGGTGGATTGTGGGCCAGTGTGAACAATCAAGGCTTACTGTACTCAGCAGGTGAAGTGGGAATTGTGATTGGAAAGCTAAGACAATGTAGCTTTAGTAAGGCAGAGTAATTTAAAACTAATAATTTTGTAGATTTGGTGAACTGAAGCTATTAATTTCGGACTTAATCCATTCAAAAGTTAGTTCCATTTTAGGGGCACTACTACAGGGGGCTTCTCTGCGCTACCCTATTGCACTGAAGTGCGGTTCATTGCCCACAGATCTTTTCTTTGTCATTGGTGGTTGTTTAACTGCCAAGGAACTGATAATCTGTCCAGTTTAAACCACTGCATTTTTATAAACTATGAAAGATAATCAAATCTAGGATGCGCACTGTGAGCTGGGCTTCTTTAATGATCTTCATGTCCTTTCTTGTCTCTCTGGGCTACAAAATTCTTATTTTAGATAAACTAGACTATGCTAGGAGAGTCCTGTCCCCTAATTCCCTGGAGCCCAGTGGTGCATGCACAGGAGGTGTGACATGTCAGTTCAAATTGTTGTGGATCAGAGAAGAGTTCTCGACCCAGGCCACCAGCATCCTACTCGGCTCTGAGGTTCCCAGATCATTATGCATTATTACAACTATTTAATCTTAACTGTTAAACCAATGTATTCTGATATTGCCAAAACGAACAGTTTAGATATTGTTTTCATATAGAAAATATCCATTCAAAACTATTAGCTGAATTTTATCTGAATTTATGAAATTCTGTGTTGATTAAGTTTTGTTTGTCTGGCAGATAGTCTTCCCTTCTCCTTTCCTCCTACCCTATTATAGCTCAGCACTTGTGATTTGACTCATCAGCCAGCACAGCATGGGTCTTTTCTGAATCTGATGCAAAAGAGAATATCTCTGTCCATCAGTAAATGGGCTCATCATTATTTTCATTCTAATAAAAAATTATTCTTATCATGAGGTAATACTGTCCACAGTATAAATATTGCTGGTTGTCATACAATTCTAACATAGGAGTCTGGATGGAGGCAGAAACCCCACCTAATTCTCCTGTGCTACAAACCAGGAACCACTATACTAGTGACTGACACTTCTGCAGCTGCTGTGACTTGCATCAAGTGCTGTCCTGGTGCAATGCCATACTGATCTGATGGAAACATAAAGGTTGGTTTAAGGTCCCTTTGCACATTCCCTTCTCCTTTGTCAGATACGGTATGCACTACTGAGCTGTGACTGAGGTATTAGATCTATGAATATATAATATTTTATTTGCAGATGCTATGATTAAAAAAAAAAGGACAAGGAAGGAGGGAATATATGCTAATAATACTTTGTTTCTGCTAGATTAGGAGCAGCTTGCTAAAGTGGCCTGCCTTCAAACAGTATTTATAGCAATGTATAAAACATATTAGTGACATCCCTTTTAAATTCAAAAGCTTTAGCTAATATTACTGTCTGCATTCAAAGCAGAGCTCAGTGCCTAAAAGCTGGTCAATAAACATTTTAGTACTGCTCTATTCCAGTGATCTGAATTCAATAATGTTACCTTTCCAGAAGCTGCAAAATGGAAAGTGAAAGAATGATTTATGAAGCTTAGCTATGCATGGCCAGATAAGAAAGCTTTAACTGATGCTTGCAGGATTATCTTTAATGAAGTACAAGTTGCCAAGATAAGTTTAGGTAAATGAAGCCTCTGTCACAATATGTTACAGCAAAAGAAATGACAGACACAGCAGAGCAGATGGAGGTTATTACAGAACAGTGGTAGTACAGAAATGTAGTCTAGGTAACTGCACAAAGACAGAACAGATGCATTAGGTTTGTTATTAACAATTTCATGACACCAACGAATATTTATAGAATCTGTTTAAATTAAGCCTAGCAAGCTTCTTTCCTTAAACTGTCATTTAGCCTTCATTGAGATCATATTTCTAAGCCATCACTTTCTTTTGAGCAGAATACTTCTCTTTCAGTACCACCCTCCATTTTTGATGTTGTCATTAACTGCAAAGCCCTGGTGCTTTTCTCTTCAAAATGCTTTGTTCTTTTTTTTTTAATATCCCCCTTGTTGACAGGTTTAAACAGCATTAATTCAAATGAGTAGAATTCCTGTTGTCTTATTTAGCATCCTAAGTTAACATGTAACTGCCTATTGTAAATAAAACAAGATGGGTCAGCCTATGCTAGACTCTTGGGGCACAGGACCTAGAATTAGTGCATGTGAGAAACTTATTTTGAATTATGTCCTTTTCAGAAAGAACTGGAACTAAGTAAATGCAGAATCTGTATTTGCATTGCATTCTGTCCACTGTTGTTTTATACTGAGTAGGTAAATTATTTTTAGGGAAAAAGATTAATCTGTAGGGAGCTAATCCTAGTACGACTTTTGAGACTGTACTTGAACATTAAGCTTGTTTGGTGATTGTTTCCTGAAGAACATGCTCTCTGCTTCTAATATGTTTAAGAATTAGGGCATATCTAAAAAACAATTGTATTTATAAAGGCTCTCAAATATCAAAGCACAGCACCAGGAAAATACAGTTTTGCTCTTTACATCCTCTCAAAAGAGCTATACTAGCTTCCAAAGTGAGGTCTATCACACCTGTAGGATTAGAGCCTCTATGCTCGGCAGGCTGCCAGACATGTACATTGGGTTTCTCTACAAATGTGCATAGGATCAAATCTGACATGGTTGTGTCACATCATTCATCTACTTTGCCAGGGTGCTTTGTTCTTGTGTTCACTCTGGCTGTTGAAAAGCTAGCACTGAAGGCACGTACTATCTGCACGTACTGAGAATATGTTAATTTCATAGACTATTTTAATGCTGTGTCTTTTCAAGGGCGGGGAAAGCTGAAGGAGAACGTGTTATGCAATATACACTTTTTACAATTTGAGAGACCTCCAGAAGAACTACTATTAAAATGATCAGCAGAGACTTTCTCTTTGGTGCAACAAGATACAGAAATGCTTTTTGTTCCTCTGCTTCTTTATATGTCAAAAAGTTTTCCCCTTCCCTTCCCACACTTAAGAATTAATGGCTTGGTCTTGTTTCTATGATCATCCCTGTTCCAAGGCTTAGGTTTTTTCCACCTTCTGTAACGCTAAAGTCTCTTTTCAGCATCTATCCTATGTTAGTCAGTGTGGGAAGAATGAAGGGAAAGGAAGAATGGAGAAGGAAGGTGAATAAGTAATATTCAGAAGGATGGGAACCTGCAGACATCAAATTTTTTCCCTGTGGCTAACGAAATAACAGGGAGGATCGGCATTTGCTCTGGTTAATTCAGATCTGCATTTGCTCTGGTTAATTCAGATGAGCTTCTCTAACATTGTGCAGTTGTCATTAATTTATTGAGAAATGACATTCGCACTGAGGCAACACCCTGCCTCGCTGCGAAATCTGTGTATTACCAAAGTTTGTTCTTTGTATTTCCATGCTGTCTTCAGCTCTAGCCTGATAATTGGTAGACAGTGATGACACAAAGCTGACTTAATATAGGTAAACAATGAGTTTTATTTGTCCAGATCTGAAGTTTATTAGCTTTCTTAATTAAAAGTATTTTCTGCTGGTTTTGTTCCTTTCATTTTAGACAGAAATCTTCCAGCCTACGAAGAATGAAGATATCTCTGTCTTGCTTTTACTGATTTGTTATGCTTTTTGTAACAATTTAGCCTGTATGTAAACAAAGACAGATTCCACTCAGATGCCACAATCGGCTCAGTATTCCTTGTGGTGTTTTAATAATAGTTTCAACAGCAGTGCCTTTTTATCCCTGCAAGTCTTCTTTCCTACTGCTGTGTTTATAAAAGGGGGGGAAGGTTTTAGAAAGAGAATGAGAGCTAGAGACAGCGAGCGAGAATAAGAGCAGTAATTCTGTGGGGCTTAGAATTAGCTTATTGTATTTTATTCATACATTATTTGTCTTTAGGACTGTTACAGCTAGGAGAGTGTAATAAAGTCTGGGATTTATTTTTTGTGTTCACAAAATCTGAATGTTATCTGGGTTCTGTAGATCCTGGTAGGCTCTAAAAGAAGAAGGGAAATTAGTTTCTGCATCACTTGATCTACACAATGGACTAGTTAGAAATAAATTTGTCTTTTAGTCTTTTAATAAATCGGAGCAGGAATCTGTACTTGCAAAACAAAATGAGAACTGCTATTACCAAAATTCAGCGAGTGCTTCTGGGTTTCTTTTGTGCCTGAGGAGAAAGAACATAGGTAAGAAGTACAATCCTGTGCACCTCTCCTCCCCCAACAGGCTTTACAGGGATTTCAGAAATTCTTGTCACAGTTAATTAGTAAACATTTGAGGGAAGAGGAATGGGGGGCTTGGCTGTCAGTTTCTAGACTTTGTGTTCACTGGGCTGAAATCTGACCAAGCTGACAGAAGGACCTGGAAGTATTTAAGCATCTAAGATTCCATAAATGCAAAACACTTTCATTGTTTGTATCTTTTTTTTTTTTTTTTTAAGCAAAAGAAATGTGTGTTGTCCCATTCTTTTCAGCTGCCAAACGGTTCCTGGGAGAGGTCTTAGTTTTTGGAGGATGAGGGATATACTGAGCAACTTGGTGCATCTTTGGGACTAAATATGGTGATGCATCTGGTAGACAGAACAGGTTATTTTCTTCCCTTTAGATAAAGGTTCAGTGGTGTCCTGAATTCTGTGAAGAGCTACCAGCCCTTCTTTGCTTTGGGGTGGCAGGGACAAACAACGCTCCCAAGCTCTTTACTTGCTCTGTGTTCCCAACGTCTGTCTGTGGAAAGCAAAGTTGTGCTTTACTCCTTCCTGCCTACCCACCCCCCTCCCATCCATCCATCCATCCATCCATCCATCCATCCATCCATCCATCCATCCATCCATCCATCCATCCATCCATCCATCCATCCACTGTTACCCCTGTCGGTGCTAGGGGCAATCATGGCACCATAGACCCCGCTATCTAGCAAGAATGGAGACGTCCATAGACTTCAGACCCTGCACAAAAAGTTAGTTACGCTGTTAACTTGGTAAATCTTAACAAGTTGTTTCTGCCACCCAATAACATAATTTCTTAAATGCACCTTGGAAATATCAGCATTATTCAAGCCTGCCTCAGAGTTTTGACCTTCAAAAATTAAGAGCTGAATCATATGTAATTTTTTATATGGTTTGGTTTCAATGGTTCATGCAAGATTCTTGACAATTAAATAGAGAATTAAATCATAAATAGTTCAGCGTTAAGGGAATCAATCTTATATTGTATGGGGCACCTAGCAGCTTCAAAGTAAGCAGTGTTTCTTTCCAACTACAAGGGAAAATGAAAGGAAGACAAGCATAGCTTTTGTTTTTAAGAGTAGGTAGGTAAGATTTAAATAAAGCTCCTAGTAAGTAATGAGAATAATAATAAACTAATTCATGCTAGATTTATCTTGGGTCTTGAGGCAGCTGTAAGTTCAAGGCAAACACTTCTACTCAGAAACTTATAATTAAAAATAGTAATAATATACCAAAGGCATACTCATGCTGGAAATATCCAATAAACCAGCTTTATTCCATATCATAGTACTGACATAAAAGAAGGATTCAAATTAAGAACTTTCTGCTCTGTTGAAGTGACATAGGTCTGTCTCACTAGCTTAACAAAAGATCGCACCAGAATTAATCCTATGCTTTTTGAATCACCTGTCTCTGCCCCTCTCTGTAGCCAATTGACAAAGATCCATTCAAATCCACCCAGGTGATGTTCGATTGTGTGTATTTGTTGTATGTGTGTGTGGGTTGTTGGTTGGTTGGGGTTTTTTTGGATGGTTTTGTTTTTTTCTTTTTAGAAATAAATCCAGCTACCTGGAGTATACCATGCAAATGTTTTTATTAGGGGAGTTTAAACCACTTCTGTTTCTTTAACTTTTGATTGATTGATTTAATAGCCTGAGTTTCTGTGTTCCTCTCTTAATAAATTTTTATCTAGTCACATTTTTGAAAAAAAAATCTTCATTTTGCACTTGCTTATCTGAGGCTGTTACCTGGCATACCCGTGCTAGGGAAACTGATGCTTACAAATGGAATTTGGGCCCAGTTTGGGCAATTAGATATGTATGTTTGTGGGTTAGTGGGTTAAGTACACGTTTCAGAATTCCCCAAATTTGAAAGGTTGATTGAAACCCAGTTTAAAATCTGACCATGGCTGAACTGATCAGCTACGTTCTTTGCTTCACATGACATTTTCTGTTGTGAAGGCAATCTTTTAGAATAACTGTATTTTTTAGAAGCTAGTAGAAATATCATTAGTTTTGTATAAAATGGTCTTTTTACAATCCCCTTCTCTTTACATGGATAAAGTTATATTTAATATTCTTCTCCAAGGGTGCTGCTTAGCAGTGGGGAGTCGTCGCTTGAAATAAGCGGTGTGGTGCTTGATCTGTCCAAAATACTGCAGTGCCTAAAACTCTCCTTGTGGCACCTTGCTTTCAAGGTCTTGTGATTTATTCTTTGTGCAGCACGATGACAAATGTCCAGACACAGCATTTCTCTCAAGCTAGTTTGAAAATTATGTAGGGAAATGCAGATATTTTATAATACAGTTTTCATTATTGCTTGATTCCCCCCCACTTTTATTAATATTGAAGGCTTGTATCTTCAAGATACTGTTTTGAGACTGTGTATCATAATCTTTGTTAGACTTTGATCTGCCAGTCCAGATCTAAAGTTCTGACCCCTCAGTTGTGAACAGCAAAAGGTGTGACACTTATATGCTTCTCTTCATTCAATTTGCACAAGCACTAGTGTTTAACATACTTTCACTAGTACTTGCACTAGTTGTGTGAGTGGGAAAATAAGCTCTTAGAGTTTTGTTAAATAATGACTCTTTCTGACTTTTCAGAATTAAAGAAGTCAACAGAGTGTTTAGAAACTTTTTTTATACATATACATATATGAATAAAAATGTCTGAACAGTATAATTGGATGTCTAAATTTCAGAAACAGATAAAAAAGCCTGACCAAATGTGAACCCATTTTCCCTGATGATAAATTTTTGCTGTGCATAGATAAAATAAATTATGCACCTCCTGCAAAACAACATTTTCTGATAGCCTAGAAGCCCCAGAGTTATTTTTTCCCATAATTTTTAAAGTGATATCAATTAATGCAAGTACTGAAATTTACTAGTAAGACTAGATCATGCAAGTTTTGCTCTTTGAAGGCATTTGTGTAATGTCTTTACTGGTTAAGAACACAGAGAACTCCTGTTACTGATACCAGAGGATGCTGGGTATAAGAAGGTAGAAAGAAGGAGCCATAATACATGCACTGCTGTGGTTCTGTTTCTTCTTAAAAGACTAGGTATTGTGCCCCTTATTTTGAAGAATTTAATTTGATTTTTTTTAAGAGGCTTATGTCTGGACTACTCTCAATTTTATTAGGTCTCAGTAGTTTGTGGTATTGGTCTTTTAAGTAAATACTAAGTGATTCTAATGGAAGCTTTCCAAAACCTAACTCACAAATATTTTTTTATTTCTTAAAGATAAGCATTTATCTTAGGTTTTCAGTATATTGAAAGAGCAGTCTGTCATTTATTCTGCCCCTCATCTGGTGACCAGTGAAAGTCTAAATCCTATGAGCTAATCCTCTGCACAGTGGTGTGGAGCTGATGTGGGGAGTCAGTTATGGAAAGACTTATTCCAGGTTCTCTGGATGCATCTTTCTGCATAGAGGAAAATTCTCATCAGCTTGATGAAGAAAGAAACTGTTCAATGAAAATAAGATTTGGCTTTATTTTTTACTTAAATGTTTATTGGTGGTGCCTTTACTGTTGGTCTTAAGTGGAAAAGTTCCAAAATGGTGGACATGACTTTTTTAAATTTTACTTTTTCATTGTTAGGAAGGATTTAAGTTCTTATTTTTAAGATATTGGCTACAGCATATCTGGCTTTCATCATGGTTTTAAGCAGTTAATTTTGGGACTGTTTACAAGGGAAACATAGGTTTGTGTGACTATTCAGACATTCATAAGTGTGTTTCCTAATGTGTAGTAGTGGGCACATTAATCCTCCCCTCTTAAACACAGACATTAATTCATTGACTAAGCAAAAGCTTTCACATTAGGTATGCTAATCTACAAGTGCTGGGCTGCTCTGTGCAGAAAGCTGTGACTGGCTCCAAAGCACCTGAGGACTAGCTGGAGAGTAGCAGGGGATATAGCTGTAATGTCTTCAAACCTGGGTAAGTAGGTGCTGAGCTCTGCAGGTTTCCCCAGCTCAGAGCTTTGCATGATGCTTTGTTGCATGACACAAAGTTCTCTTGTTGCAATGAGCAAAGGGACATAAGCGTGTTTCAAAACTTTAAGTCATGCCAGTTACTTTGGGGAAAAGAAGGAAACCCTAAATGTACAAATAATAGGTATTGGATACCTTTAATTTTTGCCTACTGTGTTGCAGGTGGAAGGTATTTATTTCTGTGTCCCATTTGGAACAGCTCCATTAGCAACTAAATAATTTGCCTTTTATGTGTTTATTCCTCAGAATACTGCTGTGCTTTTTAAGCTGTCCCTAATTGGAACAGGCTAACAATATAATTGTAGTGGGCTGGTGGAATATAAAGTGAGAAGAGTTTTGCTAGAATAAAGTGCTCTTATCCATCTCTCTGGTCTTTGAATGTAATAGTGTGATAAATGTATTCTGTGACAGTGTAACATTAAGGATGATAAATAATATTCAAAGAAAAATCTCTCACTTCTGATTATTGAAGTGATTTGTGATACCCGTATTGAACTCTATCCCAAAGGCATAACAGGTATCTTCTGCTGGATTTCTTACAAAATCAATACTAACAGTTTTCAGAGGAGGAGTTCAAATCAGATGGGAAATTTTTGTATGGTGTGACTTGTCTTTTGTTTTCTAGTTAATGTTATTTACACCAGCCTTGGAAAGATTAAAAAATGGGTAGTTTATGTCACAGATAGTCTTCTCTCTCTATTACAAGCCATTTCTTATTTTAATTTTTTCCCTTAGGCTCTTCTTTTCTCTCTATTGTTTAAAGAGAGTAGAACCTTTCACACACGTTTAGAAATGAGGCTTGAAAGCTTTTGGTTAACATAACGAGGGGGAGTGAACTTACCAACCAGACTTTTTGATTAAATGGAATGCTTTTCTCATGTGGTGAGCAGGTTTTGCTCTATCCTAAGTATACTTCTCTCTGAAATAAAATTTTTTGAATGGGAAACTTCACACAGTATATAGGATGATAAAGAACTGAGAGAAGCATTAAAATGGTTTAAAAATACATCAGCACCTTACCTTACTACACGAGTTTTGAACACTGGCCTTTCTGAAAACCTTGTTCTTTAACTTGATGGAAGCTACCTATATGCTGCAGAGGGAGAAGAGACTGATGCTGCCAGGACATAAGCTAACCTTTCCACAAGTTCTTCAAGAGGGCACTAATGGTGAACAATTCTGGAGGCTGGCACAATATGTTATAATCTAAAATCACATGTCCCTTGCACATAGTTGTGATTTGCAGAAGAAAACCCAAATATGTTCCTGTACGTGTTTGAAGCCGTACAGGCTTTGACCTCCTTTATGAGCAAGATGCAGGAACTTGCCTCGCAGATCACAACTGTTGAAACTTTTTGATTTAGGGTAGTCTACTGTTACAACAGCCTTAAGCACATACAAGCTTTTTTAAATGTGATGCACTTAAAAATTAAGGCCTCAGATATGCTGTCATCAAGAATATATACTATCCTCTGGGTAAATACAAATATAATCTTCCCCTTTTTGTAATCACAGAAATCTTGATATTGCTGGCTGTATGCTTTGACACAGCAGAAGTAACTAAATCTTTCCTTCATGGACAAGAGAAAAAAGGTAAAGGAAGGTATGAAAATAAGGGAAGTTGCTTCCTAATGAGGACTTGATTGTTTTCAACTAAAGGCAGTGAAGTAGTGTCAGAGCAGGCAATGAAGCCTCAGCTGAAACTGAAGAGACAGAAAAATTCAGGGGAGAGCTGTGGGAAAGATAAAAGCATAGCAGACACACCAGCCTGTGTAGTGACTGAATTGAACATTTCTGAAGAGAAGGTGTGATTATTTCAGCCTTAAAAATGGTTCCTTAAGACACTTAGAAAGAAAAAGATGTTAATAAAATCAAGTAGATATTAGAACACATAAATATCTCAATTTTTGTAGAAAAGAAAAAAAATAGAGAAAGGATAAAGTGTTTGAGGGCTTTCAAAATGTTCTGAGATAGCAGGTTTTTAAAAGTTTTTAGTCTATTCGAGATAATGCTTTCAAGGTAATAAACTTCTCATATATTTTTAGAAGAGTTTAAGTTATCCCTGAAATATACTTTCAAGAAAGAATTCTTCTTCCTCATTTCATGATTTGGGGAGGGGGGGAAACCATAAATTTCTTTAATTTGACTCATCTCAGAGTGCAGTAAGGAATTCTTGCCTATTCTTTTTTAGTTCTCTCTGAGATGGTAAAAGTTTTCTTGATATTGAAAATCCAGTTGCCTTAGTTTTAATATATTTTTAGTGCTGTTTTACTGTCGTAAGTTATTAAGAATAGTTCTGTCTTTATTCCAGGAACTTTGGTCATTCAAAATGTTTATGGGGAAAAAAAATTACTTTCATTGTTTTCTTTCTACTTCTGTTCCCCACGTGTTTAATCAGTCATGTTATGTGTCCTGGACTTATTCTTCATCCTAGTATTTGATATTCTATCATTAGTTTTTGTTAGCACATTCTTTGTACAATGATAGTTAATACCTGTATAGGTAAAAATATCACTTAACTTTTCAAACAGGCTTGTGTTGTGCTTGTGTCTCTTTATTTAACCTTCTGGTATTTTTTCAGTTGTCTGCCCCCGAAATAATATTTTTAACCCTGAGCTCAGCTTAAGTATTGTTGGAATTGCGAATTAATTCATACTACAAACTCCTCTTCAAGACTATGTCCCTGGGGCTATGAAATTTTGTTAAATGTCAGAGCTCCAGTATATGTTTTATTGTATTTAATTAGGATTCCAACTAACATGCTTTCTTGAGGTTAAGTCTGCATGATAACAAGGAAAAAAATCTTTTGCCCTAAAATTTTGGTGGTATTAAGCTCTAGAATATCAGTCTTCTGCACTATTTCAATTACATGTATATACCAAACTTTTAAAATTTCTTTAGCAATAAACATTAATTAGGTATTAGCTGAGTCGTAACATTACTGTCAACTTAATGCATGTCTTAATAGATATATTTTGAAAACTGTTCCATATACTGAATTATCCAGTTTTTTTTTTCAACTAATGAATGTAGAGATATGTAATTTTTACGTTTAAAGAGTGAATATTACCACAGTAGAACACTGTGATTAATTTAAAACTGAAATTCAAATTATGGTTAACTTTCTAGTTCTGGGTGCTTAGCATTCACAAAAACCAAGAATGAAGCTTAATTAAGTAAAAAAAAAAAAGCCACAATAAGCCCTGTGAAATTTCGCTGTCAAAGGTCTGTGTGTGTGTAAAAAGTACTGTTTAAGTGAAGGACTTTAAAAAGAAGCCCTAGCAAAAATAGTTTTTACAGTTACTGAAGGACTGTTTTCACTCATTATCACTTAAAAACATATTTTTGAGCACAACTTCTCTGTCATTTATACCAGATGCATCAGTACAAGAAGTCAGTTATTGAAGTTAGTCAGGTTCTCTCAACTGGTGCGTGTCAATACTTGTGCAATCAATACACACGCAACCCTGGGTACAAGCCAGGCTCTTCCTGTGTGTGTTTTGCAAAGGCTTGTTCTCATTTGCAATAGTTTCTGATGGAAAAACAGAATCTGGATAGCGATGTAAGGATGACTCAGTCAATGGGGATGGCAGGGCAGAAGAGGTTTAGAGCTGATTTATCTCCTTGTGGGAAGTGTTCCTCTCTGAAAAGGTATTTCTTGTGAGGCTTATAAGTCTTAGGAAGTTTGTTTTGCCATTTCTTAGGCTTTTGTTTGGTTGCATAAACTGACTCACACGTCTTACTACTCTGCAAAGTATTCATTAGTTGATAGAAGAAAAAGAGCACAGTATATATATACACATAACATTTGTATAAATCAAACTCCAAAACAAACAGAATATAGGGATGCAGAGTTTAAATTCTCTGTTACAGGGTAGTTTTTAATTTAGACTTATCACTTGAAATGAATTATCTAAATTCTTACCTGAACATTTGATTTCTGTAGGTGGTAACAATGTAGTGCTCTGCCTGTGAAGTCAGTTGTAGTAATCCAGAGTATGCTGTTGGCACAGGAAGTTTGCCAAAATTTCAGCCATAGAAATACATCTTGCCTTTCTTTTCAGGAAGCTTTTGAATTAAGAGCAACTTTGGAATTATCTGTCAGTGCTGTAGTGAGGTGTTATGGTAGGTTGAAGGAAGTCCTACCCCCAGACACATGCTTTGAATCCTCTTCATTTAGTATACCTCAGTATTCAGTTTCTGTTCTACCTTATTGTAAGAACTAAAGCATTTTATTTTTTTAAATAGGAAAAGCAGCAACTTTCAGATTCAAAGTTGGATTGTACACCATTTCAGGAATTTTCTTGAGAAATTTTTTTGTGTTTGTTCCGTCAAATAGGAGTGTTGGGTAACAAATAACAACATTTAAAAGGATAAAGAAAGCTAGAGAACAAAAAGAGCATTTATAGTAGTAGTTTCAGATTAAGCTTCCTTTGACATGAATGACACTTGCAACTTCCTACTGTTCTTCTGCCACTTAGGTTAAAGCCAGCAAACCAACGATAAGCAGGTGGTGAATGGCATTGTGTTTACTTTCAGGGGATCTAAATTCAATTCATGATAAAATCAGAAACATGGTATTTTTATCTCTCATAAGGGTATTCTAAGGATAGGTCATTATAAATCATAAGGTATTCAGGTGCTAGAGTGTGAGGTTGTCATAAATGTATCTTCTGTAGCCTCTGTTTAATCCTTCTACTTCCTCCTTAGTCCTCTATGCTTTGAGAAATGCTGCTGTTGAACTTCATAATAGGATATTTGCTCTCCTCTCCATTTGAGAGATTATTTCTTGTGAAAATGACTAGTTGTCATCTGATTTAGCACCTGTTGAATAGGGTAGTTGAGATCTCAGAAGTCTTCTGAAAGGATCTTTGAAAATTTGTGTAATTGCATTCCTGCACCAAATAAGACAGTCATGATCTTAAAGGATATTTCTGGTTGGTTTGTTTGTTTACAACAATTAGAATGAAAATTAGAAGTGAGATGGGAAAAATGTGGGTGTATCTGTCTGTGTGTATCAGATGGTTTTGTGCCTTTATTCAGAAGAGTATGTAAAGCTATTTTTGGTAAGCGCTGCCTTTATAATTTTAAAGTATGTTCTTTGCCACTAAACGTCTTAAAGGTCATTCTGTCTTAAAATTAATAATTCTGCCTTTTGTGATACTTTTACTGACTATGCATGACTTCTGGTACTCTTTGCTTTTTTAATCATATAATCAAGGCAAGAAAAAGCCATCTATTACTCATATTTATTTCAGTTTAACACTATAAATCAGAATTTTTGGTTTTCCTTTACTTAGGAAGTGTTTTTCCCAGTGAATCCACCAAACCTGTTTAGTCTGGGCCAATAGACTGTACTGTCTCCAATGCCTTGGCTTAGTCTGAAAGGAAATGAGCTCTATGCTTTATTTAAGGCATGGTGTCACCACAGTTGTTGTAATGTGGCATAGGGTTACTTTATTACTACAAATCTATATTGTGCTGTCTGCTGGAAAGCCTCCCCTGTTGTTAGGTGGTGGAAAATTTAAAAAAAAAAAAAAAGTTAGTCAGCGGGTCTACAAATGTGGAATGTTCTTTCTTTAGAGAGTATAATGAGAGTTTCCAAACTTTGCGTCCTGAATTTAGGTTTCTAGGCTGAGGTTTACCAAGTGAGCTTCCCAGCTCAAATGCCTAACTTCCACTGAATTTCAGTAGATACACCAAGCTGCAGTGAAAATCTCAGCAGTAGTTAAATTTAGACACATACATGATAGAAGAAGTTTTTACAAGTGGTGGGAACATGCAGCTAAATATTGAGGACTTCAAGAAATCATTGATTAATTCCAAATTGGTTTAATATCTGTAAAGGTGTTTTAAGAGGCCAAACAATATTTGGTAGTATTTGCTATGTGGCTGAAATGAAAGAATACAAATTTTAAATGCTGTCTGTATTTTTCCTGATTGAAGGAAAGATCCATTGAAAGATTTGGAAAACCTTAGAAATACACATTTCAGTGTTTTTTTCCTGTCCAGTTTAATGTCAGTTCTGGATGACTGGAATGGCTGAACAAATGATAATGTTAGAAATCTGTTGGTCAAAATAATAATTTTAACTTTTGTTAATGAGCAAAATAATATATGGTTGTTGATTCCATTGATAATCTGTATGCCCTAATAACATACAAAAATAGCTTGGGTTATCCTGCTAAGATTTATGGGCATTCTGGTGGTTCTGATGAAAAATTACAAATGCCCATGAAATAAGTCAGCTCTGCCTAGTTGCTTATGTAGAAATAATCTTCCTACCAGTCATAGACAGTTCATCAGGCGTGAAAGTGCGATAAAGGGTGAGGCAAAACAAGAATTATTATGGCATTTGCCAGTAATGCATCCGATCTTGAGAGGCTGTGCAGAGGGATATGCAGATGTGTGAAGACAGAAGATTATCTTTCCATCATCTGGATTAATCTCCAGAGTAGCTGGTAATTTCTGACAGGGGTTAGAAGTTGCCCCAAGCCTGTCCCTTGTACGCTGTTGCTGACAGCAGAATAAAGTGACCAGCCACTTCTTTGGTGTGCTGCATGGGCAATGAGATCTGTGTCAGTCTCCATTCAGACTTAGAAAAGATGAGTAAATATAATATTTTCCTCAAACATTTCTCACTGTGAACTGGCTATTTCTGTACATGATGTACTGTTCAGGCAGAAAGTGTCTGGTTTAGTTAATGATTCTCATTGAAACTCCCTGAGACTGGTTAACTAACTTGATGTGTTGTGGGGTTTTTTGATAAAGACAAGTAGTTAAATATTTGCCATGGTGTTTAAAGTACCTTGCTTTAGGGATCTCTTTGTACAAATAATTTTTGTTGAAACCCCCAAATGGATTATTTTCATGCTACTCTATATAGTACATATTTATGAAACATACAGAAAATAATATTGCTTTCTCTGTATACACTGTAGGGAAAAACAATTCTTATTCCAGCAGTCAAATGAATGATCTACTCTTAGTTACCGTTTTAGTGAAATTGCAGAAAGCAGTGATTCATATTATAGTTGCTTTAGGCTTCTCATCCATCCCCTTTCATGGATTGTTTTTCACAATCTAATCAGCAGTCAAAGGTAGTATAGATCACAAAATATATTATGAAGATATCTTACAATAACTAACGCTGTGCTTTCCATCTCTATGCAACAGTGATTAAAAATCAGAGCACTGTTCAGAGGGGAACTGTGAGAGAGGGCAAATAAATTCACCTCTCAGTTTCACTCACATTTTTACCTTGCTTGATAAAACTGTAAATTCTTCAGAACAAGCAGAGTTTTCTAGTGTGTAAGCATATATTACACAGTATCAAGTACGATGCAGGTCTGATCTCTGAGGCATCTATACCTAGAAAAACACAGCTATGTTGTTTCTTGATCAGCACTTTAAATTTTCACTGCAATTAATATGTTCCTGTTTCTCACTTTCTCTGTCCTTTGTAAATAGCCTTTTTTGGGGGGGTGGGGGGGTGCGTGTGTTTTTGGTTTGGGTTTGTCGGTTTCTGTTTTTTTCTTTTCTTTTGTTAAAGATAAGGAAATTTCAGTATAGTAATATTTTTGAAATTCTCTATGGGCTATTAGAAAGCCAAGTAATTCTGTTAACAGTGGTAGGTTTAGAAACCATTCTGTTAGATACTGTGTGATTATTTGCAGCAGATAGCACCATACAAGAATATTTAAAAGTATTTGCCCAAAGCTGGGGACCAATAATGAAATGTAATACCTATAAAGGAATGAAAAATAATATTTTTCTTCTGCATGTGGTTAAATCTATATAGAAAAAGTGCACATTTGACTTCAGTAGGACTACTGTCATATATATTAATTAAGTACACATGAAAGCGTAATCGGGTCATACATCATGGTCAATATTGCATGATATCTTTAAGATAATAACTCTGATTCTCAACTTTGCTCCGGCTAGCTCTGCATACAATTCAAAATATTTATGGACACAGTTAAAACTACAATTACATTTTTATAAGAATGTACAGAATTAAAGACGCTTTAGTCTTTCTCTGAGTTCTTCCAAAGTCAAAAGAGAAAGTCTTGTAAGAAATAAAATATCACACGTGATTGCTAGGCAGTTGCCACTAATTCTGTGTTTCTAGGATGACGTTGCACAGTCTTAACAGGGCAAAGTCTGGGCAAACACCGGTCTTTATGTAACGGTGAAAAAAGTTTTGATACTAGCTCTTTAGAAAGAAGACCCATAACTTTTTGTTACCCCTGCCTGTTTGTGTTCATGTTTGAGTTCGTAGTCATGCTGCATAGGAATCGGATCCTTGCTGTGACTAAACCTGTTTATTAGGAATAATATAGCCGCACTGAAGAGTATGGCTCTTGTTTAGAGTGAGGAACACTAATTTGATGAGCATTTCCAAAATGCCGTCTTGGGAAAAGTCCCATTCCCTGATTAAGCCACTATGGTGCTATCAAATGGAAATACTATTAAGAACCAAGTGTGGAAATAATCAAAATGTTCCTTGGAGCAAAATCTACCAAAAGCAGGAATTGAATTATCCAAGGTAAGTGAAAAATTGGATTTTGTGCATTTTTAAAGTGACATCACAATGGCCTATTTGGCCAAGCATTTTAAATGCGTATTGTAAATTTGATGTATAATGTTTTATTTTTCTCCAGTGAGGAAAATTTTAAAGACATCTTAAACACATCCCACCCTCCAACCCCACCCCCACCCCCAAATGTCTTGAATATCTGGTCATATTTAAATTTTTTCAGGATGGGCATAAAAAATCACTAGTCGTTTTAGAAAATCTTGTCCCTGGGTTATAGTTATCTTTGGTTTATATATTAAGCATGTAGCTGTGACTTATATAAAGGCAATAATTTATACGGAATGGATCATCACCCGAACTCCACTGAAGCACTGAATGTAGCCTATTAAGCTGAGATGAATGACTACTGGCATCACCTATATTCCTGTGTAGAGAGAGGGATTTCGTTACCATCTGTTGTTGTATGAATCATATTTTCCTTATGATTTTATGGGAGAATAAAAATAACAGGAAAAAGAAATGAGAAAAAAGGAAAAACAGTTGGATATTATGGTCTGCTAAGAGGATCCATCTTGTTAGGAATGGAGTATTGCTTGCCTTGGCTTTTTTACTGGCACTTTTGTACAGCTAGCTAATCTGCACCAGTTTAAGAAAAAGTGAGAGTAGTGGTTATTCTACTATAGATGCACAGAGTAGTTGAGGTTGGAAGGGACCTCTGGAGATCATCTGGTCCAACCCTCTGCTCAAGCAGGGCCACCTAGAGCTAGTTGCCCAGGGCCATGTCCAGATGACTTTTGAATATCTCCAAGGAGGGAGAACCCACTGCCTCCCTGGGCAACATGAGCTGGGTCACCCTCACAGTGAAAAAGTGTTCCCTGATGTTCAGAGGGAACCTCCTGTGTTTCAGTTTGTGCCCATTGCCTCCAGTCCTGCCACCAGGCACTGCTGAAAAAAGCCTGGCCCTGTTCTTTTTGCACCTTCAGGTTCTTTTTGCATCTTCAGGTATTTTTACCCTTCAGGTATTTGTACACATGGATGAGATCCCCTGAGCCTTTTCTTTGGGTTGAACAGTTCCAGCTCTCTCAGCCTTTCCTCATAGGAGAGATGCTCCATTCTCCTACTCATTTTTGTGACCCTTTGCTGGACTCTACCATGTCCATGTCTTTCTTGAACTGGGGAGCCCAGGACTGGACCTAGTACTCCAGGTATGATCTCACCAGGGCTGAGCAGAGGGCAAGGATCACCTCCCTTGACCTACTGGCAATACTTTTTTCTCTAATACAGCCCAGGATATCATTAGCCTTATTTTCCACAAGGGCCCATTATGGAGTCATGGTCAGCCTGGTGTCCACCAGGAGCCCAGGTCCCTTTCTGCACAACTGCTTCCCAGCTGCATGGTCCTCAGCCTATATTGGTTGTAATATGAGGTTGTTCCTCTCCAGGTGCAGGAGTTTGCACTTCCCCATGTGGAACTTCATCAGGTTTTTGTCAGCCCATTTTGCCAGTCAGTTGAGGTCGCTGCATAGTAGCACAACCCTCAGGTGTACCAGTATCTCCTCCCAGTTTCATATCATCAGCAAACTTGCTGAAGGTGCACTCCGCACCATAATCTAGATCATTAATGAAGATGTTGAACAGAATTGGACCCAGTATTGCCCCTGGGGTCCATCCCTACTTGCTAGCCTCCAAATAGACTTTATGTCACTGATCACTACCCTTTGGGCCCGGTGGTTCTACCAGTTTTCAGTCGACCTCACTGTCTGCTCATTCTGCCCATACTTCATCAGCTTCTCTATGAAGATCTTGTGGGAGACAGTGTTGAAAGCCTTCCTGAAATCAAGATGGATTACCTACTTCTATGTCTGTCTGTCTACCAAGCCAGACATTTCGTCATAGAAGGTTATCAAGCTGGTCAAGCATGACTTCTCCTTGGTGAAGCCATGCTGATGTCTCCTGATGACTTTCTTGTCCTTCATGTGCCTGGAAATGGTTCCCATGATTGGTTATTTTATCACCTTCCCAGGAATCGAGGTGAAGCTGGTTGTTCCCTGGGTCCCCTGTCTTGCCCTTTTTGAAGATAGGAGTGGCATTTACTTTCCTGCAGTCCTCAAGCACGTATCTCAGTCCCCATTATCTTTCAAACATTATTGAGAGTGACCTTGTGATGACATCAGCCAGCACCTTTCTGTTCAGATAGAAAGTTTTCCTAGTGTGGAATGAACTCCCAAGCCCCAGTTACTTCTCACTCTGAATAGAAATGTCTAGGAAATGGACAGCTCATGAAAGTTCCTTGGTGTTTTGAGTCTGTTTGGGTATATTTCTGAAAATTTTAGTGTTTTGGCTATGAATAAGAAGGATATTTCAGTGTACTGTTCATTTAAAACGAAGAACAAAAACATTGTGAGAGTGTGTGTCTATGTGTTATTTATGCTTACACGCTCACACACACTTCCTTGTAAATTTGAACTTTTAACCATGCTATTTTCAGCTGAGGCTACCTGTCAGACAGCCTGTGATGCCTTCTTCAAAATCCTGCATGCATTCATGTTTATTTAGTTAATTTATTACTTTATCTGTGTAGGGACCAGCTCTCAGGCATATTTGGTGTCCCAGCCCATGTGACTTGAGAGAATAAGCTTCTCTGAAAGTCTCAGAGATCTTAGGCATGTTCCTGTCGTTTGAACTGCCCTAGGGGCAGTAAGGAATGGGACTTATACACTGAATCTTAGTTCAGCAGCTCACTGAGTATGAATTTTCCTTCACTAATGGCAAGTAAAAGTCCTTTTCTTTTTTTTTTTTTTTTTTTTTTTTTTTAGTGTAAATACTTCATGTTTATCCTGTGTGCTCATGTGAAGTGTTTGTGGATTGGGGCTTCTTATTAAAATGTATCTTAATTACAGCACATCAAAACCTTAGCAAGGTCAGCCAAAATGCTTTCTAGCAACAGGGAAGGGGAAGCATTACCTGCAAGTAACACCCACAAACCAGTAGTCTGTACAAATTGGAATAATCACAGTTTACTTCCCCAGATAGATTGAGATAGTGTCTTTCCTGCCTTGCCCAGAGCAGGTGTGGAGGTGGGTGAATGAAGTAATGTTCTAGAAAGCATTGCCCATAAAATAAATTCTGCACACTACCTGAAGGAGAAGCTATTAGCTTATATACAGGGTTTTTTTTGGTTTTGAACAAACATCAGAAGAAATCAACAGTATTAATCATTAAAGAAAGGCAGGTTTTTAGAAGAAAACTAAATCAAACAACTAGCATTATTATTGCTCATTAACTGCCTTTGGATCTTAGGCAATTATCAGTAGATGCATGTGGAATGATTACTGTCAAAATATAGCAGCAATTAAATCCCATTAGGAGAACTCCAGAAGTCATTACCCTGAGTGGAGGGCAGTCCAGCAGCACTGGCTTTCTATTCTGTTATTAGGAATCATTACAAAAGATGCAGTGGCCAGCATGTGATAAAATGAACCCACAGAAGCTACTTAGAGCTAAGAAACTTCAGGAATCCTAAGCCATTACATTTTCTAGTCAGCGATGTAGGTATAATAGGAACGAACGGCCACTGTGCTTGTGCTGACTGAACTGTATGCCGACGTAGCTACAGCTCCATGAAGGGCCACACTCCTAGGGTTATACTGGTGCATGGGTGCCCCAATTCCATGTTTACAGCCCTTTGCTGTATTTGTTTTTTCCTGCCAGGTTCCTTGTTTTCACCCAGCCTCCATGGTATGCCCTCCACCTTAGCATTCTTGTTGTCTCTTCAGTTTTAATCTTTACTATTCTGCTTTTGGGACTGCATATTTCTGGGGTCTTACCCAGTGGTATTTTCGTAAAGCTCCCTGTTTGCAATGCTTTGGGACAGATGTCACAAGTTGGCAAGGTAGTGAGAGAACTTGTATACTCTGAGCTGTGTAAGATACACTGCAGATCATTTGAAACATCCACCTCTTGTTTTAATCTAGGAAGCTGGCATTCATGGTCTGTGAGTGCCAGGATAGAAAACAAGGTGTGTGGCATTATACAGTTTTCATTTCTTTTCTTCTCAGCTCCACAGCATCCACTGAGCTTTGTATCTCCCTAGAGGGAGAGGCAAAGAGAGAGAAAGATGGCAAGCATTTCTAGATCTAGAAATGTCCATATCCAGAGAAGAATGTATAGAAAATCATTTGACTGTTTATTTTTTCCAGTCTCTTTATCTGATGGGTACAGGAGAGTGGCATCAGCTAGACCTGTATCATTAATCTTTATACTAGTCTGGAGGAAAAAACTGCTACATTAATATGCTCAAATCATTCTGATGTGAAGTCATATGTCAGATCATGAGACATGATTCCAAATGTTAGTGAAATGACCTTTCCACTGACAAATGGCACAACCTTCAAGTTTTGATGGTTTTGGGGGGAGCTCATGTCCAGCTAGTAATTTTTACATATTCTGGAATAGTGCAGTGTTTTTATCTGATTTATCTATCGCGTCATATGAGCTCATTAAAGAACACTGAGTTAATTACTAAAATAGATTTGTAACCTATATTTTGTACTTAGATTATGGACTTATTGTAGTGTATTTCTTTCTTATTAAAGATAATACTTTTGATACTGATAATAGATATGAGTAACCGTCAAATTATATTTGGATAACTTATGTTGCATTGAAGTAAAGAGGTTAAAATGCCAGCTTTGAATGTGACCTATTCAGATCAAGCTCCTCAAAATCAGCAAAATCTAGCATTGGCATGAATAGTCTTTGCTGAAGCCTAAAAGTAATTCAGGCATATATCTTAATTATTCACAACTTTCTTCACAATGAGTCACGTCTCCAAGTTTTTTTTGGTGCAATACCCATACAGGTCATACCTATTTGTTTTCACATGCAATATTTTTGTTTTAACATTACGGTAGGACCCAAGTTACAAGAAACTGTTGACTCTATTTAAAATAAGTCCATGATGATGAATAATGAGTATTATTTATCTTTAATTTTAGTGTAATACACAGTTCATTTAATGCTCCATATATGATAACAGGAATATGGGTTAGTAGAAGAAATTTCTTGTAAGAAATCAAGGCAGAATGAAAATTAGTTTGGCTGATGTGTTTTATGTATTAAGCAGCCCCTTGTGCCCAGCCCAGCTCTCTCGGCTGTTAAAGATAATATTTTTCTAGCTTTCAGCGATGAAAAGAAGTAAGGTCTGCAGCATACAGACTTCAGAAACAGGCAGTGTTTTGGCATACTTATTAACACACTTTGTTTTGCAGATAATGAGAACATTGCAAGCTGTTTGGGTCTTTTGTTTAAAAAATTCCCACCAGAGGCTCTTGTAAGCCGCCATGGTCTTCAGTGACTGATTCCTGTGGAGCCTAAGTCTGATTTAGTTGTTGTCAGCTGTTTCTTGTGCTTGTTGGTGCCTGTTTTGCTCTCAGCAGGCACCTCGCCAAAGTTCTGAGAAATCCACTGGCTTTAGGTGTCCTTTCCTTCACTCCCCTTCTTAGTGGTTGCAATTTTGTTCAGCTTCTCGTCAAAGAGAGCTGTCATTTTGAAGCACATCACTTGATGACATAGATTAGCTTGCATTGCCCCTTCCTGACTAGAAGTGAAATGGAACTAATGACTGGCATATGGAAGCAGAATGCACAACCACAGTGGATGAAGTGGATCAGGCCTTGCTGTCCCTTGAAATTTTCAACAAGCCAATAATCAGAAGTAATTGGGATTTTAAAATGAATGCTCCAGTGTATATTACAGACTAAAATAGCAACCTTTTATTCTTGATACTTATTAGTCGTATCATAAATGTCTTTACGACTCTTCATTTCTCAACACTTACAGCTTTTTTCTAAAAGCCAATACACAGCAAGAGGCAACAGAGATTATGTATGGAGATCAGACAATCACAGTGGCTATCATTCAAATCAAAATAGTGGAAAATTACTGGGACAAACTTAACAAACAAATGGAAAGTGGTGCTGTTTCAGCAGATGACCAGCTTCGTAGGGTTTTTATTTGTTTGTTTGTTGTTTTGTTTTTCCTCTCCTTAATCTAAGTCAGTTTAAAGCACAAAGTCTTGTAGGCCCATGAGGAAAAAAGTGAGGATGGGGATTGGGGAATAGGAAAAGATTTCCCTCTATATCATCTATATCACACAGTGTAGACGGATAGCAATATTTTGAATCTTGGAGTGTCTTCAACATGGAGGATTATGAAAGGGCTCTAGGACACTAATGAGGAAAACCACGGTTTTGAATTGCAAACGCCCCTATTTTTAGTATAAATAGGTGAGAAACAACCTTTCCTAGAATAATAGCTGGGGACCCATAACATATTTAGAAATAGGTTAGATTTGGTTTTAGAATCCTGAGTGTGGATATTCAGGAATCTCTATATTACCAGGACTCAGATGTACCACTTCTTGTCTGGCTCTTAGGCTTAAATGCTTTTGTAACCTGCCTCACCTGAAGACTCTCATCTGGAAGAGATCTCTGATCTCTTGAAGGTTGCAATAAGTGTTAATCTGATGAAATACAGAAACAGATCTTTGTGACATCCTGATGAGTGCTCTGATTAGGGTGCTTCAGAGTCCTGCTCAGTTTCCTTCTGTTTCTGGCACACTGAATCTTAAATTATTTTCTGTAGAGTGGAGAAGCTTCAATGTAAATAATATAAAAAGATGCACTAGCAGGGTGGAAAAAAAAAAAGTAGAGCATCATCATCGTTGCTGCTTATAGATTGCTCCCAATGATAGCATTAATTTTTTGCCTAGGTTTTTAAGGAGATGAGGGAGTATGAGCATTTTGGAAGGTACTGGAGAATATGAGAGGAAGTCTCCTTGCAGTCTGAAGGATTTAAGCATTCTTAAGCATGACAAGGAGATGAAATATAACATGATCCTCAGTCCACAGCATTTCTCATTGGCCAGGCAGTTGCCCACTCAGCCTGTGCAGGCCAAGTACATGAAATCCAGGCGTTTCACAGGGAATGTAGGTTGTACCACATGGACTAGCCTGAAAGCAGATGATGTGGCAATCAGCAGTTAGCATCTAAATCTCCTTTTGAGTTGAGCCCCAAACTAAACCACTAAATGTGTTTGGTTTTTTTCCTGTTTCCAGTATCTGAAGTAGTGCTGTGCATTCTGATAACATAAAGCAGTGGCCAATGAATAAGAAAACATCAACCTAACGAAATCACTTGATTTACAGAGAATTTTCAGAAGCAGTTTTCCATGCATGGTATAGGTAACCAAGTGTATTCTTCTCTGGGAATGTGCACCATTGAACTTCTTAGCCACAGAAAGATAAAGCAGTGCTTTTGAACATTGCTTCTGTCATTTTGATCTCAATGTGAGGTCTAGCTCAGTCTCAGATCTGTATTTTGCTTCTGTGCTCATTTCCCTCTCTGCTTAACAAAGTACAATTACAATTTGTTTTGTTTTATATAACTGCCTCCACTAACAAGTACATAAATCAGAAATATCCTTTGGGTGTTTTTGGTTTTTGTTTTTTTTTTTAATTGGGAAGAAATAACTTTGTAAGAATCCATGTTTCCTTTATATAGAAACATCCTGTGCAGATGAATATTTTGGAAAAGTAGAGGTTGTTATTTATACAAAGCCATGCAGTTGGCAGCAGCAAATTTGAAAATCCTAACAATACATATAGTTTTTCTTCCTCTTGCCTTAACAAACCAGTTCCACAGTAGAGATGTGTCCCTTACTAGGATTGTAATAGATATGAAAGATACCACCTAATGCTCTAATCACCACACTGGAAAAGCAAGCAGGGCACAATCTGTAGGAACATGAAAGCATGTCAGTTTTGAATACAAATAAAGCATCCAAACCATAATGTGAAGAAGAGATGCCTGTATTAAAAGCATCTGCCACAGACTTTTCACAAAACAAATCTAATTGCTAGTTTCCAGTGCTATTAAAGGCTTAGAAAATGTTGTTATTCCCCAGCTCTATCAGTCTAACAACAGATACTACATCTTTCTCCAAACTTTGCCTTGCTTTAAGAAAACAACTGTTTACATCTAAGGCTGAAACGCAGTCCTTCAAACACACATTGTGATTTACTATTCTCATTGCGTTACTAATATTGCAAATTAATGACACTGCTTTTAATATAGAGTGGATTAACACTGACTTAATTATATTAATGAGCTCAAGAACAGTAGAAAGACATTTATTTTCTTGTAAGACTGCAAAAGAAAACATATTTAGGAAATTGTCTTTGACAAAGGTCAATCAAAGACAATGAGCATTTGTATTAGGTTTCATGTGCAGTTTGCCATTGTCTTTTATACTGTTGAAATTACATCTGGAAGATCACTCAACAACCCTAAAAGCTAGCATCTTTTTAAAAGTATGGTAGGTAACAAGATCCCTCATCTATTTGTTTGATTCAAAGGTATTTAGGAAATCTTTCCAGCCATAGAGCAGCACATTGACAGAACTAACCTGCGTGGGAAGAGAGCTAGGGAGAACTCACTGGCCTCACCAATGTTAGCAGATAATATTTCTTGAGCCTTTTAAACATTGCTTAAAATCTACTTCATAGTAAGAGTGGGATTTGTGTTGCCAAATATTTTTTTTATAGTTATAGTTCTGTTTGCACTGACAAATTTCACTTTTGAAGGCTGGCAGTGAATAGGGATGGAGGACAATCCACTTATGTTCCCTTAAAAAGTGGAGTAAAGAATGGGGTTGCTTTGAATGATACAAAGGCAGAGCAAATCCATTTCAGTCAATATCCTTCATGCTCAAAAAGTATTTTTCAAGTATAATCATAGATTAATAATCCTCACTATTTGAAGTGAAGCAGTGATGTACATGAGAATGCAGTATATGTTGTTGAGGAGGTGAAGAGAGAACAGGAGAACACAAGGGGAGGAAAAGAAGCCACACTGTCATACTAGAAATTCGAAATTATGTAATGGAGACTAAAGCAATGAGAAAAGGGAAAAATGAACACTAAATCATTTAAAGATTTTAAGGAGAAATTTTCATAAGGTTCCATAAGGTATACTTTCAAATATACATCGAGTAACTATATTACTGATGCTAAAGATGGTTTTCATCTTAAAATATTTTGTGATAATCTTAGGTACTTTTTGTAGTCAGATCATTTTTTATACATAAATACTCACAGTATGTAATTAGCTAGAACCTAGTCCACAGACGTGAATTTTCCAGAGTGGGAGACTCAACCCTCTCAACATACGTGGGCATTGGATCAGACTTTTTCTCTAAAGTGGGCAATTCTCTGACTTGTGAAGGCCAGAGGGTGCTCTGCAGTAAAGGCTATCTAAAGACATGCAGTTTGTAATGAGGGACAACATTTTGCATAAACCCAGATAAAATTATTGGGGAGAGGAAGTGAGAAGAGAGGAGGAAAAAGGATCCAATGTAGGGAACATGTCCCCAAAAGTTTCTCTATGTTTTGGGGCAGTCTGTTCATTGGGTCTGCTGCTTCTTCTCTCCCCACCCCGTCTTCTTTTCTAACCCCACCATCTCATCTAAAAAAAGAGTGTGTCTCTTCATACAAACTGTCTCCTGTATTCTTAGATCATCTTGGCCTTAATACAATTCAGATCATCTAATGTTCATCTGGTCAGAAAAACAATATATCACTTTCCTGAAGCATGGTTGAAGTTTGCCAACAAGGAACTGCAGAAGTTCTTTTCTTTTCCCTGGTGTAAGTATTTTTGAGATGGAAACTTTGTTTTGGCTTTTTCTGTTGTTGTTGTTGCTTTTTTTCTCTTATGCCCATTAATGCTTCTCAATCCTTTCAAATAACATAACAGCACTGACAGACAAACATGCTTCAGCCAACTCTTATTAAATGTGTTGCTTCTGAACTTTTTCACCTGTTCTCAGCCTTCTTTTAAGTTCACCTGAAAGCCACAAGGAAACACCTTCAGTTTTAGTATTTTCATCTCTTGATGTCTGTGGATGCTGTTGATGAGGGAGCTGTTTTTCTCAGCCGATGACTGCAGAAAACTGTCATAGTAAGTTAAGAAAAAACTGCTTCTCTATTGTTTTCATTTCTTTGGCTCCAGCACAAATCAGCTTCAAACATCTTATTAGAATGAAGTATCATATAATGCTATCAGATATTTATGTAAATTTCTAGCAGCAAAGGAAATACAAGATACCTCCAGGATGTGCTTCCAATGAACATTTTTCTCACTCTATCTTAACTGTGTGGCAACAGAAATAATCAGTGATGTACAAATGTGTACATATTTAAGTTTCTCCCAATATTTTAATGAAGGTACCTTAGATTTTATTTCCTTAGGATCCATAATTTCTGTAGATTTCAAAAGATCAGAGAGACAGTGTGAGGTTCACTGTGAACCCAGTGAGAAGTTAACTGGCCCATGATCTAAGAAGACAGGTCTTCGTAGCTACCCTTGTAGAGGTTAACCAAATCTTTCCCGGGCTTCCTTTAATGATTATTGTGCACTTTTACATTATGTCAGATGCCCAAATAGAATTAAAAAGGACATCTGCAGAGGTATATAAGGTTTTTGGTAATGATACTTGATCATTTTCGATTGAGAGGACTTTAATGCATTAATGCAGTGAAAGTCATACATGAGTAGGCAGACAGAGCAAGTCAGTGTTGTATTGTGGTGTGCTCCCCCTGGTTTCCACATAAATAAGTTTCTCAGGATTGGCAACAGGTTTTAATTTTGTTTTCTGTTTTATAGCACGAAGCTTATCTGGCCTCCATCCCCCTCTGTGAAGAGCAGACAAAAATCTCCCCAAGCTCTGACTTACCAGCGGGTCTCCCCAGGCTGTAGTGAGGCCTGCACAGTGCTAGATAAGAAATGAGTATACTTCAAACAGCTCAGCATTAATCAGCCAGCAAGGCTTCAAGCTCAGTGTTAGAGCAAAGGAATGCAGTTCAGAGGCTTGCTTACATGAAATGAAATTAAACGAGACAGACTCACTTAATTCTTGCTTTTAAAAAGCTCTTGAAGTGCTGTTTTAAACTAGTTACTTTGTGATGCCACTGAGCGAGGCGGTTAATCTGGCTCATCGGAGAGGGAAAGCGGCAGACCCCGTGGGATTCTTTCAGAGAATTGCTGGGCTGGCCTTTGAAACAATTTCCTTATATCTTATTCATACCTTTCCAGCATAACATATTGTATCATCTATATCTTTAACTGGAATACTCAGCTCCTCCTTTCATATCACTGTCAGGGCAATCCTTGTAAGGAATGTAGATGGTAGCTTAATTGCCCTATGAGGTAACACAAGTTCTTTTACTTTGCAGCCAAGAACTACACTTGTATGATTCAAGGGCAATCTTAGCTTGTGACTTTAAGGGCAGTGAAGGAACTGACAGTGAAAATTTACTTTGTAATGCACTCTTAATTGTGCTGGGGAAGGACATGGGAGAATTTGAGAAAATCACTGCAGAAAGCTGAGCAAAAAAGTAATCCTTTATCTATTCTTCTAATTTTACAAGTTTCAAAAATGACTGTTAAGTCAATATGCTCCATGGTATATTCATGATAAGATTTTTGAAAACCACATAGATGGCAAGTAACAAGTAGAGTCTAAAATCTAACCAGAATGTGCCTAAGAAAATCCTGTAGTTATAGAAACTATTCACAGAATGGTAGGGGTTGGAAGGGACCTCTGGAGATCATCTTGTCCAGTCCCCCTGCTTGAGCAGGCACACCCAGAGCAGGGGGCACAGGAATGCGTCCAGGTGGGTTTTGAATGTCTCCAGGGAAGGAGACTCCACAGCCTCCCTGGGCAGCCTGTGCCACTGCTCTGTCACCCTCACAGGAAAGAAGTTTTTTTCTCATGTTTAGGTGGAACTTCCTGTGTTCCAACTCATGCCCATTGCCCCTTGGCCTGTCGTTGGGCACTAATGAAAAGAGCCTAGTCCCATCATTCTCACACCCACCCTTTAGATATGTACAGGTACTGATGAAACCCCCCCTCAGCCTTCTCTTCTCCAGGCTGAACAAACCCAAGTCTCTCAGTCTTTTCTCATAAGGGAGATGCTCCCGTCCCCTGATCATCTTCATAGCTTTCTGCTAGACGTGCTCAATGAGTTCCACATCCTTCTTAAACTGGGGGGCCCAAAACTGGACACAGTACTACAAATAAGGTCTCACTAGGGCAGAGTAGAGGGGGAGGATAACCTCTCTCGACCTGCTGGCCACAGTCCTTTTAATGCAGCCCAGGGTACCATTACCCTTCTTGGCCACAAGGGCACTGTGCTGGCTCAGGGTCAGCTTCTTGTCTACCAGCACTCCCAGGTCCTTCTCAACAGAGCCACTTTCCAGTAGTTCAGCCCCCAGCCTGTACCGGTGCCTGGGGTTGGTCCTCCCCAGGTGCAGGACCTTGCACTTGCTCTTGCTGAATTTCATAAGGTTCCCCTCAGCCCAGCTCTCCAGCCTGTCCAGATCTCGCTGGATGGCGAGCACAGCCTTGTGGTGTATCAGCCACTCCTCCCAGCTTGGTATCGTTTCCAAAATGGTTCTGTATTAAAGATCTCTTTCCTAATGAAGTGATTAGCCAATCAGAGCAATCAATTTATGCTAATGATAGGTCTAATAGTGAATTCCCACTTGGGGTTTAAATCCATGGCTGTAAGCTCGGAAGCATCTGTTCTAATGATTAAACCATTTGCTCTGTATATATCTGATACTAGCTCCATTAACTAAACCAATGATAACTTAACTGTAGCTCTTTCACCTTAGGCAGAAAGTAAAGCATCTAAGAAAAAAATCCTGTACTGACAAACTCTTAATAGGTATGTTAAGCAGAAACAAAGGTCACCTACCAAAACCATGGAAGATTTGTGCTGAGCATTGGAGCCTTTCTGGAGAACATGTGTATACTTGCCACTGATGTATGTATTTACATTTATAAAATAATAGCCTTAAATACAAATAGTGAAAGCATTTGTGGAGATAGAAGAAAAGTCTGTAGGAATTCTATATGAGGGAGAGGGAAGAAGGCTTTCAATAAGCAGTTGACATCAGATTTTTACGGTCCCTACCTTACCAGAGAAATGCTTTAAAAATTAAGATAAATGAGCATTTATAACTCTGAAATGAAAACAACACTTTTTATCTATTTGAAGGCAAAGTCTAGAGCTTGTCCTCCTGCCTGTCTCTTTCTTCTAGCTAATATAATATATGTAGCATTCTTTTAAAAATGAAGCTATATAAAATAGGATTATGTGGAAGATTATATATAATACAATTGCCTGTATACAATTTCCCATCTTTCTTGGAGATTTATGCAATTCACTTAAACTCTGTTTACTGGCGTTTGTATTATGGAGTGGGATCGGTTATTTCAGTCTACATTAAAGCATACAGTTGTTAGCTTTCAGATGCTTTTTCTGGAGAGCATTTTGTTGCTGTCCCACTCTCACATATTGTTTTCAAATGAAAGATATTGAAATAAGTCATTTTTGCAAGAAGAAAAATGGGTTTTAGAATACTATGTTAATAAAAAGGAGTTTGTCCTTAGAATGTGATTTAATTTATGTTTATACTTTCTGTTGTTTAAGTGATGAACTGTTACACAGAAGAGTAAAATAATGCATTGTTTTTTTAAACTGAAAATGAAATATCTTTATTCCTGAAAGAAGAAAAACTGTGTCCTCCTCTGATGTCACCTACAAGAGAGGAGCAGGCAGTTATGTTATTATGGCCCTATTGTATTTGATTTGGCTACATAGCATTAAAAGAGATATGAGAATGAGAAGTATGTTAAGATGCTTACTCTAACATCGTCTTCTGTGTTTCCTCCAGAATGACCCATTACCATCATGGCTTCAAGTAAGGAACATTAATTTGTTTTTTATTATCTTTATTCCAAAGATAAAATGAAAAGGAAATAAAGATCTGTCAGTAGGATTGAGGGATGAGAAGGCTGATGAAGAACCACAAAGCAGAAGAAGAGGGGTGGAGTTCCAGTGAAAACAAAGAAAAGGAGGCAGAGAAAATGTAAAGGAAGTGGTGGGAGAAGAAGAGATAAGCAACAAGGTTGGTGAGACAGGGGAGGGGCTTTTTTACCTCTGTTTTTTTAACTGGAAATTACCATGTGGTTAGTAAGTGGAACTGGATGCAAAATCTGGTAGGGTCAGAGAATAAGGGAGAAGCAGGCTTACACAAATGCTAGTACACTCTGTGTTTTGTCCTGTCCAGTCACTTCCCAACATCTAGTGTCACAAACCAGATAACAGAGATGAAAGACAATTTCATGTCAGACCTGTGCAGCACTCCAACAAGCTGAACAAAAGGCAATAGGTGAGGACCATGTTTGCATGAGAAAAAAAGACGTGGCAGAGCATAGCGCTCCAGACAACACCAATACGTGACAGGAAAAGGTGCTAATTTGCTTCCATAGCAATAATCTGATTTGCTTGCATACCCTGCAGAGGAGAGAAGCAAGGATTTTTATTTCACGTTCAGTCATCTGTTCTGCAGTGTGCTATTCTCTTCAGTCAAGAACATCACACCAACTATTGCCAATTCCAGTCTCCTGGGAGATGCTCTTGCATTGTGCAGCTGTCTTCCCAAAGACAGGGGCATCACCTCCCTAAAAACCTCTTACTTTGCTATTCTCAAGGCTGCAAGCTTGAGTTTGTCCCAGAAACCAATCATCCAGTTGTCACTCAGCGTGCTATTACCATATGCTAACTTGATGGGAAGCTGTCTTCAAAGCAAATGTGATTGTCCACTCTACCACTCCATGATTGTGTGGGTGCATATGTGCAACCATGCAGGTAGTGCCTGTGCGTGTATGCAGGGAAGCAGAGTTAGCATGAAATGATTCAAGTGTCAAACAACAGGGAGAGTTTGCTAGTCACATATGCTGTGTGAAACCTGGCAGCATTTAGCATTTTCCATTTTTACTTACAGAGGATCAGAAGCCACATAAGTAGTTAAAAAAAAAAAACAAAAAAAAAAAAAACAAAAAAACACGCCTACAAAGCCACAAATAAAATAAGCTTGGGGGGAGAGGTACTGGGGTCAGTCCAGTAATTTCAGACATGAGGTTCATATAAGTGGAAACACTGATTTATTCACATCTAGCCATTCTCAATTTCAGCAACTGGGATGAGCTACATCTGGAGGCAGAAACATGATAAAGAGTCCCCAGATACTGATAGTCTTTGAGAGCAGAAACTATTTTAGAGCATTTAAATGACAATTTTTTTTTTCGAAGTTGTTAGCTACTAAATCAGCTTATTAGGCATGCTTCAAAACTCCACTGGGAATCATCCCTTTTTCTTTCTTCTTTTTTTTTACGACACAAATCTTTCTTTTTTAAAAAAAATATGTAAACAACAGTGAATAGCTACATATTCCAACAGTTATATTTTGCAATTCCTTTCTGTAGCTCTGAGGACACTTAATTCAGTGGCACTATTCACATCAGTGAGGCAAGGACAATAATGGAAAGAAAGTTTAAAAACATCATTTAGGCTTCTGTTTGGAAACTGAAGGGCAAATCTCCCAGGGCTCTGTGTGGAAACAGAAAGCTTTGCCAGGTTTCTTTTCTCTTGGAGACAGTATCCAGTATATGAATCCTTGTATAATCATTTTTTTTCCAAAAGACAAGGCCAGTAACAAACATCTTTCCTTTGTGACTTGAGAAATAAGACAAGAATATAAAATGATGTCCCCTTTCACCTTATACGAGGTGAATGGGTCAGGACAGGTGGCTGGTTTTGTGTCTGTATATAGAGGTCTGATGGCCTGCCTTGGGAGCAGTGTTCCTGAATGAATTCCCAAAACAGGTACCTGGTACATCTTCTCTGTGTTGCCCTTAGAGTGTACAAGGAAAAGACATCAACCCTGTGTCAGAACAGCACGTTTCCTACCTGTTTTCTTTCCTTCTGAGCTTAAAGTAATGCTATTGGTATTACTTGAAAAGTCCTCTGCTTCTTAAAATTTTGACAATGATACAAGAGGAAGCAATGATCAAACTCAGGCTTCTTGTATGTTGGACAAATTGCAGTTAGGATATAGGGATGGTTGTGTTGTTCTTGGCCTGAATGGGATTTTAAATAATGGATTTAACTTTCCCATAACCCATCCCTAAATGGGACTTGAACAAGTGGCTGTCACTGAGGAGGGGATGAGCTCTCTATCTCAAGATTCTCTCACATAGGGAGATGTTTCCCTTTCCCCATGTTATTTTCTGTCTCTAAGTAGTAATAATAAAAATAGTTGTTGCAGTTAAACTAAAACTTGCAGTGTCAGTTCAGTGGTTACTGATTTGAACTTCAACTGTCAAAAAATAGAGAAATAAGGAACAGAAAAGTTCTAAAGTTAAAAAATATCCTAAACATCTTCAAATTCTCAGTTATATCACTAAGACAAAGAAAAATGTGTTGCTATAACTAAAAGTATGTCTAAGCAATACATGGCTTCTTCAAGAAACATTTTAACAGTTGCTAGAGGTGTTTGTTTGTTTGTTTGTGTCACCGTTGTTAGTCTATCATTGAAAAGACACGTACACCCTTTTTGTAACATAGTTTCCCCTATCAAAATTGGCTTATATGCTTAGAGATTCTAAAGCTGTACAGTTCTGGACAGTTATTTAAGCCAGATTGCCTAATTTTGACAAATGCACATGGGTGCACAGACTAACATATAGTGCACAGGTACCTGTGGAGCAGTTGTGTGTGGTTAGTAAGATACTCTCTTGCCATGTTGTTGCACAGATTGGTGATTATGATGTGTGAATGAAGTAGCAGAGGATGTAAATGAGAGGTGCATGTATATGGAGGCAATTTAGTTACACCCTCCCCTAAATTATGATCCTTGTAAGAAGTGCTAAGAATGGTCTGAAACCAGCCAGGGACCTTAATACTGATTTGTACATAGAAGGTGTTCAGATAGTATGGTGAAGGCAGTGACAGAAGACTGAGGGGAAAATTGCTGTTCATAACTCCTACAATGGTGGTATAGATTTAGCTGAGTGAGGAAACTATAGTGAAGCCTCACTGATGCCTACTGTGTCTTCCTGAAAGAATAGCTTCAGCAACAGTAGAAACGTCCCAGAAAAGAAAGGTAGAGGCAAGCACAGAGGTGGCCTGGAGAGCAGAAGAGACTGCTGTGGCTCAGAGTTGACTGAGATTCATTTGGAAATCTGGTTGTCTTTCTGGCAGTGAAGTGGAATGTGATTCTTCACATAGCAACAGGATATATACACACACAGAGTTGTAAAAATGCATAGAAATCCTGAATGACAGGAATTTTGAAGGAAAATTTGCAGTGAAAGCAGTCACTTAATTGAGCAGAGGTTGAGGAGGTAGGAGCTTTTCATTTAGTGTGAGCTTCTTTTCTAAACCTCTACTTTGAAAAGGCATATAGCTGTTGCCTGTCAACTAAATTGGACTGGTGTTTTGACACCACACATGTTTATGCACCAGTGGAGCAGAAATGAAAGCTATCAATAATAAGCTTGGCCATACAGGTGTACGCCCACTTACATTCTAATCTTTATAAAAACCTATTCCATACTTCATTGCTGAGGAGTGAAAATAGTCACAGAAAATGTATGAGCCTTCCACAGCCTGTGCACTACAAGCTCACATTTCCTCTTATCAGGGAAGAAATTCTATTTTGTTTTATGTTCTAAGAAGGCAGGAAAAAAAAGTCCAAACACTAAACACATTCAGTGTTCCTGTCAGACTTCTGCATGGGAGGACTTCCATGTGACATGAAATCAAAAGCTACTGTTCCCTGGCAGCCCTGCCTGTTGTTCAGTCTTCTCCATTGAAAGAGAAAAGAATATAAAAAGTGGCAACTTCTGCAAATGTGCAAATGATATATCTCATTGCCAGCTCATGGCTGGGATTCAACATATGAACCAAGTCTAGCCAACACTTAGCATGTTTGTTTAGGCATGTTATATACACCGGAAACGTTTAGTCTTTGTCGTTTATTGCTTTCCAAAGGGACTGGCTTGTACTCTTCCAGAATTAGATGAAAGCATATGACAGACACCACAGTGGAACTAGAATCTGATTGACACAGATGTTCCACAGGGTGTATGAATGTGCCTTCCCTCTGTAAATCACTACAGTTTTATTCTACTGAACTTTCCTCTTACAGAAATATGTTTTTGCAAACGTAATTACTGTGCCTTTCAGTGGTTATTGTATTATTATTTGCATGAAGCAGACTTGAAGTACCTCATGCACCTCACTTTCATGTGTTTAATGTTGTCGTATGTGGCCTTTAGCGGGCAAGCGAAGTGGTCCCCACTTCCCAGTGGAAGCCTTTCTTTCAGTAGTATTTCTAGCCCTAAAATGATACTAGATGTCAGATTTCAAAATGATAAAATAATGCATAAATGTAAATGCAAAGAGAGGGATATAGGCTTCATTTAGAAGGTATGTGAGTTATGATTATTGACAAAAGTTCAGACTTTTAATACTTTTTTAAAAATACATGGAAATAGGACCCTCAGCTATAGCCTCTTGTCCTCAGTTTTCCCAAAAGATTTTTTCCTTTTAAAGGATGTAGGAACACAAAATAATTTTTAGTATGAGGGACACAGTTGTTTTAAGAGGTTATTTTAAATTCCTGCGTTGTCCCTACACTAGGGATTATTTGCAGAGGGGGGAGAGAAGGGATCTGCGTGAGTACAGGTGCATGCATGTGTGTATGGACAGTTCTACATGCACAAACACACAGCTGGCCTGTCACAAGTTTGTCCAGCTATAACACAGTACCTCTGTAACTTGAGGTTTAAATGAATAATTACCTGACTGAATGAGGCCTTTTGACTAGGTATGATTGATATATAAATGTTTCAAAATTTTTTAGTAACAGGACTCAAACAACTTTGGCAAATTATCCTGTTAAATTACATGACACTCAAGCTGGCAACCAGTTTTATCACCTGCAAGTAACTGTTAGTCCAGCACATGCTCACATTTATGCCATGCAGTCACCATGAGCTTGTTCTAGTTAAGATCCTATTAGCTGAATTACTTTGCAGCAAATTATAAACATCACTATGATTACAGGGACCAAACGTCTCCCTATTAATTTCTGCAGAAGAGTAGCTCTAAGCGTCAAAGCTACCATTGCAATTACATCAAAACTGGGTTGCTGGACCGTATTGACAAGCAGCACTATGAATAGCACAGGTGTGAATACCTGCTCTTGTGGGGGAGGTCGAACACAGCAGAAAGGGAGTCTCCAGTCCCACTGGAGGGACTAGTAATTTAAGCTACTTTCTAAGTAAATTAAATCAGACAAACGGTGGGGTGGATTTCACAACTCTTTAGGATGCTTCTCTCTAATTTGCTGCATGTATGTAAACACCTCCTAAAATGCCTTCCTGATCTAAGGGGCAAACTCTGCCCTGCAGAGGCAGATGTGCGTGCAGCCCATCAGAAGTGATGGTGGTTGTGCGGCATCCAAGGGCTGATTTCGCCTGACATGTGAAAACTGACATAACTACACCTGGGATAAAAGTGTTAGGAATACAAAACACATGACTCTAGTAATTCTGTCTTGCTTTTTCTGCTTCCCTACTGTCAGGGTACCTGCTGGAGCGGGAAAGTCCTTGGCACAGAGGCAGGTAAATAATGTTGTTCTCATGAATGAGCTATTTAGAGTGCCTTGTTACATTACTTTTTTTTTTTCTTTTTTTCATTTGGGCTGTTTTGAACACCACTTGCTGCATTGTAAATTGCAAATTATAGTTTGCTAAATGTGTATACAGCAGTTGTTGTCTTGGCCTGGTTGGTGTCTTTGGGTCAAATCTGAGGAAAAAATCGAGGTTGTTTTGCCACCCTTGCAGGAGGGCATGGGCAGGGGTATCAGTCTTCCCTATCATCCAGAAGGTCAGCAGTCTGTGCCAGGCCTTTTGTAGCTCCTTTTTCAGAAAATGTTCAGTTGATGCGACCAGGCAGATAAAGAAAATCTTATGTCAGAAATAGCATTTCTGCCAAACCTTTTTCAGTCCTTTCATCCTCTTTAAGATGAGAAACTCTTTTGTTAGCAACTCCATCCAAACTTCTGGTGTTAGGTAGTCATGGCCTGTCTAGATATCACTCACCCCCTTGTTTCTTAATTTACTGCGATCTCCAATTTCAAGTATATTTCTTTTCCAGATCTTAGGGAGCTGCTTATTGCACCTCTAAAATTGGGAGCTCTGTATTGTCTGAGTAGGAATGCAGAGGGAAAACTGTGTCTTATTTTTGTCAGTCTGCATTACTATATATTTATTTTGTATTAAATTGTAATTTTGAGAACAGTAGTTTTTAATTTTTCTTGTAAGTCAGGAATTTTGATAATTTTCACAAGAGCATTTGAAGTGAAACAGATTATAAAAAATCAGTAATAGTAACTGTTATCTGCTGGTTTTAATCACCACTAAAATGCCAGAAAGGTTAAAAAAAATCCTCAAGCCCTGATAAAAGAAAGCACAGATATGCAGCAAATGAGTGTAACGTTTCTATTTAGTGTTAGATCAGCTACTGTACAGAATTGGTGTTTTAACTCCCATTTGTACTTCTGCTGATAAGTGATCGAGCATTTTGCATGTGGCAGACGCCTTCGAGGACGAACACAAAGGCTTGTCGTGGGACTCAGCACATTGATGTAACGCTGCAAAAAGAACCATCAGGAAATTGTGAAGAAATAAATAACTCGAGCCCAGTCATTATGATAGTTAATGGCTTTAGGGATGACACTAAAGCAGACAATATGGTCAGAACGAAGTCTCCATCTGTGTCTGTGCTGTCAAGGGAAATAGTTTTACATCATTTCTTATCTCTCTTTTGGTCCCTGTGACAAGTAGCCCATGAGGTGTTCAGGCCCTGCACTGAACTGACTAATGAAAGATGATAGGATGGGAATTGATAAGTGAATTTAGCTTGACTGTAAACCCTGCAACGTCAGACGGCAACTCCTCCTCTTATCCCTTTTATAATCTTTCTTTTAGTATGGTGCCCCTGAAAACCTTCCCGCATAACTCTGAAATGTCGTTTTCACAGTGATTCAGAAGTGATCAGAAAGGCAAGCAAAATGACACAGGGAGCAGGGCTAAATTAATGGGCTGTCAAAAAAGTATTCTCACTTGGAAGGATTTCAGGCTTCTCTCAGATCTGATGCTAACCCAGAAAAACTCTTGACAAAACTGAATTCTATTAATTTTCAATATAAAAGTTGGAGTTTCTTCACTGAAAGTTTTGCAGTATACTTTTAGCTCATAACTAGACTATTTGTGTTTATTCCCCATTCTGGTGACAAGCAACCCCTAACACAGTTCTGATGCCTGATCCCAGAGAGAGGTCAAGGGGTTACTCAGTGTGAGTGAAGTCATATACATGCTTAGATGTGAGCACAGTGGGAGCCACTGTTTAATGATCTCGTTCGCTCTGTGTAAGAGCTTTGAATGTTCATTTGAAATAGTTTGAGCTGTCTGCAAAAAAAGCATAGTAAATTAAACACACCTCCCTTGACAAGCTACCTCTGCCTCCCAACCTCAACAGGAGCATGTTGCAAGGTTCCTAATACATCTTGGTGAAAATCACTGCATAAAAAGTATTTTGGAGGTAAGTTGTTATAACTGTTTCAGGCCCCAGTTACAAATAGAAAAGCAAAATCTCACTAAAATAGAAGACAAAACAAGGTTTTAAAATTAGGTTTATTTTTTTAAGAAACTTCTGAGTGACTAACTTGGTTCATTTCGCTCCGATCTTGATTTTGTGGCTTGGGAGTATAATTAATAATTATTCCCTTTTTCAATACCACACTCGTGAGTGTGTAAAGGTAGTAAAGCCTGATCCTTTTTTTTAACTGACTTGACTGTGTCAAGAAGCGATGACTTAATCCTTCCTTTTCTTCTGGAATCTGTGTTTTGGCTTCCTATGTTACTGACTTGCACCACATTGTTTTCTTAATTTCCACAGTCTCTGATGTTGCATGGTCTATGTTCTGTAATATTCAGACTTTGAGCCAATGTCATTGAATCATAACAAAGAGCTCATATCCTTCTAAATCCTTAAGCCTGATTATTTGGATAAATTCTGACTGGGTGCTTAACAGTTTGAAAATTGGGCATAATGTCTAGGCGATGAATCATATCTTACTCTCTATTAACTCCAGTCACCAGAAAGAGAACCACCCTAGACTTAAATGCATGTGGATCGTGGATGAGTTGCTGTCTAGAGTGACTCTGGAGGGAAAGGAAAACTAGCTGCGATTTGATAGATGCATAGCATTTTGTAACACAAAGTGAGATGAATCCTATCAAATATGATCAAACAAGTATCAGTTTCTAGGGGTTCCTAAATATACACGTAAAACTGTTCACCTGCTTGATCTAGGTCACCTATTTGAACCTAATTTAAGAAGGTGGCTGTTTGCCTTTTTTTTTCCATAAAGAAGGTACTAGGTATGAGGAGGGCAAAATGCTGAGGTAATGTCTAAGGTTCTCTTATTTGTTTGATGTTGGTGTGGATGGGAGAAACTGAGAACAGAACAAAGAGAATTATAAACTTGAAAGCTTAAACTTCATCGCTTATCTTTTGCTGGGAATCAGGGCATATTAGCTTAGGATACAGCCGTTGGTTTTTCAGGTAAAGAGCCAGAGCTAGATCTTTGTGATAAGCATTTTTTTTCTTCTTTTTACTTTTCAGGAGTGAAAGTGATAATTAAGGGGGGAAAAAGTAAAAGTTGTCAAATTATTTTACTGAAAAAAAAGGAAGAAATGAATATTTATTATTTTTGGGAAAAAAAAAAAGCAGTTCTTTGGAAAATGTTCAAATAGAGTCCTCCAGATTCACAGATGCTCTTTCCTTTTTGGGTTGGGTGGGGAGAGTTAGGGATGTGTGTATATATTCTGAATTACTGGATAGGGCCTGTGAGAAGTTATTAGTTCTCTGTACATGAAAATCCGTTCCCCCCCTTAACTCCACAAATAGAATAAGGGAGTAGGAGTTTATAGTCTCCCGAACCCTGTATTTTTGGAAGAATGAGTCAGTCCTCCTACAGATGTCAAAACAATTAACTGTGAGGGGATTACAGTAAATTTGGTATATAATAAAGACTATATGTTTCGTATAAGCATAGAGAAGTAGTTTGCACACTTACACATATTGTTTGACTGACCGCAACAGTGCACTGAAATAATTAAGGAATGTAGGTAGGGGTTAGCCCTATCTCTGAAATGAATCAGGCTGTAAGCAGTTCCTCAGCTGAGTCTGTTACATGTTCTATTTGAAAAAAGCAATGCGTAAGTCAGACCTGGCAAATTTAAAGCAACCCCTTTGCGCTGTTCCTAGCTCATCTTTTGCAATATGTTTAAAAGTGTGCTTTGTCTCAGTTTAAAATGTATTCCTTCCATAATGGCAGTTCTAGAAGGTGGCAAATAATGAATCATCCAGACATGGAAGTTTTCAGCCAAATTAGGGCACCACCACCACTACCACAAAGCTGCCAACTTCTGCTAGAAAAAGCAGATTCTATCCTTGCAAGTTTGAGCCGCTGAAATAAGCAGTTGTGCACCTGCTTGTATTGCTTTTCTGCCTTTGTGCTTTGCCATTCTGTACTAATTTTTAGTATAAGCCATGGGGGTTTTAGTTTTGCAAGTTTCATCTTGACTTGGAACCACGCCTCAGAGCTGGATGATGGAGCTCTACACAGGTGCAGCACAGAGCTTCTAGGAAGGTGGAATGAAACCCATCTGTGTCTTACATACCACCCACCCATACTCTTATACAATATGCCAAGACTGCTGGAGGAAGATGAATAAACTATGTGCAGCTTCTGTCTAATATTTCATTTTCTGAGGCTTGAGGCACGGGCTCAGAGAAGAGGACTGGACATGAGAACAGCTCTACAGTCACCCCTGTCATGCTGCCTGCTTCCGGTACTGGTAATAGGGACAAAATTATTCTGAAGTCTCCATAAACTTGTCTGAGTAAAGTAGGGTTTAAAAGTCACTTGCTTTCTTCCCACATGCCCAGAAATTTCAGCCAAGACTTCCATGACTTGAATATCCTGATAGTTATATACTTTTTTGGTCTAATAGTCCCTTTTGTAGCCTTTGTACATTCTCTGTTTTGTCTTCCAATGCATTTATTTTGCTCAGAATGCTGTATCTGCCCTGTAATTTTTCATAACTGATTTTGGAAATTAGCTTTTATACCATATTCCAGCCACACACTTCTCCCTTTTCCTCCATCTTTTAAATATTTTTAACAATATCTTTTCATTAACATTCACTCAAAAACTCCTCTCATGATTACAACAGTAGTTTTCTAAGGTGTCTCTGAGGAAGGAATGCCTTATATATCATTAACATTTGTAGAATCAAGCTTTAAATATTAGATGTGAGGCCATAGGTGCTGATGTTTGTTTTGGCCAATACAAAAATTGCCCCTATCTTAACCTTTAGAGCAGTAGAAATTCAGTGATCTTCCCGTTGTGAAACAGCACCACAAAGCTATCTTGATTTTTTTTATTTTAAAAACCTACTTATAAGTAATCAATATGTAACCTAGATAAGGGTTCCTGTAGTGCATATTTCAGTTTATGAACAAGATAACCTACTCCTACCATGAAGACTACATGGTCTCAGACATGAGTGTAGTGGACAAAAGACTAAACTGGTTATATAAAAAAGACCAGACCAGACAATGACAAACTCCATCCAAGATGTGCGCATGCATTAAGCATAACCTATATGCATTTTTTTAGTTACTTTATGTTGGTGGGAATATTTATTTGTGGTTTTGGATAATAAAACAGCAATATTTTTGATAAACAAGAAAAGGAAAAAGAATTCACATAGTGATGTTGGAATTGATTAACACAGAAGACTAAGTTGAGATTGAAAGCCCCACTGGGGAAAACAAAACAAAACAGAAACCAAAGCAGTATATATTAAAGGGGAGGCAACTGATTTTCCATAAGGTTGGAGTTTGCTTCTGATGAAAAATTATCTTTAAAAGATACCAGAAAAAGAGAAGGAATCTGAGTGCATTTCACGGATTATGTTTTTCTGACAGAAAACCAGAATGGTCCTGTTGTAGATTTGTCAAAATAAATATAGATATATAATTTTATTTTCTGCTGTTTAATGTTACTCTAGTGCTTCCTTTAAAAGGTATTGTCTATTGCTGATATGCAAGTAAAAGCACAGTGGCCACATAATTGACTTTTGTAAGAAAAAATAAACACCTGGTGAGATACTGTTTTTATACCCGTTTTGGTGTCTGTGAAAGAGATTAAAGATGTCCTCTTTAATTTATAAAGCCCTTGGGCACTGAAATATAACATAATTAATTTAAATTCTCGGACTCAATACAGAAGTAAAACAGCTTTAAGAGACTGTTAGCAGATCTTAAACTCACAACTTGCATTGGTTTATACCTTCTGACTGAACTCCATTTTTTTATTTACTTATTTATTTGTGACGTGCTTAAACTTGATCTGCTTTCCAACATCTATTATTTAACTTTGATAAAAATAAAATGCCCTACCAAAAAATGCCTCACATATATCTTGGATTCCTGATTCCTATAATGTATTCTTCTGGAAAAGCAACTTCTCTGAAGGTCATGGATTTAAAAAGAAACCAAAATATATTAAGCCGCTCTCCAAAAAAATCCTAAACAAACAAACAACAGCCACAACAAGAGCAGAAAGCACTAAACAATAGCTGGTTTTGGTTTGGTTTTACTGTGTCGCACAGAAAGTCTTGTGCAGGTTTTATTTGTTTTAAATTTCGTGCCTAACAATTTCTTAGCCAAACAACCATGACAGTGTCCCTTTAACGTATTCATAGCAACACGCAGAGACATCACAGTGAATTTATTTACATCTCTAAGTATTTCAGGGGCCTACAGCTTCTTCACAAAATCTTCTGCACTGAACTTCAGAATAAGCTTTATTGTCTGTTTAGATTGATTGATTGACAGGCCGGTGAGCCCAGTTACTCTTCTGACAAGCTGCACTCGCAGGAGCTTAGTCTGGGTAAATAACCAGGTCAGTGAAGTGAGAAGTATGTGGCTTTGTAGTATGTATTGTACAAGCTGGCTATTGTTTCACCTTAAGATTATCTAGAATATATCAGATGGACAGTTGTTGGGACTGGACATTACTTAACCTTGCACTCTCTGGAACAGAGAGAACAGTTTCTGATGGCTTTGAAATGAGCTTGCATTAACCAAGCTATAAAATGATAGTAAATACAAGATTCTGAGAAATAATTTGAATTCATGAACTCATCAGGCATTATTTAGATGTAAGTTTTTTTCATTAGCATTTATATTTGCCAAGCATCTCTTTTTGCTTTTCATGTGTACTACAGAGAGGTTCCATTTCTTTTTGTAAGTGTCAGCAATCATTGGCATCGTGGTTAGTATTAATCTTGGACTCATGAGTCTTTCCATCTTTAGCTTCTCTATGAGCCGTCTAGAATCTTTGACTAGGTTGATCTGTGAGCTCCTTTCAGGCAGTGCCATAAAAATGTAAAAGTCCTGCTGTGCTTAATTAAAAAAGAAGCATCAGTATCTCTTATGTACAACTAATGGCATTTTCTTTTAAATTGGGAGGAAGATACAGTAAGGCTGGTCCAGATACTCAGCTGATAATTTACATTTATTAAGGGTCTGACATAGGGAGTCTGCCTGTGGAATTATGATTACATTTATTTTTTAGTTAATGCACACAGTTTGAATTAGGTACTTCAATCACTACACCGTGTTTCAGTAATGAACATCATCATTGGTAACTACGAATTACAGCTCCAAGTAAACGATAGAATCATAGAATATCTCAGGTCAGAAGGGACACGTAAGGATCAGGGAGTCCAACACCCTGCTCCTCCCTGACCTACCTAAAACTAAACCATATGACTGAAGGCATTGTCCAGACACTCCTTGAACTCTTACAGTGCTGTGACCACTCCCCTAGGGAACCATGTTCCAGTGACCAACCACCCTCTCAGTGAAGAACCTTTTCCTAAACTCCAATCTGAACTTCCTCTGATACATCTTCATACATTTCCACATGTAATATCCTTCTTCAGGCTTTATTAAACTTCTTTGATATTCAGAAAATGTGGTTTTCTTTCCTATTGTTATGCATGAGAGTTTTAGGAGAACTCAAATGGGATATATTTGTACTGAGCATAATCATGGTTTGAGGAGCAATGTATTCAGGGAATCCATTTAGAAGTAATTCATCCTTCTGAATGGCATCCTTCAAATGAGGGTGTCCCTGCACTGTGCATGTCAAAGGCCTAGCCTCACTTTTTTTCTCTTGTCATTGCCAGAATTACTCTTCTGCTCTTTTCCTACATCATGCAGCACGCTGAGTCTGCACTGGTGTTTGCCGTCTCTGCTCAAAGATGATTCCATTTCAGTGGGATGTCTGCATAGCATCATGAAGCGCTTTGGGAGATAAGATGCTGTAGAAATATAACCAAGTAAGGGAAGTTGTAAGCACTTGACCCATTACCTGGCATGTGCAGAGGGACTCCAATTCTGGCTGAGGCAAGCAACTGAGGACCCTTGTGGCATGGAAGATGCAGTTTAAAGTTGATTATCACTGATAAAGGCGAATAACTAAGGTTAAAACTTAATTTGCTGAACCTTTGCAATTTCTTGTGGCCAAAATGCTTTTTGAGGAGCACAACTAGAAAAAGCCTAGGAGTTACTTTAGATTGTTTCAAGGCTCCTACCTGATCACAAGGTCAAGAAATTACAAGACCACCAAGCTATATTCTCCATCCTTTTTTGAACCAGAGGATCTGTATCTATGGAAAGATTGTTATGTGCAGACTAGCCAATTAAACCATTTACATACACACAAGAGAACTAGACAAATCTTGAGAAGTCTTCTAATTTACTGCCTCTGCCTTGGAATAAGGTCAGATGCTTGTCAGATGCTTGTCCTATATTGTATTTAAAATACACTATAAAGGAGGCTCTATATCTTTCTTAGATCAGCTGTTCTATTGGTTCACTCTCCTTGTCTATAGGAAGCTTTCCTGGAAATGTACTTATTTTTCTATTCTGTAATTTAAGCCCATTTTGCATCCCATTCTGTCCCTTATAGATATCAAAAACAATCTGTTCGCTTTTGTTTTTTGCACTACTTCTCCACAGTCTATTACCATTCTTCCTTTCAGGCTTTGCTTGTCTGGACTAAAAGGCAGTTCTTTTACCTCTTCCTCATGGTTTCATATTCTCTAGGCCTTTGAATGCTTTGTTTGCTCTTCTCTAGGCTCCTTCCATGCATATGCATCTTTCTTCTAGAGCATGCCCAAAGCAAGGCACCATGCTTAAATTTACACCACTGGTGCTGAATGGTGCAAAATGTCATGTGAAGTTTCTTACAGGTGATTGCATTCACTCAGCCAATGATGGTGTTTCTCTCATGCCTGACAGTGTTGATTTAGGTCCAACAGGTACACTGCTGCCTCATTGTTTGTCCCGCTTCAGCAGATTATTTTTGTCCAATTGTATCTTTAATTGGTCCTATCTGAAGGGAATTCTGTTTCTTCCCAACCCCTTTTTTTAGTTTCTCACCAATGCAAATCCTGTCCTCCAGCGTGTGTGTCATCACTTAATGTGGCGCTATGTGCAAGCTCAGTATTCCACCATTGTGTTATTTAAAAAGAAAATGAGAAAAAAAAACCCTTTGAATTTGGCAGCAATAGGTTGAACAGGTGAGGCTGACTGTTGAACACCAGCGGTAGCTCAGCCTGCCAGTCTGTTTAAACAACTGAGTAAATCAGCTGCTGCTGAGCTTGGGGAGAAGGGAAGCAGCCAAGTGTGCAAGCCCAGTCTGCTGTTGCAACTTCAGTCTGATGGTATTGCAAACAAAATGTAAAAGAGAAGACAAGGAGATATTTATGGCTTTTGGTTAGAATCAAAGTGATTACCAATTTAATCTTACTAGGGTGATAATAATGAAAATAAATCATATTTTGCATTCATTTGTACATCAAATTCATTAACCCCCTGAAAAGTGTGAGATGGAAGGTGGTTAGTAGAGAGATGCTGAACTGTAAGGATATACCATAAATTACAGCTGAAGTAAATTTTGCTTACTGAAAAGAAATGATTGGGGTACTCATTTTTAAGGCAATGGCCTTAGTTATAACTGCAGTTCACTTGTTAATTAAAATACCTTTGAGAAAACTCTATATTATCACTGTTTAAAATGTCTATCTTTTTCTAGTTTTTTTGGCATTTCTCTGTGTTTGCATTCAGAAATGTATCTGCTATTTTCTGTGTTCACTGTAGGGACAATAAATACTGCAACTTGTCAAATAACAAAAACATCTATTAGTGAAGAAGTGGTTGCTAATATACGAATCAACAAACATTATTAACAGTGAATTATAAAATAAATAGTAATTTTGAAAAGCTGCTCCTACTCACTAGAATGAAAAAGATCTTTTGCTTGTCTCATGAAGCATATGCAAGGTTTTATATGGGGGCTTGTCATATGCCCTCAGTGAGGGGCATCACTTAGTTGTTCTGGCCAAAGTGACACATTTTCCTCCTGTTCCCTACCGGCACTCCTACTCCTTCCGATCAGAGGAGGAGGGAAGGAACCCCATGGCAGCACTGGCTGCCCAACATGCTGGCACATCCATGCAGCCCAGGCTGTGCTGATCCTTTCCCACGTGAGAACAGGCTGCACTGGTGCAGGGGGGTGGTCTATTCAACCCAGTAAGTGGTCTCTAACCAGTGTCAGTGCCATAAACAGGCACTGAAGGAAAAGTAACGACGGAAATCATGTACACTTTTCTGATTCTTTCTGAATCTCCGCTGTGTTCAGCTCAGAAATATCCTGACCCTGATGTTGCTTAATTAGTAGTCTGCTCTGGCTCTTTCTTCTCATTACTTCTTCAGTCTTCTCCTGAGCTCTGTGAATTGCACCTACACTGTCCTTTGTCATAGAGATCTGCCTGAAGCATGGAAACACCTCCTTCTGTTTGTTTTGAGTCTGGTTCCTGCTGCCTATTGGATAGCCTGTATTTTATCCAAAACTAGAAATTTCTATTTTCACATAACATTATCTCCTTTCCAATAGGATGATCCTTGTTCACACCTCATATTGCAGCTGTTCGTTACATTTGACAATATCTTTAAAATTTGAGTATAGTATATCACCTGGATCAGTCTTGTCCACATGGTCATAAATCTGTTCAAAGAACCCTCAAGAGGCTTGTAAGGTGGGATTTCCATTTAGAGAAGCCATACTAAGTCTTCCCAAGGTTACTATATTTACCAAATATCAATAAATATATAACAGAAGCTAAATAGCCAAGTAAAAATATATAGTAGCTGAATCTCTATACTATAAAAGACGTCTACTCATTTGCTTTATATACTTGAAAGACTTACAGTCCAATACCCCTCATGTTCCTCCACACTACCCCAAAAACTTATTTTAGGACTGAAGATGCATTTGAGATCTTTCAGTCTTCAAGTACCAAAAAAGTTGGCCCCATACATTCTCCAGTACAGGTTCTCTAGTAGAAGTTTGCTCAGGAGGTACTAGAAGAAGGGGTGGATGCTTCATTGGAGGATGGTCAATGACCTATAAGATTTTTTTACCTTTGCTTAGCATCCACTACAGTGTATGTATGTGACATTTGTCCTGAGTACATGAAGATCACCGAAGTAACCCCAAACACTTGTACTTTCTGCCCTCACGGTTGGTCTTTCAGTGGGGTCATCATCCGGGTTAGTCAGTAACACAAACGCATTATTATATCTTTATTATTTAGGCATGGAATTTAAATTCATGCAGATCCTCAGGTTTTTGTTGAGGTGGTTAGCTTATTGATGGGGCTTACTTCTAGACTATCATGAACGTGTTGATCTATTCTGACAGCAGCATGGTTTACTCTTTCTTTACTGAGTATTTTGTCATGGCATTACAGTACTCCAATGATTGTTTTGCTGTCACTGGTTTTCTGATATATTTAGTAAGTCAGTGTCTTCATTTAGAGGTAGACATTCTGCTTCCGCCGATTTATTTTAGCCTTCTAGCATTTGTGCAGTTGTGTTTAACATTGTGTTGATTCTTTGCCTGGTTCTCATTAAGTGTCACTGCATTTGTTTATTACTTCCTCTTTATTTCTAATTTCTGACCTACCTTATTTGAGGGATGAAGAATTTTTGGATTTTCTTTCTTAGAAGTGCCATCCCAAATCATATGCCCTTGTGTATATGCCAGTCTTTCCTCATTACTCACTTTGAGTTCACTGACACCCTTCCTGGTTTCAAGTGAAAGCAGTTTAGTTTCTTTATGGTTTAGCGTCAGTATCTTTGGTGTCTTCCCCAACACCCCCCCCCCCCCCCCCCCCCTTTTTCTGTCCTCAATGTGCAGATAGCAGGTATGAGGTGAAAAGAAGCGTGACTGGTGTAGAAACCAGGTCACATAAATAAAGGCAAATGCAGTATTAACTGCACAATTTATTCAAATTGAACATAATGAATGTGAAAAATGTGCAGAATACCACGAGTGTCACAATTTCTGCTAATTCCAAAAAATTTATCTCAATCAGATAAGAGCCTTAAAAAAATAAAAGTAAAAGAAAAAAAAAAGCAAACTGCAAAGCTTCTGCTTGTGGAACCGTAGTTATCTCAGCATCTCTTAAGGCACGTACACCCTAATTCAACAAGCTTCTTAAGCTCCTGCTTAATTTAGAAAGACTAACTGATTTCAAGAGTATTCAACTATGCACTTAAGTTAAATACATATTTAAGTATTTAGATGAACCAGGATCCTCCTGAAACAGGATAGGTAGAGGAATGAACTTGTATAAATATTAGATAATATGGTCAAGTAGCTTCCTCAAAATCATCAAAGCTATAGCTGTACATTTAAGTCCTGTGAAGGTACTAGTAGATATCCCATTTGACTGAACAAAAACCATGAAGGGAACAACCTGTAGCATATAAATTACTACAAAGAAATTATTAGGGCAAATAAAAGGCATTGTTAGCTTGTGTATTAGATGATGGATGAGATCTGAAAACTACTAATTAATTTATATAGTAACTAATTATGCATAGAAAAAGAATAGACATACAGGAGGAATTTACAGGGATTTAAGTTACTATAGTGGTAAATAACTTATAGAATATAAAAAATAACCAAGTACTTTATAGCATATACACAATATGAAATACATATCAAGTGTTTTATTAATTGTACTTTCCTACAAGGTACATAAAATTTTTATTGTATACTATATTACATACTTTCCTACTGTAGAAGCTTGTTTATTCTTACATATTTTGTTCTCTGAGGTCCAGCAGACATTGCCATTATTTTGATTACTGTGTTATATGTCCTACTCTAAACTTAGTGTCATAATCCATTTGTTGAAGCAAATCACATGAAATCAATGGGAGCTTGGCCCACATCAGGATTAAGTTAGGAGTTGCCCCAACCAGTAACTTGAGAGAATTTAAGTAATCACAATTAGAGAAGTTCTCTTGCACAAAATGCAAACACAGAATAATAAATAAATAAGTAAACAAACAAGCAAATACATAAATAAACAAAAATCAGTGTCAAGTTCCTTATTTTACAAGTAATTCTCACATGACAGAAAACTCACATTAGTAGGGACTAATTTTGCATGTTTAGTAAGTTCTTTGAGTCTACAAGTAGATGGGACCATACGTTCATGGCTCTTTTTTATCATGAGAATATTTTCTGGTAAAACTACTGGAAAAACATACAGTAAACGAATCTGAGCTTTGCACAAGTCACATAAATGCTCTATTTATGGAGCAGAACAAAATACACTTGCCATAACAGCATGAGAGCCTTATTAGGCAAGGAGACTTCTGCAGCTGCCCCTGGCCTTTAACGCGCTCTTGTCACTTAATCTCCTTCCCATCGGAAACCCTTTCCTTGTAAAATACAGAAAGTTGCATAAACTCTTTCATTTGCCCTACTGCACATCATTGAAGGCTACAGTTTTTTCTTCAGAGTTCAGACATGACTTCCCATGAACCCTGTCTCTCCCTGAAGATCAGATCCTCATAGATAGAAAATAAACACTGGCTTTCGACACAAGGTTGTTATTCTCTGCTGGCGATTACAGGTGGAAAACTGACCACCAAAAAATCTTCTATCATATTTCTGAGTAGAGAAACACTGAAATACCTTCTATAGTTTTTTTTTTTTTGTGATTGTTTTAGATCACATATAATTACCCATTATCACTCTTTGAAACGAACTCCTTGTCACCTCAGTCATAAGATTGGTAGGTGAGGGAACTTGTTTAAAAAAACCCCAACACATACACAAGCAAAGAAAACCCCAAGGCATTATTTGCTTCAACCATGTAACTGAACTCATGGTTCAAAAATTTCATTGGTAATTAAGGTAATGAGCAAAGTATGCTGCTGTACCTCAGTGGGACTCTGCTGGAAAGCAGACAAGTTTGGAATGCTTTCTGAACTCCTCGGTGATTTTGAATCAGTCTTTTTACACAACTCTCATAAAGGATACAGTGGCAAGATAGTATAAAGCTCAGAAAACTTCAGATAATGTGCCTTCAACAGACTATATATCTGGAGGTTTTTTTATTACACACTAGCTCTGTCTAAGAAATCTTGAAACTGTTGATATAGCACTCTGAATAGATATCATCTGTACTTGTAATATATTTTTCTTATGACCTAATGAGTAGAAGGGAGGTATTTAAATTGTAGATTAAAATGATTTTTTTTCTTTTTTAGTAACTGAAAGTTGGTAATGCCTTAGGAATTTGGGATATACATTTAGATATCTCTCGAACCAGATTATAAATTGAAGAGTCTGTTTCTGAGCTTTTTCCCTGAAATGTTAACATTGAGCATAAGCCTGGAAAAAAATTGGAAATAATTGCTGTTGTCATTATGGATACATAGTGACAGTGGTTACTGTAGTTAACTGAAAATACATTCCCCTCCTGCAGCAGTTGACTCTAATGATTATCTGTCACTGTGTTATTGGAAGATGGAAAAGATGTCCTTTTATATATTTACCTAAAGAAAGCATAGAGCAAATGAAGCAAAATACAGTGATTTTTCTCGAGTGATGTCCAATAACAAGTGAGAGAAATGTAACAGAGAGTGGAATGAAGATAGCTAGTGGTGGGGTGTGTGTGTCTGACCATCTCTGGGTATAAAATAATTTTAAGTAATGTAAGGGAAATGTAAGTATGAGGGGTAGAAAACATCTGTTGTGACATGTTTGGACATGAAAATGAATCTACCACTGTCAGGAGGGCATTGTGACTGAGTGGGGCGTACCTCTGTGCTAGGGAGTGAGAGATCACTGCGGTGGGCATGTTTGGAAGATAGATGAATCAGGTCAGTTGCAAACTTCAGAGCACCCCTTTGCTTGACTGACATTCATTAGTGACTTTTGCAAACTTTTATCCCTTACTTATTATGAATCATTATCACCACATATTCAAACAGATGGTCCTTACTGATCACATCCCACATTAGCTGTGCGTGTACAGCGCTACGGATTGGATGCTGTGTCATTAGCTCTCGTGGCTGTTGTCCACACTGGTCTCAGTCACTGAGGCTGAGGGACCGGGCTCCAGCCCTCTTTGAGGGGAGACGAAGCTGAAGAGTGACCTCTTACTTCCCCATTTTTAAATGTTCATCATTGTTGTTTTATGCTCCTCACCCCCTCCTCAAAACAAAAATGAGGCAGTTCCTATTCTGGCTCCACTGTACATCTTTCCTGCCAGCACTACATCTTATTCTCACCTTGCAGAATTTACTGCTTACAGTTGTTTTCTTGTACCCTTTCATGTAGTTATGCTACAGGTTTCCCTTTAACCCTTTGCAGTTATATATTATTTATATACAGGATTATATGTATCTGAACTTAGCTGTGATGCAAAATGCTCATGCATTGTCTCTGGTTATGTTGCTAGTAATGTTACAGCGTTACAAAGTGCTTATACAGTAGTAGCTTCTCACACTGTTTTAAAGTCCATAAGGTCTGGTTTCAAAGCAAGTAGATATTAATTTTATATTGCTTAGTGTCCTTCTACTGTATGATTAGAACAGGACTTTGCTTTGCCTACAAAGGAATATATAGTTCAATATTACAACCCCAAAATGAAACAGTACAGTCTATATATCTATATATATAGATCTATTTTATTAATAGTTTCACTATCAAGTATGTCTTTTATTATAGCGAATAAGGCATAGCACATGAAGGCTATATTAACTGCCTGCATTAATGACTAAAATAAAACTTTTTAAAAATACAATTTAATTAAAAATCAACATTGGTCAACTTATGCATAGGTGAGAGAAAAATATGAAATATAAACAAAATACAGTATTCTTGTGCTATATTCTTAAATTTTTGTATTGGTTTGTTTTAAAATCAGGTCTTCAGTCTTCTTTTTGATATAGAACAGCTGGGATTTTTGGTTAATGACATTACTAACTTATTTAAAAATTTCTGATTGTGGGAAACCAGTAGGTAACTGTGAATTACGGATCTCTGATTTCACTGCAGGGTCAGGTGACATAAACTACCACAGTGTTTTATATGCCACCAGAACCCTGGTGAGGTGGAATTATAGGGTCATAACTCAGAGGTTTCTTGGGTTTTTAATCTGATGTTTTATATAGACCCAAATCCCATACCCTGTGCAGCACAGCCTCCAGCTCCTTCACTGCTCCGACTGCAACCCCATTTCTGCTCCCTTTGCACCAGTTCCATGCCTGTCTCCCTTTCAGCTTTTGGCATGGCTGTACTGAGGTCAGCTCCATCCACTGGTCTGTCAGATGCAGAAGGGGCATGGGGTGAGGTACAGGATAAGATCTGTTCATGTGCCGTCTTTATGTAGTCACTCATGTATCTATATGCTTTCTAGGGGACTTAATAACCTTTTGCTGAGGTTAGAGCAGCAGGACTCTGGGGTTCAGTTTGAAGATCTGTGAGGTGTGTGCTGCAGAATCACTAAGCATTTCTGCTACCTTACTCACCCAGATCCTCCTTTTCCACAGCCCAGCCAAAGGTCTGGCTCCCTTCTCCGCACACCCTCTTTGTCTCTCTCCACTAGGCTGGTCTTCCTCTGTTGATAAGACAACAGTCTTTTTCTCCCCAGGCCTTTCTATGCATCCCTATTGCACCATTCCTCTTCTCTGTGCTCTTTTTGGTCATATATTTACCACCTATTTCCTCTCTTAATGCTAGGAGTAAAAAAAAAAAAATCAATTAAAAGTGGGGCGCACTTGGACAGGCATGCAGTGTAGCAGTTTCAGCTTAAATAGCCAAGGCTGGAGAAACATATAAGGAACTAGAAGGAAATAGATCTGTTCCTACTGTAGTGAGAGATAGACAGAGAAGTATGGCTCTGTTACTGTGAGAAATGTAGAATCAGGGAGAGAGAGCTAAGTATTTTCAGTGTACAGGACAAGGAAAATCAGAAAAATAAGATTACACCAAAGAATACTATGTCAGTGAGAAGATGGACTGATTAGAATAAAAATTTGTTACTATATACGAGAAGAAAGAGGCAGGCTTATGAATGAATGAGTCTGCGTGTACTGAACCTGGCTAAAGCACTCTCTTCAGAAATAAATTACTGGAAAGATTTTATGGGAGTACTTGACACCTGGGCAAAGAAACTCAGGAACTGAAATGTGTTTTAGAGGACCTGGAAGAGAGGCTGAAAAGTAACAAAAGGTTATTTTGGCTCTTCATAAGGCCATCAGTTCATACAGCTTCTGGTAGATGTGAACAGGCTGCTCCCTGGGTTTAGAGGAGGGTGAGAGCACTGAGCTTCTATCAGCAATCCAGCAGAAGATGGTGGCAAAACTGGAATTCAAATGGCGCTGGAAAATTTTGTTGCAGTGATAATACTTGACATGGTGTCCTCGCAGCAGCAGGGCATATTACCTGATGATCCAAAAGATCCATCCTGGTTGTAGTTTCCTAAGTTTACTTCTAGAGTCTTAACAAAACTTTTTTTTTTTAAGTTTTGTTACATTAATTTAAATGTAATGTAATTTTAAAATGTACTTACTGGCAAAGGGTACTGAGAAGGCTTTTAGTACCGCTTAGTAGGCTTTCTTAAAAAATACTTGGCTGTGTTTAAATAGATGGAACTGAGAGCATTTTATCCTGTTGCTATGTAATGCTGCCTTTGTGGATCTAGGAAGGTTATGGTGTTTCTGAGGAAACATTAACATTTTCATTGTTTTTAGGAAACACAATACCTCTGCAAAACTGAATTCCTACTCAGGCTTTTAGAACATTTTCAGAAATGGATAAGGTTTGAAGTGTAAAATACTTCTGTCCTGTTCTTTTTTAAGAAATGCTTTTTGAAATTACAGCAAAGGGGAAATACAATTTGTATAGATTGAGGAGAATGTATCTTAATGGAAATAAAGAGTAACCTGATATTCCAGGATGAAAAACAGCCTTTGACATACTGCTCATGAAGCCCAGTGATTTATACCCTCAAGAGAAATACTCTAAGAAAATATCAAACTATTAAGTATTTAATACAAAGGCATTCATTTTACTGAAAAATATGTTTTTCCTGTCCTGTTGACTCACAGTTAAAAAAAGAATCAATATGTTATTTATAAACAAAGGCTGCTCTTCTGATATCACTTACAGGCTGTTATCATGTGCATTAAAGATGTTCCTAAGATTCCAGGCTTTACTGGATTTTAACTCAGGTCTTTACCCAAATGTAAGTCAGAAGCACCTTCCTATCACTGGTGTTATGCCAGTGTGAAGCGAATGAGATGAACTTGGTTTATGATGGAAGACAATCCTGGCTGCCCTAACTTCTCTGACTCTCCTTCTTCCACTAAACACTCAGCCAGTGCAGCTGGTGTGCTAAACCCTATACGGGGAAATTACACCACAATAGCATATTTCACCTTTTGAAAATCTCACCTAGACTCTTAGAGGCTTTAAAAAAAAATTCCACAGCTGTATGAGTATGGAAGTTGCAAGACCAGCTGCCCCTGAATGTGATGACTGCAGTTATTACTGGCCTGGGAGCTCTCCTCCTAAAATTTAGGCAGGGCTTCCAAAGAAGTTCTGCATTTTCAGAACTGGCTTCTCCATGTAAAGGTTGGTCTGGCCTCTCTTTCTTGGCTGGATACAGTGCTGGTACCTAGGACATGTGTGTATCTTATGCTTGGCATATATCTTTATACAGGCAATCTGTTGTACTCCTTTAAATAGGTATGATGCTCTTTGGTGCATGTGTATAGACAAAATAATTATAAAAATTTCAAAAGCAATAGATAAATTTCTGTGATTGTCAGAATTAATAAAAGAGTAAAATAATTACTCATTTACAAGAGGAATGTGGAACAGGATACTATGAGAAGGACAGTGCTATGTAAATTATTCTTTTCCATTTCTGCTATTGTACAATTCTCACTTTCTGCAGGAATTCTTACCCCCTTCAGTTAAATGCCTGCAGAAGCAGAGAGGTTTAAATGTTCTTAAATTACCCAGGATGCTTCCTGTAATTACTTGGGGTCTGGTTGTCAGTGCAGAGTGTTTTGACAGTACATTTCTGCCCAGCTGCCTTCCTTCCTTGTATCTGCCACTACATAGATTGCACATCCTCTTTGCTCAATGTTTGCTCCATGGACAATGGATTTTTAATCCAGAACAGGCAATCATTTGCCCTGTCAAAGTATATGTCACACTGGTTAATGAATAATACCTTTCTCCAACTAATATCAGAGAACAAGCCCTTTTAATATTACCTTTTCCATAAGAGTCACAAGACTGAAAAAAGAAGATAAAAATTCTTTCCTCACTTTATTTCAGTATAAAGGCTAAAGCCTTCTTTTAAAAATAAATTCATAGGCTTACATTATTATGAAAATCTATCTGAAAATGTTGTCTTAAAATGATTACATGAGTGGGTAGTTATACGGCTGTCCCCTTTATTCCTGTGCTGCGGTGAGATTTTTCAGAAATGATATTTCTGGTCTCTGAGGGTGAGGACAACACTGACAGTTTTTATTTTCAGTGATGGTGGCCTTTGTATCTTTGGGAGTTGTTTGGGAGTTTAGTGAAGGTGGAATTTATTGCTTTATGTAATATGCTTATCTCTTGTATAAACTGGGTTGTTCCTAAGGCTTTGTAAACATACAGTTTTCCAAAGACAATACAAATATATCAATGACTTGAAAAAAAAAAAGGTGTACTGACAAAATACATACACATAGAATCAAAAGCAGAGCAAAAAAAAAATTGGTTCTGTAGTGATTCTAAATGAAACACAGCTTTGATACATGAACACAAGTTCAGGATGTCTCTACACTAGCAAGAATTTAGTTTAGGACAGTGTAATGTTCTAAACTGTCCCAACCATCAGAGAAAAGATAAAGGGCCACCTCGGATATTACTTCACATTTAGATTCTCTGTCAAACTGCAGTTACTTTGTGCTGAGAAAGTGACACAACTTTAAATCTGGCATAGCTGCGTAAAGACAGACTAACTCTGAGGGGGATCTTCATGCCACAAACCCAAGTCACATCTTTCTTCACCCTTCCTCTATGCTGTCTTCATATAGTAGATGGAAAATTACATGGAAACAATGCTGCCTTCACCGTGTTGGTTACAGGTGACTTATTAGAGTAGTCCCTGACTTCTGTGGTATACATCTGGGGACTGGTGGTCACAAAAATGTTGTGGACAGGTTTTCCTGTGAGTGAATGATTTCAGAAGAGTCATGGTACAGGTAAGTAAGGTAATGTGCAGCTTCCATGCTCTGAACCAATCCAGTCCAATGTGCTTTATACTCTTGCTTTCTGCTTACGGCTCTTCTATTAGACTTTAATCTATTTCAGATTAAGCATTCAGTTTTTCATGACTGAAAACCAAAACACCATAAAGAACCTGCTGTGAGATTCTGTCCCATCCTTTTTCACTTTCTTTTAAATAAATGACCACATATATTTCAGCAGAGGGCTTCTGAAGAATAGAGACCTTTTCTAAGGCAGAGGGGCATTTTTAAAACATGGAAAGTAAATGAGCTGCCTGCTAGTACAGGCAATATGACTGCTCTGTGCTGTCACCCATGTTTTTAGAAACCTGAATGGGTAAAAAGCCAGCATGGTTTAAAACAGCTTCTGACAGAACAGCTTTTACATACTCAGCAGTATGTTTGTTAAGAAGAAAGTACATTCAGATTGAACAGAATGAGCATCTTTATCTGATATGGTCAGGTAGGAGAAAGATGATTGGAAAAAAATGAAGAATTTCTCCAACAGAAAATGGCTTCTTGATCTCTGAAAACAACAGGCTTCTTGTGAAGTGCAGTCAAGGCTTACAAACACATTGCTGTGGTACACTGAGTTCAAAATCCCAGCTGACATTTCAAATGGTATTTAGAAAGTTATGACAAATCTGATTTATTTGGGTCTCTCTCCAAAGCTGCCATAAAAGAAGTGCTGATTTGGTGACTTATTACTCACAGCACCTTCAGACAGCTTCTTTTTCTAGTTGTGGAAATTGCTAGCAGATCTATATGTTATTTTCAGTACCATAGTCTAAAATATTTTGTAACGATGCTGTTCGTTTGGCTGGAACCTTTGTTTTCTGGTGAAGTCTTCACCAGAATATGTATCTTCTTAGAAAAATATCCTGTCAAACAAAAATTTAGGTAATTGAGGATAATGTTTTGCAAAATGCTGGTTTGAGTGATTCAGAAGGAACATACTTTAGCTTTGCAATGAAAAACTGACCCTTGTGGTTTTATAATTTAAGTAAAATAGAATCAAAATGTATCATTAAATATTATTGCCCAAAAAACATTTCTAAAATTTCTTTTCATAAGTAAACCAAAATCATTAATTACAACAAACATCCTCTCAGTAATGAGGCCCTTCTTAACAATCGGTTGTGTTTAAGGCAGTATTTTAATACAAAATTTGATTCTAGTGGCGATCTTATGGTCTGACCCAAAGTTTGAGTCACTAAGGATGCCTGAGTAAAGGTGTCAGTGAAAATATTTTTCCCAGGATGCTTTCACTGATTTCAGTTAAATGAAGCATGCTTCTTTTTCCTGTTTCACCATACAGTTTCTTACTGTTTACTGCAGAATTTTATGTAATCTGAGCTGTATACTGGTCTCTAGACTTGATTTTAGAGAACACTGAAGAGGTGCTTTAAAGTGGGGAAATCTGATGTACTGATTAAAATGTAGCTCTTGGCATGGAGGGGAATAAAGGATTTTCTGTGTTTTAAATGCAAACATGTTTGTGGATTGTTTGCAAACTTCTACTTGCAGATAGAATACATTTCTTATGTTGGTTTTCTTTTATTTTCACTCCTAATAGCATAACATTGAAGTCTGAATGTCCTAATTTTTCATGCAAACAACAGTAGATACTGGCAGTGATCCTAAACATTTCATGAAAACTTAAGAGGCTGAAGTACTGAATTAAGTTCCTATGTCTTAATGTTCCTACTGTTTTATTAAGTTCTTATAATGTATAAATCCTTGTTCCAGTATTTGTCTTTAAGTACTCATTTTTTCATCTTCCTGGTGTACTTGTACATAGAAGACCTATAACACCTCCAGTGTAAACTTGAAATAGTAAGCTCATTTCAGTTCATGTTTTCTCTTCCATTTGTTCACTAAAGTGGTCTTGCGCAATGTTAGACGTCCAGGTTGTACACAGTGCGAAGCTTCAGGTGTGGTCTGTACAGAGGATCTTGCTTGATTCAGGGAGATCACTTTCTTTTCCTTTCTCACTTGGGTAGCTCTTGACTGCCTGCAACAGCTGTAATTCTCTCATTCTTCTGAAGGTGCTTTCCTATAATGAGATCTAAAATTACAGAAGTTTTGTGTCCCTTAATGTACTACTACTGCTTTCATTAATCCATTTCTTAAGGTCATGCAAATCTTCCTGCCTGCTGTTCCTCTTCCTTACACTTAAGATGCCTTGGGGGCATTGGGGAAGGAGGGTGGTGGTATTTATTATTTTTACCTCTTGTCATCAAAACATTTAATTTCCATTTAATTTTAATAAGCCTTTTTCCTGAGATTGAGACCATCATTGAAGTACTAAATGAAATCAGGTTGAAGCCTGGTCCTTGAGAGACCCAACTCTTGTTGCCCTTTTCTTTTCCTGGCACTACACATTGTCACAGCCTCTCATTTTGGCCCTTGCTGGAAATTCACCTTCACGTTAGAAGGGAAAAAAGGAATTTCTCTGTCTTGGCCAGAATCCTAGGGGACAGCTCTCTGTGCCATAAAACAATCACACAGTTAGTCCTAATATAATGAAACAAATTTAATTTGTTAATGTTTAGCAGTGTCAGTGCTCCCAGTTTAGATAAGAGACCGATATGTAAGGACTTTAGAAATGGTTCACCATTTTACGAAGTCCTGTAGAAAAGCTTCTTTTTAAAATTACTGTGCATAGCTATTCTTTCTCCTCTGCCTCTCTAGTATGAGTAACAGTTAACAAAAGCTATTGTCTGGATAAGCTGCACGAGTGACAATGCCAAGCCAAGATTTTTGCCTTCTCCACTGATGTTATGCATGTTGTCTCTGTAATGCATTGTGTGTGTCGGTTCACTGCTGTACGTTAAGTAGGCTCCTGACAACAGCAGACTGCCAACTGTTCCACAGAAGGGGACCAGAGATAGTTTGTTTGGTTGGTCAGTCTGTCTGTCTATCTAGCCATCCTAATCTATTCTGATCCCCTTTATCCCTGCTGAGGCAAGAAAGCAAAGGCTAATATAGATAAGCAGTAACTTCTGGTTTTTTGAAAGGTTTCCAGGCTTGTGTCTCTTAATGGATGTGCTTAGAATACTCCTGCTGCATTTTCCAAATGCTCCTAACGCTGTCCTTTTCTACCAAAAATTGCAATTTGCAAAGCCTCTGTAGATTTTCAGATGAGAGAAAGAAACTTAAACATTAAAAAACACTGGAGACTTCTTCCTTTTGTCATTATAGATGTTAATTCTATCAATAATTCTGCATGTTGCGTTGACGAAAAAGCTATTACTTTGTGTCTTAAAAATGCCGACAACAGAGATTAGTGATTGCTGCAAATTGATATGTTTAGCATGTCCTTCACAACAGTTGACCTGACCTCGGTCTGATCCTCATTTATATGGCATAACAAAAATCTACTTAACAGATGCTTGGAGGATGCATTTTCATAGATTCTGAATCTCTCTGGTGTTAATTTGCTTACATTGCTGAAAGCAGAAGGGAATATGTCGGAAACGAACCATGTGCAACCAAAAAGAAGAAAAAAGAATGAAAGAATGTGTTCATTTTGAATTAATGAATCAATAAGGTGGTAGGCCTGTTAATTATAATACTCAGTGGAAAATTGCTATTTCTGCACTCAGTGAGTAGCTCACCAGCGCAGCATATTGGGCTTTGTGAGATTGCAAAGTAATCTGAAAAATCAAGAAAGTAAGGGACGATAATAAAAAGTCACAAAGTCCTTGTCTTTGTTATTTCAGCTGACATAGAAAGCGTGCAGTCTCGCCGTAGCCCTGGTCAGCAAGTCTTGTGAGCACCGAGTGTTGTTTGGTAAGGGAAATGCGTGTATTAAGGAAAAAGATCCATTCACTTTTGCAGAGCGAAAGGCACATCATCATCATCCAGCACTTTTTTCATAAGCTAACAAAGCCTTTAGAGTTGGTTGACATCAGCCATGCTGGGCTTCTGCTAAAACTAAGAAAGCCATGATTTAATATTTTTTTCAATTTTGCATCCCAGCTTGCTGAACATAATATGGAAAGCCCAAATAAGGGGCTCCCTTTGGACCTTCTTCAGCACAGTTGTGGTTTCCCATAGACTGATTATGTGGTTTTTCCTCCCCCAACTCTTGATGCTGCTGAGTCTGCTGTGAGCATTCAGATTCTTGCTGCATTATTTCAAAGATGGAACAGCTACAGCAGGTCCAGACCATCCATTGCTGTAAATTGATACTGCTTCACTGAAGCCTATAGGGCTAAGCCACATTGCATGAGTGGAAGATCTTCTCCATACAATATCTTGGGAGTTGCTTTTTCATTGTTCTATAAATTATGAGAACACTGCTGTAGGAGTAAATGTACCTAGTAAGAAGATACAGTATTTTGCTTTTGCAGAGCTGTTAAGAAAACAAAAATAAAACGAAACACCAACACAAAAGTGGCACCATATAATAGGTGGCAGATTCTAAAGACTAAGTATTTTTTTGAAAAATATTTAGGGTAGATGTACTGGTGAGAAAAAGAAGGGTGATTGATATAAAGAACAGCAGATGGACAGCATGTACTGCCTGGGACTCCAGCAGCTATCAAGTGAAATCAATCTGACTTCTGTTAGGTTCATGGCTGCTCACCACTGAATAGAGTGGAGATAGGTGCAAAGATTATGATCACCATATGTCTTAATCCAGAGCAGAGACATTTCTGAATGGCCAGCTTCCAGGACCAGCTGACTTTTGAGCTCCCTGCTTTGATAGCTGGTTTCACCAGACTGCAACATGCAGGCAGTCCAAAATACAGATGTCCCACAAGCCTTGTTTTTATGAGTCTGTAAGATCAAGTTGCCTTGCAGATTCTGACATGAATGCACAGGCTAGGACTTCCAGACTTTTGGATTTTTTTGGCAGGAAACTGGAAGACCTGAGAATCCAGTCAGATGCACGTTGCCTTTAAAACCTGTCATCATATCAGGGAGACAGGAAACAGGAAATCTAGTGAGCCCTTATCTGAATTTGTTTTCAGTGCATCTGCCCTTCTGATGCAAAGCTGGAGCTACAGTCTCCTTTGAAGTGGGGCACTCAGGCTTTTGTGTCAGCAACTGCAGAAATTGCAGAGTGCACGGGATGTTCTCTCCCCTCCTATTTGTTTCCTTCCTCACCCAGCAGTGACACAGGTGCTTAAGTGAAGAACTTGGCAGTCTTGACATGGTAAGAGTTACATATAGGAGTTAAATACAATGTCTGAACCAAGACTGAACATGCGTCTCACCAAAGAACAGCCTCACCCTAGGGCGTAAGAAATGTTGAATGCATGAAGAAAGGTACTACGCATGAGGAGAAGGGGAAATGATTCTTAAAATAGTAATTTGCTTCTTCAGCACGTCAAGTTCATAATACCATAATAATTCCTACTCCCTTTTCTGTAGCTTAAACCCAGGTGAAAGCTTTTTTTTTTTTTTCTCCATTTCTACATCACAACATGCAGCCATTCAGCTTCTCATATAAGTATGCCTGCTTCTTCAGTGACGAGAACATTATTTGGTCATCTATACCTATGTAGAGCAAGTGTATATTGATGTAAATATTTTCACCTTTGTATGGTAGTTCTGTCTTCTCTTTTTATTCCATTAATACTTGGCAAATGCTACTTTTTTTTCTGTCACATATTGTTCTTCTATTGAATTTACTTGCTACTGTAGTAGACAATAGACTCTTTCAAGAGTCTGTCATCTGTCTACAATTTCTAAGCATCGCCCTTCAGGCATCCTTTTTGCTGATGAGTTAGTGCAGGGCCAAATCCTCAACAGCAGAGGTGCAGCACTCAGGTACTTTTTTCTCCTGTCTATCCTTTTACTGAATGCCAGTGTGTCCTGATCTCTGTGGAGACACTGAAGTACAGTTTAATGGCATGCTGTAACCTGAGAATATTTTTTTTCCCCCCACACACACAGGTGTGAGGAATCACTTCACTCAAGCCAATGAACCTATTGCTGATTTATGTTGCTGTAAGGGAGACCAGATTCCCTTTTATCAGAATGACAACTATAATACTGGAAAGAAGCTATAGAATCATCACGAAGGGAACCAAGAAACAGTAGATTTTAATGGATTCTTCCCGGATGGTTGATAGTGTATGAGCAGTGGTCTAGTGGTACACATGGAAGCTGACTAAACAGAAGGGAGGATTTAAGGCAATACTGCCATATGTGAAATGCTTGAATCGTTTCAACATTTAGTACCAGGGGAAAAAAAATATTCCTGAAATGTTGATTTAGCACCAGACAAGACATACTTGGCTCCACTGCTAGTCGTTCAACTGTTCTTCGTAATCCTGAAACTGTTATCTGAAGGGCTTATAGTATATTAAGATCATCGCTTTGGCACTCTTAAAACAAACTGAAAAAGAGGAAAGGAATAATACCAGAGGAAATTGTCCAAGAAAATTGGCTCTCACAGGCCAAGGAGGATTCATTACTCGGAGGCTCAGATCCCAGTCATGCTTCTGACTGCTTTGAGTTGCTCTAGTGACACCAAGCAAGTAGAAAACTGGCCCAAATGTCCAGTTTACAACTGTCCCTGGAAACAGCTGCCTCATTGCTGTTGTCTTCCAACTACAAAGGATAGTTTGGTGGCAAAGCTTTTTATTTTCCTTTCTTTAGAAAAGTTGTGCTCAAACCAGAGGTTGCTAGCAATGTAGCCTGAAGTCAAATGTAAGTTCCATGCATCATTAAATAAGGTTTAAAACAGACTAAACGAGAGCTCTGATTGTTAACTTATGCTTACAGTAGTAATACTGTTTATTTTGCTTTGACAAATGAATCCTCAAACACTGGCCGTTCCAAAATGAACCTTACCTTCCTTTGTCCTGACCAAGTGTTGCAACATTGAATAATTACATCAAAGTGAATTAGGTCCAAACTAAATTTCAGGTATGTTCAGGAAGGATATAAGAATTAAGCATTATAACTACCACAGTTCTGTTAATGGGTGAAACAATGCACACATTCCTCTGTCGTATTGACATTATGGAACCTGTATAGCTGGGGCTCTCTCTAAAAATGAGGAGACGGTTAAAAAGTGCCTGGTTTACCTATAGCATCTGTGATGGTTTCTAACATGTGATTCGCCAACCAGAAGCCAACTTTTCCTTCTGCTTTCATTCTGAGCAAGATGTAACCATAATTGGACTGATCCTAAACTGTCTATGTCTGGCACTGTCCTACTGTGGAGTCCCAGTCAAGTGTGGCTTCTTGGGAATAGCTGTACCATTAAATGTGCTGGGAACATCAAGCACAGGTCACGTCCTATTTCCTTTCCAACATTAGATGTTGCAGCACAGCAAAAGAGCAAGGAAGATATAACATTTCTTTCACTGTGTGCAGAACTTCTGTGATATGTACACACAGCATGTATTTTGTTTGACAGCATCATCTAGGACACCATCTCAACCTTCAAACCGCTGCCAGACATTCCAATTCCTCATGTCTTGTGGTTTTTTTTGTGCCTCCATAACACAACACAGTGAAGTCTAATCTCCTATCTCTCACTGCAGTAGGCAGTTCAGAAGTCACAGTAAGTCTCATAAATGTCAAGCATAATGAAAAATTAGGGAAACACACAGGAGAAAGTTGTTCCTGTTCATTCCACTCATAGGCACAATGTGCATGATCCTCTTGCTCATCAGTCACTGTAGTATTAAAGTTCTCATTCTACTTTCTCTGGTGCTCTTGTAGCAAGAGAGACCTACAGTCCTTTAAATAACATCTTCAGCAGAAATAGCAGGACTTGCCACATCCTGATAACTAGAGAAAATGCAGCTTCCTACTTTTACAGATTTCTGCTGTAAATTTCAGACTTTTTGCAGGGGAACCGAATGCCTAAAAACCCAAATGTCTGATTTGCATCTCTTACTACTTAGCAGTATTTATTTATTTGTGCAAAATGATTGGGGTTTTTTGTGGCTCTCCATAGAAGTATTAAAGAGTTTTTCATAGCAATATATGCGTATTCTTCTACACTAAAACCTATGTCCCTTAATAAATGAAAATAACAATAACACCATTGACTCATTTAGGCTCTGATTTATTCTGTATTTGAAGGATACGTAATAGCATCCAGCTTCATAGAATTAACTATATACCTATATTTTAAATAATACCTTTGAGAGTCAAAAGAATTGATTGTTTCTCCATCAAAAGCCAGCTTGAAGAACTGAGAACAAAACCAGTATTTTCTCTAGAAGACCACTATTCATATGGTTGTAATTCTGCCCCCACAAGCTCTTACACACTTTTGGTATAATGTCAAAGATCTATGGGTATGAGCTGGGCTATCAGTATTAAGTTTTGGGTGTTATATGCCAAAAATGGGAAAAGCTAGGAGTATAGTCAAGACCCTAAACTTTCAGAAAGCAGACTTTGAGCTCTTCAAGGAGGTACTCAGTGGGGCCCCCTTGGAAATGGTCCTCAGGGGCAAAGGAACAGAAGAAAGCTGGCAGATCTTTAAGGATGCATTCCATAAAGCACAAGAGCTCTCAGTTCCCAGGTGTAAGAAATCAGGCAAGGAACGGAAGAGATCAGTATGGCTGAGTTGAGACATGCTGGTCAAACTAAAGAGCAAGAGGGAACTGCACAGGCAGTGGAAGTAGGGACAGGTATCCTGGGAAGAGTATAGGAATGCTGCCCGGTTGTGTAGGGATGGGGTCAGGAGGGCCAAGACACGGCTGGACCTGAATTTGGCAAGGGATGAAAAGAATAACAAGAAAGGCTTCTATAGGTACATGAACCAGAAAAGGAAAGTCAAAGAAAGTGTACACCCCCTACCCCCCCCAACGAACAAGAATTGTGGCCTAGTATCAACAGGTGAGAAGGCTGAGGTACTCAACACCTTTTTGCCTCAGTCTTCACTGGTAACCTGTCTCCTCACCCCTCCCAAGCCGATGGACCGCAGGATGGAGACCAGGGGGATAAAGCCCCTCCCAGTGTGAAGGAAGATCATGTTCATGACTGTCTGAGGAACCTGGATGTGCACAGGTCTATGGGACCTGATGAACTGCATCCCAAAGTCCTGAGGGAACTGGCTGATGGAGTTGCCAAGACACTTTCCATGATATTTGAAAAATCATGGCAGTCAGGTGAAGTCCCTGGGGACTGGAAAAAGGGAAATATTGCACCCATTTTTAAAAAGGGTAGAAAGGAGGACCCAGGGAACTACTGTCATATCAGCCTCACCTCTGTGCCGGGAAAGATCATGGAACAGATCCTCCTAAAAGCTATGCTAAAGCACATGGAAGACAGGAAGGTGATCCGAGGCAGCCAGCATGGCTTCACCAAGGGCAAGTCCTGCCTGACCAACCTAGCGGCCTTCTGTGATGGAGTGAATACATCAGTGGACAAGGAAAGAGCTATGGATGTCATCTATCTGGACTTTTCTAAAGCCTTCGACATAGTCCCCCACAGCATCCTTCTCTCTAAACTCGAGAGATATGGATTTGATGGGTGGACTCTTTGGTGGATAAGGAACTGGCTGGATGGTCACATCCAGAGGTGGTCAATGGGTCAATATCCAGATGGAGACCGGTAACGAGGGGTGTCCCTCAGGGGTCTGTACTGGGACAGGTACTATTTAATATCTCCATCAATGACATAGACAGTGGGATCAAGTGCACCCTCAGCAAGTTTGCTGGTGACTCCTAACTGAGCGGTGCAGTTGACACACCAGAAGGACAGGGTGTCATCTGGAGAGACCTGGACAAGCTCTAGAGGTGGGCCTGTGAGACCCTCATGAGGTTCAACAAGGCCAAGTACACTGGGTTGGGGCAACCCCTGATATCAATAGAGGCTGGGGGATGAAGAGATTGAGAGCAGCCCTGCAGAGAAGGACTGTGGAGTACTGGTGAATGAAAAGCTGGTCATGAGCCAACAATGTGTGCTCACAGCCCAGAAGGCCAGCTGTATCCTGGGCTGCATCAAAAGCAGCGTGGCCAGCAGGTCAAGAGAGGTGATCCTGCCCCCTACTCCACTCTGCTGAGACCCCACCTGGAGTGCTGCGTCCAGCTCTGGAGCCCTCAGCACAAGAAGGACATGGAACTGTTGGAGCGGGTCCAGAGGAGGCCACAACTATGATCCGAGGTCTGGAGCACCTCTCCTACGAGGACAGGCTGAAAGAGTTGGGGTTGTTCAGCCTGGAGAAGAGAAGGCTGCGGGGAGACCTTATTGCGACCTTCCAGTACTTAAAGGGAGACTACAGGAAGGATGGGGGCAAGCTCTTTAGCAAGGCCTGTTGTGACAGGACAAGGTGTAGTGGTTTTAAACTAAAGGAGGGTAGATTTAGACTGGATATATGGAAAAGATTTTTTATGATGAGGGTGGTGAAACACTGAAGCAGGTTGCCCAGAGAGGTGGTAGATGCTCCATCCCTAGAAGCATTCAAGGTCAGGCTGGACGGGGCTCTGAGCAACCTGATCTAGTGAAAGATGTCCCTGCTCACTGCAGGGGGTTTGGACTAGATGACCTCTAAAGGTCCCTTCCAACCTAAATCGTTCTATGATTCTGTGAAAGTGGCATATAATTCTTTGTACCCACTCATGTATTCTGTTTTATGTATAGAAGAGATTTTGCAGATTAAATCTTGATAAACGTTTAGGGAGCATTACAAAGTTTTAGTGAGGCTCCTTTTCCTTACCTAATTTTAAAACGTGTTTCCCTTATTACAGTAAGCCTAGCTTTGGAGGCAACAGTGAGAGACAGAAACATACAAAAGACTTGGGATTTAAAAATGTATTATTATATGTACATGAAATACATGAGTGAGAGAACTACTAGCTTTTGATTTTTCAGTTTATGTTTCATATCTAGAAGCAGGTTCTGTGTGTCACTGGAAGATGAGAATCATTGTTATCTCTTGGCAGATACCATTCATTTCTAGCCTGTCTGTCTTGTTAACTAATGGCATTCAAACCTGTCACTGCTCCAGTGCTGATTATTGCCCATCTTTGGTCACATGCCAGTGTGATTTTATAGGGAAAATCCTCATTTATGATGAAGAGAGGAAACATTTTGGCAATTTGAATTTTTAAAACTATACTCATTGGCAGCACTCTGAAGTTTGGACTATTATGGGCATTACGAGTAATCCCAGGGTTGATGGATTACTGAGGAGCGTGAAAGTGAGATAGTTGAAGCTGTGTGGTAACTGCAGTTTATTGAACAAATCTCTGCTTGCATGTGTTCTGAATAGTACGTTAATGACAACTGGCTTGGAAGGCATATAACAGCATCCTTCAATGTATAGGGACTTCATTATGAAGAACATAATTCCCTGAAGCACTGGTGTACGTGCTGTTCCTTAGGAAATATTTTGGATCCCTTGAACTTACAGTTACAAAAAAAAATTGCTCCAGGCATCCTGCTTCTTCTGGTGGGGTTTTAGAATAGCCTCATGCTTTCCTGTGTGGCCTTTCCGAGGCTTGGGTTCTGAAGTCAGGTATAGTCTGTGCAGATCAGAAGCACAGCTCCTGTTTCTGTGCACTGCTTGTAAATTGGAAGAACACCTTTATGAGAGGACAGAGAGGTATTTTTGAAGCTTACATAGTTTAATACTATTCTTTTCCAGTGCTGAAAATCCATTGATGGCTAAGTGTCAACAGAGAATGAAAGACTTATGACTTGTGAAGGTAAAAAGTGATGGAAAAATTTGATTCTGTAAATACCTCAGCTGAATAGAAGTGTCACATACCTAAAAAGTAAACTACATAGAATAAGTATGATTTATTTCCTTCTTTTTGTATCCCTTATTACAATAAATAAAAATAACACACAAATGTCTATAATGATTAGAGTCAGGAGATGCAGTTCTAAGGAAGTAAGTAATCCTAGCTTTCTATCCAATGTTATCCATTGTAATATGTATACGGCATACACTATATGATATACCAAAGATCATTATGTCATATGCTGCATAAATTGCACATCTAAGAAGGATGGAGGAAAAGTAGTCATGTCACTGGAATATGCTAGTCTGATAATGGTTTATGGACCATTATCAGCATTCTTCCCAGAGGACCCAACAACCTTACTAACTAGCTTTGTAAGTTTATGAGTTATCCTAGAAATGAAACATAGCTGGCTGTGGGATAAGGTTTGCAAAGAGCTGAAGTTTAGAAAAACAAACAAATTAAAAGGTAGAATTTCCTTTTGCATGTGAAAGGGGAATTTTAGGAAGTAGAATGCTGTTACTGTAATTGAATGGCTGAGCACAAAAAGCCATGTGCTTCTGACATTAGTGGGTTTTACTTAAACCTAAAGCACAAAAAAAGGAGGTTAGGGGAAGAGGTTGGTCCAGCCTTTAAAAAGAAGCACTGCATGTGTGTGTACAGCATGCCACTCTTTCTGTTCCCAATGCAGCTATTTTTAAAGATATTATTTTGTAGAAAGTAATGTGCAAAAACATTACAAAAAGAAGCATATAGTACATTTTTTCACTTTGTATCAGCTAAAACTGGTCAAAAAATATGAAGGGATGTTTAGGATTCCTTTATAAAGCTGTCAAAGGGAAAGAAAACACTAAATGAATCATTCCTTCATATTATTTTTTATAAAATGGTGATGACTGGAAAACTATAAATACAAAAAATGCTAAGAAGATTGAAACATAGGAACATCTGATGCAGATGATGAGGTTTGGTAGCAGTATATTGCAGGATTAGATTAGGATTCTTTTGCTACAGATGAGATGGCCAGTCAGACTAATGGCATATAGCTTGCTTGCTTGGATGTTTGAAAGGGGAGGATAGATTGGCTTGTAGTGTTGTGATAGGAGCATTTGGAGATTATTGCTGATAGAAAGGAACTTAATCTGCCCCAAAGCACCAGAATTAGCAATTTGGAAGCAGCAGTGAATAACTTACAAGATTTCCATGTAGAACCAACTGGAGAATGCAAAGCCAGCTGAAAGCAATAAAGCTCAGGGAAGTACTTTTGAAGTAGAGGAACTTATTTTGTGTTTGTTTGTAAACTTAAAATGGTCCAGCATTATAACTGCTGTAGCCTGAAATATCAAGGGTGGTCATCAAATTCAATCCCAAATGCAGGAGGTGAGTACCCAAAACACCAAAAAAGGGGAAAATAAATCAACTTTTAAAATAGATAATATAATACATATATATATGTATTTAAAATATAGTTGCTACTATTCTGCACAAACTCTGTGCTCCCTGAATAAAGATCAGGTGTTGAGGGTATTATGTCACCTATGCAATTTCCTGAATAAGCTGTGTTTTTATTGCCTTTAGTTAAATGAGACAAAAATATCCATGATACCTATGATTAATCTCACCTTCTAGAGTAGGGTCAAAATTAAGCGAAGTGCAGCAAGTTGTAAGCCCTGTCAGAGCGTGAGACTGGAGGAAGACAGGAAGACATTTAGCTCTCTAAAACTCTGAAAGGACTACTTGAAATGTAGCGGCTTGCCATAGGAAATGTTGTCACCACCTGGAAATTCCTGGAGAGTAATGGAAAATCTGTTGAAGGTTATCTTTCAGCACTGTGGTAGAGAGAATTGAAGCATTCCCAGAAGAGGCAGAGGTAATGTTGAACACCTGTCAACTCTGGAAAAGGTATTTCCAAGGTTGGAGACAGTGGGACTTAAACCAAAGAAAATTCCTATTTATGAAACTGTATTTGATTTTCACAGTAGACAAGGAAAGCTTAACCTGCAAGAAGGGTCATAGCAACTGAATGGACCTTATCTCCTTCTTACGTTATTGAGCAATGAGTATACTGAAGTGTAATTAAATCACAGTTACACAAATGAACAGGCCTTTTAATCAGTCTTTGAAGAATTACAGTGCTGAGATCTGAAGAGGTAAAGGAGAATTTTCCAGGAGTCTTTAACAGTAGCTTAAGGTGTTAGAATCTGTGGTTGCTTCAACCAGGCAAAGAAATTCATCTTGTCACAGAAAGTGGCACTGTATGGCATGGGGAACTTTTGTGGTATACCTTGAGAAATTTTGGAGAGGACTCAAATATATGAGTCTTCTGGCTAAAAATTTCTGGGAATAGGATTACTCACAGCCAATGGAACAATGCAAAAAATACTCTATCAAGCACTGGATGAGAACTTTTGACTTGTATAATAAGTAAGAATTTAAGTTGTATCACTGGGTATTGTTTTTAAACACATGTGGTTATGAAATATGCAAAGTTTAGAATCAGTGTTTCAGTGCAGCTGCATTCTGTTTATTGCCAGTACAAAAATAATTAAAAACAAACAAAAAAACCAACCATGGCATTTCCAAAAGAAAGTGTCTCTTATGAAACCTGTTATGAAACCTGTTAGTAATAACACCCTCTTAGGTAGAGATGGATTCAGTATGGTTCTGGATATAAGAGAGGAGACTCTACACAGAGAAGTATACACAGAGTGCAGATGGCTGTGTGAGGATTAGACAAAATCTTTGCTGAATAGCATAAGGTTCGCCCTGATATATTTTTCACAAAATCTTTGGCTCAGAGGTATGACTAAAAAGGGAGAAGGACCTGGAAAAAGTAGAACAAGAAGTACACCGTGAAGAAACCTGGCAACCTTTATGCTTGCCTAGCATGCCAATACACTTGTGAGTCTTATGAACCCAATGCAGAGGCTCATGGGTTGCTGGGAAAAAACTTAACAGAATTGATTTTAATCCTTTGATGAATGCAAGGGAAAATGCTAGAAGAGCTTCTTTTCTGAAATCAAGACTATAGTTATTATATGAAAGTTAGAGCTGGGACTGAAGACTGTCCCAGAAGTATCCCAGGAATATCCTTCCATTGACTTATGTTGATTTTACCTTGAACAGACTCAATGCAAAATAGAATCCATTTCTTCTTGGCCAGTCGGCTCATAAGATTGCTCCAAAGATTTCATTCAAAGGACAGTGAGACACTTAAGGCCAGAGTTGGCTTGGGTAGAGGTGACAGTCTGAGGAAGTAAAACTGAGGGAGGATGGGAGGAAAGTCAGAAAAGAATGTATTTACAAAATGTCTGTATGAAACTATGGGGAGAAAGGGTTTTCCCTTACTGCTGCTGCAGAGAGGCTTTCTCCATTTATGGACCTAATGCAAGTTATTTAGTTATTAAATGGTATTAAATTTGAAAATTAAAAGAGAGAGATGTGCAATACCATGGTATTAAAGATGTTGCTTTTGATATTGCCTGCATGGCCACCACCTGTTTATTTCCTGTTTGTTATGTGGGAGGTTTTTCCCCTGTGCAGTTTATGGTACAATTAAAATAGAACAACATGTTCCTGTATGACTGTGAGTACAGTTTGGTTTAGTTGAAATGCTTGATCCATTTACACAACTGTAATTCTCTTTTGTATGTATCTGTACTGTTGACTCTGGCTTGTATTGATTAAAACATTTTCATTATATGGAACCAGATTCTTTTCCATTCTTATCACATGGAAAAAGATCTTAGTCTTGCTCACTTCTTTAGGGTTAAGTTTATCTTCAGATCTGAGGTCAAGCTGAATTTTCCCCGCTCAAGTGAGGTTTGCAGGGTTTACTGCTAGTGTCATTGTTATTTTTTGACTGTAATATGAAGACCAGTCTTCGCCAAGGACCATTTTGGAGTCTTATATAACACATTTGCTGCTATTTCAGGAACTTCAGGCATTGTTCATGAGGCCTATGATCTTGTTGTGTATTGTTTTTGTAAGTTTGCTATGGAGTGGCGAGAACTAATTTCTACAGAGCAGGATAAAAAACAGCTGTTCTTCAGACCCCATTGAATGAAACACTTACTGCCCAGTCCTTTGTCATTGTGGAATACTAGATTTGATGATCAAGGCATTCACTTCCAGCATCCATTTCTTATATGCAAGATACTAAATTCTGATAGAAAACTCTGTGGAGCAAGGTACTACTCGGTGTAAACAGAAGTGGCATTATCATGCCTTAGTATTTTCAGGTGCGCTGGGTAAATGGGTGCCTGGATATAAAGGTGCCACTGCTTTTTATAGATGTGATTTATATTCCTTATGCTGTGTTGAAATGCCAGCTTCCCACACTAGGAAACTTTTTTGCTATTCTAAAGAGAAAAGAAAAGCAAGCAACCACCTAATCACAGGTAGGTGTTTTCTATTCACTCCTATACTTGAACGTTTTTAAATCCTCTGTAAGACATGAAATACCACTTGACTAATCAAAAGTCCTTGGGGAAAATTCCTGTAGATTTCACCACTCTCTAGGACTGTCTTAGTTGACTAGTGCCTTCCACAGAGGATATTATTGTCTAGTTATTTGTTCAGACCGTTATTGAACAATGGAGGTAGACAAAAATTAATCAGAATATTATTAGTTGATTAGAAAGGATGAATAAATGTGCATTTTTTCCTGTGCTGACAAGATGGTACCTATCTGATTACCCTATAGCTGAATGGGAACAATGCAATTGAATGGACTTATTCATTGTACATTTTAAATAAAGTGTACTTACAAGTTATTTCTCCTTTGTTTCTGACTACTCCTCTCTATCCTTCTGACTACTCCTCTGTCCTTAGCCTGAACGTGGAAACTTCCTAATAAACATAGCTTTGTCTTAGCTGGCTGTTGAGAAGACAATAGTGGCTTATGAGTCAGCAGTGCAACTGCATTTTAAAAAAATCAATCAGTTTTAAGACTTTGATGTGAAGACCATTAGAATCAATGGAAAGTACTTCCCTGAAATTGAATGGGGTTTGCACAAATATCTGTAATGATTTTCTGATCTAGGGTGCTTCCATTCCAGAAACTTAGTCAAGCACTTTTTAAAAAAAATTTTTGATGAGCATGTAGTTAGGGTATTCCTTCCTGCAACTTCTTATGAAATTAGTTTCCACTTTCTGAATGCATGGACTACAAGTAATGTATTATCTAATGGTACCATGATTCATATCCACTCCTTTCTGTGCATCAAGACACATCTAACCACTTTCATGGTAACAGGATGGGAGAAAGAGACCTGCTGCAAATCCTTAAATGTGGCCAGGATCCATAAAGCACGTCCATATGCACTTCTGACATAAGGATCTGCAAGGAATCTTTGTTACCACCTTGCAAATTTCAGGACAAAATCAGAGAGTTCTGGGTAGTTCATGCTGTGGGCTGGCTGCTTCTTCTGGCAAGAAAATTCAGTCGTGAGTCATGGTAGCATTAGTGGCCTAGCATAAATTGTTTACTCCCTCACTGTGCATGCCCACAATGAACACACATTGATGTGAGCAAAGCCAAGAAGCTAGAGGTAATGCATCTCCAATCAGCATTTACTTCAGTGGATTTTCTGGTGGATTATTGACCAGTTTGCCATGGAACAACGCCACTAAGAGTGGCTGCTGCCTGGCTCCATTTCCTCCTGGCTAGACATATCCCCTGAAATTATGCAAAGCCCTGGACCATGCTGTGTTCATCCAAAAGAGAATCCACAAGCTCAGAGGGAAGAAGATTATGATGATGTGAAGGCTCCACTCTTCATCTGTGCTTGTTGGACATGTTTGGCAAGGATTATCACCAACTGACCTCCCTCATGCTGAGCAGCTGGAGGAATAATGTCACCCGTATTTTGTAAAGTAAAAGATGAGTCAGTCTGTTCTTAGCTGTAATACCTAATGTTGTTTATCTCCCCTTTCCTGGAGAATAGAAAGTACCTGGTATGTTCTGGAAAAACCATAAGCAAACAAGTACATCCTTATTTAGTTGGAAAATAGAAACTCTTACATTGTTGGTGGTTTTCTTCCCTTTAGATCTTCACATTTTGAAAAGTTAATGGGGTATGTCACCTTCTGTGGCTATTTAGATAATTAAATGCTGTCATCACTTCGGTTTCATAGCAGTTGTATACATTCCCTTTACTTGTTTTAATTCTGTGTTTGACCAACAGTGAGGAACAAGCCATTGTAAGCTATTACATATTTAGTCTCTCACTCCTTCTTTCATCTTTTGTAAAGATGGCCAATGCTACAATCTACAGTTTCTTGAAAAAAATGGACACAAAAAGGAAAATGCTAGCAAATACTCAGTTCCTAACTGGGATTAGTGCTGGCAATAGCATAAACTGTTCAAAGCAGGAGAACGCTGCAGTGTATTTTCCTTTAAAAAAGCCAGTGTCCAATATGAATTCCGTCTCCTCAGTAAGAGGAATTACTGAGAGACAGAAGTGTTGCAGATTCTACTAAATTGTTACTGTCTAAATTCTAAATTAATTGTTACTATAAAACAGTGCTGAACATACTACAAAGTTTACTATAACCCTCCCCGCCATAACCTACAGTGCTAAGGTTAAGTTTTAACTTGTAGTAATAACAAAGTCAAATAGCACTCCTGATTTTCAGTTCTGACAGGTGGTTATGCTGGGAACATTGCTGGGTTTGAGAGGTAGTTACCAGCTTATTTGTAAGCTAGTTTTATAATCTAAATTATTAATTTTTAAAGTAATATGAAGAATAAGACCTTTGTGTGCCATTACACTTCCTTATCTTGGCACTTTTAAAGAGGAAATTGGTACTCATTTACTTTACTTTCTCTCCAAACTTCTCACCAAATATAAAAGTCCAAATATAGAAGCCCAAAATACGAAGTGAAGACTGAAATGTGAACATACAGGAAGAGCAGTTTTCTTTGCTCTCTCTTGAGCCCCCCAGATTCTGCAGTCGTTTTGAAGACAAAGTTTAGTTACTTGTAAAAAAATTAAAGAGCAGTATTAGCCACATGATGTTAATTTCAAACTTCAGAGCTGGCACTAGGAATATTGTGATTATGATACCAAATGTTGTGCTAGGGCACATTGACATATCATGCTAATTTATTTATTTTTAAATAAGTTGGATTGGAAAGAAATATTGATATATCTTTAATAGGTTATCTGTTCAGCTATTACCATTAGAAAAGTGCAGGTAGATAGATGGATGATGAAATAGCAAGGTAATAAACAGGAAATGCTTGCAACAATAATGCATTTCTTTTCTCTGCTGCTCCCACCACCACCCTCAAGTTGTTAATACAAAAAATAATACCAAGCTACTGCATCTTCTTCAGAAAACTATGCATTTCAGGCACGGGTGACAAAAAAAAGAAATCCTTATCTACTGCTAATCTTCAACATTAGTTTTCTGAATTTGTCTCTGCCAAAATACCTGCTGCACAAAAGAGAATTTTTTTTTTTTTTGTGTTGATGTTGCTTCCCAGAAAATAAAACTCCTTTGTGCAGATGCCTGTTTCCAAATACTGTACATTTAATGGGGGGGTAATAGAGGGTAATAGCAGAAATTTTGTATAAACCATAACAAATTGGACAGCTCATTTTAGAGAGATCTGTTGCTGTGTTCAGAGTGTGTATTTCTCAAATCTCCTGTGTGCATCACCATCTGTTTCTAAAGAGTAATATACCTGTCTAGCCTCAAGCTATTTTGCCAATGACTCAGGCAATAGCATGAAGCATCCAACAGCTTGATAAAGATAACACTGCTGTCTACTTTAAACAGAGGAGCCATTTAAGCTTTCAAATTGCAGGAAAGCGTGAATTTCTGCATGGAAGCCATACAGTAACACCACAATATTTTGTTGGGTTGGGACATATGAGGCTTGAAAATGAGAACAGCTTCTGGACTGTAAAGTTGCTGGTCAGTGGTCTGGCAATGTCATTAGATGCAGCAGAAAATATTTGTCTTGAAGGTCAAACATCATTGTTTTATATAAAGATTACTGGTTGAATTAATCTGTCCTAAATAGGGACTGATGGATACAAAAATGACACATGCTGTATCTTCTATGAGGCTGTTATAAAAGATTGGTCTGAAGGTAAAATTAACCCAAGCACAGGGGTTACAGAGGTCACTTACTCAAGCCCTGACCCTGAAAGCCATGTCTTAGACCTAATGAGATCTAAAGGTTTGTGGCTGAGCTTTGCATTAGCAGGATTTCACACATTGGACATTTAAATCCATATAAAAGTCATGAATTTATCGTAGTATTACAAACTAAACGAATGGCCTTGTTTAGCTGATGATACAGGCACTGGCTTGTTTGAATTCTCCGTACTGTGTTACATGTGAGGTAGCCAAGAAAACACATTGTTTGCTGATTAATGCGCTGACTTGGAAGTCTAGAGGTCTGCATTCAGTTCTTAATTCTGTCTGGAAGTATTGGGGCATCCATGAGCAAATAATTTATACAAAACTGCTTCTCCAGTGTATATGCTCAAAGAGGCAAATATGTAAGATGTTGTCCACAAACATTTCTGACCAGATTTGCAGACTTATTTGAAATATTTGCAGTTCAGGTAGAAACGTACTTCAGTGTTGTCCCTTCTCTGCAGTATTTCTTTACCTTTTGTTCCAAGCTGAGGTGCTACATGCACAGTCCTCTGGACAGTGGATGCATCATAACTCCACAGCACACATCCACAGAGATGCACTCTGCAGCATTCACAGTGGTGGATGCTCTCTGTTGCCACTGTGTACTATATGGTTCTTCTTTGGTCTCTGTCTGCATGTTATTTTTGAAAGGCACGGTAGTCTCTGAAGAGTTAGGTCCTTCAACCTATTGTGACAAAGCTGTCTTTTGCTTGATGGCAAAAATATAATCCACTTTTTCTCTCAAGGAATCCTGTGATCTGGTATATTAGGCTAACAGTTAGAACATCCACCAGATCTTCAAAACTGTTTGAAAAACATCTGTAAGTGGATGCTTGGATTTTTAGCTATGTCTGCCATTAGACAACTCTGAACGTTATGCCATTTTTGTGCTTCAATAGCCCATCTATAAAAGGGGGGATTGCGATATGTTTGCATCAGATAGAACTAGTATGATTCTTATTTCTGCTACTTCTACTACAACTCCTGCTACCATCAGTATTTATACTATTGACAGAATCAAAACTTCTTGTGTCACAACATATACTAGTGATTGGCCTAAACAAAGGACTATCTAAGTAACAGGTGGACAGCAGCTGAATATAAAGATGAGGTTTGTGTTGTTGAGCGAGAGACAGTACAAGTTGTATTCAGGAGGTCCTGAGCAGCGTGATGAGAACAGTATCCAACAGTATCAAGTGCAAGGTATTGAGATACTCATGAAATAAAGGCTGAGAGTATACTTAGGGAAAAAAATGCTTTACCTTCCCAAACACAATGTGAATTATTTTGAACTGCATTATTAGAAGCAGTAGGTCCAGTCAGATACTCTTTGTAAACTGAAGACGGATGATTTAAAGTACACAGTAGAAAGCAAAAATTTTGATTCATTTGCCTTCAGAAGCAATTACTAATCTTAAAGAGTCAAGAAGTCAAAAATGTATTTGGGGGTCTCTTGCTCTATGTGGAGTGACTGGCATGGTTTATAATGATGTTGGATGACAGAGCTAATATTTATTTTATTCCTTACTGACTGAATTGTATTTCCTTTTTAGATTCAGATGCTGGGGTTCTTTGCTCCTAATGCAGTCTCATAATGCAGTAGTGAACATAAAATCAATAGCCCCTATCTCAAAGCAGTGTAGATCTTCTCTCCTTTACTCCACTCTCCAGACTGAAGTATCAACAAATTATACTATAAGCATGTCATAAAATCTGTGCCCCTTGCACAGCCATCAAATAAGTTGGTGACTAAGTACAACCATTTAAATCTCGTGTGCCTCTCGCTGATCTCGCTCAGGGGAGCCTTGAAGACTACTGAGTATTTGAGAACTGTTTTGTTGTCCACAGGTATAGGGTGCTTGATAAAGGTAAAGTAGGAAAAATATCATATGCTAAGGCACTATTAGGGCCTTGTTATCTGCAGTGCTTCACTAGCACTAGCACTTCTAGCTGCAGAGAAGCGATATGATGCCTGAGGTGGGGGTGAGCTCTCCCTTTGCGATGGTGTCTGCTGCTCCCCAGAAGCTTCTAGACAACCCTGCCCAGCACAAGTGTGGGCAAAGGAAGCGAGCAGTAAACCGCATGGATTCTCACCAAGCCCTCCACCAGCAGCTAGCTGTCCGTCCCAAGAGGCATTTCCCATATGCACTGACAGAACAATGTAATTACTCTGAAGTCAGGACCTACAGGGACTTAAATTTCTCTTTCTTCTGGACTTGTCAGGTTGTCAGAACCAGGTTTGGGATTTAAGATCTTAGTGTCTTCCACATAAATTAGCAGAAGCTTTAAAATTGGTTTCGTTGTAAGCAAGCCCCAAACAATCAGGCTCTACTTGTACAGTATTGAGCCTGCAACTATGAACTTATTACTGAAATCAACTGTAAGAAATCTGCACTGAATTTCAGTGGGATTTGAATTTAAAATTTGATGGGTCAAAAGTAAACCCCAAAAAGACAAACATTAATAAGCCCCCAATCAAATGATATGTTTTTTTTAAAGCATCATAATAAATATGACACATTGTACAAAGGCATTTTAGAAACACTTTAGAAGCCTTGATGATGATAATACACGTCTTGGCAGAGGGCAAGAGGAGAATTCGAACTTCATGAAGTCAGTTTACTAGAGCTCTGTGGCGTCAAACCCTTGAATTACAGCTTATGATATATAGGGTTTAAGTAAGCTTGTTTGGAACATCTATAGTGAAGAATAAGCTGTTTTATAAATCTATACACTGCACAAGTATACTGTAATGCAAATCAAAACAATATTGACACAAAGTACATTGATTGTCCCTGAGCCACTACCAGTTTTAATAATAGAATTGCTGCAGATGCATGTTTGATGTGGCTTTGTTTAAAGCCCCTGTTTTATTTACAGCACAGATGAAAACTGCTCTGCAGTAATAAGCTTTCCTTTCTTAAGAGTGTGTATGTGTTTGTTGATGTTGGTTACCCCCAGGTTCCTGATTTTGAAAGCAACTTTGGCTTGATTCATTGATCAATTTATGCACCATTTACATGCAGTTCTCCAAGTGTTATTTGAAGTAATTGAGTACATATTTTTATGATCTATAAAAGACTCCTTTAAATTTGTACACATGAGGAAACCCTTTATGATGAACCTAAGAGTAACCATCCAAGTATGAATAGCATCAAAAAATCAGGGGCAAAATTTTCCTACAGCACTTCAAGTGCTTAAAAATTTGTAGTAATTCTTTCTTTATTGAAGTTACTTACTGTGCATATGATACTTCTCCTGTGTAACATTCTAAGTGTTTTATCAGCAAAAGTGGCTGTTTTCGCTTCCCACCCACCCCTTTTCACATATGGTAAAAACAGAAGTAGAGGATGATGTGATGTAGAACATCTGCCATGAAGATGGGAATAAAATTGCGAGAGCAGTGCTGATGCCACCTCTTCAGACAGAAGACTCTAGCAAGAAGCCTACACGCTGTGAAGGGACAGTGTGGAGTGGTGCCACTGGAAGGAGGCTGCTGGGAGTATAAAAGAAGCAATTTTAATGGCTGCATGTATTCCTTGAAAGGGAAAATATAACCAGACAGCTTTGATAAACATTTTGAGAGGGCACGACCGGGCTGTATTAAAGGTCTGCCTAGGACAAAGAAACAAAAGTAATTCTGTTTTTTAAAGAAATAAAATCAAACCCCATACTCCATGAACCTTTTCAGTTCAAATTTACAGACTTAGAGGTTGTCAATGGTTTTTATTAAATATCTGAGTAGTTGTCTGCACTTCTATTTTCTGTACTTGTGTTGTGGTTTAACCCTGCAGGCAGCCAAACACCACAAAACCGTTTTCTCACTCCCCTCCCCAGTAGGATGGGGGAGAGAATAAAAAAAAAAAAAAGGCAAAATTTGTGCGCTGAGATAAATGCAGTTTAATAGGACAAAAAAGGAAGGGATGATAATAATGATAGTATACAAAATAAGCAATGCACAATGCAATTGCTCACCGCTCCCTGATCAATGCCCAGCCAGTTCCCAAGCAGCAACTGCTGCCCCCGGCCAACTCCCCCCAGTTTACATATAGTGTGGAATATCCCTTTGGCCAGTTTGAGTCAGCTCTCCTGGCTGTGTCCCCTCCCAGATTCTCACTGGCAGAGCATGAGAAGCTGGAAAGTCCTCGACTAGTGTAAGCACTACTTCTCAACAAATAAAACATCTGTGTGTTATCACCATTATTCTCACACTATACCTGCTACTAGGAATAAAATTAACTCTACTCCAGGCAAAACCAGGACAACTTCTTTCACCCTTCTGAAGAGTTTCCACCACTATGTAACCCTCATCATTTCTTGTGAATCACACTGATAAGCTTCTATGTGTTAGTCTTTTCTCTTTGCCTACTTTATTCTTTTTTAAAGTGTTATCTTTGCACTTATTTTATTAAGAAATAGGAAAGTAATATTCTTTGGGAAGCAACTCATAATAACTTTCCACTTCTTTACCAGTAAAATTTCATGCAAATAAAGTGGTATAGATACATAAGGAAAAATGCGGGTGTGAATCCATACAAGGAAGGAAAGGCAGCATGTGTTCCATTATTGATTATTTTCTTTTATTGCATTTTTTTTTCCTCAGAAATATGGCTACCTGATGTTATAATAAAAAGGAACTCTTTCTGAAGTCTTTTTTTCCCACCTCAGAACGTCACTTTAATAACCTGGCAATGTTTTCTGAAAGTTACTCACTTGTGCTTCTTGACAAAAGACCTCATCCCTCCAACTCATTTTGTTAACATTTCTGTTTCCAAGAAATGCTGGGAAGCTAATGTTGCACATATATTCAATAATTGTTTTAGGACCCTCTGTCTTTTTTACAAGTGGATGGAAATAAAAAAGAATAAATTCACCTGCTTTTAGAAGGATCTTTGCTTTGAAGAAACCCAGCTGGCACTGGGTTTCTATACTTCCAGTTATCTATCCATTTGCTTTCTGTGCCAAATGCATATGACATTATAAATAAAAACACTGAATACAAACCAAGGGAAGACCTACTAGTACAGTTGCTACTCAGATATTCAGGGATTAGGAACATAGTGCAGAATCTTAGAAGAGGACTGCATTGGTTAGTAGTCTTGTTGCCTTCAGGTGTTCAGACATGGAGTATCAGGATGATATCAGGTGATGAGGATGCTTAAGAATGAGTATGCAATTCCCTAAGGTACTTTTTCTGCACTAATCTGCTACACTATTGTTTCCTTATAAACTGCATGAAGGAACAACTCTAAAAAATCCTTGCATCTTAGTAAGCACATATGCATTGCATTTTTATTTTTATTGTGAAATTGTAACACAAGTAAATTTTTAAAAATGTTTCAGATCTCCATATGAAGAGAAAGAAAAATTTCCCCCACTGAGGAGATTTATAAATGAATTAGAACCCTACCATATAGCCAACATTAAATGAAAGCCCAATAACTAAACTGAAGTCCAGTGCCAGATTAACATTTCATATTTGAAGTGTATGATAGATTTACCACTGCAAGAAGTTACTCAAGACCACAGAAATTACTGAAGTGCATTGTGGAGAGGATAACATTTTGGAATCACAAATGACAGTTACCTCCCTTACATTAATTAGGCAAGCCACATTTACTTGATTATTAATAGTGTATGCAAATTGCACAACTAACATGAAATATCAGCATGTACGGTTTTGCACTTATCTGTGTCAGATGAGCATGGGGGATAACTGCAGCATTAAAAGGAACAATATTTATCCATCCTGTGGCATGGTCTGCATTTGCATTCATGGGTACCTGTATGTGTATACCAAGTGATTGTGAATAGGCTTACAGATAGATCAGTACGAAGAAAAGATCCTTCAGTAAGAAATATATCCATTGAGTGCTGGAGATAAGGCAGTATCTTCTTATTCATTTTTGATCTAGTTTTTCAACACCAAGATCTTCAGTTAAGAAAGAATAGATTAGGAACATCTTAGATGTTCTTAAATCCACTGAGCTTCATAAATTGGATAATCAAATCTCAGAAATCTCAAAGATAACTATCTTTGAAGTTACTGTGGTGGATGAGTTGATGGACAACTAGAATAGAGCAGATATACTATTAAGGAAAAAAAAAAGGCAAAACCCCCAGTACCTGTAGTTGTCTATATTATAAGAGGGAGAATATTAACACCCACCAAGTTTTTTTTCAAGAATGAATAGTGCTGTGACCATTCCATTTGCACCATGGGATGCTGACAGGCCTTGTGTGAAAGCAAAAGCAACAGATAAAAATTTAAAAATTTACTAGGGATTTTGTCTTGCATAACATTACTATAAACAATTTGAGAATCCTAACCTATTTTAATCTGCTAGAAGCTTCTCTGTAAAACTGACTGGAAGACCGTTCCCAGATAGCAGTTATCAATCTTGCACCATCAGAATGGATGGAGCTCAGTGGGATCTCTTCAGATTCCGATGCTATTCAATATTTTTCTATATGGCATGACTGATGAAATAAAGCATGCTTTTCACAGGTGCAGCTGAATCCATCCTAGGAAACCTGTCAAAATGTTGTAAGAGGTGTACTTCCAAAATTATCTTTACAAATTGGAGACATGATCTAAAAAGTCAGTTAGGCTATTTCAGTAAGTGCATGATATTACATTTAGGTAGAAATAACCAGATGAACAAGAATGGGATGGAAAAGATACAAATGTTGTAATAAAGTTCTTTTAGCTATACTTGATCATAGATTAAATGCAAATTGCATTGTTATCCTATTAAAAATATGATAAACTACATATGGTGATGAGTATAAAGCAGTATAACCTGCAAAACGTGAATTAGTAACTCTGATCTGCTGTAAGTCATGCAGTTCTTCAGTCAATAATTTAAAGTCTCATACTTCAGGTCTGTGTTTGCATGATGAGCTAAGAATAAAGGGGTTTGCCTTTTGGTATATTTCAGGATGTCAAGGATGTTATCATACCTTCTCTCACAGACACAAACAACTAGATCCTTTTTTCTTATTTGCAAAGTTATCATGGCATGAAATTGCTTTATTTATTGAACTGCCTCATTTATTTTAGTTTCAAAAGAATATTAAACAAGTTTGCTAATCGGTAATAGTAGCTAGTTCGGACAAGGGTGGACCTGGAGGATTGTTTTAAAAGCCTGATGTAAAGTTATTGAGAAGGGGTGGATTATAAGCCTCCCACTTGCAAGGCTCCATACAGGTCCTCATTCCATATCTGGAAAAGGTGTCTAGTGCAATTCAGAGGCCACAGATCAAGATGTAAAGCTCAGATTGACTACCTGAAATAATCAGAAGGAGTATTATTCAAGTAGTGCAGTTTCTAAAGAACAGGATTTGTGAGGGGACAAGGCTGATAAACTCCATTTCTTGTTAAAAAGTACCAATGTGTTCAAATTCAGTATTGTTTTTCTGTAGCATTACATTTGGTGATCATTTTATCTGCCGAGAACAAAACCAGGGTGGATCATTTTGCTTTACCTTCTTTTTAAAAATTAGTTTAATCTCAAACGCCCAGTTTATTTTTTACTTTCTCTGTTTGGTTTGATTTGATGCTGGAAAATTTTGTTATCAGGTATGTTTATTCCTTGGTATAGCCATGTTGTTTTCCACTTGGCTTAGCTCAGTCAGTTGCAGCTGTATTTTAGCTTCTCAGGGTTTGATTGCTGATACAGTTCCTATTCATATAGTGCCTGTTTATGGCCCAGGAGGAGAGCGTATTGCATCTTTTATGGACAAAACAGAAAATAATAGCTCTTGAGCTTCTGTCTCCAACTCCCAGCACAGGAGTCTTCCTGTGCTGGCTGGCCTGTGCCATTGTTGTTTTGAAAGATAGGCATCAGGCCTTGAATTTAACTCAGCACCACAAGGCCTTGGTTTGTTCCCAAACATTCAAACAGACTGGAAAATACACACAAACACACACACACACAAAAAAAGAGATCCATTTTATACAACTGTTCTACTTCAAGTGCCAACATCTCTGTCTCAAAACTGAAATTTGAGTTGCATTAGTTGTACTAGGAGGTCACAGCAGATGGTTTCTCGCAAGAGTGTTCTTTGTATGGGCCATTTTAAAAAGAGAAAAAGAAGCAGGTTTCCTTCTTCTGGAAGCTTTTTCAATCAAGGAACTCTTGTAGAAATTCTGCAAAAAGAATCCTAGTACTAGATAAATGTGGCTTTGCTACAAACAGATAATTGTTCTGAAAAGGATCACAAAACTCATTTGATTATTCCAGGCTCAAGAAGTAATGATACTTGTTGGGGCCTTCCCAACATTCCATCATTACACGAGTTTAGGGCATCCTCCTTTAGTGCAACAGTACATACTGTTGCTTTTCCTGAGTGTCTACAGCTGCCAGCTACTGCCCAGAGACACAAGTTACTCAGTGATTATTTTGGTTCTGGAGAGGATGTAATTATTCATCCCTATTCACAAGTGGAGAGAAAAAATGTCACTTCACCTCCACTGGACCTCATTTGGCTACATAAACTGGGGAAAGATTAAGCAGTGCCCCACCCTTGCATGCCAGGCCACCCCCTGCTAAGGACAGGTAGGCAGCCGTCTAGATTTTCTTACATTTTCCACTGCAGAGCTATGAGCATTGCAACTATTTTGTCATCTGGGTAGGTACAGAAAACTATCGCAGAGCAGTGGGGGCATTGGCTCCTATAAAACATACAGAAAACAACACACTGCAAAAAAATTTAGCTCGTGAGAGAAGCAAGAAGGCAGGAAGTCCAGCAGAGAGTTAATCTTCCCATTACCGCTGTTTTCCACGGTAACATTCGCTTAGTTCAAAAACTTTTCTTTGCTGGCTTTTTCAGAGTCTTTTTCAGATCAGGCAAAAGCAGGAGTCACAAAAGCCCACAGTTATACATGTATTCATTGGATGTATGAAGAAGTACACATTGACACGAGCCATTGCTCTTTATAGAAGTCTTCACTTTCTACATAGGTGTTCCCTACTCATCTTCACATAGCATAGCTACTCCCAGCCAGCAGATCCATAGCTGTGCCTCTTTCACTAAAATGCTGCTGTGTGAGGAGCTGCAGGCATGCTGAGGTTGCATGCTAGTGCTGGTGTGTGAAGGCCAAGCACCAGACAACCGATGATGTGCAGGTTATGAGAGCTGGATCAATAAAAGAAGACTTAAATGCAGTGCTGGCGGTGGCAACAGTACATGGTTCTTTCCTGTTGCATTTTTGAGAAGCAGGACAGCTTTAGTAAATCTTCAGCAAACTTAATTTTATCCTCCTGCATTCTGATGAAGTCACAGAACAGCCTCTTTGCTAAACAAAGAACCGAGGTGTACACAGACCTCAGCTAGGAGCAGAATGACACGACTGAGGCATCCCTGATACAAATCATGCTATCTGCTATCTCGCAATCCCTGAAACATCTGGCAGCAGACATGCTGGCGTACATAAACCTCAAATGTAAGAGTACCAGAATTCTATCAGAACAGAAATAATTCTGTTGACCTGAAGCTGAACCCATTATCTGTGCTAGTTCAAGACAGCATCTGTACTTAAAGGCAGCACCAGGTAAAAATACCATTGGTCCTGTCAAAACAGACAGCAATGTCATCTTCCGTTTTGGACTTGAGGGAAAGTGTCAGCTTGGGCTGTGATCTCTTGAGAAGCAGCAGCCTGCTGCCATTGCTGCTGCAAAGTACAACAGATAATAGCATTTTCTAGAACAGGATGCTAGTTTTTACTGATTCCTATCATCTTGCAGCTAAAGGATGGTGTTTAGCCAGGCCTGCATTGGCTGGTGCTCATCCATCTCTCTTGCTTACTGCCCTCATATATATTTGGATGGTCTCTTCCATGCACATACGACTCATCAGACACTGAAAGGAACTTTCACTTATCTCAGTGGGTAGTTGTTGACTTGTTAAGAAATGCATCCAGTGTAACCTCCCTTCTTGTCAGGAAGAGGCCAAGAATGTGGATGAAAGCTGAAGGGATTTTCATTCACTAAATTCTATTCATGACATGGAAAGAGTTGGAAGAATTTGAGTGAAAAGTATGTACCATCTGTGCTTTGCTTTAATATTTCACCTCTGATGCTGGAAAGATTTAAAAGATTGGGACATTTTGGTTTTTTCAGAATCAAGTCTCAACTTTTCTTCTCCACCAAGATACAACCTGAAAATTCTTGATTTCTCTCTGAGCTTAGGCAAATGCTTCTTGGTGCTAGAAATGAACCAAAGCCTCCTGATTCATTCAGTTAGAATTACTAACATTCTCCTTTATGATCCCCAGCAGCAGGGCAAATTAGCTTTCTGAAGTGTTTAAAAATGTAAAAAGTGTGTCATAAATTCTCTGAAGGTTCAGATACTCATCTTACTACTTTCCTTTTCCTGGCCTACTTGCCTGACTAGCACTAGTGCTGTCCTTGAGCAGGTGCCCAGTTGCCTGGCTCCAAGTAGATCTTGTGAATCTCCAGGACGTAGCAGGAATGTTCTACTGCCTTCATTTAAGGATGGCCATGCTTCTACAGAGTAAGTGCCCAGAGATTACGTAGTTTTAAAAAACATCCTTACGGCAACGTGGAAAGAAAATTAATTATAAATCCAAACTATACTATTTAGGTTTCTAGAAATAGAGGTTCATAGACATGAGTGACTAAGGGGAAGAAAATAAAACTTAATGTAATTAGAGTTTATCTAATGATAAAGTTCACTTTTATTGGCTATTTTTCTGCACACCTAGTGAGGGGAACCGGCCAACTAAATTGCAGAGTGGAATTTAAAGGCAGCAGCAGCCATCACAGGGAACGTGACCACCTCTTGGAAGTGGCAAGGCCCATTTAGTATAGCAGTACAGTGTAACTTTTTCTGTGCTTGACCAAACTACTAGCAAGCCATTAACCCACCAAGAAGAAAAATGCTTTTATCACAGGTAAGGCGATATACATATTTTCAGGTGAAATTTTTCATGCACTGGAGCTAATAATTCACATAAAAAATTAACTCAACAACTCCATGTAAACAAGTATTAATGAGGTCAATATATGTGGCTTATTTCTGGCTTGTGAGTGAGACAAGACTGATGCCTTTATCTTTAAGCCTTCTTAAAGTTGGTCTGTTGATTTTCTGACCATAGCACAAGGTTTGATGTAGATACCTCTGTTGCCAAGGGCTTAATGACTCCTAGAAGATACTGGCATTTAGTGAGTGTTGAAAACAATGTCCCACTTGGTCCTCTCTGAATCAGGATCTCCAAGCACCTTAAGTCAGTATGATATATCTGCATAAAATAATCACGGCAATGCAAAAAGAGGCATGTAGCATTTGCTGGCCTTCAGAAACAAGTAAATAGCTTTATCTGACATGTTCCAGATCGACAGTCTGAAAGTGCTTGGATTACAACGCTGTTGAAAGTCAAGCACTGAGAATGAGTAGTGAAGTTGTATGCTTTACAAGACATAGCTGCAATTATTATTTACGTAATTAATTAGGAGTAGTCAGGATTTGAATATAAGTTTCTTTCCCCTGTGATCTCAAAAAAAATATTGCTTGGTAGAATTCTTGTTTACTGCAGCTGTCTCAGTCTTGATTAAAAAATTGACGTCTGAACTAAGAATAGAACATATATTGTGCTACAAGCCACATAAAAAAATAATATTAAAATTGTGTTCGTTCCTTATAGTTAAGATACTCTCATCTTTCCTGGCTTCTGGTTGTATGAAATAGTTTTATAGTTAAAAGAGAATTTGCATAATGCTTTAAAAAGTCTTAATAGCTATAATAATTTTAATCTACTATGGAGTGTTTATAATATAGAGTACGCTGCAGCATTTAATTGTGTAAAAAGGAATATTGATGCACATCTAATCAAAAGAGTAACGAAAATGTTAAGTAGGATGATTTTTGTTATTTTTTCCTAATTGCATCTGGACATCCAATTTTATTGCTTTTTTCAAGGCCCAGATGACCATGAAAAATGAGGCGAAATCTTCACTCTCAGAGATATGCTCAAATCAGCTCTATGCAGGTGTTTTATTTAGTGTCCTTTCTGGGATTGCACCAGTTGGCTATGCCGAGATCTGATCCTGCCCCTAGTCAAATCAATTAATGCTTTGCCATTCACATTATTGCAGCTAGGTTCAGGGCTTCTGTTATGATTGGTGGGTTTTATTTATGTACTGGAATATGAAAGACAAAAAATATGAGTCATTATCTTCAGTGCGCTATTTAGTCAAGGATCAATCTCATCAAGAGGTGCAGCAGATCTGACATAAAGAACCTGCAGCTGTCCCAGAACAAAACACACATTGCACATAATAACAGCCCCACACAGCTTTCCTCCCTCAAGTGTCCAGGCAAGATACCATAGCATACAATCAATGCAAATCTCCTAGCAGAATGTAATATAGCCATTTTCCAAGGAATATATAATCATTATAGCCAAGGATTTGATGCAATTCATCTTTTCAAACAGTCAAAATTTTCTTTCTAATGATGATTTGAATTGGGAAAGTCTTTTCTTTGGTAACTATAGAATTTAATGATGGCTTTGTCAGGAGAGCATCATTTTGGTTCGATCTTGCAATGTTTGCAATCTTTGAGAGGTTGAGTAAAACCTCATAACGACGCAATGAAGCCTGCAAGATGGTGAGGACAAGCAAGAATATTTCTACCTGGCGCGAGTGATGCCATATGTCTGTGCTGAGTAAGCTTAGGAAAATTCTGCTGTACTGGCTTTGTTTTCAGCTAATACAAGTTGACAACAGATTTTTCATTTTATCAGGAATTCTAATATGTAAAAAATATGTTCTAGGTTGGAACAGAATACTAATATTTGCCTTTTCCTGTAAAATACGAAGTTCTGATTTTTGGGGGGTTTTGTTTTTATTTTTAAATTTAAACATCAAATTCTACATTCTAGTGTGATTATTTCTATTATTATTCCTTAATAATTTCACCACATCGATGTATAAAATATATACCATATCCAAAAATTATCAGAAGGAATATTAACTGTATTAAATCTGATTTTGATGCAAAAATAATTTTTTAATTAAATATTTATTTTTTAAAATAGAAGACTGAAAATAACCTCAAAATCTTTGACATGAAGGGAGCAGCCTTTGGGTTTTTTAACAAATGGTTTGTCTGTGTTCTTTTCACCAACTTTGCATCTTGCTTTTTTTTTGTCATTGTGGTGATTAATTTTCTTCATATTTCAGTACAAATCAATGCATATTGCTGAAGTCTTCTATTAATCCATTATACAAATTCAGAATGCACATCTCCACAACTTTTCCCCTGGCTCTGTTCATAAGAAAAGATTAATACACACATATGGGTTTATTTTTTAAATTATATGCTCTTTAATATGAAAATAATATGATCTGTGTTCTGCAGCTAGAATCTGCTATGTTTCACCCGGGAAATAATATATGTAATTAGGGGATGATGGTCTTGTCTTTTATCACTGAAGGCAAGACAGGAATTTTTTTAGAGACAATGATGATGTATTTTATGGCATTTGGTATCAGTAAGTCCCTTAAGGGCTGAACACAAATGCAAATAAATTAGGAGCTTCATTGCATATTTGCCATTTATGACCTAGTCCAGTTTCACCTACCAGCAGGAATACCATAATGAAAGTAATTCTCTATTAGATCCCTGACACTTGCTTTGGGACTGTAGGAAGAAAAAATACCAAGGCATAACAGAGTTCCTGTTTGCTCCTGAAACTTCAGATTTGTCCTGTTTATGAATGCCAAGACTGAGTACCGTTCTGAGTTTCTTCCTTTTCCCCCGCTCTTGCCATTCTCACTGTGCATTTTTGGAAAGCAGAGTTGATGGGTTCCTGAATACACCCATGCTACAGAACTTCTGTTTAGGAAGCTGCTTATCGTAATATCCCTTTGTTTCATTTATCTGACAAAATTCAATCTACTTACGTACTTAATAGTATATTGTAGCTTATGTCTCAACGTGAATTTTTTTTATAGTAACTCTTCTGTAGTGACTCAGATGCTTTGCCCAGGGGTGTAAAAAGGATGTTTCTCCATGCCTTCAAAATATAAACAGTCTTGGATATGCTTTGCAGTGGCATTGATGCAAATGAACACACCCAGTGATGCTCTTCTCTGCATATGGCATTCAGCTCCCTGCTTCTGTGCTGCTGCCTTGTCGTTGTAGGCAGAATCAGCTGAGCTTGCAAATATTTTCATCAATTTGTATTGCAATGATGCCGTTGTTCAGCAAAGAAAGTTACATCCTGGAACACAATGAAACTGGGGTACAAGTGAGGGTTCCCAAAGTCAAATGGAGTTTGCTTGTGTGAAGGAAATTAAGACAGCAGCATCCCCTACAGGGAACGGCTTTGTAAAATCAGGTCTTACAACCTGGGTGCTTGGCATTTGAGTATTGTGTTAAGATCATGGTGGAGACATTTTGGAGACATCTCTAATGATCTTCTGCCTTCACTAACTTTTTACTGTACAAGACTGTTGGTTTATTTATTTATTTGCAGGAGCTGTTTTCCTGCATGCCCATCTGTTTGGCCTTTGAAATACTTATGCCAGGCAGCTACAACCTGCAAGTAGCAACCTGTAACAAGCTGCTGTTTTCCAGGTTTTCCAGATGATACAGTCTTACTTTGTTTCCTCTCCCATACCTATTTTTTTAAAGAGAAAGTACATTCTTGTAGAAGTCTCAACCTGAAAATATACATGTTTACTGTTACATTCAGTTGTCAGATATTCCCAAGGATTTTAATAAACATACTTCTGCTTTGAGAATAGCCATATCTAGATGGAAAGATGTTTTCAGGTTACAAAACATTTTAGATTGTTTCTTTGAATACGGGTGACTCACAAGTAGCTTATTTTTATTTCTTCAGCCTGCAGCAAGAACAAAAGTGCCTTTACATTTGCTTAAGACATAACACAGTTTGAAGCATTTGCAAACTGCATGCTGAAAATCCTCCTTTTCTGGCTTTCCATTGAATCCAAACAGTATGCCAGTGCATGGTGCTCCAGATACATGCAAATATATGTGCACCTGTCTGCAGTGGAGCTCTTCACATTGATAGAAATGTTGCTGTTTACTTCAGTGATTGCCCATTGAAATAATGATAGTACATTTATATTTAGATAGTAGCATCAATTTCAAATGATCCTGAATAACCTTATTATCATAGGACTTTCTGTCAGTCATGAGGAATCCCTGGGGATTTCAGTGCATCATGTTGTTTGGATTTTATCACAGGAATGGGGATATGGAGATTGGGGGATTTGGGGAATGATCTTTTGAGTCAATTTGTGGTCTTCATCACTATGAATGGAAAAAATTGTTGCCAGTTGTTAAACTTAAACACATTTTTAGTAACACGAAGCAACTTCCAACCAAAGTGGATGACAAAATGGGTGAAAAATGGGCTGGACAGGGGGCTGAAAGGGCAGTGATCAGTGGTGTAAAGTCCACCTGGTGGCCAGTTATCAGTGGCATGTCTCAGGGACTCATACTGGGGCCAGGACTGTCACATCTTTATTAACAACCTATATAACGGGATGGAGTATCCCAGCAGATTTTCAGAGAAAATGGAGCAGATTGTGGGAAGTCTGTACAATGGAAAGCAGGGTTGCTATTCAGAAGTACCTAACCAAGATGGAAAAGTAGGCTTACAGGAGTAACAACAGAGGCAAAGTCCTATAGATGGGATGAGGACCCCCATACCCAGACCAGGAGGAGGGCCAAACAGCTGGAAAGCAGCTTGGCAGAAAAAAACATGGGGGTCCTTGTGGAAAGAAAGGTGAATGGGAATCATCAGTGTGCCCTTGTAGCAGAGAAGGTAGATGGCATTCTGGGCTGTATTAGGAAGTTTGAGAGGATCCTTCCCCTCTTCTCAGCACTAGATTCAGTGCTGGGCTTACCAGTACAAGATAGACAAGGACGTACTGGAGTGAGGCTTTTGTAGGTCCACTGCAATAGTGGGAGATGGCAGCATGAGGCATATGAGGAGAGGCTATGAGCTGGAGTTGTTCATCTTTGAGAAGGTGAAAAGGGATCCTATTTCTGTCTACAGCTACCTAACAGGGTGGTGTGGAAGAGCTAGAGCCTGACTTTTCTCAGAGGAAATCAGTGGAAGACTTAGACGTAATGGGCAACGTTTCAGATTGTTGCAATGAGTTCTCCAAAACAATCATACACACATATGCTTTAGATCCATAAATCCTTTCCAAAAGTTCTATTTTGAAGGAATTTGGGATTTGGGACTATATGTCTCTGAAAAAAACTAGTGCTTTCTCATCAAGTAAAGTTGAAACTGCATTAATATCACATACATAAGTACGTATGCTAAATGGAAGAGTTTTTAAAGTATTTTACGTATGTACATCTAAAATGTATCATTTTATTTAAATAGCTTAAGTACAATCGTTCTGCATTTAGAAATTACTGTGCTTTTTTGTGTATTGAATGTTCTATTTTAATTTAAATCTTGCTAGTCTAAACCATGAGAATCCTTTTCAGTGTCAACTAATCATTTCTAAATATTCTTTCTAGAATGCAAGAGATGAATTTTTTAGCAAACTCAATTCCCAGCCTATCTAGCTGTATTTGTTCATTTGCCAAATGACTGGAGAAGAAAATATAAACTTATGTTTTTAAAGACAGTTCAGAGTTTTTCCTACCTCATGCAAATGGAAATCTTTGGCATAAAAGTGTGCACAAGATTTTAAAGAGGGGGGAAGAGAGGACAAATTCTGGGATTATAGCTGTTATCTAATGGCAGCAACTATTAAAGAGCTTTTCAGAGCATTGCCTCTTTAATATTGAAAAAAGCATCCTTCAGATCCACCTAATATTTTTTTACTCTAATTTGCTTTTTGAAAATGATTCAATTTTTAAAAGTTGGATTAAATATTTTTTAAGTCATTAATAGCTATGGTTGTGTTAGCAGTAGAACTGTAGGGCAGTTATTACACCTCATAGATGTTAACTCTAACTCACAAGTATCACTACAGAGGACAGTAAGTGTGGGTGCAAGACCAGCTCCCTTCTCCATTGCCTCTGAAGGATCCTGGACAAAGGTGACAGCTTCCACAGTGTAAAGGAACTTTGAATGTGTTGTACTGATGGAGAAGGAAATCTCCTTCTCTTCTAAGCATAAGCTGCAGTTTTAGTTTGGACATGCTCTGCCTTTTCACAACCAGGCCTCATACACAAGCTTCTGTGCCATACATAACAGGGTCCATCCTGCTTCAGTGAGAATAAGGACTGTAGAAAGCAAGGTTAGGGTAAATAAGGCACATCCATCTTCCATATCGTAACCATGCCTCTTCCATGATGGGCAGAAGAGCACAGGGTGCCTAAGTTAATAAAATGGTGACAAAATCTGACAGTGAATTTCACGTAAGAAGATTACTGGTTGATTGGAGGTATTCTACTTCAAATAATTTACAGAGGGAAAATGTCATTTGATTGTACTTCAAAGACCAGTTTCTTTTCGATGCTTTAACACTTAGCACTTTTTGCCCTTTTGTGTTAAATTGCAGCAGTGCATTTCCAGGCTACTTTTTCCCTGTTTTAGGCCTTCTTTTGGAAATGCTAATATTTCTAGAGAAAATACATAGTATGTTTTATTACTGCAGCACTTCCGAACTCCAAGGAATAGACCACATCTACAATTTTGGTAGCACAAAGTAATGATTTTTAGAGACTTATTAGTGGAACTGAATGAAAACTGCAAAATGTATCAACAAAGCATTGACAAATGTAAAAATGAGTGGTTTAGATGCTCCCTTGCCCCTCTTCTTCTAGCTTTTAGCAAACAACAGTTTACCATGACCATTAGCTTTGCAGAAGAAGCAGAAATATGGTTGATACTCAATGACTTGATACTCTCCTCTAAGCTATGCCTCTGAAAGGGTGTTTTTGAATTCCCAGATCTGAGTGTTTATACCAAAGTAGTTTGGATGGGACACTACTGGAGGGAAAGTGTTGGGCCCCTTAAAATTTCTGTAAGATTTCTGAAAGAGAACCCCTTAAAAAACCTAGAACAAACATCTTTCTTTTCTTTGCACCTCAGACTGTGATATCATGAAGCACATAAACAATACTGAAAGAAAATTAAATTTAAATTAATGAATATTATAGTAGCCTATTTTTTAAAAAGATGCCTCCAGAAAGCATGTAGGTGCCCACAAAAAAATAAAACCCTTCACACATTATTTATCATCTTTCCTTACTATGTTTAGATAGATAGTTCCTTTTAAGTAGCTTGCTTTTCAGAGCAAAACAAGATTTATTGGCTTATTTCAGGTCTCTCTCATGAATACATTCATTCAGAGAACAAAAACTGCTCTGTGGTTCTCACACCACTCAAATACCACTAAAATTGTCTTCAGATACCTCTAAAATTTATCCTGCTCCCATAAGAGCTTAGTGAGGAAGCTGTTAACACCCAGTGGCACAAAAACCACCAATTACATGTTTATGCCTTCAGCATTTGTCTGCAAAGCCAGTTCCAAGAGCAAGGAGCCTCCTGGAATAGGCTGCAATCTTCTAGTGTGGAAGTATGCATGCTCTTGCATAAGGTGGTGCTTCCAGAGTGATTTCCAGTGGCTTTTCTTTCCAAGAGGTTGGGCAGTCTTTTGCTACTGTGTTCAACTGGTAGGGGAGACATGTCAGGCTAACTGTTACGGGACTAAAATGACTCTTCAGTAGTGTAATGCTGTTGTATCTAAGAAAACCTACCATCAATTGACAAGGTTGGACCATGATGTACCAACTTAAATGATAAATGAACCCCTGAGATCTCATAAACTGTGGGGATGGTGTTCAACCAGTGTAGTAGATGGTAAGCCTTCAAGAAGCACCTGTATGCCAAAGAAAAGGGTTAATGTGACACTTTTTGCATAAATATTGAACACTATATATGTGCCTTAATGTATGTTAAAAAGGAACCATATCATTCATTTTGCAGTAGCCCTCATCACTAGTGCTTAGTGAAACCCTCCCATATATTTTTGTCCTTCTCTATAGAGCTCTTTGGGCATTTTGTCATGGCTGAACACTAGTACTTTCCTATTCAGGATTTCTGTACTCCCCTCCAAAAATGTATGACATGATCTGTATATCTAGGTCTTATGTGTTGTGGGGGCTAATTGAATAAAACTTTTATTGGTCTTTATAATCCATCACAAAGAACTCTCATATACAACCATCATTAAGGCTAAGTAGAAATAGAAATAGAAATAGAAATAGAAATAGAAATAGAAATAGAAATAGAAATAGAAATAGAAATAGAAATAGAAATAGAAATAGAAATAGAAATAGAAATAGAAATAGAAATAGAAATAGAAATAGAAATAGAAATAGAAATAGAAATAGAAATAGAAATAGAAATAGTGTCGTGAGTTGGACATCCAAGTCCAAGGATCATTAAGTCCAACTCCTGTCCCTGCACAGGACAACCCCAAAATTCACACTGTCTCTGAGGACATTCTCCAAATGCTTCCTGAATATTGTCAGGCTTGGCGCCGTGACTGCCTCCCCGGGGAGCCTGTTCCAGTGCTCCACCACCCTCTGGGTGAAGAACCTTTTCCTAATATCCAACCCAAACCTCCCCTGGCACATCTTCCTGCCGTTCCCTTGGGTCCTGTCATTGGTCAGCAGAGAGAAGAGATCAGTGCCTGCCCCTCCTCCTCCTCCCCTTGTGAGGAAGCTGCAGACCATGATGAGGTCTGCCCTCAGTCTCCTCTTCTCAAGGCTGAACAAACCAAGTGGCTTTAGCTGCTCCTCGTATGTCCTTAATGTACTGTTGCACCCAAACCTGCACCCAGCACTCGGTGAGGCCGCACCAGCGCAGAGCAGAGTGAGACAATCCCCTCCCTCGACCAGCTGCAATGCAGAGCTTGATGCCCCCAGGACACGGTTGGCCCTGTTGGCTGCCAGGGCACAATGTATGTAGCTGAGACAGAGATCTTCAATCATGACAGAAAGTTTCTCTGCTAAAGAGGGGTGGAGAGCAGCACAGTCCTTGAGGCTGGATGCTAAGCAACTGCCATACTGAACTCGAATCTAAATTTGCTGCCTTTTCCTTGCGCGATATTGTCACATTCCACCACAAGCCACAGATGCTCATAGGAAAAAAACAGCGTCTTTTATACTGCACAGGATATCAGTGTACTGAAAGATAATTTTGGGAAAGCTAAACCTGAGAACAAACACAACATAAAAGCTGTACCACCTATTGGGGAAAGTTGCCTAGCATTCAGAGGCCTTTCCACTGCTTTCAAAGTTATCATGCAGTCACCATTTACTTTGCTATTAGAGGAATCCCTTTGTAGACTCCTTCAACTTGTCAGTACAGTAAAACTGTGTTGGGTTGGTGAGGTTTTTTTTCATTTTGAGAGTGTGTGAATGTGCTTGCCTGATAGAATAAATTTGGTATGCCGGTTCTAGGGTGCCTATTCATTACTGTCCTCCTGCTGTTCACATTTTATTAATGAAGCAACCCATCACCCCCCTACCAGCAGACACTTAATTCCTTCCCAGAATCCATCTGCTTTCCATGGTCCTTTGAAACCACCTTTTTATGGAATCAGCTTTAACAAAGTCTTATTTCCATGGGTCAATTAAATACCAAATATTGTTATTTCACAGCTACAGCTCCTTTTAAAGTGCTTCTTAGCTGTGATTAATTCTAAGATGATTTCTGGGGAGGGGATTGGACAATCAAGATCGTATTTTAAAATAAATTTATTCTTACAGCAGATCATGATCATAAAAGTGGAAAATGAACTCAAAACAGGAAAATTAGGAGTGTGATCCTGCAGATGTCCCTTACTCAGGACCTGCTTAGACAAGTAATCACACTGGTTGCTTATCATGGGGTGCATGATATTTTAAAGGTAGTTTTTAATTCTAATGATGTGTACTTCAAAAGTAATCAGAGAACGTACATATCCATCTATGATGCTTATATTTGTTACCAGCTTAATAAAGAATGACTATACACATAAAATTACTTTAGGTGCAAAGGAGAGTAAGTCTATTTACAATAATATTTTGAGAATATCCATCACCCTTTCAAGTACTGAAAGAAATTATACTTATAGTCGGTATACCTTGTAATGGTTTATGCAGTATGTCAGCTATAAAATATATATTTTAAATACTCTGTATTTCCAATTGAAAGCAACATTTTTACCAAATATAAAAATCACTTTTTATATCTTCAATATTATGAATATATAAAATACATTTTAATCCTTTATTAAATATTAAAAGGTGTCACTTTTATGACCTCTCTACTTTTAAAGGTCACTTATGCTTCAGCGTGGTATCGCTACTGAGGTAATAATAACACTTTAATGTATAGTGGGGCATCACTGAAGAAGTGGTGGAACGTTTAACAGAATGGATGTTGTGGGACCTAAGAAATGGTAAGGTTTGCATTTAATTTGTGCTGAATGCCCATCTTCGTCTTCCAGTTCAACATCTGCTGCTGAAGTTGGGGGAATATGTAGAAAGATTTGCAGTTCACCTCTAACTTTATTATATAAATTATTAATTTAACCACTGACATTCAGTTTATCCCTCTCACGTATTTGCACTGTCTGGGATATTTTTAAGTTAAGACAACTTGATCCATGGTATTTTAGATGGTGGATAATAGATTGTGAACTGTCTCTAAACCAAAATGAGGTGACCCGTAACTAAAGAGGAAAAAATTGCTGTACTCAGTAACCATTGCATACGTGTAACTAATGCTTTGATGGAGACTGCTTCATCCTGAGAGCCGTGGCATTTGAGACCTATAAAACACTTATGCAGCACAGATGTAACTCACAGTTCTCAATAGAGGATGAAGACATTCTGAGTGGTGGAGTTGAATGTACAATTACGTTTTGTAATATTGGCAATGGATTCAGTAAAGTTCTCTTCTCTGGAGTACTTTGTATGTTTGTACTTAGACAGGACAGTGGTGGTGGTGGTGGTGGTGGAAACTGTTCTGGATTTTGTTCCCATGGTCACTCCTGTCACCTGCTTCACAAACCATAGCAGTTGCCTGCCAGTCTCAGCAAGGAACTGCAGCTTGGAAATCCTGGGCCTGAAAAATGAAACATGATTTTTCTTCCTTGAGGTAATAGTGTCAGATAGGGTGAATGTTTATCAACTGGATAAAAGGGAAAAATGGTAATTGTTTCTGGTTTTATTGCAAGAAGCTGTACTTGGGCTAACAATTTTATGCATTAAATTTACGTTATACATGCACGTGTATATACCTATAAGATTTATACAAGAATAAAAGAGAAAGAGATCTGTTTTTTAGCATCAGGTATCAGTCATGATTCTCTGCTTATGGCAAAAAGATACTGTGGCTCTCAGCCATTTGGTGGAATTACATGGTCACATCTCTCAAGTGCTCTTTTGCTAGCATTTGGCTCGACATCCTTGCTGTTAACGTGCCATTCTGTAAAGCTGTTGCTAGAATGTTAGAAAGGAGAATGTATTCATTCCACATCAAGATGCATAAGCAATGTTGGAAAGTCACAATATCCAGGCCTGGTCTAGGCTATTCTTGTGTTTGTCTGAGCCATTAAGTTTAAAAGTGTTTGGGAGTAAAGTATGAGCCATAACCTCTGATACAAATATTTCCATTCTGCTATTATGATTTATAAACCCAGTTTTTTGTAAGTAATACCAAAGTGCTGCTCCTTCTGTGTACACTGCTGCTTTATGAAAAGCAACAACTTTGAGGAGAGCATTCAGTTGTGAGTAAATATTCAGGTTCTTGACCTTCACATATATAACCCACATGTCAAGGTAAGCTGGAGGATTTATCACTACGGGAAAAAATAATTTCAACTCCATAAACATTTACTAACAAATCCTGGCTGTAGATAGGGAAATAATGAATAGATAGTCTTAAACAAAGGAAAGATGGGACTTTGAAACACAGGGAGATTTTTTGATATAAGCCCAAAGTCCAGAATGTTATATTAACATAAACAGATTTCACTGTACTTTAAGTAGACCTTGATTTTCTGTGCACTGTGACATAACACAAGTGGTCTATCAAAGTAACACCAGGCTGCATAGTATCGTAATAAAAATAAGGATTGGCTATATCTGGGATCCAATGAACATATAAATCAAAACTCCAGATATTGTTTTCTCCTTCTATTATTTTTTTGTTCAATACATTTCTAAGAACATAGTTTGTCCTAAACCAGCCTAGTCCTGGTAAAACTTCTATGCCCAGCTGCACCATAAGACCACACTTTCTTTCAAAAAAGAAGTATGTTTATAATCAGCTGTTAACTGAAAAAAATTAAAAAGGAATTTCTAGTCTCCAATGTTTCATCTGGATTGATATAAAAAGAAGAAATTTTAACATTTTGCATTGTCTGAAAAAGTTGGTTTTAAACAATAAGCTATGTCATTTTAATGTCGCATGTTTAAATTTAAATAATAAGGAAAATATTTTTCTTTAACAATAGGAGACAGTATACTAGAATGTAAAATAGTAAACATCATGGTATAAATAATACCTGATGGTGAATGTTACAACATAAGTCATAAATTACAATCTCAAAATGATATATTTACTGTATTGCAAGTAGCATATAGCATAGCTCCCTCAAAAAATTCAGTGAGACCATCATATTCCTTTAAACACTTTTTACATTAACAGATTACAATTTTTGACTTGATTTAGTGGTGAAATACATAAACATTGTAGCATCTCAATCCTGATTCATCATCCAACGGGGATTGGATGAATCTGAAAAGAAGGTTCAAGTGAAGTAACTGTGAATACTGTGGCCTTAGTGGTAATCTTTGGCTGTTGTTACCTCATTGTCTTTTAAGATAATGCTATTTTTCCCCAGTTTCCCTTCTTTCTTCTGAGAAGACCCTTCTGTGCACTTACGGGAATGAATGTGATATTTATTCTACATGTATTTTACAGATAGCTGTTGGGCAGATAGTAATTTGCGTGATGACTTCAGCGTTGCAGCTGGATAGACTGAACATTTACTTCTGTTTGTGTTGTTAAGATATGAAAATAATATTTTAAAAAAATAAGATTTTTTGTTCCAATCACAGTAATGCTGTTTTCTTTGTAACAAAGTGCTCTACAAAAACTGTAACTTCAAATGTAAACATGACTCCCAGTGCCCCTGCCACATACACAAACAAACCACCTAATCATCAACCTGAAATTGCATTTTAACCATAGCAACCTGAACACTTACCTTCTGAAATGCTTCATTAATGAAAATACCAGGAGAATTCTTTGCATCTAGAAAATTACAGTGATTTAGAAATATTTAGTATTTCATTTGTAAGCTTCTAACCTGTGGGGAGTCATTCACTTTGGTCATTCAGCTTGTTTTATTTTTGCTTTTAATTCTGTATGTTTCTGCACTGATTTTAAGTTTTCTCTGGGCAGAACGTAGGACTAAACATTTTAAAAGGAAATCTTCTAAATGTTCTGTGTTTCAGGGGATCTGGTTTTTTGTAGGTTTTTAATGTCTACAACTACATGAAATACAAATCTGAAACATGGTACAACCATATAAAATGTAGAACAGCCAAAATGTTATTTTTGTTTTATTATTATTTAGCCTTTTTTGCTAAAGAAAAAGACTAACTCTAGATTCTTCTCTTTTGCCTTCCCACAAGCACACGTTCCATGGCATACTTGAGAATTGGGGCCTCACCTGCTGGATGATATGCCAAGAGAACAGTTTTAATAGCACAAAGAGTTGGCAGCAGTTCCATTTTTCAACAGTTTTATCATCTCCCTTGTCTCATGATTTGTTCTTACCTCTTGCATCAGCATCATACTCTTCAAAAAAGAAAAAGTAATCCAGTATCCCCTCTGCCTCCAAATCCCCAAAGCAGTAATGCAACAGTTCAGTTTAGCTACTGGAAGAGAAATACTTGACAACCAGTTATTGCAGATTATTCAGCTGTGCTCTAAAGAAGACAATATGGTAGATAATGCAATCAGAGTAGAGTATGAGTACTTGTATCATGACAGCACACAAAAATTTCACCATGCAGAGAGACAGCCGTATTAGCTAATGTGCATTTGTAGGCAACTAACTGCCACAGTTTGTAACAGGATTTCCACTGAAAATAGGAACAATTTTTGTGTGTTAGGAAGCTACAAACAAATCCACAACTCATATTCCTCCCTCAGGCCGTACTTCCTGGCTGTCCTGGTTTCAGCTGGGATAGAGTTAATTTTCTTCATAGTAGTTAGTACGGGGCTACGGTGTGGAGTTTTGCTGGAAACAGCGGTGATAATGCGGAGATGTTTTAGCTGTTGCTAAGCAGCGCTTACACTGGTCAAGGACTGTTGCAGCTCCCCATGCTCTGCCGGGTGCACAAGAAGCTGGGAGGGGACACAGCCGGGACGGCTGACCCCAACTGACCAAAGGGATATTCCATACCATGTGGCGTCATGCTCAGTATATAAAGCTGGGGGATGAAGGAGGAAGGGGGGACATTCAGAGTGATGGTGTTTGTCTTCCCAAGTCACTGTTACATGTGACGGAGCCCTGCTTCCCTGGAGACGGCTGAACCTGCCTGACCATGGGAAGCAGTGAATGAATTCCTTGTTTTGCTTTGCTTGCATGTGTGGCTTCTGCTTTACCTATTGAACTGTCTTTATCTCAGCCCACGAGTTTTCTCACTTTTACCCTTCTGATTCTCTCCCCTGTCCCACCAGGGGGGAGTGAGCGAGCGGCTGCGTGGTGCTGGGTTGCTGACTGGGGATAAACCATGACACTGGCATAAAAATAAAGATCCACTCATTGTTTCAAAACCTTAACAGATGCTCCTTCAGCATGAAGGTTTCTGCGGAGTATTTAGAAAACAGGTAGCAAGTTTTATTTCTTCATCTGGTAAGGTAGCAATGACTAGGAGGCAAATTCAGTAATAGTCCCTTTTTGTCCTTGTCTTAAAACAAGTTCAATTCTTTGCTTATTTGAAAATGAAAATAAGAAATGTGTATTATATTTTAGAGAAAGGTTAATCAACTAGTGAGAGAGTCCATAAAGTCAGGTCATAGATTCCACTATTGTTCTGCTGGTAGTGTTCGTGACACTGCAAATGCCTGAAGACATCACAGTGTCCCTGGTTCCTTGTTTTAGGGAGAATTAAATTCCTGCCTCTAGGTAAAATATGTTTTATTTCGGAAGGTATCAGCCTCACAGGGCCAAATTTTCTAACTCTTCAGTGTTATGTCTTTGTACTACTTTTGACAATAGTGAATGTAAATTGTACAAAAAACATTTTTGCTGTGCTTGAATGTTGGAGGGAGAACAAGTATTGATACACATATAAAAAAAAAGCGTCTGGCTGAAAGAAGTTTCTAATGGAAAGTATTTTTTCATGCTCCCTATGAAGTACAGGATTAAGAACTCCCACTTTCCTTCACCAGCCTTAGTTTGGACTTTTGGCACTAAAAAGACACATTTCCTTCCTTCAGTTTAGCTTTTCAAATAACAGGAACCTCAAGTGGAGTAGATGAGAAGTAGTTTAAACATTTTTAGGAGAGGAGGAGGCTTTTTGTCAAGAAGAGGTGTGGACTTCTGGAGTTTCGCTGAGCTCTGTGCAGAGGAACCTCTCATATCGAAGGTCATCAATCCAACACTCTCTATTGAACTGTCCCATCTGGATGAAAAGTGGTCAAGGGGAAGCCTGGTTAGCGAGCGCTTGCCAGTGCAGAGCTTGTTGCTGCTTGTCTAATGTGACCAGTTTATGCTCATCTCATGATGTGCACTTTCCTAAACGAGTGGGGAATAAAGCTATGAAGAAGATTAAAATTGCTTTGGAGCTTCCTTATGAGAGATGAAATTGATAGCAGCTAAAACCTGAAAAGAGTCTAATCAGAATGGAATGATGTATCAGGGGAAAATAGAACAAGAAAGCAAATACATGTGAGGAAAAGAAATGAAAGTTACATTTTTGATGGCTAAAGAAAAGTGAGATGATACTTAGGCAGTCTTTCTATAAATTTTTCATCACACCCTGAGAAAGAAAGCAGTGCCACAGCTGTTTGGGTTTGAAACGAAGAATCTTGTGATAGCTGATGCCACGGGTGATGCACGGATTGGATAGGGGCTCTGTGCTTGCTTAATACTCCATTTTTATCATGCTTTAATCCTATTCTGTTTACTGTTAAAATAAAGAAATGAAACCAAAATGACAAAAGCCAAGCCATCATAATCTCAGAGGTTCGGAAAAGTATTTTCCTGTGTGTCTCATGCTCAGAAAGACTGCCTTCAATAAGGACACCCTGTTTTTTTAACTTTAGCTGCAGGTCCTGTGCTGCTCTGTTCTTCCCCAATCCCCAGTTAAATTTCTTTTGACTCCTAGTAAATACTGTCCTCAGGACCCTTATTTCTTCAGTTCTGATCTAGGAACTTCAGATAGAAGACCTTTCAAAAAGGGAATGATGGTTATTTGGCCTATTTTATCTATCTTCTGTTGCCATTCCTGTTCCTCATGATTCTGAAAGCAACTCCATTGCTATCAAAAGAAAATGAAGCAAGAATGAATTTGCAGAGGTTTTTTTCTTTCCAGTGTATAAAGCTGTATATTACACTTGTGTTACACAAGCATCTGCATATGACAGGAGAAGCTGGCATATTGTGGTGTGTACAAAAATAGGTGAAAAGCTTTCCCAGCACAGTGGCAGTGCAGAGGCTTTTGCACAACTCAGGAAGCAAGCTCTGAACTTCTCTTGGAGCTTATTCATGAAGTATTCACCAAAGCCAAAATAAGTATCTCAGCACATCTTCTTAGAACCTGGAAGTGGTTCAGAGCTGTACAACATTAGAAAGTGAAAGATTAGTCCAGTTTAATGCTGTCCACAATAAAATGTCTCAATATGCTTTCAAATCTGAGCATTTTCTATAGCCAGAAGTGTTCTCTCAGTTGCTTTTTAAAGTGTACTTCCATTACATAAAACTTAAAAGATTTAATATAAAAAAGATTTGAAAAACATTATAGAAGTATTAATGGTTCCCCTGGATTTGTTAAACTTATTTCTTGTTAGAGGAAATTATGATGTATAACGCTTGATAATTTCTGAGCAAGGACGTAATTTTAACTTCAGCAGTGTCATTTTATTCTATAAAGCTGCTTATTAGTAGTAACGGTGAAGCCTTGCAAGCTTTATGCATTATAAAACCCCAAAAATATGAGCTGCTGTCCAGGCTCATAATAGTGCCTGACATAACAAAGTGTAGGTTGTAAGGCTGTGAAAACCAGTACCCATCAACACAACAGGAAAAACACAGGCACAACAGCTCAAAACACTGATTCATTATCTCCCCAATCTGTAACTAATTTTCACTGCATAAAGATCATTTAAGTTAAATATGAGCCTTGCAGATCATTGTAGTCTAAGTGTATGAGCAGAATTCCCATTTTCCTGAGAAAACCTTGATCCTAATAAGCTGAAAATTTTTGTCATAAATCTCAGTTTGTCTTCTTACCTGCACTCTCACACACATCCAAAAGGCACTCTGGTGAAGAGCATGGAGTTTTGCTGGTGCAAATGAGGGGCAAATGGTGCCCGATGCATTTAATCAGAAAAGCATTGGCTTTCGGATTCACCCAAGGGTGATACGTGTTACTTTCCTGGCCAGTGTGACTTTGCACACATTTTTGCATGCCAAGTTGCATCAGCCTGCCACTGAGAGCAAACAAGTGAAATAACAAGTCCCCCCGGTGTGCCACAGTATAAAATCTGTGACCCAGATTCTCCTAGCTCTGCATGCAGCACAGTTCAGAGCTAGAGGGGTGAAAACATAGCCTTATGCTGCTGGAACCTTGTCTGCTTAAGCCAGGTCCTGAGGGAAAATATTGAGAGCTCACTTGTACTGGGACACAGCAGCTAGGAATCACCAGACTATCGGAAACTACTGGCCAGTTCTTTTTACTTTTTGCAAGTGACCAAGACCACTTTCCCAACTGTGGGACATGGTGCCACAGCACGTTCTTTGTTCTTCAGAGGATAGCTGCACTGGGTTTGAGGTTGTGGAGACACACAGTATAAGGTATGGCTTCTAAGCTCCAGGAAAAAAATGGGGGAAAAAAGGGCATGTGGCATTGCCCTTCTCCAGTGGAGTCCAGGGTATGAGGAATGCACTGCAGCAAAGTGGCTACATTCTTTCCAATAAGCCAGTAATTTTTTGGGACAAGGACATTTTTTGCGTCTAATTTCTCATCATATAATCTCTACAGGTTCTCCCAAAGCAAAGCCTAAGGCGAGACAGACTCATCCTTCTTGACGTTACGAACAGAAATGCTGTACCTGGGCATTATAATTTCTTTCAGGGAAAAATATGAGAAACCCAGAGAGGCCAGAGTAGACTCTGGAATGTCCTTGACAGGAAGTATTGATATCCTTTTGTGTTGTGGGTATTTGTGTATTTTCAACATTATTAAGGTCCTGATTCAGGAAGGTAGGGAAATCTTTTCATAACTTTCAGTGCAAGAGGATGCCTACTTTTACAGTGATTGACCTCAGCTAGAATATCTCTCTGAAGTACTGGAGAGCATCTGCTAGTTTTTTGTTATTCCCAGATGGAATAATCTATAACACCTGAAGTGATGTTTCTGTTTGAAGTGCCTGGCAGTCCAGCAAAGTCAGCTGTAGTTTAATTTTCAGATTTTGATGCAGTTTGTGTGACTCTCCTGCAGTAAATTTTTAATATACATAACATATTCAGAGAGCTTTGATGTTAGTTTTGGTAAGGAAGGCAACAGGCTCCACCAGCATAGCCAAGGTGATGTTCTCACAGGAAGGGGATGATATGAGAGCATGTCGATATTAAAAGTGCACCTTCTGGATTGTGGTGTTGGACAATGAGCTTTGGGATTCTCACTGAAAATATAACATACTGTATTTGCCTAAGCTTTCTAACAGCTCAGCGTACAGGTGACTTCAGTGACAGTACAAGGGAAATAAAAGCTGTACCTTACAGGTCATTCTATCCCTCTGCATACTGGAATTAAGAACAAAAAGCAAGCCTGTAAAATAAGTCTTTCTAAATTGTCCTTGAAAATTGTCAAAGACTAATTATTTTGTTAATGTTGTGTGACTTACTCAAAGGCTATTTTTACCATGATATTTTCCTCACAATGAGAATGCTTCATTCTGCTTCAGTAGTTAGTGAATGTCCTTGAAATGTAGGTCCTAGGTTTTGAAATTATCAAGGGCTTTCTGAAGCGCAGACCAGTTTACTTTGTAACTGAACTGGTTCTCTCTCTTTCTGACTCATTGCATTTAACAACAGTAAGTTTTCATAAGCAAACGCAGAAAAATACCACGGTGCCTGGATTTGAAACCTTATGCATTTATAAATATATGTGCATATGTGAAATAATAATATTGTATGAATTTGAAAATGTCTAGATCCTCTGTACAAGATATCAGAACATAAATGTTCATTAGTAGATCCAAATCCATATGTTGTCCTTTTCTTCTCTTTTTATTTAGTGCAAGTGTTTGGTTATGAAGGTAGTAGTACGGATGTCTCAGTGTCAACAAACACTCCTTGAATGGTGCAGTCAGGCATAGCTATGTTGATTTCATTCAAAACATGTTGATTCTCACTGCCTGAAGGCAGTTTACTTTTCTAATGTGGACATTGTGCAAGATACAGCGATCCTTTGTTTCTGTAAAATACAGAGACCTTTCTAGATGATAGCAAGGGTTCGTATGTTTAAAATAGGGATTAAAAATCCTAGGAACATTTTGGAAGGAATTTCTGAGCAGTGATCATGGTTGTTCTTACCAAGAAAGTACACTCCGTCGCATTTGCTTGGACTCAAACAGAGCTTACAGTATTGGAGAAAAACAAGTGCATAGCGCATGTAAAAAAACTTTCTGTTTGCAGTGCTCTCTCTACCTTTGGGCAAGGATCTCTAGACGAGCCTCTTCACCTAATTCCGCTGGAGTCCCATGAATGTCCTGGCCTTATTTTCCATTAGTCTCAAACTCTTATTTATGTTTCTTTATGTATGTGTGCGGAGTGGAAGAGTACTTGGCTTACCTTTATCCAGTAAGTTTTCAGGGAAAAAAAAAAGTGTGAAATAGCTGTTGATCCAAAAATTCTGAGTCAAAGTAGTTTTTTTCTTTGGCATCTTCAAGCAGTATTGCTCTTCAGGCCTGTTACTTCGTGTCCGTATTCAGCTATGAAATAACATTTCTAAAACATTTAAAAGTGCAGAATGGAGAAGCATGGCAGAGGAAGTTGGTCCTTCTTCTTTACAGTGGAATTGATGCTCTTGTGGTAATATCGGATCCCTTGATTAAGAGTTTGTAAAATTCTTTTTGAAGCTGTGCAATGAATCAATCTCTCTCTGGAAAAGTTTGAAAGGGTGTAAGTGAGGATGCTGTACACAAATACCTGGGGTATACTTATTAACTTCTTCAGTCATCAATTACTTCAGCTGGACCAAACTGACAATGTCTAGAGGTTACTTAGTTAATGAGTTAGCATTAACCCTTTCCAGCATTAGGTTATACCTTCCAGTCATTAACACCCATATCAGATTCCCAGCTACTAATTCTTATCTTTAGGTAAACATAGAGACTTCTACAGGGACCAGCACGGAAGTAGAAATTATAAATGGATGGCTTGAAAGGTTGGAATGAAGAGGAAAAATGGGTTGCTGTTTCTTGCCATACTTGGCTGTAATTGAACCAGGAATTACAGTATTATTACAATATTATTATTGTAATATAATTACAGTGAGATACCGAGTTGGAAGGGGCAAGTAAATGTTAGGTGTAAGAGGTAACTTTGTTCACATTAAACCTGTTTTGTAAGGATGAGGATTGTTTTTGCAGGAGGCCGTGTGTGAAGGAGGACGCTTGAGACAGGGGTTGCAATATGAGTATTGACATATAAAACAGTGGATTTATGGGCCTTAAGTTAAGATAAGAAATATTAAACACCTCATGCTCTGCAGTTCAGATAAATAGAGCAATTTTTGTGTTATCTGTTTCAGATAAGCAGGTCTCCGAGAAATGTATTGTTGTAGTCATCTGTACTTGATAGCTTACAGCTATGGCTATACATTTAGCACTGAACCACGTAATGCAGCCTGTGGACCTAGAGGACCTGTAAAACTGAGTTGCAGTAGTAAAATCTTTCCCAGTTTGTCTAAGCATGGGTCAGTGTTTCATTTAGCACTGTGGCCTGGTCAAAATGTTCGTCTGCTTTTAAGTCGGTGGGGTTGCTAGCTCTGTCATGGTTAATGTCTGCTTTTAAAGGATTTTTTTTCCTGAGGTTGACTGTAAATTAATGTCCTGATTTCTTACTTTCTTAAAACTTTTTAAAAGCACCTCATCTTTAAAGTTAATGATATTCAGTTGAACTCTTAGTTTGACAAGACGTTTGTAAGGGAATTTCCTTTTTTACTTGTAAAACTCATAGAAAGGGAGGACCCTTACAGATATCCTAAGATTCTCACAAAATTGTAGCTTTGATTTTCTGACCAGTCTGACCAGTCATATTCTGCAAGCCAGTCTCTGCTCTGTCCTCTCAAAGAGGTACATTTTGTTCCTACACACTCTCTTATGCCTGCAAAAAGTGGAAAACATGTATTTCAAATAGGAGTTCCTTAGATCAGTCTTCATGTCCTAAGAGCCTAGAAAGACAAAGTGCAAGATAAAAAACCAAACACCTGTAGTAAAGACCAAATGTTTGGGGAGTACCTGTGTTTCCTATACAAATACCATAAGATGTCTAGTCAAAACTAGCCCTAGTAAAAGTCAAAACTAGCCTTATGCTGAAAGCTCATTTGTAACTTGCTTCTGCCCAGCTTGCAATCCATTGACAGGGATGAAAAGACTGTCACTGACTAAATTAGGAAGCTTTAAAAATGAGCCATTATTTAATCGTGGCATCCTAGAAGGAAAACAAACAAAAAACAAGTAAGGGAAGGGAAGGGGTTAAAAATATTCTTTAAAGGTTTGTAAAAGTTTTATCAGCTAGGTAACATCTGCGAGGATGACTTCTGTTTGTTTGCTAGTTAATTTACGTTGTTTATTTCTGAATTCCTTATCAACTACAGTCTTCACCAGTTTCTTCCACTAAAAGTCCAGCCAGAGATCTACAAAATAAGTTCTGATTTGCTGTTGTGTTCACGTTGACTAGCTTCGAGGTTTTTTGTACATTATTCAAAATGCAAATTTGGTTGAAAGAGTGGGAATGGTTATAAGCCTTGTTTTGTATAAAGCACATATCACCAGCTTCCTTTCCAGTGTTTGAGAACTCACTCAGGATTTCTAGAGTATGGATAGTCATCAATACCAATAAACTACTTGGTATGTGGAAGGAATTGGCATTTCTAAGCAGTAATTTAATTTTACTTTCCTTAATCCACACAAGATTAAAGACATTTCTTCTTTCTTACTGAGGTAGTGGGGAAGGCTGCAGGCTTGAGCAGGATCGATCAAACCGCCTACTAATCTTCTCTTCCAAAAGCTGTTTCTAATTTATTGTAATGAATGTGGATATGAAGAAGCCATGTGGAGCGTGCTGATGGAAGATGGTCAAATGAGATGAAAATGTCTATGTTTGCAACAAAGATGTGCATTTCTTAATTGCAGCCTAAACATTACAGCCTTTATGTGGCGACTGATACACCAAAAAAAGAGATTCCTGTAAAACTCTGGAGGTTCAACTCTTAAATGTCACATCATCACCATACCTCCTTTTCCTCAAATGCAGAATAAGGAGTAACTGAGACCAAAAACTGAAAAGCATCTAAAAGGACTATAAATTTATGTTAATATTGCTATCTACTCAGAGGAAACCAGTCTAGTTTGACTGCTCAGTGAGGTGTTACCGAGACCTATTTATACAGACATTTCATCTTATCTTATTTTTAGAAAATCAGAACAGCTGAAGCAGCACAAACTGCATCTATTTGTAAAAAAGAGGGGAAAAGATGATGGTATATGTTTTAATTAGCTAATTTGAAAACAAAGACAAGTTTTATGGGTTTTATGGATAGAAACTGAAGTAAATGAAATTGTGGGTGTCTGGAGGAGCCCAATTTTTATCTCAGTAAACTGTCTTTACATATGATACATAGAAGGAATACAGTTTCATACCCAGATAGAACAAAAAAATCTGTAGAGAACACGTTAGTAAAGTAATCTTGTTACTGGTGGGTTGAGGACATTGTCCTCTGTTGCGAGAGGTTCAAAGCAGATCTCGGCACTGATCATGCTCATGTAACTTTGTTCTAAGTTTGCTACACATCTTTTTTCTAGGTTTCTCCTCTCTTTTGAAGTAAGCCTCAGTCTTGCCTTTTACTTTCAATTTTTCAGCCTTTAGCAGAAAAGGTACCCCAGACTTGATGGATAAGCAATACCATAATTCAACATAGATGTTAGCATTGATTTTAATATTGTTTAATCATACATAGCTCTGTAAACTGACAGAAATCCTGGAAATCACCCTGATTTTTCTCTCCTCTGCCCTACCACTCCTTGAATTGTACCTTATGAAATGTGTTGATCTGAACTTTGTTGTAGTATCTTGCCAAATTTTGTAATCTAACTTACAAATGTTAATCAAAACCAAAGGTGTATATTAAGGTTTCAGCCCTTCAACTTTAAATCTTCCTCAGGTCACTCAGCCAGAATATTCAAACGACAAAACGAAGTGGTAGTTGCAGTAGGAACCTACAGAAAATAATGGGCTAACGTTCCTGAAGAAAAGTAGACCTGACTCTGCCTTTCTTGAAATCATTTGAAGTTTTGCAATTATTTAACAAAAACGTGGTTGAGGCTATGTATGAATAACTTGGAACAGACTTTAAGATACTGTAACGGGGCAGCATTGATAACTGGTAATCTTCCCGACCCACCCAAGCCCCCCCAGCGTTCTGATTATTTCTGTCCCTGGTTTTGATTTTATGCTTCATTTTTAATGTAGCAAGAGCATCATATTTCAGTCAATTACAACAGTATATATTTTGTTTCCTTCTAATGGGTTCTCATATCTTTCCAATGCACAGTAGCTATATGATATCTCTTAATGGCTTGAGGTCACAGACATACAATACCAAGACAGACAGGCAGGACTTTGCATTAAAAATCTGAATTACATACGTCCATATGAAATAGCCAAGAAAAGGGAGATCTTATTTCTCAGCTGCATAAGAACTGTCCTCTACCTCCTCTTTGTTCTGTCAGGACTTTTGTATGTTGTTTAACGCAGAGATGGTGGAAAACCAGGGAGACATCAAATAATTTCATAGTCACAATTCACCAGGCCATTCAAACTTTCATATTCTGCAAATGTAAAAATGGGTTTGACTCCTGTTTTGCATAAGAGGTCATGTTTAGTGTTCAGCAAAATTAATAGGAGCCTTCATATTAGTTTCAACATATATTGGATCAGATTATTAGACATTTGACTCATCACATTTGAAATGACATATGTGTGATCATATGCTAAAATAATATTGAAAATTACTATACCTTCTGCCAAAAACACCAGGAAAAACAAACAAATAAACAAACGTGTTTTTCTAATGTACATACAATTTTAAATGCTCCAAATTACATTTACTCAATCAAATCCTTGTCAGGATGAAAGCCTTGCAGGTTGTGGTTTTGGAGATAATTAATATGTTCAGGGAATTGCTATACTTCAAAGGCAGAGTATTTTCCTGTATTCAGGGAAAATATGTAGCATGTATACACCATGAATACTGTAACATATTCTTAGACGACAGGAATATCTCAAAATATTAAATAAATAACCTTTCAAAGAGATGAAACATTCTAATTTTGTTGCTCTCAGTGACGCTCTGTTTATATTTGCATCTGTCCTGTGGAGAGCTCAAGGTCTTATAAGGAGAAGAAAGTTTTGACTCCTAAGTTATCACCACTAGAAATATGTATTTATTTCTCTGGTATTTAAAAATATCAAAGAATTTCTTTTGCAGTGACATACTGTAATGATGTCAAGATCTTAAAAAAGACCATGGCATTAACAAGACAGAAGGCTGGTTTAATAGAAGATTCATTGATAAAATGTCATTCTGACATAGCAAGTAATTGTTCTTCAGATATCATGAGGCACTATTGCTCAGGTGTTTGCTCCTGTGGGCTTAACTATGAAAAAACTGAAATACAAGTTGTTTATCATTAATCAGTGAAACATGTGAAGTGACTAGCCTATTACTTATTGTAATTCATTGACTCCAGTCAAGAATTATGACAGGTTTTTAGATTTAAAAATATTTTGAGTAAACATCAACTTGATATATTAAAATCTTTTAAAATGAACAATTGTATAGAAAAAAAAATATCACAGATAACCTGCTCACTTTGATGGACAAAGAACTGCAAATCATGAGACTTTACAAATAAATCTTTTTCCAGAAATATCTAAAGGGTTTTACTTTAAGAAGTAGCCCAGGGTTGAAGAAACCTGGCAAATGAAGACCAGTCTGGAATAGTTGTGATGATTCACAGTTTGATCTCCACTGAGATTCTCAGAGACAAGGAATCCCTTTAGAAATAATGAGGGAGGAAACATGAAAAGATGATTTAGAAGCATGTTTGGTCTGAAGTAAAAATACATGGAAAGATTAATTTGAGGGAGGCAAGTAACTTGATTAGGTTTGCCATCTGGACAGGGTGCTGGGCCATCTTGTCTAGCCTGTGCTTTTCCTAGAAAGGTTGGACTAGATGATCCCTGAGGTCCCTTCCAACCTGTGATTGTGTGATTCTGTGATTCCTTTGGAATTCCCAGTATTCTTCTCATTTACTGCCAGCTGGAAATACTACAGGGAAGGGGCTGCTTTCCATGGGGAAGCTCTTCCGGCCCCACCAGAACCTGACCGAGCACCTCCTCTTTAACAGCTCCCCGAGTTGTTTTCCTTTTGCACTAAGCAATGATGGCAGGGGCTCATACACCAGCACCGTGCCCAGCACCATCACACACAGCATCTGCAAGTACGGGGTGCCTGTGCAGTAGCTTTCAGCAAAGAAGGATCCCCAGCAGCTAAAGAGTATTCGAGCTGACACTGCTAAAAGAGTAATCTTATCACTGTATTTTGTCAGTTCCTGACCTAGTTTCAAGTCTAAAACAAATGCCTGTTTTAGGCTGGTAGGTAGAGGAAGTTATTCAAGTGGTTTAGAACCTAAAAAAAGAACAGGTAAATTTCAATTAAAAGAATCACCTGGGATTTGAGGGGAAAATATTTTAATTTTATTTAAATTTTATTTGCCTTAGAAAAGATAAATATTTCTGTTCCACTGCAGGGAAGTGGGATCTTCTCCTTTTTCATTATCTCAAGTACCGGAAAGGGTAGCATCATCAAGAGGGAAATACATCTATTGAAAAAGAAATAACATAAACACTGAAAAATTACATAAAGAAACACAATTTCAGGAAAAAATAATACGCAAATGTTGCTTCTGTACAGTTCCATTGGTGAAGAATTTCATCATTCATTTGTGAATTCTCCCTCATTTGAAGAATTTGTTATAGTGCCAAGTCATTTCAGAACCTTTACAGCTCGTTTCTAACTTGATCTGTTTGGAATGCTACTAAGCTTAGTCTTAATCATTAATTTTTGGGGTCATAATCCATGTTTAAGAACATTTGCAACATCCCAGTAGTGTAATTTACTCCAAATCATCCACAGGTACATTTTCCCCACCCTTTGCTTTAGCACAGTTCCTTGGGGGTTTCCTTGGTTCCTCCTAGGTGAAAAACAGTGTCCCTAAGCACAAAATAACATGGAAAACCAAACATGCTGCGACCGCTGATATTTTCAGTAATTTGAAATAAGAAGTATCAATCTTTCATCAATGTTTTAGCATTGTGGATAGAAAAATACAATCTAATTTTGTTATCCCTGCACAAAGCTGCCAGCGCAAACTAGCTGTTTTCACTGGATTGAGAGTCCTGTGTTTTGCCAGGCTAGTTTTTCACTTTCTCCTGTGCTTTAAAATGCTCCTGGCTTTTGCCCCTTCTGGCTTTCTTTAATTTGTATACCTGAACGTATACCTGTGCAACTGTATCTCCACAAATACACACAGTTTCTTGCATCCCTGAATTTCCTGTGTGAACACTCTTCTCCTTCTCTCACCTTTGTCATTCATTTTTGCAAGTGTATGTACGCTGTCCTCTTCCCCTCCTCCACGCCAGACGTGATAATAAGGTTCAGTGGATAGGTATTCAGAAACCATGGATTTGAAATGAATGGTCCATTTTTGCAGTTATCATCTCAAAAATGGTTCTTTGCACAAGAAAGGACTCCTTCCAGAGTGATCAATCAGCAGTGCCTTGTGTTGTCAAAAGCTGTATCTGTACTGTTCAGTGGAGCAGAGGCCAAGAGCAATCTAAAGCTTAGTGTCGTGTATACTCTACACACTGTGTGTCCACATAACTTACCCCAGCATCTGGCGGGGATGACAGTCTACCTACAGCACAGCACACTGCTGCACACGACTCCAGGACCTTCCCAGAAAGAAATCACAATCTCATACGCTGCACATTTGCCACAAAGCAATTTATAATATACACTGTATTTTCAGGCCAAGAAATTGCCCCTGTATGTGTGCCCACCACATTCAGAAGCGGACATAACTAGGAGGTACATTACTTGTATCTTGTAGTTTTTTTTCTGTGCAGTCTTTGGTTTAATTTAGGTGTGGTGCTGAGCTGGAAGCACAGTGTGAATTTAATCATGACCGAGATACACGTAGGGAGCACAGGAGCCTCCTGAGCTGTGAGGGTGTGGAGGCTGCCATTCAGTCTTTCTCAGAGTGTCCAGAAGTGGAGGTCAGCTTTGGTTTTAGTCCCATGGGGAAGAATAAGAGAAGACAATTACTTCAGAAGGAGCTGTTCTTCACAGAATGGAGTCGTCTATTTATACTTTAGAGTGCAATGAATAAATAACTTTTTGTTACAATGAATAAAAAAGAATGGAAGTAAAAATGACCTTAACTCTGAGATATGTTAATGTAGCCTATCTATAACTTTTCTCTATTTTAACTATATCAGAAACCTGAAGCTTCAATGTTGTTATTACTAAGATTAGTCTGGCATTGAGTGTTAATTAATTGTAATTCCTAAAAGAATTAGCAGATTTCTGATTCATTCTGTACAAACGTGTTTCCTAGTGAGTCGGTGCCATAATTTTGGGAAGGATACACTGTAATTTTCATGTGTATCAAAAGACAGAGTCCCTTTTAACTGCAGTGCTGGAACCAGTTAATTATAGAGCTATCCACAACCTTCCCGTACTCCGTGTGTGTTTATATATAGAGAGAATATAAATGCATGAATCTATGCTTAGTGTAATTTTTTAGTGCTATTATTTGAAGAAAATTTCCAATATACCTGGTTTACAAATAAGCAATTACATATTTTCAGGGATTGCCAGATGCTTGCCCTTAACTTCCCAAGATACATATTTCCCTTTTATTCCCCTGTATATCTGGATAAAAGCTGTTTTCTAACTGTATATGCATTGTCCATATGGCTAAAAAGCTGTTAAATGTCTGGAAGATTATCCAGAGCAGCAGTGCAGTTAAGCTTTATGTTCAGTGAAGTGTCATTATTTTTCAGGAGAGTAAAAATCAAGGAATATTAAATGGAAACAGATAAAAAGGTGTTATTAAACAGCCCCTTAATTAGCCAGTTTGATTTCCTTTTTGATCTTTTCAATTAGCCAATAAACTGTCTTTAAAGTTATGTTATTGGGCAGTACATCATGGAAAATCTGTTATTAGAAAGGATTTTAACAAACTCTCAGCCATTTGTACAAATGTAAATGTACTGTAACCCTTAGCCAGCTAGCTAAGTAGCCATCTGCTATATAGATGATCACTCTGATTATGTGCAAAGACAGCAGGTCTCTACTGCAAGACTTTATTTTATTTATAAGGCTATATACATTGGCTTCCATTCTAATTAGATTTTGCACAGCTATAGCAATGTATGAGGCACTTTAATAAATGCTCAACAATATCTATTCCTCTGCCAAGCTGGCTTAATATAATGAGATGTCCTTCACAGAAATGTTCCAGAAGAGATTGTAAAGGGATTGCTTACCATTTAGTCTTATAAGGAGTTAACTAGGATTCTGTAACAGCAGAGGTATGTAGATGAAAATCACATGCTGAATTTTGACTTGCATGGCACTACAAAACTCACATAAAACTACTAAATTGTGGAGATAAGTTGCTTTACATATTAATCATCCTTTGGCAGAACTACTTTTCTCAGATAACAGCATCTCAGATTACTTGCAAGTACAGGAAAGGTTTAGTGCCCTAAAAAAATATTTTTGAATGTGGAACCAATAGCTGCACAACTGTTTCGACTCTTCTACTGATCTGGAGGTACAAAATTCAAGCCTCCAGAAATCACTGCTGCAAGAGATCCTTGCAGGGAGAGCCCTTCTGGTGACTATACGGTGAAATTGTAATGATTGGTCTGTGTCAAAGCCAATAAGCCTAGACTTCATGTTTCTGTTTAACTGGCTTTCATGCTAGAAATCCTGATTCTTAATGAGGACAATTTATCCATTAGCTGGAGTAATTATACAGCTTCGAGAACCTCTATCAAAAAGATTAGTTGTTAAAGAGACACTGTCAAGTGGTCGAGGACCTACATGTCAGTTTTGTCAGAGAGAAATTTTTCCACGATGTTTGTAATTCCACTGACAACCATGTTTATCATTTTTCTAAATGTCATTGAAAATTTCAGTGAGGTCAGCATCGTGCATCTGAATGCGAGGAAGAAAATGCAGTTGCACATAAAAATGGGTGACTGACCAAACAGAGTGAAACATCCAAAGCAAACAGTGTGCTGCAGTTATTGCATTGTTACATACTATTTGTTTTACTAAGCAAAGGTGAAATTTGCTAGTGTGCTAAAGAAAGAGGGTGCCACTTCCACAGTAAGATTCACATGAGTGAACACATTATAATAGCTCCCACAAAGGCATTATTGATGATAATAAAATCTATTCACATAATTAAAGGTGATATTCTCCCTTTAAGTCCAGGAACAAACAAAAGAGGTCAGATGAGAATACAGGCAATCCTAGCAATGAAAGCAATGAAACAGGACAACCAAAACTCTAATCCGAATATTACTATTTAAGTTGAACATGTCTAGGTATTAGGTAATAGACCTAATTTGCATTAAAATAAGTTTAAAAACCGCATTACAGAGCTACTACATGACAACTTCATGTAAATTGTCAAGCAGGGAATAAAAAGGTTTAGGAGGTTTACTACTTATTAGGAACTAGCTGAATGGCAGCATCCTCAGCTTGCCAAGAAGGAAGCAACACCACAAACATGTGATACAGTATGATAGAGTTTAATCATAGCTGAGAAAAAATGTAAGCCTCTTAAAGTAACAAATACCTGACTGGTTTAGCATTGCTGCCAAAAATAAAGGCAGCGTGGGCTTCTGGGTAATCTGAGTGTGCAAGCAATGGAAAAAGGAGTGAATATGATGGCTCAAATGTTCAAAGAGGTGCCAGTTTAATACATTTTAAAAACCATTATATTTATTCAATTTTTTTTCCCTGCACTTTTCATTGTCTTGCCTTTAAAAACTATCACTTTGTGGTAATCATCCCTATCTAATTACTTCTTTGTGCAGTTATGCCTTTTCCACTGTCAGAGTTTGACAGCCTTTCTCTAGAACCATACGTCATATTGGAGAAATACGGAAGAGGGGAGCGTGCCAAACTCTGCGGTGGCAGATTCGGTGTGGTGTGATGGCAGCGTGTACTCTGCAGTCCACGGCCTTAAACACACACAACCTGTTCAAACACAATCACTTTATTTTATAGCTCTATTAGTTTAATAGGCAGCTTGAGTGTGGGGAAGAAAGAGCAGTCCTTTATGATCAAATAGCTTTCCAGGAGAGAAGTATTTCCCTAGAGATATTTCTCTTTACATTGTTTAGTTTAATTGTTTCTGTAAGACACCAACAGGCAGACTCAATTTACATAGAACATCTCTGTCTTCTCTTGTTTCCCTGCCCTCCCCCCCCAACACCTGTGTCCTCACCCCCTGACTTAGATACCTCTTCAGCTGTCCTATAAATACTGCCATGCATTGCAATGAGGCAATTGAAAGTTATATCTGATATTTAACTGCTTTCTGGAAATAGGCAGAAAATTAATAGGTTAAGTGAGTGAGTGTGCTTCAAAGAACAAAAGGGAAACTGTTCGGATGTGCATTTTCTGAACCCCAGAAGCTGAGTGCAATTGCTTATGTTATTACAGCTGAATAGGAGGGGTGTTTTGATTGCATCAGTGCTATTAAGTGCTTATGATTCATTCTTTCTGTTTTGTATTTTATCTCTAAACCTACCATAATTATCTCCACCTCTGACATGAAACTCTCAAAGTCCTTGGAGGGATAGATTCAAATGTGGGCAGCATGGTCTCATCTTTCAGAGACAGGAACTATTACAATAAACAGATTTCATATGTGAGTCTTTAGGCTGACACTGTAAAATCAGATATTTTTGTGTGAACATTAGCAGTCCCTGTGTGTATTTCATACGAAGCAAGAACCATGGTGCTGCAGGCCTGGCTTTTAAAAGTACTCAGAACAGAATTGTAGCTGAAGTCGGTGGGAGTTGTAAGTGTTCAGCCATTCTGAAAAAATGGCCCTGGGGCTTTTTATTTGGGAATTAACAGGAAAACTGAGAGAAAATAAAGTTCCTGATATAATAGAAAGCCAGCATTTCTTTTTCAGAATAGAACATGTTAATAATTTCAGCAATATCTTGTTATTATCAAAGGAAATACATGTGAATTGAACAGTCCAAATCCTTCACCTTCCTAGGAAAAAGTTACTGCAAGTGACAGTAGATACTAAATGTTTAAATGGCAGTTTCTGTCTCTGCATTACAGCATCAATGTGCCATTGCATATGTTTGCAGTTTGTCCATTAATTATATCTCATAATACTCATTATACTTTATTATGCACGTGTGGGGTTTGCATACAAGCATTTCATCCAGTGTGTTCAGTTAGTTTTTAAAAACTGCCTCATTATCAGTCTTTACAATGAAGTTAGCCATGCCAGAGAGCTGTCTGGAAACCACTGAAGAATTTGGCCCTTCGTTATCAAACTAGTCTTTGCCAATGACTGTCTGAGACGTGACGGACGGACTCAAGAGGCTCTGAGGAATGACAATAAAATTCCCCAGTGAAATTATTTGATGAATAGCTGAAATGATGCAAGTTCTAAAGGGGTGGAAAGCTATGGACTGTCTCCAATAAAACACTTTCCATGACAACCCCAGTGACCTTTTCTTATGCTTTTAAGGTACTTAATGCCAGATTTTTGTCCGAGCCTAATTGGTTTGTGTTACAAACTATTGAAGGTTCATGGGGCTACAACATTAGTACAACATAGTGTCAAAATATTTTTCATACACTGGAGATTATGAGATACTTGTTAGAAAAAACTACTGTAAGCTTGCAGTTTTGAAGTACTATGCTTACTGAATATTCCACCTTAAGATAGAAAATGTCCCCTGAGTGTTATGTGGTAAGTGGCTATCTCAGAGCAGACCTTAGAATTTCAGCTGTAAAACATGTTTTAGTTTTAAAACCACACAGGACTGGTACACCAAGGAACGATTGATCTACCATGACTCAGATGGGCATGAATGTGTAAACTGGTTGGTATTTTCTGTCTTCACATTTTTTGATTCTGTGCTTATGCTTATAAAGAGAAAAAGAAAGAATATACCAAATTCTTTTGGGAATGTCCCAAAGAGAACATGAATATTATAGGACTATTTTTAGCTAAATTGAAATTCCTGATGTATGGCAATGTCCAAGACTAAAAAAACAGCCTTCCATCCATTCTGGTGATTTCAAAGACATTTTGGAGATCACTGATTATTTTTCTTGATTTATGATATATGTGTTGTTGAATTTTGTCATTTTGGCTTTGTATAGCAGAATCACAGAATCCCAGGTTGGAAGGGACCTCAGGGATCATCCAGTCCAACCTTTCTAGGAAGAGCACAGTCTAGACAAGACGGCCCAGCACCCTGTCCAGACGACTCTTGAAGGTGTCCAACGTGGCTGAGTCAACCACTTCCCTGGGGAGATTATTCCAATGGGTGACTGTCCTCACTGTGAAAAATTTCCCTCTCATGTCCAATAGGAATCTCCCCAAGAGCAACTTGTGTCCGTTCCCCCTTGTCCTCTCCATGTGGATCCTTGTAAAAAGGGCATCTCTGTCTTTTTTGTATCTACCCCTTAAGTACTGGTACACAGTGATGAGATCCCCTCTAAGCCTCCTTTTCTCAAGGCTGAACAAACCCTGTTCGCCCAGCCTATGCTCGTATGAAAATCCCATACGTTGCATGAAAATCAATATGAATTCCAAATCTAAATACATTTTCCTCTTCTCTTTTTAACTTGTGCAGCAGTGATTGATGGGCTAAGTCTGTGAGCAGATTTTTGTCTTAAGATAAACTTTAATTCACTTAGAATCTAAACATCATTTCTGAGGGGTCTTAGCTACTGAAAGCACTTCTTGTGAGACATGCCATCCTTGATGTACCTACAGTCCTTGGCAAATATCCTGGATAGATTCCGGAAAGATATAATTTCACTTCACAAAGTCAAATATGCTTTTAAAGGGTAATAATAACTAGACATTTGGGAACATTCTGAAAAATATATTCGTTTAAGCTTATTCTCAATTCTGAGGTTATGTGAAAAACGTCAATTTGGACCCATGCATGGATTATATAAAAAAAGGAAAACTGTACCATGATAATAGAAAATGTGATACTTCTCAGATATTGGGTCTTATGAGTTAATACTGAGAGAACAGGTAATGATCTCTATCTCCAAGGTGCAAAATCACTGATATTTGTCCACAAGAAAAGGAACTCATTTACATATTATCTGCAAAACAGCAAAATAACAGTATCTAACTACACAGTGATGTGTGCATTTAACTGATAGGTTTGCACATTTAAATAATAAGTATTTTTATTTTTGCTTCCTGATCTTGGTCTTGAGTTTGACAATAAGTATATCTCAACTGAAACATTTCAATTATAGTGATGACACCTCATGGTTTCCATACTTTGACCTAGAATATCATTCAGCAAAAGACTTCATAGGTGATTCTCCCAGCCATGCTGAACATACTTGCCACTCAGTAATACATGCTTCCACTGATTAAGTAGGAAATGAATGTGAAAAAGTTGTCATAAAAACAATCTGTGAAAGAATCTCTCAGTTCCACATATTCCCTTGAGTTTCATGTCCTTTTTTTTCCCATTACAAATCATTTTGCTTGCCAAACACATCAACCGTAAGCATCTTACAGGAGCTTGATAATGGAATGGATGCCCCACTTTATGTAAAGATGGATCTAGTTAAAAGGAAACTTAAATTTGCAGAAATGATAGGCTTGACCCTCACCTTGGTCTCACACAGATCATTAACATGGAGTTTGATTTAGTGACATCAATAATCTTTCTACTGTCCTTCTAGTGTGGAGGGAATTAAGTTCCCAAATCAGCAATTTCTTTTGGACAGCATACCAAGCTTTTCTCATCCATGTAGCATTTTATATCGCCTCTTTAAGATCATCTATTAATGGAAAGCAGCTGGCACAGTGGTGAATCAGATGTATCAAAACTAATAGCTATTACTTTATATCTTTTTTTAAAGGATTTTTACATTTTGGCGCAGCAGTCAGGTGACTATCGAGCGAAGATGTGATGGGTTGGTGGAAGTTCTACCTGATGTAGCAGATATAACCCACAGTTTTCTCTAATAAAGTAGATCAGCCACTGTGACTTAAACAGAAAGATAAAAAAGCTGTGGGTTTCCATTTTCCTTTTGATATAAGTATTTCATTTTGGATAATGTATAGCCTTGCATTACCACTGTTACACAAATAATTGATAAGTCACAAGTAATAAGCTTCAATTGTTTAAGCTCTGGTAAAAACCATACCAAAGTACTTCCAGATGACTTATATTGTATGAAATTCTCTCAGTAGTTGCTCATCTGTTACTGATAAGGGAGACACAAAATAAATCATAGCAATATGATTTGGGTAAAATTTTCTAATGCACCTAAATGGCAGAAGATCTGATTTTTAGGGTATTAAGCTACGCAACTATGTGGTCCGGCATTGACTAGAATGTAAATGCAGATTCAAGTAGGATTTAGCACTTTATCTTACAAGCATTTGAAAATTCTGTGATATCTTCTTTGCAATTTCTAAACATCTAAATACTTTTGTAAGTCTTGGACTGTAGAAGTCAAAGTATAAAGAGACTTAAATATCTGCAGAAGTATTGAAGAGTACAGAGTTTAATTCAAGAGGAAATGAGGAGCCAAGGTTTATGATTAAAATATTTCAGATACCTAAACCCCCAAAAATGTTAGGGCCAGGATTTCCCGAGGTTCCTAAAGTTCTGTTAAGATCTGAATCTTATACTAAGCAGCTTAGGTCTCATCTTTTTCTTAAACTGCCTTATTTCTGTATCTGCATAGTATCAAGGAACCTAAAACATAAATCCAATAATTCTTTTGGGGTTTTGTTCAGGCTTTATTTCCCCAGGCACTCTACAGTCTCCTTTCATAGTAAAGCTATTACAGACCCTGATTACAAGAGTATGTTTTGTTTATTTATAAGCTTTCAGAAGCTGTTCATCTTTATTTTTCTCATCACCTTTTGGCATTAATGAATGCTGCTTTAATATACTTTGGAAAGGGAGAAGAAAGATATTCTCCCAATTCTGAAGAAGAAATGAGGTACTAAGAGGTGGAGGGATTTGTTCTAGTCACACACCCAGACACCACATCAACAAGATTATGAGCCAGGTCTTGCATCTAAACATGTTCAGTGCACTTGCCCTTCGTAACACCCCTGCGAGATAAGGAAGTACTATAATACTGAATGTACAAATGAAGAATTGAGTCACAGGAAAACCAAGGGTCAGATACTAAAGGTACTTAGAGGTTTATTACCTTGAAAATTTCCAGAAACCCTATAGGAAGCAAATAGCTGGAGCAGGGAATTAAACCTAAGCTTCCTAATCCTTGAGCTACAGCTCAAACTGCTGAACAACCTTCCTCCTCCTCCTAGGAAAACTCCTGCTATTCCATATCATACACTATCTGGGTCATATCCTGAAAAGCTTGTTTCCTTTCTCTACTGGTGTGCTGCACAGCTACCCATGCCCAGACTGTTAGTTAAAGAAACTGATTTATTAGGATCATCTGCAAAGGTTAATATTTAGATAGGGAATGCCATTATCAGGTTGGTCTTTCACTGTATAGATGGTCCTGGAGGCTTCCATCACAGATATCTTTGTGACAGCTTCTTCACCTGGGTCAAGTGAGACTCCCTGCATTGTTGTCCAGTGAATTATTGTAATTCAGCTACCTGTGGTCCTGCACGACCACTCTGTGACCTATTGACCATCTCCAGTGTCGTGGTTTATTCCCAGTATGTACAAAACATATTTAATGAAAACATATTATGCTATGAAAATATATTCTAAGGATCTACAAAAAGTGTCCTGTCCAGTTATAAATACATCTGAGTATGATATAGAGCAGGAACCAGAGTTCTCCATCAGCGAGTTCCTGTCAGTCAGTGATGATGATGTCTCTGTGAGGCCAGGATTACCTTGCAGGTGTCCTTTTTCTATCCATGAAGAATCTCACCTGGACTCAAATGGGCTGGGGAGCAACTGTTAGTGCTCTGCTGATGACTGAGTGTGTGCATAGGCACAGCCCTTACACCCAGCTGTATTATTGTTATAACTAATGCATACATTTAAATCCACGGGTTTCACCACAGGCTACACCAGCATATGTTTTTTACATTTCTATCCTTGAAAATTATCCACATTCATATCCCTGGTTTTGGAGAGCTTCCTGCCAGATAGCCATTTTCTTAGTCAAGGCTCAGCCTGTCCTTTCTGGGAAGCACTATTTCTGCAGAGTCCAGATTTTCAGCAGCACCCAGGAGAGCAGCAGCACCTGTTCTTTTGGCAGAAGGGTTACGTGGAAAGAACAAGCAGAAAGCAAGCATTGTTTTCTACCAAGTTTCCCCTCATGTTATTGTTTCCACATGAGTCAAATAAACAGCAAAGATTCTGGAATAACTGAGAGACTTGCATGTGCTTTTTCATATGTTTTAATGTATATTCCTGGAGAGGGGTATCAAGTTTTGTGCTAGCCTTTAGCAACACAACCTTTTGTTGTTCTTGTTTTTGTGTTTAGCATATTTTATTTAAAGAAAAAAAGTGCTGAATTGAACTCGTTACGCCTCAGACCTCAGAAATTGCGCTGTTTTCCTGATCAGAAACCAAGTAAGAACTTCAGAACTGGGCCTAATGGTTCTGTAATTATAATGTCATATTATCAGTGTGTTCTTTAAAATGTCAGCATGAGGAGAAAAAAGGCTATGGGATATTATTTTCTCATTATTGTGGTGCTGCTTTGAATACTGTAAAAAACATCAAACACACATTAGAAACAAAGGCGGATTGAGTAAATGAGATCATGCTGAGGTCTTTGTTGCTCTGGCTAGATCGTTTTTGATGTCCGAACGAACTCAGTAACTGGCTTTATCTCTATCTGGGACCGCAGTGCAGCCTGCAGCCTGCAGCATCAACACGCCTGGCCAGGCAGCCAATAATCGCGGCTGAGGTTCTGACCTTTTCAGATTTCCTCACAACTAATAAGCAGTTGAGTGAGAACTTTTTTCCTCTCCAGAAGCCACTTCTCATACAAAGCAAAATACTAGACGCAGTATGTTTATGGAAAATTCAACTAAACTTTTATTTGACTTTTATTCTTAAGAAAAGTTGTTATGGAAAGCACCTGAGTTTATGAAGAAGCATTTCTTCATTCAGCTGCTTTCCACGAAGTGCAGGCACAGTGGCCTTGCTGCTCTGCCTTACAGATGGCCTTTTCAGACAAAACATGTTGACTTCCAAAAGCATTTTATGAAATTTTCAGTGTAGAAATTAGGTGTTCAGTAGTGTTATCTCACCGAGAATCATTTTAATTTAATCACAACAATTAATAGATAGTACTTTTAAGACCAACTGATGTGCAAACTGGTTAACCTATTTCCTCTGGTTGCTGCATTCCTGGTGAACAGTTGTCACTTATTTACTATGGCTTTCAAGGATATCATCTGTCAGTAATTTGGTCTCTCTGTTGGCGTTTAGGTAGGGGAACATCTGTCTTCGATTCTTAAGGATTCCGCTTTGAGCCCTGCATCCTTAAACATTTGCGAATACATTCCCAGTAATATTGAGCCTCTGGGGTTCTTGCTTTACTAACTGATAAGGTCCATTTCAGTGTCTTGTAAAGTATGTGTATAGACATAATAGTCTGGCCAAAGCTAACAATTTTCACTGGGTGTTATATGATGCTTTGAGTGCTATAGGCCTAGAGGTAACAGGGGTAAAAGCTGGTATGCCAGATTTCAACATGAGAACTGAGAAAATACATCCAAAATCTTTAAGAAAAGAGGCTTGTCCAACCACGTAAGGAAACACTTCTCATGTTTGTTTTTCAGTTAACAACTTGAAAGTTTATAATGACTCCGTGATTAAATGTGCCTATCAAATGCTTTATTGAAAATCTAAAATATCTTAACTGAAATCCAAGTATCCCTTTCCAGCATTACTAACAATAAATGCTACAGAAGACAGCAAAAAAAGCTGTAGAATTACATTCCACTGTCTGCAACTGGACCTGCATGTGACAACGATGCATAAGAAATAAGATATCTGCTTTGAAGCTTTTTTTCATCTGTGATTGTTTATGAGATGGGTGAGATTTCTTAGGCCTTTCTTTAATTGGCCAGAATGCTTCACTGAATTTAACAAGCAACCGAAATACATAAAGCGATCCTCTGCCAACACCATGTATTTTCAAATATTTGCAGATTTTTGTAAATGCTTGTCTTTTCCAAATATAAAATTATTTCAATTTATTTCAAATAATTATTCCTTGATAATGCAGAGGTTTTTTTCTCTCCTTCTGTTACTTGCTGAAGAAGTGTAGATGTGTGTGGGTCCTAGGTGTGTTGAAACATGACACAATGTAGGAAAAACTGGGTTTGAATAGGATGACTGAGTCAAGTTGATGGCTGAGTGTTTGAGGAGAAGGAGAAATTGTGGAGACTGGTGGCTTTGAATGACTGTAGAGACTGGGACATTTTCTTTGGAGTAGCAGTTAAGGTCCAAATCTGAAAGAGGAACAAACTTGCTCTTTTTCTCTGTGTTCGTCATTTGAGATCGCTTCTTGTCTCTTACTCTAATGTGAATCTGCAGCAACTACTTTGAAGCAAAAGTTGTCTGACTGTGACAGAACTGAGGTCAGGAGTTCAGCATCCATTACTAATGCAGGCACTCTACATCCTTCTTCCTCCCTTTTGACCAGGAAGACCTATGGCAGTTTTTTATCCAGAATTGCTTTTCTCCTCCCTAAAAATTTTAAGTACTGGGAACACAGGAGAACTGGGTGGAAAAAGAGAGGGAAAGTCCTACTTCTGTGTTCTTTTTAACAATTTGTTTTCCTTCTAACAGTGATTAAAGAGATTGTGATCAGTCAGAAGTATCAATAAAGCTTTCATAGAGGATTCCTTTTCCCCCCTTCTTATGTTTTCACATCCTGTCGCCTAACTTGAGAACTGGGGAAGGCTACGACCATCCATTCACAGCCACGGTGATTCTATTTGATCTTTCAGATACCCAGTACCCATGGCCACCTGTCAAAGCTGTGCCTAGCTCCTCTGGGTGAAGATAATGGCGCCAGGAATTGATGGGAGGGGAATCCAGAACCATTCCATCAAGCTCCAGAATCATTTTGTGGTTACTGGGTTCAGATACTCTTTTGTTTGCCTTGGGGATATTTGTCTGTATTTAGAGACTTGGGGTACAGATTGAGCTTAAATCATGCATGTGCCATGCAGGAACCCTTTCCACAGGGTTTCATTTGTGCAAATAGGTATTTGATGAAAATGCTGTTTGCACACATGTGCAGTACAGGATGGTTTGCAGTTGCACAGTGTTTATGATAAATATCACTGTGCCCATTTGTATGAAATATATATGTTTGCAAAGTAAGGAGCGTGTCTGGTAAAAACAACTTGCCTGTTCTGGATATATGGATTAAGAAGAATGGGTACATATACAAAAGCATGTATTTGTCACCGGGCCAGGGGTCAAGTCTAGTGACTATAAAAGAGATAACTATTACATAGTATACATTTTCTATAGTGTGCCTGGGTATATATTTTATATTATGATTGTATTGCATATTTTGATTATACAGTGAAGATATACTTGGGAATACAAGAACTAACACTGCTAAGAGATTATCTCTTTAACACAATCCAGCCTCTTTGCTGTAGGAGGTGGCTGTGTGGCAAGGAACAAGCTTTTGAATTAGCTGATGTTGCAAGTCATTTTATGGACAGAATAAAGCACCATAACAGTGTAATGTATTGTTATTATTAAAGACAGAATAGAAATTATTTTGTTTAGCTCTGCCAGAGGAATTCTTTTCTTGCCGGGACAGTCAATACAAAGGCGGATCCAAGTACTTAAAACTGCGTTGCCACAGAGGCTGGCTGTTGTTTTCAGTAGCTGGTTTCATAGATATCCTAGAATGAATAAGATTTTTCCTCCCTGGTTCACGCTTCCACTTTTGTTCAGAACTTTTCTTCTGACTAGGAAGGTCCTCGCTGATTATTCATCGAATGGACCTCAGCAATGAGGCGCCTGTATTTGCTGCACACAGAACTCAGCTGTGCTGTGTGCTACTTCCAGCTACATCTTAGATGCAGCTCTAAACCTACCTTCAGGCACCATAGACCGTGTATCTCCTCTATGGCCACATTATCCAGCATTCCCATTTCTTCTGCAGAGGGGTAACATGAATGTTACTGTCTCAAGGAAATGATGCTGTAGACAAATGTAATGGTGTTTGTGGATTGTAGATATTTCAAAGTTTGGTGAAATTCTGTGTTGTTTTTCGGTCCATTCAAGCAGATCATGTGACCTCTATTATGAAAAAAAAAAAAATGTTTGCACCTCTTAAAGATTCCCCCATCAGTATTTTTTTCTGAAAGATTACATTATTGAAGTTTCAATTGCTTTTTATGGTTTAATACCAAGATAAAGAGACAGCTTTTGCACTTTACTCTTCTCCCACAACTCCTCTCACTCATCTGATCTGCCTCTGCAGTGCAAAATGTCAGTTGTTTTAACCTTGTGTAATAAGACACTTCCGATAACAGTGCTAAAGACACAAGAAATATTTTTCTTGGAAGTTTAATTTCTTTCTGAACAAAAATTAACACTACAGAAGACATGTTTTCTGGCTGGCTGGTAGCAATTAAATGGAAACTCCTGAGTACTAATTCATTGGAATCAGTTTGGAGTGTGTTATCTGATTTATTCTTAATTGAGTGATCAGACTTAATTTCTTTTCACAGATAAAGTTGCTAATGTTTCATGTTAATTTTCTTTGGTTTGAAGAGGAACATTTTTAGTACTGGTGGGCTTTTTGTGGTTTTGTTTTTTTCCTGATTAATTACACCATTGAAGTTCAGGCAGTGCTGGGGCTAGGAGGGAAAAAAGCCTCTTTTCCTATTTGCAGCATTCCAGGCCAGGCAGCTGTGCCTGAGTCTAATTCTGTTCCCTTGCCAATCGCCGCTAACGTGAATGGGAGGAATCACTTTCTGCCTCCTTTGGCTCTGTCTTTATCAGAACTGATGCTTTGAGGGTAGTAATAAAGAAGCACTATCATAATGACATCAGGAATGACCTTAATGGACTGGGAGATTGTTAGCAGTAACTTGCTGTTTGTGATTAGTTTTGGAGTAAGGGTAAGGGATCTCATGCACACAGCAGAGAATAAGCCAGGAAAGTAGTGGCTACCTAGATGAAAGAGCAGGGGGAAGGGAGAGTGAAAGGATTCAGTACAGCCTTAGGGAAAACAGCTTTCTTGAATGAAACAAAATAAGTTATTTCTCTTGAAACTTCAAGCTCTTTTGCAGGCACTACATGTGCAAGCTTGAGCATGAAGACAAATATTATAGGAGGCCTTGATTGATTCTACTAGTATCAATTGATTCAGCGAGTGTCATTTTGGTTTTTATAGTATAGAAAAGAGATTCTTTTTTTCCTTTCACCTGATAACTGCTTTGCTTGGGTTCTCCAGTTCCTTTATGGCATCTGTTACCCAGTACATACACAGGAATTATTAGTTTTTCTGTCTAAACCTCTTCTGACCATGTAGATCCTGTGCTGACAGCTGAAGGTGAATTCCTTAGGTCATATGAATATGTCAGAATAATACTCAGTCTAGCAATAGATCCAGCCCTCCCTGAGTTGATATGTCCACCTTTTTGTTATAATTGAAGAACTTTGGGTTGTCATCACTTCAATTATCCCCCAGCTTACAAGCAGGCATTGGCCCAATTATTTTGCATCTGGCATGTGATTATTAGAACTCCTGATGTGATGACAAGATTAAAAAATGAAAAAAGAAAAAAAAAGAAAAAAAGAAATTCCTAAGCCATTTACTTTATTCCTTTCCTATCTGAGCTGCTTTAGAGATATTCTACTGTCAGAAACTCGAAAATAGATCAAGGGGAGGAAGAACATCATTTCAGAATCTGTAGTTTTACTTTTTAAAAAATAAATAATTACAAACAAACACAAATGTGTTCTTCAGTATAAAGTTGGGTGGCTTAGGCATTTTGAAGTGTAGACATTTATTGGTTTGTTGCCAGTTTAAATCTAGCTGGCATGGCAGAAATTTAAGATTAGCTTTGGGCTGGCTTGTATGAAGCAAATTAGTGCTGTCAGCTTTGTTCTTATTGCTGAATTGCTTTTAATCAAGAGCCACAATCACTCAAGTGCTTTTGTTCATCAGAACATCTGAGAGGGCCACTATCAATTGCGAACTGAGTGTGAACTATGTTCTCCCTCTTGGAAGAAGCCTCTTGGCCACAACTGGTGAGACAAATGAGTGGGTCAGTGCGAGGCGACGGCTGCATAAGCTCTTGCTGTCTGTGGGCAAGGAAAAGACATAAATCTCCAAAGATCCCAGTCTGGCACCTGGCCCAGTCATTCCAACCATTTGAAATTGAGAAGATCTCTTGTGTGTTTTTGGAAATCAAATGTCTTATCACTACCAATGTTACCACTCCAGTGAAAAGCCCTGTAACCTGTTTATATTGTTCACTGCAATAGTTACAGTGGCCTGAGAGAGGAAGTGAGTAAGAATATACTTGATGATCAAACTTACTGCTAGCTCCAAAAAATCCTGGAAGATTTCACTGACAACATACTTGTCTGTGAATATGGATATATTTATTTAGGTTAACACTGTGCTTTAGAAGAGTACATTTTGTGAGAACTGTCACATATTCTCATATCTTTCCAGTGTATCACAAGGATACACAGTCTTACTAATTTTAATATATAGCCCTGTAACTGATTTTTCCATAACCTGTGTCCCTTTGCATATCACCTTGAAGTGTGGCCAACAGACTTGTGTATAATCTAGAGAAGAGGTTGCATCCTAAATTAATCCTCAGTTAAAGCGTGGTAGTTGTTATATCATCTTAGACACTGCCGTTAGGAGCTACTCCAGCTGCACTGTGGTGAGAATTCAAACACTTAGGCAATAGGTGAGCAAGGAAAGCTGTTACACTGCAGTGATTTACTTATCATTACAGATTCTGAGACTAAACATGGTCTTCTAAATTAATCTTGCTTTCCCCCCTCTGAAAGTGTAGGTTGCATAGGATCTCACTCATTACGTGCCTCTATTTGTCCTTTAGTCAAAGTTGGGTTTTCAGATGCAACAAGCATGAGCCATAATCCCAATGTTGTAAGCAGGTCTAGAACATACTCCATCTCCCTGAAAAGATAGTACTTTCTACATATAGCATGTAAGTCTATGATAAACTTTCACCAGTAGAAAAAATTGATCTGGAGAGCGAGGTGGTTTTTACTAGATCATCTCATTATACTGACTGTTTTGAAGCTAGCTTTTATTTCATATTTTACCTGGTTCAAACAGAAATAAATTAATTATTATTCAGTAGCATTATAGCTGTCATCTAAACCTGAAGAACCATAATTTTTCTTCAGCATCAATAATCCACAGTTCAGAATTAAAAACCTTAATTGTGGCATTTGGTTTTGGTTTTTGGCCTTTTTTTCATACACTTAGGCAAGTGTATGATGGCAACACTCACGTACCAAAGGAATTAAATGATGATCAGATTATTCAGCTCCTTACCTTGGCAAAGGTTTATCAAACTTTAATAGTTCCCTAGAGCCCAAAACCTTGTTCTTGTAAGTGTTCACAGTTTGCACTTTTAAGCCTGAGATGCAGTCCCTCATACTAAGCAGCAGTAGACACCAGGACTATTTCAGAATTACTCCATGGAGTAAAAGAATGAACATGATGCTTTGAGGAGACTGAAAGCAATAAAGCCTGGTTTTACTTTGTGGGTATGGTTCATAACTAAACTCAGTGTAGTAAGGGGCTTGGGCATGTACGTCCTATTTTGGGATCCTTAATGGCCAGTGGGCTTGAGATCAGGCTGTTGTTCTTCCCCCTGGCATGGCAGTGACCATCCATCTCCACGCAGCTGCCTATGGTATTTAAACCTGTGTAACTTCATTTATCCTTGAGACCTTTCATGTTCTGTCCTACTCAGCTGAAATTGGTCTGTGAATTAGAAACACACACATGCAAACGCAGACAGGCGTGCATATGCACAGACACATGACAAACATGACCACGTAAGCCTGCTGAAGCTGGAAACCGGAGGAACAAAATATGACAGTATGGGCATAGAAAAGATTATAGCTGAGAGGTTCTGGGCTTAACTGGAATCCTTGTCTTATTTTTGGTATTGGGCAGGAGAGAGTCTAAACATGTTTCAGTCTGGCTCATCACTATATTGCCGTGATTTTATACACTCTCTCTGTGTCTGCCTGGGGCAGGACAGACCACCTAACACAATCACAACGCCCCTCTGATCCGCACTGTGACTGTACCTCACTTGACAAGGGCTTACATGGATTTTCTTTTTCCAGTGAAATAGCACTCTGAACAGCAAGTTCCCCAGCATGTGTACATATTTCTGGATTTTGTCTTCAGTGCTCTCTTATTACTGACATTGTCATTGCTTTCATTTTAATTTTTATTTGGGAAAGTGCCACACAAGATGTTCTCAGGAACTGCCCTGAAAGTTAGTAGGAAAAACTCTTCTCCCGGGTAACATTAAAGAGGAGAACACACACATCCAGTTCTGTGTGGCTTAACATCAAAGACCTGGGAAATCATCAAAAGCCTTTTCCACCTTCTTTAGCCCTCGGGACACTTCCTGGGCTGCTTGTGAGCTTTGGCAGAAGTTGTTAGCATTGCCCTGAATGGTCTTCCTCACACTTGCCAAATTATTTGGAGGTTAGTAATATAATATCACTGTTGGCTGTATGTAAAATTTCTTGCTGCCTTCTCATGGCTAAAGTTACAGGAAGGAAGGACTATAGCACTGCTTAAACACAGTAACTCCTGCTGTTTCAGAGTTGTTGTTTATGAACTTTGTGGGTTTGTGGTTTGGTTGTGGGGTTTTTTTGCCTTATATCTGCTTAGCTCTGGAAAAAAAATAAAACAATTTAAACTTGATTCACAAAAGCTATAATTCTGTAATCTTTTCATATCCCGTTTAAGATAGTGTTCTCCTGTAGGTACAGAAATTGTTCCAGGGGTCAGATGTGATAGCAGCTGCGACTGAAACCAATAAAAGGAGGATGAAGGGTTTATTCACTGATAAGGCACTTTCCTTCAAAATAAAATTATCCAAAACCTTTATCTCTTACAACAACGAATGGATTTCATAGATGAGAGATTAATAAGTGTTGTGTTACACTGCTAACGGTTTTGTGTCTCAGTATTTTTGCTACAAGTTTATTCAAATCTGCCTGTGGATCACTACTCAGAATTTAGTGATGTTGTGTAAGATTCAGTAAGTAAACTGATGCGAGTGACGTTGTCATTTAACACTTGCCCTGTGATTTTCACCTGGTTTTAACCATTTCGTTCTATTTTACTGACACCTAAAATAAAACATATTACTGCTTCCATTCCTATGAAAGGCAGTATGAAGAGATTAAGCTTTATCTTTTGTCAGGAATATTCCCCAACCTGATAAGAACAAGATGAACAGATAGGCATTGACAGAAATGCCTGTTTCAATGATTTGAAGGCACTTCCATGTCTTTTTTTCCCCTTCATTGTTGCATTTATTACAGCCTTCACCGTTGCGTTGTACTCCATGTAGTCACCACAGTACACATCCAACTGGTAACCCACTCTGTGCGCTCCCTCGGAAGGAAGCACTGTGCAAGCAAAGAAATTGTGAGCTCAGCTGTGGGATCTGAGGAGTGGAAGACATGAAGAAATAAGTGGAGTTTTGGGCACTGGGAGATGAGTTTAGGTCACAAATTGGTGACGGCTTTAGGGTACCACTGGGGTAGATTTAACTATTAGAGCAAACTGCCTAAGTTAAGTGAAGTACACTCCTCTTTGCATTCATTTGTGGACTGACCCAGACCTACTCAAATCATTGATCTATATCTATCTGAGTCCTCTGAAGAACAAGACTTCAGCCCTGAACAGAGATGAGAAAAAAAGTATAGGCATGACTAAGCAATATTTTCAGACTAGCTGAGCTCCAATGCAGTTATCAACTGAACCTGAATTAATTGAAGCATAGGAACCTGCTTGAAAGGTGTTTTGAAGTCATCTTAAAAGAAAAAAAAAGAAATAAAAAATCTTGCATCAGAAAGAGGAGATGAAAGGAAGCAAGGAGAGTGAACACATCTCTGCTTAAATGAGCGGTGCTAAAATAGGGTGATGACAATGACATGACCTATAGCTCTTTAGTAATAACATCTTTCATGTGCAGTGTGTTTTTGTCTGTGCTGGGCTGAAGTCAAGCATTACCTCAGTAGGCTTTTAACGCCCTGGCTATCGAACAGAATAGAGAGGTTGGGTAATGTGTAGAGTGTTAGATTTCTGAAGTGACTAGGCTTCAGGTAAGTACCACAGAATGATGAAACACAGGTTTACCAGACAGAGCTATTGATTATTTTCTTTTTACATTCCTGCCTAATTTGCTTTGAGGATCTTTGGTCTACAAGAAGTTTCACATATAGGCTAGAAACTCTGTTCAAGAAATTTTGGAATGTTGAAACAAGTCTTATTTATAAAAACTTTTGGCAGCTTTTTTGTATTTGAAGGGAGCTCACATCATGTTATATCTGCTGGCGAGCTGCAATAGGAAAGCTCTCATCTGTGGAGCATTAGGCATCTGTGCTGAAGCAGGGATGGAAAGCCCAGTGCACCTTTGCTTCTTCGTTTGTGGGAGAGTTACTGAAGTCCTGTTCAGACCTGAGGTGCATCACAAAAAGCTCCTTGTGCTACTTCCCCTTGTTGTTTCAGTGTGTAGCGAAGACATAGGCACTGTTTTTACAAAGTGACCAGAATTTAGCAGAAGACACAAAGTCAGACTTAATCATCCTACTGCAGGGTCACCATGGTGATTTTCATTTACAACCAAATAAATATTAGGCTAATTTTTTCATGGTTCTTTTTTTTTTGTTTTTGTTTTTGTTTTTGTTTTTGTTTTTGTTTTTTGCTTGCTTGCCTGTATGGAAATTTCACAGTGCCACAAAACAAGCCCGTGGGCTACACATTTATCTAAAGTAATGTAAACTTAACATCCATGAGACTGTTTCTAGGCACTGAAGCCAACCAAAAGGGAGTAGTTCAGGTCTAGTAACTTGTCTTAGCCTGCAATACTGAGTGGCTTCATGCAAACTCCATGCTGTGATGGGCCCTGGACAAGTCTAACTGCCGGTCAGGGCTCGGGACCCCTCCAAGGAAGTGCTAGTTAGACCTGGCTAAACTTGTGCTGGGAAATATCATCCGCAGTTTGCTAACACATGCCAGTGAAGTCCAGGGTGTACGGAGGGGAAGCTGAGAAACACCTGAACTAGCTAACTGACTACATGCTGGGTTTGCTGTTTGGCATTGTCTGTGAGATGCCCATTTATTTCTTATTCTGGGTGTTGTGAACCTGAACATTCAGGTGAACCTGAATGGACGAATCTGATTCTTAAATTTTGAATATGCACCCTTTATTAATGACAAGTAATCAGAGTTCAAACAGTATAGCTACAGACATTTTTGCTGACTGGATTTATTACTGAAAGATTTTGTTCCTTTGCATAATACTGTTATCAGCTTGCTACTTGCTTGTATTTGTTGTTGTTGCTGTTTTTATCCAGTGGTGCAGTTTGTACCTGATACCTGGAAGAACTAATATATTTGAATCTAGGTTTTAAAATGAAAACCAGTCTTGACAATAAAAAAGGGGAGAAGTAAAGAAATGACAGGCCCCCACAGAAAAGCCTAAGGTCCTTCAGGGCAGCTATCTACACTAAGTACGGCTTGCTTCATAGGACTTACAAAACACAGCTGTTAAAACAAATCATCCCTTGGGTTTTACTTTTGCCCATTAGACAGCATCCAGTCTCCCATTTTGTCTCTTTTCTGTACTTAACTTATGGCTTTCGTGGCTTATTATGGTTTTTCTCCATTTATACAGACGTCTCTGATGTCTTCAGAGACAGTAATTGCAATTTTAATTCATTTTAGTAATACCACTTATTTTTGGAAACCCTTGTGCAGGTACCACACCCTGGCTTTTCTCTGAACAGTAAGCCTATCTGTTTTATACATGCATTATGAAGAATATGGCACAGTGCATGATGGTTTTAGATGTTAATAGTCAAGTCAGATGTCTATAAATAAAAAGCCCTTGCAAGTAATGTTGAAGATCATTGCTTATTTTGCCAAGTAAAAGGTCACACTGTGATGAGCACTATTTACAGGACAATGAGATCAGGAGGCAGGGCTTTATTAGAGCCCCAGCTAACAGCTCTTCAGGCTTTTATCAGACCCTCGATCTTTCTTCCTAAGTTTTGATGTAGGCTACAACAGGTTTCACATGAAAAGGATTTTTGACCTTTCAGTGCATTAAATAGTAACCACAGATTATTTTATCATGGTTAACTTGAACTATTAATGTATGTCAAACACTGTAGCTCCCTGCTAACACTTTTATAAACAGTTTCTTCCCCTACTTCTGTATTATATTAAAAGCAATTGATACTCCTACAAAAAGCCAGCCCATTCAGTACCCCACAAACACGACAGAGGTCAATTTTAAGAGTGTTGTTTTAAGCAAGGTGTTTCTTTAACTGAAGTTGTGTGTCATGCAGATGTCTAACAAGTCTCTGAACATCAGAGAAAAGTGTTTCTGCGTGTGTTCCTGACACATAAGGAGGAAAATCTGGAATAAGTTTATTCTATTTATTCTGTACAATTAGTACAAGAAACTAGTTACAGAAAAGTAATAGGAAGCATCAGTCTTCACTTTTGTCCTAAGCATGAGCTGTGAGTAGGAGTACTGCTGCCAAGAAAAGAAAGGTTAATAGTAATTTATTCATCTTACATATCTATCTAGAGGTGGAACAAAAGCGTTCGTTTAACTACCTGTCGAACCACTAGAACATCACTTTCTGAAACAGATCCAAAAATCTTTCTAACAAGCACCATTAGACAGATATTCCAGCTCCTGTGAGTTGCTATAGCAGACACACAGATACATTTTTGTGCTATTTTCTAAAGCACTGTTCTGCAAATGCTAACTGGAGTATTATGCCGTTCTTAGTAACTCGTAGAAGAGCAATTATTAGAAACATCCAACCATGGAAACATGAATGAAGGGTATGAGAAAAGAGAATGCATGATTCCAGCATTGTTTAAAAAATGTAAAGCTCTATTTAGCTTGGACATATGTCTCCTAATAAGTAAGGGCCAGTAGCAGGGCTTATGGTGGCGGAAATGTTATCATTGGTTCTAGCTAGCAATTTTCTTCCCTGCTATGTTGTAGACTTTTTAAGAATATACTTCCAAACCCATTTCACAGAGTGCTGTATATTTAACTGCCAGACACACCTGTCAAGAAAGGAGCTAAATGTAGGCCAAATCACAAATGAAGAATTAGATAAAGAGCCCACAAAACCTTTGCCTCCCTAGATTCAGTCTTGGATTCACCTGCATTGATCTTAGGTGTCTGCTGGTGAAAGTCAGCACAGTGTACAGATATGATTTTCTGTGTCCCATGACGAAATTCTCTCTCTCTCTTGGGCCTCTTTGCTTTCCTCCATGGCATGCAGAGAAACAAAATTGGGAGGTCCTCAGCGCTGAGCTGGCAACAAGAGAGAGCTGAAATTAAATTGGGGGTAAGATCCTATCTTCCCAATTCCACTTAGGCCAGAACTATTGATGCAGCAGCCTAACTTGAGGTCTTTTTGACCTCACTATTTCTTAATCAAATGAAACAAGAAATATGATAACTAGTAAAAGTAGTAATAAGGAAGAGACCAACAACCCTGAGTTCACAAATGGGTAGCAAGACTTCCCTGTAATACAGAACAGGAAAAAAATGGAAGTTGAGCTTGAATTTTTTAACAGAGGTTTGAAACAGCCCTAGGTTAATATATTGTGTAGACCAAATTCACAAATTAAATAAGCATAGTCCCTGTGTTCTCAGTTGAGCTGTAAATGTGTTCTTAGATTTTGACCCGGCTTATTCTCACAGTCCTGTCTCACATGCTAGCTATCCATATACACTGTTGTAGAGTGCATTAAAAAAATCTGCCCTTTTGGTTTCTTAGTGATTTACATCCTCTTCATATGTGTAAAAAGACTGAAAGGGAGGTTATCACTGGGTCTGGACCATATGGGAGGATGGGCTTTAGCTTTGTTGCACTGAGACTTGTCTGAAGGAGAGACACTTTGGGTTTTCCAACTTACAGTGGTCTATAGTTAATGAACATTGCCCGTGAATCAGCTCAACACATGAGTCTTCTAATGCACTGCATTGAAAATCGGCAGTCATATGCACTTTTGTAAGGGTTTGATAGGTACTGGAGTTTTTTGGATTTTTTTCTTTTTAAATACCAGTTAAAGTTCTACATTTTAGACATCTCAGATACTAATTAAGTCTTACTGTTGCTTGACGAGCTCCATACCTTTGTACTGTGAGAGTTCTTTTCATTATGTGTCAAAACATAATCCATTAATTTTTCCAGTGCAAATGTATTCATTAGTAAGAAAAAAAAAGTAATAGGAAAACTGAGGAGCACAAATTCCCTTTCACCTTAAACTAAGAAGGTGTTGCCTAAAAATTTTAAAATACCTCAATTGACTTGTCACTTGTATCACTGCCTTTTGACAGAGCATATTGACCATTGTTGTTGAAGTGGAAATAGGTGAACAAGGGTGCCATTTTTCTGCTGTTTGTCAATCATTTTGTAATAAATAGAATATTCAAATGAGGGATCATTTGGTGGCAACCAGTCAAGCCACAAGCAATAAACCCTTGAGAAAATTGTCATGAGGAACTCAATATTTGTGAGTACTTTGTCCAGCATCAAGGGTGAATCAATGTTAACACAAATGCTGGCACTGAAGAGTGGGTACCATGACATCATTTCTTACAGATAGGCTCTCATCAAATCATGGCAACCTGCCTGGGCTTAATACTGAGGTAATTCAGAGTATATGTACCAGTTCACCTTCACGACCAATCCAGGTCCCACTGGGAGGAGAAATTAAATAAGACTTTTATTTTCTTCTGTCCTAAAATAAAATAATTGTTTTGTCTTTTATGTGACTTACCGATTTAGGTTTGCTGAGTACCTTTTACTTTCAGTAACCAAACAACTCATGTACACAGATAATTTGCCAGGAAACTTGACAGACCTGGAAAAACATCTGCAAAACTCCTTCTTTTAATTATTTTATTTTTTATAAAGTTGTTCATAGCAACTTTGGCTCACTTCTGCCAAGAACTTTAAGTATTAAAAACATGCTGTGTTTTGGAGAATATTTTTGATATTCACTGATATAGTTTGACATATCAAAGGGTACTGTAAAGTTTGCTTCATGTCAAGAGCATATTTTCTTCTAGCAGGCTGCTTTTGAAATGCTACCCTAGATATGCATGCAGGAGAGCTTTGCAACAGAAAACAAAAAAAAGCCTGAAAAGATTTGACCTAAAAAAAGAACACCTGCCCTGCTGAGATCTGCCTGGCCTTTAGCCAGCAGTGCAGGGCACTTGCAAAGAAAGGGGGTCTTTCCCACTTCCGAGCTATCACTTGTGTTAGGGCAGCAGCGGTGCCTGATGCCTGGCTGGGGGTGGGCTTCATCACCCTCCCACTGTACCCAGGGCTCTGGCAGCCTTCTGGGAGGGAAAACAAGGAGTATGCATGCGGCGGTGCTGCAGCTCTGCTGCTTGCATCTCTTGGTACAGCACCCAGCAAACCGCTTGGCTCTGCAGGGGAATGGGAAAGGAGAAGATGAATGTGTCCTGACAAAGGAGTGTTGTTTTGGCAGTGTGCAGCCTGTAGGTTCCCAGATGCTCAGGAGCCACTTCCCGCACCCCTGCTGAAGGGCTTTGTTTCTCAGCTTCTCTGTACCAACTTATAGCTACAGAGTGCTGCCTTCCTTTAGATCCCAAATTGGAGGGATGCTGACTCCTAAATTGGAATTCAGGCTAATTAGCTTGCCAATAAACCTTTTTTAAAATGAGGATGTACGTCAGGCATGTGATCCTTTCTTCCATTTCTCTTTCTTTTTTGCCTTTTTTTGTTCTTTAAAAAAGCATCTGAGAACACATGTTTAGTTGCTAATCAGATATTCAGTAGCTAATATTGTTACAAACTGCTAAATACCAAGATGTAAATGGCAGTGGTATAACAATGTTCTGAAAATGGAATATCATTGACCAGTGAAAATATAGGGAATTTTTAGTGTATAAGAGACATGGAGTTGCTGTGAAAAACAATTTAGTTTCTAGGCTGTCTCACCTTAATGGATAAAGGACCAGAATGTTAACCTTTTGCCTTTTCCTTTTGGTTGAGAGTGCACTGGCTCCAGTGACAGCTACACAGGTGCAACAACAGCCAGAGAAGGTTGATTTAAAAATTCATATCAATATTAACAGAAAACGTACGTGTTATTCACTTGGCCCTAGTTATTACCCAGTTCTGCACAGGAGGCAGAGCCCTGAAAGTAGGTTTTGGCAGGTATGTAAATCTCTTGGTCTTTTTACATGTTTATCTGTTTATTGCTAGAATTCATGCAAGGATGCTGCTACAGTGCTGCTGTGCCATGTAGGCTCAGCCCCGCCCAGGCAGAGGTGCTCTGCTTTAAAAATCACGAAGGGGGCTGTAGGCAGGGGAAACAAAGTCTAAGTCTGTCCTTATCTGAGGCATGGCCTGAATAGCAGAGACTGCAGAGACTAGGGGTAGGTGTTACTCTTGTGCAGGCTGAGGGAGCTCCTATGCACAATTTTTTGTGTCTGATTTCCATTCTGTGCACCATTGCATTCTATGGCCCCAATCAGGATGTAGCATCATTTTAAAACTTCTTTTTTTTGCAAATAAAAAATATTTCACTGGATGAAAGCAATAGATTCTCATCTCCACCTTAGGTGGGTAAGGGTGGTGAAATGCTTGTGCACCATGCAAGGAGATACTGAGCAGCGCAGAGCTTTCATGAGCTGTGGCTACATGAAGAGCAATTGCACTACATGTCATAACCTACACTTTGATGGCTGCAGTGATGAAAATTATATTTTTTTACCAATTTACCAAGAATATGACTGATAATGAACCGTTAAACCCTGTGAGACATTGGCTGGTGACTCCTACCCCAAAGTGGTCAGAAAAATACAAAGTTTGAAGCTGGTCACTGGGCTTTATTGTTGCTTGATACTCACAGTACTGAATTTACTTGTAGTGTAACTGCGTCGATATTTAGAAAATACATCTGATTAGCACAGTAGGTAATTTAACCTATTGAGCAGACACGTGCTTACTGCTGTACAAAGTTACGCCATAACTTCAGGCTCCAGAATACTCTATACAGTGTTCTGCGTTTCATTACTCCCTTCAGCTATGGGAACTTTCCTAGACTTCAGTGACCATGGGATCAGAACTTAGATGACTAGCAAGAAAGTTTTACTAATGCGATGTGACTAAAGAACTCAGTGAACCTTGCCAACGTGATGCAAGTCTGTAAGCACGTTTCTAAGAAACAGCCATTTAGTGATATGGAGTCTTCAAGAAATGTTAATTTTTTCTTTTTTTTCCCTGTAGCACATGATGGGATATCAACAAAAGACATCATTAAACAACTCACAGATTTCTGTAAGCTGAAAATAAAAATGTTTTATTTAAGCCATCGCAAATTTTAATTTCAAACTTCTCATTTAATTCTCTCTTAAGAATTTCCATGTCCAATTAACTATCCTTCCAGGTTTTCATCTTGAAAAGGTAAAAACATGATGGTTTACCAGTTTAAAACTCTTTCTTCAGACAAACAGAAGTTGAAAACCATGAAATGTATCAAAAGAGCTGATATCTGTAAACTTCTCAATTCTGATAAACTGACTTTTTATTTTTCAGTACAAAAACATTAAACAGCTTTTAACCAATTCTCATACTGTTTCTTGCATGCACTGAATTCTGTGGTATGACTTTTAGGGTGTTGTCATTAAAATGAGATTCAAATTGGAGTGAAAGAATTGTAAGTTTTAGGACTGCTGCAGTTTCACGGGTACTTTATGTACCGTGCCCCTTTTTGAATTCATGCTTTATTATGTTAGGGTGTTTGAAGGCCCATCCTTTTATTAGCAATCTCTGTTCATTGGAGCACAGCAGCAATGCAAATAAGCTTCTGAAAGAGCTACAATTTAGTAGCTAGAATCAGCAGTAAAGAAGGAAACATTCCCTGGATTTGTTGTGTTGTAGTGATGCTTTCCTGTGCCTAAATGATATTGACTGTTGTTCTTATTGAAGAGGAAATAAGTATGTCCTTGGAGCTACTCAGACAACTGTTCATCATCGTCTCAGGTGACAGAAAGAATCCCCATGCCAGAATGCAAAATCCAGCAGCAGCTACGATAGCAGAAAATCAGAAGCCTGTATTAGAAAACTCACAGGCTAATCAGAGCCCAATTTCCAGGCATGATGCACTTCTTCAGAAGCATTGCTTTAGGACATAACTCAATTCTCAGAACACCATAGTCTGCAACTTAATTCAAGCATTTAGGGGCAAATGAGGGTCTTTAAAATATACATTTTGTTCTTTATTGCTTTCTAGTGAAGCTTCGGTGGAGTACTGTAGTGAATAATGATAACATTCGTTCTTAAAATCTGATGCTGGCTCAGTCATTACAGCAAAATAGGATAAGGAACCCTGCAGTGAGAGGCAATGAGTTGCCATTAATAAACATCATTTTTTTATAAGGTAATAGTGAATATTGGTGCTTGGTAGACCCACTATTTATATATGTAAAGGCAAATGACTATTGCTCGGTTACTTTAATTTGTTGAAAGTCATGTTGGTTCGTAACCACTGACTTAAATCTGACTGCTAGTGCAAAACAGTGGGTTAACACCTAAGTCACTGAATTTGTTGTCCTAATTGGGGGTAACTGGAAAAAATTCTATAAGAAAGACAGAAAATAGGTACAGACTGCAGATTGAGTCTCAAGGGTGTCTAGACTTGCAAAGCTTACACAGTAGGCTCAGAGAATCACAATAATGCTCTTGGGGTGCAGAGAAGATAGAAGTCATGCTAAACCATAATCTGGCCATACCTGATTAATATCCTCTGGAATTTGCTTACTCTTAACTTAGTGTATCTATATTTACCCCCATATAGAGACAAATACAGCAAAGGATAAACAAACACAGGTCCTAGATAAGTGCCTTCTACCTTGAACATGAAAAGTAGAGTACCTGGGTTAAGATTAGCACCTATGTTACAGAGTATGCTTTCTGTCATGATGACTCAACCCCTCATTCATTTTTCATAGATTTATTTTATTTGAATTTTCTAATGAGAAACACTGTTTCTACAAGATAGTGCCAAAATTAAAACAATAAAAGAAAGTAACCATTAAGCTATCTCAGTCTTAACCGGATTTGAAAACACTGTAAGATACTTGTCATTGCAGGTTTTCATATATTATTAAAAGCTTCATATTCTTATTGTAATGACTATAGGAAATGCAGAACCTAATCTGAATTCAATAAAACCTGGAAAAACAAAAGCTTTATCAAGAAAAATTAAAGCACTGCATGGAAACAATAGCTAATAAAAAAAATTCTTTAAAATGCCCTAGAGAGAGACAAATGTACAGATAGTAGTCACAGTCTGTTTAATATTGGCAAGTACGTCTAACGTGACAGCACACTCAAACCAACCTTTGCCTGTACAATCCAGCATCTGGCATGGTTATAATGATTAGCCTTTGTAACATTTATTAGAAATCTTATGCCTATTAAACTACATATGAAAGCATGTAATCTTGAAGTATTACTGTTATGTCCATTCATCAATAAATATCTCACAGATTTTTTAATTTATTGGTTTCATATATTTAGGCTTATATTTGTTTGTGAGAGTCTTTATGTTGTACAGCATTAATGCAGTTTACTTCTGTAAAGAAACACAAGAAATTTCTTTTTCTTCCTTGAAAAAATAGTTGAAAATAACTGGCTTAGTGTGAATGGTTAATATTGCCAAAACTAAAAGAGAAAATTTTATTCAAAATTTAGGAGCTCTCTAATAATTTCTGCTTTGATAGTTCCTTATTCACTGGCCAAAGAATGGTATCTTGCTCCATCTTTTTTCTAGAAAATATACAAAATCACCCTATGGGAATATATGAAATGTATTAACATAGTACCTTATAGCTTACTGTCTCCGTGATTTTATATCCAAATACGGAATAAAAAAGTTAATACATTTTTCCATCTGTAGCTTCTGTCATTGGGTGGGTAGATATAATAGAGGGCCATATTTTGTGTCTTTAACAAAACAGGGTTTTATGCCAAAACACCACCCACAAGTTATCTGCAGCCACCGTGGCAAAAACCATCTCTACATTTCTTCTCATTCCACTTCTGCAGAAAAAGAAGTCTTTTTTAGAAAAGGAGTTAACATGTTCTATAGTTTATATGAAGTCTCCCCCCACAATAATATAGCCCATCAAATCATATCATCTCATACTTCATATCAGTGCAAGACTAGCAAGGACAGTCCTTTAAAAAAGGCATACAGCTTTTCTACCCAGTGAAGCCCTGAGCTGGGGCCCTGAGTGCACTTATAAGCCTTAATGGCCCTGACCAAGCTCACCTGGGTCTCCCCACACCTACAGCACCCTGAGCTTTCCTTAAGCTCAGCCTGGGGTTCTTGGTCCCTTCCTGAGCTGCCCTGTGAGTGCTGGTCCATCCCTTGAGTCAGAGCTCATCCTGCAGGCAAGCTTCCCATTTTGACTGCAGACCTACCTCATCACCATGACACTGCCTTATGATCTGGACTTTTGGTTGGCCTTGACCGCCGCCACCTCCAGGGCTGAGCTGCTTGCCTTGCTTGGGTACCGTGGCATGCACCTTGGCTGGAGCGGCCCCTGCCCTGCCAGGCATGGGATGCCCCTTCCTCAGGCTCCCCTCCCCTCAGGGAGCCATGCTGCTGTGGCTGTTCCCTGACACACGAACTGAGACAACTTCCCCAGCAAGGAAGGTGGTATGAGTACTGGGGTTGAGCACGTGGTCAGGGTGTCCTGGTTTCAGCTGGGATAGAGTTAAATTTCTTGTAGTAGCTACTATGGGGCTGTTTTGGACTTTTGCTGGAAACAGTGGTGATAATGCGGAGGTGTTTTAGTTGTTGCTAAGCAGCGCTTACACTGGTCAAGGAATTTTTCAGCTCCCCATGCCCTGCCGGGTGCGCAAGAAGCTGGGAGGGGGCACAGCCGGGACAGCTGACCCCAGCTGACCCAAGGGATATTCCATACCATGTGATGTCATGCTCAGTATATAAAGCTGGGGGGGAAGAAGGAGGAAAGTGGGGATGTTTGGAGTGATGGTGTTTGTCTTTCCAAGTTACTGTTGTGCATGATGGAGCCCTGCTTTCCTGGAGATGGCTGAGCACCTGCCTATTCATGGGAAGTAGCGGATGAATTCCTTGTTTTGCTTTGCTTGCATGCATGGCTTTTGTTTTACCTATAAAACTGTCTTTATCTCAACCCATGAGCTGCCTCATTTTTCTGATTCTTTCCCCTGTCCCACCATGGGGGAGTGAGCGAGTGGCTGTGTGGTGCTGGGTTGCTGACTGGGGCTGAACCATGGCACAGAGAGATTCAAGAGGTAATTTTATGTACTTTTTCTCTTCCCTTTCTCAAAAATGATTAGTAGTTAAGCTGGCAGCCTTTCTACAGAGCAAAACTGGGAAACCTCTTTCTTTACTTGTATGCCTTGAAAATACATAACTCTATTTATTCTAGCTCTAGTACCCATTTTTTAACAGTAGGAGACAAAATTTTCATCCCCTCATCATATTCTGATTGCAGTCCCAGATTCTAATTGGGGGAGAATGTTCTTTTCCTATAGAGTACACCTACCTGTCTGTTTACTCGCTGATAGATGAGTAGGTGGATGGATGTCCACCTTTCTATATATCTTTGCTTTTTTACATTTAACAAAGCTTGTTCTTAAGTAACTGTAGAAAATAAATTCCTTTATTTTTGTTGAAAACCATTTTATGTTAGACATCTTGTGAAGAAGTTGTATCGGACTTGGATATTACAGTACTTTTTAAAATGAATGCTGATAAGCATACATATAATAATACATTTATCTGAGACTTTATTGATAATTATTTAAAACCATAACATCTATTACTGGTACTTTACTGTGACATTCAATGTATTTTCATGTTTTCCCTGAGCTGAAAGTGATGCATTAATACAACCTGGTTAGTGATAGAAGTTAAAAAAGAAACACAGAAGTTATTTCAGAACTTTAAAACTTCAGTGCTTTGATACCCATGATATAGCATGTTGCCCCCTCAGTGGTTAGCAAAAAATGTATCTGTCCAGACCATCAAAGTCTTCTCTAAGGGCAATATAGATCTAATTTCAGGGTTTTTAATTTCCTTTTTGCTGAAGTGGTTAAAAAATGATAGAGCAAAATGAAAGGTTTTGACTTCAGAGCCAGATATAATGCAGCAAAGAAGGGAAGTGGCAAAACTACAATTAGTAGCAAGAACTTAACTGTAATCATAGGCTCTGGAGTCTTACTTATAGAGCAGAAGCTGGAAAAGAACAACTACATTTACCTTTCAAGATAAAAACCTGATTTCAGACCCAGTATTTAATCTGTAATTCCTGTATTTGAGGAAGTAGCTCAGCTGTAAAAGTATTGTTCTAGTACAGTAGTGCTGTCAATAGCTGTCTGGGCACACTTTGTGTCACTCACCAATGATGTGTACAGACATTGCCATTAACCAATGCGCCACGGACCCTACTGTCAGTCATTTTGCTGTACCTCTGCAGTGATGGAGCTAGAGCTATGCATGGGATAGCCACTGCTGCTGTGTGCATGCAATGCTGGAGTGCTCGCTGGGGATCCAAACCACTTGGCTAAAAGTCACTCCCAAACTTTGCCTTTCCTGGGTTTTATGTGTTAAATTTACCTTTGAATATTAAGCTTAGGAATTTATACTGAGCATCATGTCTACACTGCCAGCAGCTGAAGCTGGGTGCAAGAAGCAGAAAGCTCTGTTCGCAAACTGTAGCTTTCCTTTTTTGTAGTACTCAAGTAGGAGGGGAAAAATGATTGAGCAGTAACAGGTTGCATATCCAGATCAGATTGCAGTGCCCTGTGTTCTTTATTCGAAGAGCAGGATGGTGACATATACATCATAAAAAGAAAAGAATAATATTAAAAATCCAATGAGTTTTTTGTTTCATGTTTCAGCAAACACAACAATAGACTTCTTTGTACCTTTAAGAGAACACATTCAGCATTGCGAATGTCATATTGTCATTCTGCTAAGGAATTCCTTCACATTCTCAAAAAGAGAGAGACTGGGAACAGTCTGTCTCCTTCAAGGCATAAAAGTGAAAGGAAACACACACACCACACCCCCCCCCCCCCCCGCCCCGATAGCTATGAACAGCTTGCTCCTGAAGTTAACTTCGGAGTTGCATGCAAATTGGATGCCTGTTGTCCAATACCTGTTCTTGTTGATGCTGCACACTTCCTTTCTGTGTCATGTGGAAGTGTGGTTGTAAATCAACTGTACCTTTAAGCACATCTGCTAAGGAACATACCTCTCATGGTTATGAATAGCCTGTGACTGGGCACACTACTCTGGGTAGTATCTGCTCTTCGGCAAAACCAGTAAACTTTCAGTTCAACACTGAATGGTCAAATCTGCAATTAACCTTATGTATAACTATGGGCAAATCACTTAGCTGCTGTGTTGTTCTGGGTTTGTTTGCATTTTTCTTTCCAAGATTTGTCTGTACTGGAAGCCTCCTAGAGTAAACTTTGACAATTGCTATATGCCTTACATCGCAAAGTGATTCCAGATTCCAATTGTACTTCGAAGCCTTCCCTAATATACGGGCATAAGCAATATCTATTTATCCACAGGAGTTATTAGTTTAATGAATATCACAAACAAATAAAAAATCCTACCAAACTCCCTCTTAACTTCTGCACCTATTTAAAAAGAAGAAATACTGCAGAAAGTAGATCCTTACCTCTCCCTCCCCGCTTCCCACACTTGTTTCTGTGACTGAGAGTCATTAAAATGTCAGAGTTCTTCTGCAGGTAGAATAGGGTGGTAATGTTCACAAAACAGGGAAAAATACATGTTGAAAGGCAGTGGATAAATTTAAGTGCTGGCAAGAAACTTGATCTTGTCAATGTTTAAAATAACCTACCATGACTTGGCAAGCTACCACTGTCATTCATATTCACTACTTCAGTTTCTTGTAAAACCAAACAGCAACAAACCATTGCAGGCAAAGTCAGCCTTACACAGAGGAAGTGCTTGTGTCCTCCCATCAGTAGGAATTACTAGAAGAAAATAAAAAGTAAACATTGGTGATTACTAGAAAAAAAAAAAAAAGAAATCAAACAACTGAATGCTTTATTCTCATTTTCATTTGCTTGCGTGTAACTCACAAGTTTTCTTATAGGTCCAACCACATTTTGCTAATCTTAGAGATTATAATCCCAAATATGAGACAGCAGGCACCTGAAGGAAAGGGCTCGGGGGCCAATGGCAATGCTGGCTACAAGGAGCCATTTAACAACCTAGTGATCAAAGAGCTACTTGACCTCAGGAAAAATTACCAAACTGGCGTATGTTGGCAGCTAGGGAACACCTAGTGATATGTAGCATTCGTTTGCATTCCTGATAGTGTTTTTGGTGGGATGCTTGACAAGAAACAAAGCCAGTGGTCTTATTTGAGTATCTTCTGCTTGTGCTCTAGGAATGGCTCTGGCAAGTGCTATTGGTGTGGATGACACGATGCAGTCTGGAGAGGGAGGTAAGCACTTACACTTTGTCTCTAAAGGACTTTAAGTATACTTTATCGAAGTTTACCCGATTGCTGCTTTTAGAAGCTGAGTGTGATTCAATATGCAATGTAATGTAGTTTCTTTTAAGCCTGCTTTTAAGCATAGCGGTTTATGTATTAAAACTATTCACATGCTCAGTTATATTTATGCTTAAAATTCTTCATGAGTTGGAGCTTTTATGTAATTTGTAACATTTATGTTAATCTTTCTAAGGTTAAAATATTTAAAATTAATATCAATTTACTACATTTTTAACATTTTTGAAGGGTAACCTGTGATATTTTGAAAATAGTTCTACGAATCAAGCCTTTGCTAGCATGTACACAGATGAGATTTATAAAGCAAGACACCCATTTGTAGAAACAAATAGAAAATTAATATCCTTTATTAAAGATGCTTCTGTAGATGCTTCACAGGAGAGGATGCAAAAAGTGGAAAAAGATAAAATCAGAGAGATTAATTGCACAGATTGGCAGTGAAATTATAACCCTTTATTTTCTGCACAGAGTTACAAGCTGTAATGGAACCCAGGGAGTTAATGCTACATTTCTCTACGTTGTTAATGGCATTAGCTCTTAATGAATCAGGAAGCCACATACTAGACTGTGCAATAGCTTTATCAAGGCTGAGCGTTCCACAGTAAGAATGTTTGGTTATATTTGTGAAATAATTTACTCATCAAACAGTGCTTTTAAATGTAGGATGCCTTTACAGCACTGTTTCTATTGTTGTTTTCACATTCTATTTTGCTGGTAATAAATCATTTTGAAGCAATTCATTTTTTACACATTGAGAGATAGACAGCAGATCCTGAACTCAGCAGGTGACACATTAAATTCAGAGACATGTCAGTCACATTTAAAGCATATGGCTAACTCCTACAGCAGATCACTCCAGCGGAAAAAAACAGTTTCTATGCAATTCTCTATCCATGTCAAGCTGAAATAGAATTTTATTTTTCTTCACCTAGAAAAAGAACTCCTTATGAATATTCCATGTTTTGTCACATAGCAGTAATAAAAGACTAACCAGTATCTATATATAAAGTACAAAGTTCATACCTTGAAAGGCCAGTCCAGAACTTTTGATCAATGCCACCGTGGTTATGCAATAGTTATATTTCCCAGCTAGAAGATATATTGGACAAACAAAAATCAAGCATGTTATTTCTTATTACAATGAAGAAATGTAACGCTTCAGACACCCCCACCGTTGGCATCCACCTTTGGCTGGTGGGATCCCATCAGCTGGGATGTAGGGAAGAAACTTTTGAAGCCTTCAGCCCTCAGTCTGAGAAAATGCAGGCAGACTTCAGCTAGCCCGGAGCTTGGCAGTCCTGCGGATTGTGACGCTCGCTGTTGAACAGGACTGACACCTCCAGCAATGTTCCTCAGGGCCCGATTTGTTTGTAGGAATTTGTTTTGATAAACCATACATAAATAAGACTGTTTAATGAAGTAGGAAAACCCCGTCAAAAGTAAGCTTTCACTGATAAGCTATGATGATTGCAGTTCTTAGCAGGTAAGAAAGTTAGCTGCATCTTCATTTTAACACATTTAAGGATCCGCCTCTGCACCGTGGCATGCAAGCCTGACTTATTCAGATTTTTCAGTATCTTTTTGTTTTATGCAGCCAAAGTTTGGCTCTGGCATGTAGTTGCACTGGATTTTAGATTTGAACTGTCCAAACCAGGTAACGTTAAGAGGTAATTTTGCATCTTGACCTGCAAGGGGTGATAAGTAATGTCTGCAGCAATTGCTTATGTTTCCTCTAAGTTTCTGCCGCCTGTTATTTAGAGTTAAAGTTTGGACTGCAGAGGACTGTGTGCCTCTGCAAAATTTCTCCGGATCTTTTGCATCTGTTATTTCAGCTAGTAGTTTTAATGGGAAACCTCACAGTATCACATGTTGCAGGGCATCGTTGTTGGAGTGGTTAGGAATACCAAGCAGAAATTCCAAGCACTGCTGAGAAGCAACATGTTGTGATGATTAGTTGGCATTTGCCAACATCAAGGGTGTTCAGATTTTAATAGGTGATGTCCTGAGTATTTCCTTTATGTAATTACATTTCTAGTGGGAACGTGCTTTTTTTTTTTCCTAATGTAGCCTGCAAAATTTGTGATGAGTATTTCCTTTCTTTGCTGCTAGTCATTACATTTATCTATAAATGGACACAAATGTGACAGATGTGACTTTCTAATTGACATTTATAGTGGAAGCTCTTTGTACATTTTCATACCAGACCACCACCAGTATATCCCTTAAGTAATGTGATGGCTTTTGTCAAACACTTATCCAAAAGGTCAGTTGCACAGGCTATAGCTCTCATTCTCCCCTGTTGCTGCTGCTTCACATTCCTTCACCAGCTGACATTAGAGTGAAAGCAAGTACTACAGACAGGAGACTTCTGCTTCACCATTAAAGGATCCCCTAAAGAGTGCGGGGATGGGGCTTTTTGTGTCTGTGATGTAAGGCATGACTCAAAGAAAAGTGGCCTAACAGCCCTGTGACTGCTCCGTTTGTCAGGTAGGCTTTTTTGGCGTATGATGCAACCTGCGGGCTGCTTCCCTTCATGCAGAAAATTAATTTACCTCTTTTTACGATCCCTCCGATGTGCAGCATGTACTCTTTAGCCAGGTGTGATAATCAAGGCGTTGCCACATGCTGATACTGTGTATTTCCTGGGGTGTGTTTCTAATACTTTTAGTTAAATCAAATTGAACACTAGGCATAAATCAGAAAAAACTGTCTGTATCTGTAGTAATTCTTCTATACATTTGATTTTATTACATGTTATTTAAGCTTTATACATACCAAACCTCTGCATGAATTTCTGTACCCATCTTTTCCCATTCCTTCAAGAAGTAAAACTGTGCAGGACTTGGAGGCAAATAGGAAGAGAAAGCAAGAAAGTTTCTTGCCATTAAGCTTAATGCACATGATATAAGAGAAGCTAAATATCTCCGTCTGAAAAATAGTCCACGTACAGACCTGAAGAAAAGCTTTTATGATTCCATTAGAGAGAAGTAAGAGATTCTGCAGAAAAGAATTGTACAATCTTTGGTCAAATGTCCAGAGAGCAGTAAAAGCAACATGGTCAGGCAGGAGGATCAAGGGCATTCCTTAAGCTCTGTAAGTAGAGTAAGGTACATGCGAAGATTTCTAACTGCAGACCTGAGAAGTGCAGATGGATGCATCTATATTCAGTTCTTGTGATTTATGTTGACAGGGAATATGCTACCAATGCTGGGCATTATTTTCCCCTGACATAAAGGTCTCTCAATAATTGAAATTTGACCTGAACACGAGGGATTTGTTGGGGTAGCTCAGTATTATCAAATTTTCCATAAATTTCTTGAATGGATTGACCTTTAGCATCTTTTTAAAACTCTAATGTTTCCCATCGCATCTCTGTGATGGCCTAAATTTATATCCCTATCTCTGTGTAGCAGGACATGGGGACTGAATGTGCGCTCATGCTTTCCTTCTGCTCCCCCCTATCCTCCCCAGTCAAGTTCTGGAAACATTTGGTCATAGGTGAGAGTTTTCAGCCTTCTTTTAACAAGAGAATTGGTGAGATGAGTTCTATCTAATGCATTGAAATTTTGTGATTAAAAATTTGTCGTTTACTCTCTGAATCATTAAATTCTTGTGCTTTCTTTTTGGTGAAAGTATTGGTTCCCCACCCACCCTTTTTTTTTTTTTTTTTTTTGCTATTGTTGTAGTGACATACAAAGGTGATTTTCTCTTTAATTGGCCCACAGTTCTTACACGCACGCAAACTATTTCAGTACAGTGCTTCTCCATTTGTGGAGTTCATGGTACTCTCTCTCTCTCATGGTCAAAATGTTCAGTAGGTGTTCATATTTGGATCAGGAATTTCTCCCTCTGCTGGTTTTCCATGAATGTGTATGTTGGCATCCCACATTTATCCTTGTAATTTTTTAGTGAACTTCTCTGAGGACCGGAAATACGAGTTTACTTTTTTGGAAGTGGTAGTTAATGAACTGACCGTCTTCCCCTGAAATTTTGATCATTGCTGGTTACTACTGAAAATCTTTCATCTTAGCTGTATTTCTAAACAATGAGGAATTTGCACTTTTGAGAAATTTTAAGCAGGCCCACGCTGGTTCAGATTCAGAGGCATCACCAATATAATAGCTTCTTTGGGGTTTTCTGACTTCTTGAGGTGGGTCTATGTGCACATGTTCTCTGTCAGTTTCTTGCATATTGTTGACCTCTGCAGGTACCTTCCAACTTCAGTTATTCTTGCTATCTGTGACTCTTGCGATATCAGGGTGGTAGAAACGGTATGTCAAGCATAATTTAGTACGATATATATATCTCTAGCTATATATATAACTACTTTACAGATACACTGAACACAGTTAGGTAATAGCACAAAACCAGTGTGGAGCTAAGCCCAGAAATTAAACACACCACTTTAAATGTAAATATATGCTTTTAGAGTAGCCAGTTTTAGAAGGCTGAAAGCATTTATGAACCAAATAAGCTGGGAGAGAGAATTTAATCACAAAAATGAGACCGGTAATGGAGAACTCTTTAAGATAACTTCCTGTAGGTAATGATGTGTCTCTTAAAGTCTTAACAAAACTTAACAAAAGAGAAGCGCATGCTGGTTCATGTCCATTGTTCCTGTGAATGTTCAATGCAGTTCTTTCAGATTTATATATTCATAACTTTGGGAAGTGAAATACATTTTAAAAATTATATTAAAATATAAAATGTTGTCTTTGACAAACACACAATAATACAGTTTTGCATAAATGTACATCAAAGGTGTTTTTCTTATGTCTGAATATACCTATTAGAGTGCGTTTTAGTAATTCTTTGGTAAATATATTTGTCGAAATTAATGTATGTATGAGAGTTGTATATCTGCTCATCTTGGCAATATGCATCAACAACTCTTTTCCCATTTTACTTCAAATCTTGAATATAGGCACTTTATTTTTTTCCTATGAGATAATGCTTCTTTCTTTTGAAGTGCAAAGTTCCGTGGGCAGGTTTAGATCAAAATAGGCATAGCTGTGTTAGAAAGCTGATCCTTCACGTTTGGTGAAACATGGCATAACACAGGAAAAAGTCCATCTGGAATAACTTGAGATTTGAATGTTTACTGTTGCTCTGCCTTTGGTGGTGATTTTTGCCCTCCAGGTTTATAAAATGCTGTAATTATTATTGTGAATATCTGGTTCTCTTGAGATACTTCTTGGAAGATCATAGATACTTCTTGATTATATCACTGGATAAGTAAATATTTCTGAAAAGGTCTATGGCCTTTGAACTACAACATGTTTTATCATCTTTGGTAGCACTCTGGGTGGAAGATTAGAAATGGATTCTTTCATCAGTTTACACTAGAATGACATAATCTGCTTTATGATGAAATAAAAATGAGTGTTGAACGCAAGGGGTGTTGTGTTCAGTTTTGGGCCCCTCAGTCCAGGAAGGACATCGAGGTGCTGGAGCGTCCAGAGAAGGGCAAAACAAAGCTGGTGAAGGGTCTGGAGAACAAGTCTTATGAGGAGCGGCTGAGGGAGCTGGGGTTGTTTAGCCTGGAGAAGAGGAGGCTGAGGGGAGACCTTATCGCTCTCTACAACTACCTGAAAGGAGGTTGTAGTGAGGTGGGTGTTGGTCTCTTCTCCCAGGTGACTAGTGATAGAATGAGAGGAAACAGCTTCAAGCTGCATCAGGGGAGGTTTAGATTGGATATTAGGAAAAATTTCTTTACTGGAAGAGTGGTCAGGCATTGGAACAGGCTGCCCAGAGAGGTGGTGGAGTCACCATTCCTGGAGGTATTTGAAAGACATGTAGACGTGGCAGTTCAGGGCATGGTTTAGGAGACATGGTGGTGTTGGGTTGATGGTTGGACTTGATAATCCTAGAGGTCTTTTCCAACCTTAATGATTCTATGATTATACATGACAACTTTTAATACCTGAAATAATTTAGCTACCATTTGTTATTTTAGAGAGAACTTTTAAAGCTCTTTCTGAAAACTTATACTGGGTCACTTAATATATGAAGAATATATATACATGGAAATTGCATTTTATAAATCTGTTATTTGCAAGCCAGTAAACTACCAGCCTTCTCCAAGCATCATTCATAGTTGCCATAAATTTCCTATTTCATTAGTAACACATAATATAGGAAAAAAAAAACAACAGCCTTGACTTATACAAAGTTCTGTAGTTTCACTTAAATCGCTTGTACAAGTGCTGAACTCAAACACAATTTGACACAGCTTGTACAATTGCTGAAATCAAACAACAAAAGGAAAAGTTAATGTATCTTTGTTGTTCAAGTAAGCTTTGCTAAGGGTCATGAAATATTTGACAGTTCCCTTATTTGGCAAGCACTGATTAATAGCAGATGTATTTTTACTTCACTTTCCTATTTTTCTAATTGGGGAAGAATATTCTCTGGAAAAAATTCTCTGTTTTGTTTTAAAGTGTTAGTCATTGCAACATGCAGGTTATTTTGTTCCTTAAACATGGACAAACCTTTGTTACATATATGGCAGGAGAGACCCACTGCAGCCATTACTGACTGTATCAGTAGTGTGTCCAGGATGTTTTCCAGCAACAACCTTTTTTAAGTGATGTAATTCTACTTTGTAAATCTTTTTTACAGCTACTGTTGTGTGCTTATTATGAGCTATGATACAGTTCTGATGGAACCCGGTTTTATTAACTATAAATGTTAGTTGTGTATGATCTCCTCCTGGAGAAATAGTTTTCTGGCGCACTTATGTTTTTTTGTTGTTTTATTTTTCTCATATTTTTCCAGAACCCCTTGAGTTGCTTGGAAAAAGAGAGTGGTTTCTTATGTCAGTGATCAAATGTCCATGTAATTGATTGAGATCCTCTTTATTTTATCCTTTCTCTAGAACAGAATTGGGGAAGAGGATGAAAGGAAATAAGAGAATTTGACAGTTTTCTCCCTGTTGCAGGGTAATGATCCATTCTTTTAGTATTTTCAGATCAGTGTATTTCAGTTGCAGTTTGATATATTTCACATCTTGCTGGCAAATTATCAGAATTAATATCAAAAGTTGTTCAGATCACCTTTCCCAAACGCCTCTAGAGAATTTGGCAAGCATTATTTTAAGTTTAAACCCTTGTAAGTGAATGATGCTTTAGACAGGTCATTCATTTATTGATAACATTTTTTATATCAAACCAATATACAATTAATGTATTCTTGATTCTTATACATTTCTTCTGACATTTTGTATTCCCGTAGATACAAAAATACTTCTTTCAAAGCAGTAAAATTATTTTACTGTATTGTAAATCTGTGCCAACTTTTTTTGGTTGTTGATTTTTCCAATCTCTGAATAAAGTGTAGTTGTTTTTGCTGTTTTCTTTTGTTGCTTGTTCCTTCTTTTGCTTTTATAACCTTTTTTATGTGGGGCATTTGTGTTTGCCTTGGAATTATGTCTTTTTTGCTCACTTTTATCTGTTCTGTGTAGTACTGCCTCCATTCGTTCTGTACTACATATTGGTTTTGTTTTTTCAGCTCACATATTCCATCCTCCTCCTAGACACTTCCTATCCTATTTAAAAAAGAAAATCCTGTATTACATTGGTATGCTATGGTATAGCTTTTTTGTGATGTGGTCAAAGTTACTCCAAGGCAAGGATTATAACTAAATCTCTTCTCCCTACCTTAATAAATCCCTCTCTCATGTACACAGAACAACAGCGGCAACAGAACTTCTAGGTTCAAGTCAGAGCAGGACTTCTTGCCAAATTGGAAATGAACTTTACAATATTGCTCCTGCATCATACGGTTTAAAGTAGGAGTCATCTATGTCTGACAGACTTGCAATAACACTACTTCCTCTGTTGTGGAAAATGTTACTAGTTTTTTGCTGATAATTGGCTTTTTTCTTCTTTTTTTTTTTTTTTCAGGGGGAGTGGGGGGGAATGTCATCATCAGTATATTCTTAGGTTCCATCTTGTTTGTTGAATGGAACTTTTATAAATCTGATTGATAGATGGGGAAGAATGTCAATATCAAAAAGGTGTGCAGTGCCTTAGTCAATAAAAGTAGTAGTGTTTTAAGATTATGACTTGATTTCTCAGTAATTAAACATGGCCAAGCAAAGATTTGTTCCTTAACTGGAAAAGGAAATAAAAAAATCAAGCAGAACCCTAATGAGAAACATACATTTAATTAAACTGCCAGTCTTCAGGGAAGGAGATCATTTTGTTCATGTTTGGAACTGTTCTTAGCTCAACTGGATCATGACCAAAGACCTTAGTTTGCTACGGCAATACCTCCTGTGATGGACTCAGCCATAAATAAAATATTTGCATGCATGTACATGTAAGTGTCCCAAATGCCTGGAAGCAGGAAGAACAGCGGGCAGTGATAGCTACTTTTCTGTGTCTTTTTTGGTTTTTGTTTTACTTTTTTGTTTTGAACAAAACAAAATCTCATTCTGACTACCCAGTTTATCATTTAACTCCAGAGAGCAGAGGAAGTGTTTAACTCCTGCCCTAAATGTAATTGCAAGTGTGGACAGGCTTACAGGTGTGTAAGTGAGGTTATAAATATGGATGTGTATAGGCATATATACACACACACACAATGGAGCAGTGCTTCATTGCTACGCCAGATGACCACTCAGAATCAAACAGGACTTTTTAGTCCCCTTATTAGTGATACACACTTTGGTACTGCTGCAGTGGGCTAGTTACTGGTCCACATCTACCTCCCAAATGAGTAGAAGGACATCTTCTTAATCTTCCCCTCTGGCTGAGAGGCAGGGCATCTTCAACATCGCTTTCTTTGAATGCTAGACTACTATTTCAGCCTTCTTCACAGGGCTGAGGTCCTTTGCTGAAATCCCAGTAATTTCTTTAATCCAGTATGTGGGATCTGAAGCTATTTTGCACAAGAAAGTCTGGCCAAAAATGCTGCCTTGCTGAATGGTGCTTTCTCTCCTTATGAGGTTATTTCCTTTCTCTCTAAACCACATCATGTTTTTATACGTGGAGGAATTTCCACTGAAGTCCTCCTAGTGATCATGTGGCTGTGTGGCACTATGTCAACACAGTTTTTGAAGGAAAGTGTTCTGTATGCAAATCAGGAATGACCTTAGAATTTATATTATTCTGAAGAATTGGTAGTAAATTAAAGACTAATAGCTTAACTGATTCTTTAAGTAATTTAAAGAAAGAAAACATTCCCATTTTTTTAGCCTTGTTGTGAGTGTTTAATTCTGTGCTTCGAAGTTTATTGAGTTTTCTGAGCTATATTGAAAAATATGAGTAACTGATATTTGAAATTGTTACTGTTTTTCAGTTAAAGTTGTTTTTGCCAGGACTTTCTGTAATCTGGAAAAATATACATTCAAATTTTTATACAACATTTCTAAAACAGATTTTGCTGTGCAAAAATGCATATTTAGAAGATTAAGCCAGAATGTCACCTTATCTAGTCTTCCGTGACCCTTTGACATCTGCTAATATGAATTTATTCCTATGATCTCATGATTTTACTAGTCTATAAAAGCAAGTTATTATCACTGTACACATTCAGAATAATAGTGCTTAGTCTTTAGGTAATGGTTTATCACTCATTTCCCTCTGCATTACACATGCTAATTCATGAGGTCTCATTGTGTGCTGTAGAACAGTGTTATTAAAACCCAACTTATAGGTAGGTAAACTGGGGCACGCAGAGTTTAAGGGCTCTGCCAGCTGGCTGACAGCAAGTCAGCTTTAATGAGGGATAGGATCAGGCTGTCATGATTTTTCAGTTGGCTTACATGTATTACCCCATTAGCTGAATATAGTTCACTTGAATTTGAAGTCACGTCCCTAAACAAAGCTCTCCTGTGCGTGTAAAAAAAAATCATGTCTTCTGGAAGTAGAAGATTTTTTTCACTGTGGCAAAGGAAGTCAGGGCTTGGCTATGCGAGGTACTCCATTGAATAATTAGAAAGCTTTATTCTGTTTTGCTGTGAGGCTGTAATCTGTGTAATAGATGTAACCTGTTATACAGTACTCTCCAGTCTTGATGGTAGCGATTTTCCTCTCTTCTTAAAAGTAAATTATTTTTCACTAATCTCAGTCATGCTCCATTTAGAGCATTGCTGCTATACTGGTAAGTTGTGTTGGTTTGGGTTTTTTTTAAAGGTCTCCCTGTCATCACATACTGCACAATTTTCTAGGTCACTGAAATTTTCTTGTGGAAAAAAATAATTAAAAACTTGTATATGCATAATACTTCAGAGCAACACTGGTGCTTACAGTCTTAGTGGAAGTCTTGATAACAGCTTTCTGGTTAGCTAGTTAAGCTGTTGACAAGTAAGAGCAGCTACGAGTAATGCTGTAGACCCTGTGCAAATTCCTCCCCTATTACCTGCCAATCCCACTTTGCTCACTATGTCTCAAAACCAACATCTCTAAAGCAACAATTTAAAAGAGCCATTGCTCATGTGGAGCTATTATGTACACCCATTTATCTGAGTACCAGTGTCAAGGCTCTGTTGTTACTTGGATCTACTGGACTAAAGCCAGGCAGGCTCATTAGAAATTGAGACAGGTGGTGGGGAAATATTACATTTATGGTATGATATATCTCTCAGTTCTCTGCAGACCACATTTTGTCCTCAATTACCATTTCCTTTGCCAATATCTAGTACTAAAAGTGAGAGTTATGGGTGAGAGAAGAGAAAGAATTGGAGTGTATTCCTATTTGCTGAATTCGTTTTGCATGGAACTTTGCTGCAGCCAAAGCAATTGTCAAACTTGTTCTTTGCTGCACTGCAAAGGAGGAAATGAATTAATCTGAGCTTTCTAAGGACAGCATTTAACCACTAGGAGTTTACTCAAGGAGAAATATTTGTTAAGTGGACTGTTATTTTCGTGGGATTGTAAAACACACATTAAAGGATCATATGCCACAGATTGCAGGATAAGGTAGAAGTTTTAGCTCAAATCTTCCAGAAAGCATGACAGTTTTTAGCACAGTTTCTCAGGGAAAGAAGCACATTGCACTCTCTGCCTCTGAAAATGATGAATAAGGAATAATACTTTCTGGTCATTGAATACAAACACTTTTGAGCTGGTTGTAAAAGGGATATACTAATCACTTCAGTACTACAGAATATCTGAATGTCTGTTCTTGGATGATGTGTAGTTTGAAACTGTCCACAAAACACTGTCCAGCTGTCCTTGGTGCATTGTCCACAGGCTTTTGAATACAAAGGAAATGCTAATAAAGCATTTTAATACTTTTTCAATAAGCTATTTTATGGTCACTCCTCTAATACCTATGATTTGCCATAGGTGACTTGAACAGACCTCATCAACCAAAAACCTACTTCTTGCTGCAGTAGCTATTAGGGAAGCAAAGCAGATAACATTTATGTTCCTTTGGGACTGTGAATAACATCTCTGGTCTGCCTCACTTGGAGCTGGTGCTGCGATCAAGGACTCTTCAGAAATTGTTTTCATCTGCCTGAAATTTACTTGGAATTTGACAGCAGTATTATGCTTCTTAATTGTTCAGGACTATTTAAGAAAGTATTTCTGGAGAAAGAGCTTAGGAAGTTAGTATTCCGTCTTTGCTTGGAGATAGTCTCCTTGTTCAGTTGGCTGTGTGATCCCGGGATGCTTCTTTTAACACCTCCGAGTTGAGAAAAATACATTTATACTACACCTCTCTTGTGACTTGTATGTTTCTGCCAGCAAACTCAGTGCTTGTAAAAGGCATTATGTATGCCACTTTACTCTTGACTTTGGAGAATATTCTCTTTGCTGCTTACATTATTTTTCTGCCAGAAGTCTTACTCATTTTCTGTGCCAGTTATAACCTCCCTTTTTCTTAGCCCAGTCATTAACCATGATTTCTGAATTAACTTTCTGTCAGAATCAGAGTTGTACATCACTTTTCAAAATGTTATTCCATTCATGTTGTGTTCCTTCTTCCTGATAGCAAAATCAAAACATGAGTGTTTTATTTATATCTCTTATCCAAGATCCACTTTATTTTTTTTTTTTTACTTCAGCTGAATCCCACCAGGGTTATGCATTTCTGTATTACATTTTTTTGAATGTTCACTGAGTTTAAGAATCATTTCACAGAATACTATTTTTGGATGAAGGTAAATGGGAGAAAAATATTGCATTTCTCCTCTTCTTGTCTCATTGTTTGAATTAATGACTGACCTGCAGCTCTCCATGCTTCAGTATTCTGATTCCAGTGAAGCACTCCTTTTTGTTTTGGCTACCTAGGGGACTCACGGCGTTGCCTTTTCTGGGTATGACCCTTCAAGTTTCTGACAAAAGAATAACTATTCTGACAAAAGAATAACTATTGGTATGGACTGCAAACTGTGCTTGAAACCCTGAGAAAGTTAAAGGTTTGGAGCTGACAGTTTTGTACCCTGAAAGTATAGGAGGGAAACTGAAGTCAGTAAGGAACTTAATGTAGCAGTTCTGCAGGAGTAACATCTCTTCACTGATGTACCGGCTCTTGGCAATAGGTAAACACCATGAAAAACATACAAACCACATTGGCCAACATCAGTAGGAATACACCATTTTTCATTAAATTGGTTATTTAGCTATTAGTTGTTTTTCTCTAAAGAAAGGAACTAAATTATCATTTTCTTATAACGCTTTCTCCATTTCTATCTTTTCTCTCTGTCTCTTAATTAGTCTGTGTGCTACAAGCATGTTAAGCAGAGTGAATCTTATAGGTTATACTGTAAACCTAAATTCAGAGAGGTCAGGCCCTTCTGCTCTTAAACTCATAATTCATATCAGTTCCTATACTTAATTCACTTATCTGTTGGTCTGCTGTCAGAGCACAGAGGAAGCATGTTCATGAGCCTTCTCTCTGCAGGTTCATTCTGCACCTTTTTGGTGACACAAAGAGGAAACAAAGAATACTGGGAATTAAATTATGGCTGTGCAAGTCTGAAGAAAGTTTCGTATGCTCTCCATGTCCCTTAATCAGTAGATGGCAAGAACTGCAAAGCAGGTTGCTGAAGTTCCAATTGTTATTTCTACTACCATCCGTTGAGGTAGAGCAAGTACATTATTTTCCTGCTGCTGACACATAAAGGTCATTTGCAAGAGCCACTGACTCAAGAAGCAGCGTCATCACTAATGGAAAGAACAAAGAGGCTGATACTTGGGCATATTTTTAATAGCTTTCTTTAAATCCTGTAGGCAGCTGCAATTTCATTATTTATTTTCAACTTCTGAATCTCCAATAGCATTTATAGAGGCAGATGAGGATTTTCAAAAACAAAGCTTAAAGCGGAGTAGACACATTTACAGATGCTGATTTCTCCAACAAAATGCCATTTGAACTTTTGAGGAAAGTTTCAGTATTTGGTAGTAGCAAGACCCTGTAAAGAACAAAATGCTAGTTAATGAGGTCTGTGTTTCATTTCTCTGTCTTCATATGGCACCCCATGGATCTAAATATTTGATTTATTATTAAACACATAAAACTGACAGTAGTATTCAAGCTCAGTAATTATAAAACACCCGCTTATCTCTATCAGCTCTGAATCTGTGGCAGGATAAACACTTAAGAGAATGTTTCATCTTCAACAGAACAGACAATTTAATTTCAGTCTTGTATGATATATTTTCTTACCCATGGAGTACCAAAATGCTTTACAAAACAATCAAATAAATAGTAAAGTGAATATATGGACAAACAGCAAATTGTATCATGCTCAGCAAAGCTAAATGGTTGTTTCGCTTCAAAAAGTGGATTAGATTCTTCTTGCTCAGTGTTTTTCTGAAAATAGAAAACTCATGGATTTCACTTCTGTTTGGCTGACTTCAAGCTATTCCTTCTTACTGCATCACAGAATGGTTTGAATTTTTTGCACAGAGTTTGAAGCTTAAAGGTACACGGAACAGAAATCAAAAGGCTAATAGCTTGATAGCTGGCTGTATTGCAATACAGTGCTAGAATTATTCACAGCAACTGTTAGGTTAACAATTTAAAATATGCACGAAATGAAATGATAAAACATTCACCAATAGAAAAAAAAGGACTGTATTATTGTGCAGAATGCAGGGGGGAAGACTGGTATATTGTCCACCATTATTTACTCTCAGTTCTTTCTTCAGAGACTGGGGGTTTCCTGTGTAAGTTTTAATCCCTTTAAAGCATAACTGGATATTCACCTTCCATGTAATCAGCTGCAAAGAGAAAGGAAAAGGGAAGCATGGTACTTAAAGCAATACAAGTAGGAGTGCTGTTGACTGGGATACAGGTATGGTCATGAATCCTCATGCTTAGAGAAGAGACTGGTAGCAATGAAATACACCAGGAGGGAGGCAGGACCAACTTCAGACATACTCACGCAGATAAGTTGGAGGGAAAAGTCATAGACCCATGCAGATTTGCTAGCCATTAATGTAGCTTCCGAAGAACTGGTTATTACCTTGATATGAAGAATGTGCACCAAACTGCACCAGAAGAAACAAACCTGCTTCTAGCAGATTATTTTGTTGGACATGGAGAACAGCAGGCTTACAAGTGCGACTCTGCAAGTTGATCACTTGCAGATGGGAGCACAGTGCAGTCTGCGGATTGTGTTATTACTCTGATGCAGATGCTGCTCTGAAACAGCAAAAACACACAAGCCTATCTTCAAAATCATGACTTTATGAATGGTCTGGCATGAAAATCCTTGATTTAAAGAAAAAACGTTATTCTCAATATGCCATAGTTAGGGAAAAAGATACTTTTTGGTAAATTAACAGAACAACCAAATGTGGCACATTTGCAACACAAATGTGTTGTAAAATTTGTGTTTGTAAAAACACAAACTTTTACCAGTATTTTTTACAACACTCTTTGGTCTGAAGGGACTCACATCAGTTGAGACCCTAGTTCACAGTGACCTTCAGATTCATGGTGGCACCGAAAAGATAGAGCTTGATTATTACTGATCTGTTATACCTATGTAACTGATGAAATGGATTTTTTTGATAACTTGGTTAATTGGGGACCTAAGCCAAACCTTACGTTAAAGTTATTGAATTTCATGTTGGTTTTCTTTGACACCATACAAACCAGGACGTTTTTTCATTTGGTTGTGTTATGAAACTCTAAACTAGCTCCTCTGCTGGCCAAGCATGTGCAGCACACCATGGAGGGGGGGCGAGGGGGAGGCAGAATGACACGGGACCTAAAGGGAGTATATTGGTGATTTGTATCTGTATTTCAAATATAGATTACCACTCTTATTTTGAAATACAGCACACGTGAAATAATAAACACTGCTAACACTATATTGCTTTATTTTGGCACTGACCTCGGTGTAACACCCCATATACTAGAGCGGCAGTGTCGTCTGCACTGTAGTGTTTTCATTGCCATTCAGCGTCGGATGGAAAATTGTATTGGAGTCCTAAAACTGGGATGGAAAGATGATCTAAGCTTCATATAAAATTTCAAATGGTGTCACTCTTCTGCGTCTGAGGCTGTCTGAATTTTTGGTGATGTGCGTTGTTTGTTTAGAAGCCATTGTGACCATTTCTACAAAAGTTATATTTATTAATTTCTAGTAAAATTGACCTCAGGCATTAAAGATTATAACTAATGGAGAATTACTAATAAAGTAACTTTGTTAAGGAGCCTCTATGCACTCAGCACTATTTAAAGGATTTCTTATTATAATGAGCAAACTGCATGTACTTTTGAAAACAGATAATAGGAAAAATTTGGAGCCTTTGCAAGGAAACATAGTATTTCACCTGACAACTGAAAACTGTGTGGTTTTTTACACTGTCAGGTAGAATCACTTACTCTTCTTGTCACTATCTAAAATATTTCAAAAGTTACCGCTGTTCACATACAGGATAAGAAAATAGTTAATTATATAACAGGATTTAATCTATGCTGGCACCAGAAAAAGTACCCTGCTCCTTGGATAGGTCTTGCAAATTTTTACAGCTTGCCTTTAAATTCCAGATTCACAAATTGTAATTTTAGATGGCTAGCTAAAGTATCCAGATATGGATGCTGAAGTGTCTCGTCTCTTTCACAATACCTACTCTGTTCTATAAAATCGCTACTTGTTTTGACATCTTAAATCCTAGTGAGTCAGTAAAAAAACCTATACACTGCTGTCCAGTGCAATATATATTTGTAACAACTTTCTCTCCTCTGGAAATGTTTCTCTCCTATACTGAATTTCTAACCTGTGCCAGCCTGATTTATGATTTTTATGATTTCCTCAAATGCCTACAATGGCCTGAACTGTGGTCACAACACCTATTTCTATTTCATGCTACATCATATACGAATGCAAACTGTTGTTTATGGCAAAAGAGAAATTGATTCATCCATTTTAGTAACTAAACCTGTATTATTTCTTTGGGCACTGCTGTCAATATTGATAGTTTTCTAACAAATTGTCAGTGTCCACATGTTGAGTTTTACCTAATGGGCATCCACTAGACAGTGTTGCATGGTAGGAGAAGCAAAATAGCACTTTCAAGTTGTAAGAATAAAATATGAGGTAAAATGTGGTCATGTCAGTGATATACTGAATGATAGTGCTGACAGGATGTGCCATTTCTGAACCACTCTTGGAGAAAAAAGGCTTTTTTTTTTTTTCTTTTTACAATACCCACCATGTTCCCTGTAATATGAACTGCTCTGCAGGATAAATAATGATAAAACCAGTTTCACTACATTAATTTTTAAAATGTTTATTGTTCACTTTTTAATTGAAGTGTATGTCTTAGATTACATCTCAGCCTTTCTGTACTGGTATTCAGATTCTGGCATACAGCTTTTATAGCATTACCATTGTATCTATTAATCAATGACATATTTTTAAAAGCATTTAATACATTAATTCTTCATTTTTCATCAAGACCTCCTTCAATAATTTCCTGGAGTGATAACTGTGTAAGCACCTCCACAATAACACTAACACTAAACAGTAATTAATACTGCAGAAGAGGTCAGATTAACTGGTATTATTCCCTCTTGTTTCTGAGTTTTCTAAATATTTTATGAGTTTCAACTTTGCAATGTTTGAATTAATCTGTCTATTCTATATTGCATTCAGTGCGAAAGTGTATTTTTCTTCTAGGAAGTTTAGTGAATTTTAAGTAGGTAGGAAATATATTATTTTCATCTGTTAAATTAAGGTGCAGAGAAAAGTTTGTGCTTTTTCTTTTTTTTTAATCATGAAAATAAGATGAATCAGCATTTTTTAAATATATGGATTTAGGATGAAAAGTCCTGAATTATTGAAGGCAAGTACCACTCAGGCTTCAGTGACCCTTCCTGACATCCCTAAATTTATAAATGGAGCCATCTTTCCCTTGGCTTTTGCGGAGCCTTATAATAAATGTGGTTTCTAATAACAGCAAGTATAGAAGTGAGAAGGAGGGAACTTTCTGTTGTCTTATCGAAGAAACAAAGCTGGTGGTGGATAAAATCTGTGTAAATGCAAGCCCTCACCTTCAATAATTAAATAGTGGGAATAGCTTGAAAGAGCTGCACCAGAACATAGGATCCCTGCAGAGCTTCTACCTGCTCGTACTTGTAATTTTGTTCAGGAAGTATTATATAGAAGTGACTTTTCAGCACAATCAGTACTGTAATTTTAAGTGAAACAATCACTAAAATGTGGGAGAATACTTACATATTTAAAGCTTCTAGCCAGTACAAGGGGAAGTATATGTCAATAAGAAATAAAAACATATGCTAACTAGTAAACATAGCAGCAAAAAAAATATGCTACAAAAGCCAGGTAATTGATTTGGTATCACACACTCCTTTATTTCCATGTTAGTGTATTTAATCACTGCCATTTATAAGTCAATGCTGAAGAATTAAAAATCTAATTGCACCATTTTTTCCCCTACTAATGTTCTTTTTAAAGGAGAGATACAGTGTATGTTTGTTAGTGGCTATCATCCTGTGGTTCTTCCCTTCAGGTGAAAAGTACTACACCAAAGGATTTGCACTGGCCAAAATAAGCTTTTCCAAAGAATTACAAACAGTAGAAAAAAGATGAGAAAAATAAAGGAAGCTAAGAACTGAACTTCCTAACATTTACCATCTCCTTTTCTTAATTATTCTTTCAATTCCCATGGACAGAATGAAGAAAAAAGCCTAGCAGAGGTTTATTTCTTTTTTTTCTTTTTTCTTTTCTTTTTTAATACAGAAAATTACATTGGTTCAAAATCAATACTTATCACTGCTGGATTCAGATGACTGACTTCTTCTAGTGAACTGTACATTCTTAATCAAGAGTCTAAATGTCTCGCTGCCAAAAGCAGGTACATGATGGGTGCTGTGCAGCTTGACAGGATTTGCATTTTAAGATTTGCAAATATCTGTGTGCTTAAGAGAAAAGGTGTCCTCTTGCAAGTATTCTTCCTGATTACAAAAGCACTGACTACCAGGTAGAGACCGGGATCTTGCTTCTCTGTGCTGGCTGTTATTTCCACAAACTCTTTATGGCTTGCCATTATACTAACATGGGTTTAGGATTCAGCAGAGTCAAAGCAGAGTACCACTTTAATCTAATTTTTCGGTCTATGTCTTGTCAACTGGATTAGAAAACAAGTGTATATGCTTTTTTGAAATACGTGGCAGTATACACACAGTATGACTCAAATTGCTCACTTTTAACTCGTTAGTTTCTCATTAGTTTTTTAGTGTATGCACACCATGATATCACTAGGGAATATGTTTCATTGAGTATGGTAACTCTTATCTAACTTTTAAAAATGGATTGGTTTGGGGGTTGTGTTTTTTCCCCCAATTTATATAATTAATAAAAAAATGAGGTACCTTTTTAATGTTCTAATTAAGTTCTTTGAATACTCAATTATATTTAAAAATCCTCTATCCCAGTAAGGTTATTTCCTATTAAATTCTCTAGTAATTTGTGTTATCTGTGAGGTAAGTCTTACCATGTGGTTAAGGAAAGCATAGGTCTGTGGTCTTCAGCTAGTATCCACAGGTGTGCCTTTGTTAACTTCAAAGAATGGTGTTAGGTTACTGTAACTGCAGATGTGCTCTAGCGTCATACAGAATACTTTGTCATTGCATCTGTAGAAGTGCAGGAAGTGATAGAAATACAAGGAAAAATATTGTATTTCATACAGTGGTGGAAACGATGTTATGTGAAGACCGTGACAGCCCTGGTGCACAGTGCCTTGCAGGGAGCAAAGTAAAGCCATCAAAACATTCAGACAGTATTGACAACTGGCTGCGTAAATTGAGTGTTCCTTCTGTGCACTACAAGCAAGAAGTTATCACATGCTGTTTCCTGATGGAAATTTGTGTTTCACCCCATATACCTGATGCCACCTGCTGAACTGCTTATTGTTCTTCCTGGATAGCTGGAGGAGTGGTTGGGACGGGAGCCCTTGAACTCAATTTTTTCATCTCAGATGTGTACTAGGATGTGTGTATATATATTTGCTTATACAAGCGCAACTAATACATAATCAACTGAATACCCATCATTACTACAAGGGTCCGATGTTTCTTGTTGAAAGCAAACCATAAAACAAAGAATTTTATCTTTCGGATGGTACTATTTGCAGCATAGCATCCTGCATATTTTCAGCCCTCCAACCCACAGAAGTATTTGACAGAGAAGGTTTCTTCTCTCCCTGGCATTTTTGCCAATGTGAATGCAGTTCTGAATGACTTGTTTGTTCATGGTTACAAATGAGATGCTGTAAGAGGAAAGAAATGTGAAAGGCAAAAGCTAAAATGAAAAACCAGAAAGAGCAGAAATCTTGACTCTGATATTAACAGTCTGCAAATTGTTGTTGGACATAAATATGCTACTGAAAAACTTTTTTGGTATTGTTCATAGGTCACAAGATAATTACTGAGAAAGCTTAGTCAAAAAAAAAAGTTGACCTTTTTTTCACTTTTCTTATCTGTTTGTGGACTATGTTTATGCTTCCAGGTGCTTTACACTTATGAGAGCTGAAAGATCATGACATTAAGACATCACATGGTGCATTTGCCAGAGCAACACAGGAATGCCAAAATGTTGGTGGGCAGCATGTCTAGGGCAGTGCATCATATCCTCTTCCAGCAGGGTAGAATGCCAGGCACCCTTCATTAACCTATTTGCTCTTCAGCGCTTTACTGTAGTGGGGACCTCAGAACTGACCAACAGTGTAGTCCTTTTGACAGGGTCCCTCAGACAGTGAAATTTCTTTTGATCTGCTCTCCTTTCTCTGTACATCTACTGTAGCCTTTTTCTGTGTTTCTCAAACTTTTTGCTGGAGGTGTTTTGGTTTACTTTGGGGTTTTTTGTTTCTTTGTTGTTTTTTTTCCCAGAAAATAAGTAGTACTTCTCCCTCCCAAGCAAATAGCTTTGGAAAGAATAGTCAAAATTATTCTCTGATCTGGCATTATACAATTTAAATGCATTTTTAGAACTTTAAAGGCTTGCGGCTAACGAGACAGTCTTGTTATTCTCTTTTCATAAGACCTAGGGTCAGCTCAGGGGACTCCCTCTGCTGCACACTCAAAAGCCCAGGCTTTGTAGCAGTCTACATCCCTACATCCTGCAGCACAGTCCTCTAAATAACAGTATCTATTAGCATTTTGACCTGACCCTACAGGCTCCCCGCCACTCTTTCCTTGTCCTGCCTCTAGATGCAGTGACATTCTGTGCCGTCACACACCCTCCAGCTGCACTGCCTTCTGCACACCATCTCAGCCCATGCTTATGTCTCCAGCAACTCACGGCATCTTTTGTCCTTCACCTGTCATTTTCTTGCACCTAGACCCATGCTTTCATCTTCTACGTATTTTTCACATGTCACCCTAGGAACCTGACCATCAAGTGCCCATTTCACTCCTACTGCACACTCCCAGTTCTACTCCCTTCCTCTTCTGCCCCATGTCTGCATGCAGATGTTCAAGCCCTGGCTCTAACCTAGGTGCCCAGCAAGCGACGGCTTGGCTGGAGCCGTGCCAGCCTCGGGGCACTTGCTTTAGTGATGAGAGCATGCCACTTAGGCCAGCTTATCACAGGACAGAAAGTTGCTGTGCATCACTTCTGCCATGGTAACCACCCCAGTGCAGGCTGCTGCGCTTCACGGTAAGCGCTAAGTAGCCAGTGAGCGTCAGTTTGACTCTTAGTTAATACAGGTAAGAGCAAGTGATCAGATGGTTAACAAGATGCAGCTGAGGCACAGCAGGTCATTACTAGGCTGGAGCCTGTTCAGGCTGCCTTGCTCAATCAGTGGCTCAAACAGCCCGGTCTGCTGGGGGTGGGAGGTGAGCTGAGCTTCACTGCTCATCCGCTGCAGGGAAAAGCCTCCTATGAACAGTGACTGAACAGGTAGCAGTCTGCTGGGCTACTGCTCTTGCCTCTTGTCTTGGGCCTGGTAGGTGACCTTGGCTAAATCTCTTAATCTGCATATACCTTGCTTTCCCTCTCTGGCAAATCTAGGTAATACTATCAAATTGCTTAGAAAGCACTCTAAGATCTAGTCATAAGAAGACAATATAAAGTTACGTCTTACTGCTTCGTCATTAATTTGCTTTGCTGTCAGTCGTCACATCTAACTTCAGGGCTCACTTTCTTCTCTGTTATTTTGAAGTTTATTGCTTTACTGGTGTCTTGCATTTGCGTGGCTATAACTGAATATCAGAGCATAACCAGTATCTAAATATAAATACATGCTTACTGACCTTTCTTTTTAGAATAAACTTTCTTCAAGTATTTGTTGCCTGCTCATGGACTTTTTATAAACTCTTTAGTTATTAAAGTTGCTAATTTTCACTATGAAATACAGCAAGGGAACACAGAAATATTATGTCCTTGAGTATCTGCTTGAATTTTAAAATACGCCTATATTTTGTTTTCTTTTGAACTCTGTCCTGCAAGGTGATGAGCAATCTTGTCCTGATGGTTTCAAATGAGTGTTAATGAGATAAATATGTGCTTTGTTGGATTGGCTTCTGCTGGACAAAGCCCATTAAAATTTAGATCTTTTGCTACATTGAGATGAAATTAATTTCATACTGAAGATAATGATTGAAGTCACTAGGGGCAATACTTAAACACTTGCAAAATGATACATTTAACTTTTATCTCTCCAACCTTTTGTAATAAAGACAATATTGGGACAGGGTGGGTTGTTTTTTTTTTTTGGAAGGACTGTTAGGCATGTTCTTTGGTAACTGCGGATGCTAGGAACTTTTTTCCCATAAACTGATATGAATCTAGATACTTACCTGATATGCCTAATTTTAGCCTAAAACCTCATGGAACATCTCATGGAAAAATAAAGGTCTGTAGCACAACTGTTGGCACATCCTTAACTATAACATTGCTACTAGGCACTGCTGTAATACGCTATATATTTCTTTGTGAAAGAACTGAAAGCTGCAATAATAAAGCTTAACTTTATGATATAGAAATTCACTGTGTTTGTACCTCCAGGGAGAAAAACAATTAGAGAAAGACAATCTACCTAAATAGGCTGGGAAACTGAATTGCTCTGTCTATGCTTCATTACCCTCCCTCTTTCTCATCTCACACTTTCCACAAATAGCATGATTATGTTTACCTGACATCTTCATGCTTCCCTGCTGAGCAGGCTGAGGAAGCCTTGCAGCTGAGATCAGCAGTGTTTTCTATGGAGAAGGACTTTTTAAAATTTATTTATTTATTTATTTAAAGGCTTCAATTGTTAAGTCATTCCAGTGAAGAGCTTCAGAGTATCCCTGAGCTCAGGCAGGGAGCAGAATACATGACATGCCAACGGGCGTTTTTTAAAAATGACCCTTGGCAATAACACAAATACTAGCTTGGCTGACATTATGTTGATACATCCTTAGTTGCTTGATAGAAAGGCATGGCCTGAGATACTAAACGTAAACTTGGTGACCCTTGTAACAGGTAGAAAGCCTGACAAATTTTTCTGGAAGGTGTCTCTGAGCACCGAAACAATAGCCCCTAAGAATGTCACTGAAATAAAATGCCCTTTATGGATAAAAGCCTTAATACAAAGGGAAAAGATCTGGAATAAGGCATGCCGTGAAAGTTACCAAACAGCTTTTCAGCATCTCCCTTGGAGAACTGAATTATAAAGCCAGAACAGCAAAAAGACTTCAGAAATATACAGGCTGCCCTAATAAAGCACAGGTATTTTATTTTTCAGGCTTCTCATGTAATGGTGAAGAATTCAGCACTTTCTTGTACTGAGTTGCTGAGTAATAAATCTGAATAACTAAACTACAGATAATTGGATGCAATTCCTCAAATTAGAAACCAATATTACAAGTGAGAATTAATGACATTTCATTACGCATTACTGTCTACATTAATAAACTATGACTGTATTAGTTTTAGCAGCAGCATACAAGCTTCTTTTTCTTGTAGCCCCCAGGAACTTGCTCTAAATCTAGCTAAATCAAAACACTGCCATGAAATATGTGGATACCTGTGTATTTACATGTAAATTCAGAGCCTACATAATATAGGCTTAATACCAATAGTGTAAAACCCTGCTACTACATTTGGTTTCCTAACATTTGGAAAGACATTGGCTGAAACAAGGATTTGGCTTTTATGCTTTTGCATGTTACAGTGAACACAACCTGAACCTGCTCTTCAGGTGCCAAAAGCTTCTTCTGGTCTCAGAGTCATGAATAACTAGAATTTAAACTTTGTTCCACATTTTACAAAATGTTATCAAATGGAGAGCGTGGAACTAATAGGCACCCTGGCTTTTCTGCTCTTTCACTTGTACATTCTCTTGCTTGTTACTGTTAAAGGCACTTCAGTAATGCAATGTCTAGGTGGTTGTCCTGAACTGTCCTTAAAACATGCACTATGTTAAATTGAAATCTGCAAGGTTTGTTGTTGTTTTTTTTTTTTTCAAATGAGCAGCAATGTCATGGATCCAGCCTTCACATTAGTGAAAACTTAAGCCAGGCTAGTTGAGATCAGAATGATTAGCCTGGATGAAGGCAGGATTCCCTTTCTGTCCTGATCCATCATCTCAAAGCTAAAACCTCCTGCAAAGTTAAAATAAGTTGCTGATATTACTGGCCAACAAACCTGGATCTGTTTAGCAGTCCTGCATTAATCATTTTGGGTGTCACATTATTATTGGAAAACTGCACCTAGACAGGCAGATACTTTACAAATTCATACCTCAAAGGACCCTGGAATTCATGTTCATGATTTGTTTTAGGATAAACCCTGCAGGACCTAGGCAGCAATCATGGCTTTCTCCGACCTCAGACAATAATAATGACAGCATGGTTCCCACCCCCAAAAACCCACAACATAAGGAAAGATGTCTCAGCAGATCCGGAAATATCAGCAAGAGAGTCACAATTCATTTCATGTGCAATGACCAAAGCCAGGCTATTGACCCCCTGTGTGTGTTACAGCACGGAAGTGAAGGGTAGCTATGGCAATGCAATAAACTAATGTCACACAACTTGATCTCATTCAGTAACACTACCTGGAGGTCTACATATTTTATATTACACTGATCTAGGCTCAGATCCTTCAATCACTAGTTCAAGTAAAGGACTGAACGGAAAATAATATTATTGCATTTTACATTTTGATACATTTTTATACATGTGTAACTTATACAAATAGTGTTTAATACATTTGTATAAACAATACAAAACACTGTAAGGAACCAGACCGTCAGTTGTGATTTGTATGTCTGTGGCTCCTCTATTCTTGGTGCTGCTATAAACAATAATAGCCAGTTACGGTTTCAAGGGGTTTTCATGCCAGCTAGCATTACCTGGAACAGAGTCACTCTTTGGACATATGCCCTGTCTCCTGTCCACATATTTTGCCTCCAAGTGCCAAGAAAGTATTGATAGGAGCCAGCACTGTCATTCACAGATTACCTTAGATCTTGGAAATGAGCCACTTCTATGATTTTTTTTTTATCCTTTCCTCTGCTTTGTTTCCAGTGCAGTGCAGGTTTGCCAATGCAGAGCGTGGCTTTATATTTTTTTGTTCTCTGCTGGAGGTACTTTCAAAAGTTTTCCCTTTTCTATCATGGAATTTAAAGCATTGAATTTATTGAAGCTCCTTATTATCCAATGAAAATGAATGCTTAGAAATGCTCTCAAGTCAAATACAGGCTGCAGAGAACTGTGTCCGTAAATGGAGTTAACTTGTAACTGAGCCTTAACAAATGTGGATCTCTCGACTAGGCATGGAGTCACCAGCTGAGGGTCTAGACCTTAGAGTGGGAGAGTGAGCACTGTGCAGAGGTACAACCTAGCTCTGAAACAATGACCTCTAGAAACTAGGAACCGCATGGCTGCCTTGGTGGGGTGCTTTGCTGACCCAGTTAGTCCTGGCAGAAGGCAGCACTGATGTAACTTCTCTGCTTTTAGAAACCAAGCTGACACTTCCGTGCAGTGAAGTTCTCTGCCAAGTGGCTATATCAGGTCATTCAGAACTAGCTTTAAGATATCTATGTTGCAGCACATTTCAGAGCACTAGGCCTACTTAGAGAGTCCTTCCCGAAGGATGCACTGTGTGCTAAACCAGGGGTTGCTTAGATGCAATGACCATTTTTTGGTTTTCTATTGCTATTAAAAAGAAATGAGAGGGTAAAAAGAAGAAAGAAATAATAAAAAGCGAAGCACACCTTTCCATCCCTGTTGCCTGAGAAATAGCAATAAGCAAGTCCATTATTAAGAACATGATAAAAACCTCTTCTGTGCTAAATATATTCAGTCAGCTTTGTGATGGGTCAGTCTGCCTAGTTCCACTGATTAAAGGAAAAGTGCAGTGATTTACACCTGTGTTGACTCAGCATGCTTGCCCTTGTAAGTAGCCTGTGATAAAGTAGACAAATAAATAAAATAAAAGCACAAATCCTGTACTATATAGATATTGCTTAAATAATTCATTATAGCTGTGGGGATAGAAGTAAATACAAAGAAAAATGCTTGCCTTTTGAAATACTAGCTAAAGTCTTTTATTTGTTTCAGGTTGGGGTAGCTTATATTTTCTTGCTACATACTCTTTGAGAACTTACAGAAGTGCACAACTCTTTAGGGTCTCACTTATTTATGTGGTGAAGCTGACATAGTCCCACAGATCTAAACACTGTTCACATCTCCTAGTATTGAAACAAATGTGACCATGCAGCATATAAAACTGCAGTTCATTTATTAAGTCAGAGAACAGCTCTATGCTATTAAAACCCTGTCCAGCTTCTTAATGAAGGCTCAGTGTTGTCAGGTTGTTCGGCTTTCTTTAGCGCTGTGACTGAGCTGCACTTCAGCTGCATCACAAATGTGGCCCTTGCACCTTATGCAGTATTCTGTATATGGTTGTTAAGGCCATGTAGACTTAATGCTAAATGGTTAGTGTTTATTGAGTAGTAAAATAGAGAGGGGGCTCAAATAAAATTACCAGGCTGTGTTTGTGTGCCCCCCGTTTTTAGAGACAAATGGCTTAGCTAAATAGAAACCAACAATTTGCATGGTGTTTCTGCTTTCAACAGGTGAGAAAAGCCATCTATTAAGAAACCAAAATGTTAATTTATAGCCTTGTGAAAACAGTGGAAAAGATTTGTATAATACCACTTCAAGCATTTGAGGTTTTGTGGTGGGTTGTGGTTTTTTTTGCATTCTTTGCATGCCTGAAATGTTGGTTAGTTTATTTGTTGTGGGTTTGTTTTTTTGGTGTTTTTTTTTGGGTGTGTGTGTTGTTGGTTTTTTTTCCTCCATGAAATACCTACTTTCATATTGAAATATACAGTACTTGGTACATTGTCCCTGTAAAACTCAGAAACAAATCAGTCCAAGATCCCACCCTGAACAAGCCAACTGATTGTTCTAGGATTGTTCTAGGATGTGAAGAAAAGGAAGAAAAAAAAAAAGCTTTTATTCATGAGATGCTCTAATTATTTTTTTTGGTATTTAGAAGGTCTCCGCTTAAGTTTATGGATGTCATTGATTATCTACCAGTTCTATAGGAGTCCAGCATAATCAATGTCAGGCTGTACTATAGCCATTAGAAAAAAACCCTACAGTAGGCTTTTCAGTGATACTTAACATGTGACTTCAAGACCATACACACCTTCAGACCTGAGCAAGTGACTTGGGACACTGTTGTTTGACCAACAGCCTTTATTCTGCCTTGCACTGAGGGGAAGGAATTTGGATGCTGTAAGCATTAATGGATCCTGCCTCACCCTTTCATGCAGTTACAGAGATGGTGGGATAAAAGAAACCTTCATCTTTCCAGTGAGTGGGAGAGAAGCTGCTGTGTGTCAGTGGCATACACATTACCACAAATGAAGTTCAGGGCGAGATGTTGGCATTTCTTCGTATTTGTTTGTGATTGTGTTTTCCACCAGCAATTCTTGTATATGTATCTGGTTTTTTTTAAGAAATAAAAGGTTTAAAATTGAATGCTCTGTAAGTAATAAATTAGCTTTAAAGATAGTGTGCAAAGCAATGTAAGTGTGACCCTCTTACAAGTGCAGGCCTTTAGTCTGTTAGGCTTTTTTGGTCGTATTTGTGTGCAGAATAGCAGTGTGTGAAGAAGTTTAAACTTCTATAATTTACATATAAAAGCATAAAAAAAGGATGTGAGAATGTGTATTTGAAGAGCTGCCACGTTGGCTTAGACCAGCATCTTGTCTCTAAAAGCATCAGAAGTAAATGCTTAGAGAAATAATCTAACAGCACAAGAAGATAATGGAGCTTCCCTTGTTGGGTCTTTCAACAAGGAGAGATTTACTGAGCTCCTGAGGCAGAGGTTACGTTCAGAAGACCATGTTTAAAAACCACTAAACTATATTTAATAACTGCTAATCTATTTACCATCCCTGAATTTCTCTCATGGCTTTTTGGCTACCAAAATATCCTGTGGCAGTGGAGTCCACAGTTTAATTATGGACTGTATGAGAAAATGTTGCTTTGAATTCACTTGAGGGCCCTCTGTTTGCCACATCACAAACAAGCGAAAGACCTTCTCTGTTTATCATTCATAAATCTGCAGACTTCTGTCTTATTAGTCATCCTGGTCCCAGCTGAAAAGTTTTAGTCTGTTTTGACTTCTTTCAGATGGAGGTGGATGAAATGCCTCTGATCATCTACATGGTCTTTCTTGTGCCTTTTCTGACTAAAGAAGTTAAAGTATGCAAGGTGTACCTGCACAGCATGCTTGTCTCTACTCTGCCGGGTCTCCACAGTGTGCAAAAGCCATACAGCCATGTGCTGCGCTGCGGCTAGCTAAGATGCTGAGCCTTAGCATCTAGCTAACATCATCACACAGCCTTTGGATTTGGGGTGGGTTGTGACTGGGTAGGGTGTGGCAGACCTGCTCTCACCTTCATAACTGCCTGCAGTACCCTTTGTTGCTGTAGGCTGATGTTATCCTCCATCAGATAAGTTATAAGAACAGAATCCTGGGGCAGTTTCCTATGTGAAAGTGGTTTAAATGCAGTGAGATGAGAGTCCTTAGGCTCAGAAAACTGTTAGGGCCCTGAACAAGGACTGATGAGTCTGATGGGAAAGTGTTCCAAGCCCCTTGTCTTTGTCTCCCTTGGTTTCTTTACTGTTGTAAAGGCAATACACTTACTTTGGCTGGGATTTACCTGAGGATATTTATTAACCTATTCCATATTCCCATTTATAAGGCCATTTATAGAACAACATCACTATGCTGCCCAACAAGGTTGCAGTGGCTGTAAGAAGTATGTTTTTCAACACCAAATACATGTTACCTGTAAATAATTACAGAAAGTTTGCATCTTGTTCTCTATCTGCCCTTTTCTCCTCCAGCAGTATTGCTGCCATCCTTCATTTTTGTTTCTGTGCCCTTGCTCTCTAATAGGATTGCACAAAAGCAACTGGGAAAACGAGTGAAGTGCCCCAATTTATCTGGCCCAGTAGCCACTGGAGGAATGAAGATTTGTCTGTAGGAAGCCTATATTCTTCACTGTAAACATGGTTTCATTTTAAAATGATGTTACATCTGCAGTTTCTTCCTACCAGGTGGCAATGGTATTTCTGTGTGCATAACATTCAGTGGAAGTCTTCCAGTCCCCAGAGAAGGAGGGCAACGGCATGTCAGGACAACAAAGATGAACAGATGGCTCAAGGATAAATGCTGTGAGGAAAGTCTGAGGATGTCTGACCATCGGGAAGCAGTCATGTAACAAGGGTTCCTCTGAACTAATAAACTGCACTGGAGTAAGTGGGCTAGTAGCCTTCTGGGTCTGAGCATGGCTGATAAAACACTTAAATATACAGAGATGGCAAAATAAGCATATAACAAAGGGTAAAAGTATACTGTAGAGTAGAAGGTTGAGCATTAGGGAAAAAAACAGTACTTCTTGTGAGTTGTGATGAGGCAGACCCAGTGAGAGAAGTTTCCTTACTAGGTTTCAGAAACAACTGAAAAGTTTTTATAACAATGCAAGAAGAATGCGCAAGAAGGTGGAAGAAACAGAACTGTAGGTGGAAGGTGTGAAAATGAGTGTCATGGGGTAACAGAAACATGGGTTCACCGTACAGGTACTGGGGGATACAGTTTCTTAGGGAAAGAGAAAAATAAATGTAAAGACCCTGGTGTATATTAATACAGGAATAAATTGTTAGCAATACCACCTATCTGGGTCAAAATCACTTGGAGCAGGAAGGAGATAAGGATATTACGGAAGTTCAAGTCTAACAATTATAGAGACATCAGTGATGTAGGTGACAAAGGCAAATCAACTGAACTTAGTGTGACCTGGAGGATGGTTGATATTTCCTAAAGTCTGGAAAGTCTGTCACAAATGAAGAGGCTCTTAGTCTTCAAGACGACCTATAGAGATATTACACAAGATGAGAAAGCTTACAAAAAGCATATAAATACAAAAGAAATCTATGGCTTGTTGAAGTGTACAGATCTAATAAGACCTGCTGTAGGTCCAACTTGTGGAGGAAATTAAAATAGTCAGTGAAAGCATCTGTGTGGAAAAGAAGGGATAATGACTAAAGGTAAAAGTTTGGTATGGCTCCAAAACCAAGTGAACTAGTTGCCTAGGATATCTCATATGATTAATGAGAATGTTTTAGGACATGAATGCAGGGATGGATTAGGAAATTAACACTACTAAGTCAAAAGCAAAACTGCAAGAGCTAACACCATCCCATTCATGGAAAACCTACATAGCCTTCATTCTAGGGCTGGAAGAGAAGCAGTACACAGAATGGTAAATACTGTGTCCTTTCTTCCCAGCCTTCCTCGTTGGATATGGTTCTGTGAAATGCTGTGCCACTGGGGCTTTCGCTGGAGTTTTATTTCATCACCTGATCTCTTTTCCTTTAACTGAAAACGAGCAAAGCCTGTGGGTTATGTAAAATGCCTTTCTTCTTAACACCTCGTGGATTACACCTTGAGAGAATCTACATGAAAAATAACCTCCTTGAAGTTTTCCTTGAAAACATATCTAATTCTGAATTGTCATCTAAGAGTACAGTGCATAGAATTTAACAGAAAGCTTATAAACACAATGCCAGCTTCAATATAATTTTGTCCTTAGAGATATAATTTCAACCTAGTTTCAGAGTTCTACAGCTTTTATCTATCCCCTCACACGCTCAGCAATATCCTGATCAATTGAAGCAAGCCTGGCTTATTTAAATCTCTCCTGTTTCCTTTCTGCTGGCTCCTTAATGACACACAGTGGTTCACTGCTCTTGGATAACTGCAGCCATACCCATAGCAAAACATTTCCTTACTAAAAGTATCCCCTTTCTCAGCGTTAACAAGACTACCCTCAGGCCAGTGGAGTGGCAAAAGTACTATTTTATGAGAGTCACTCATCTGGGTTGAAATTTAGTCCTTTGTAAAAGGCGAGCATAAGCCTCCGGGCTTGTGTAGCCTATGTGCAATGTGTTAGTTTTGGGCTGTCCCTCTGGAATATTTTCCTCTCTACCTTTCAAGCAGTGACTATATGTTTTTCTGCATATGTACTGCATGTTGCAGGCATGTTTCCTGGGGCTGGCTGCCATTACTGGAATATAAGTTATAATAATATTGCAGCTCTTCATGCATAGTGGATCTTCTCTGTCTTAAGGGAAGGGGCCAGCTTTTGATGTTTCTGATGAACAAAAGGGTATTTGGCAAAAAACAACCTCCAAGGCTTTAAAGACATAGTCCACAAAATGAAGGTATCAACTGTGCTTGTGCTGATAAGGTAGTGACAGAGTCAGGTCATTTACTGGAGTGAGCTAGGTTGGTGTCTTTCATAGTAATGCTTATGTGTTCCTGGATTTACTTTAGTAAACATTGACTTGCAGCATATCAGCTTCTTCATGTTCAGGTGCATTCTTGTAAACATTTGTCAAATTGCTTTCATTTTGCTGTTGAAGAATTTGCAGTGATGTAACAGTTTTTACAAGATCTGGTGTCATTTCCATAGTAAGTAACATAAAAGTTCATTACTGGTTTAAGGCACTTAACAGAAGATAACTGTGCATGTGATATTTGTTTAAAAATAGCCTGGTATGCTTGGCTGCCACCATGAAACAACAGAGCTGTCAGCCTGTTCTGTAACCTCTACCTCTTCTTCTCAGACATGAGCGTGCAAGCCTGTGCGCGCATCCCTGCGTATGAAAGGCAGAGATACTTCCTTTGTGTTTTGACTGAAAGTCATTGTCTTATCACCAAATAATGCAGACCAGAAAAAATTTAGTCAGAGTTTTTCTCACCAGCTAAAAGGCAAAATATGAAACGTTATTTTCAATTTCTTAGTCAGTAAATAAGTCTCATTCCAGACCCCACAGACCGTGCACATTCATCCTCTTCTCTCACTGATCTGTTTTCAGAACTGTGTTTTGTAGAAATGATGTGGAAGTGCCCGAGAACTAGGCTGGGTCAGGAGCTGCCACAGCTATGAAGGGAGGGAATCGAGCAGGCAAATTTATGACAGTTTGACATTTCAGATAATAGAGGTCAGTCCTTCAAGTCGCAGCCCCCTTGAGATGAGTGGATTTCTGCCGCTGCATGTGGGAAGAGCTGGTACCATTAAATTGTCCCTTTGCTGCAAGTGAAGCATGTGGTGATAGGCTGGAAGAAAATAATTCCTTTAATTATTGCGAGGCAAATTCTGCTCCCTTTCTGATGTGGATGAATGACGCGTGATCCCATTCAATTCAGTGAATAGTACCTGCAGCTAGAAGAAGAACAGGATCTGAATTTCTAGAATAAAGTGTTATGCTGTGAATGAACTGGAATGAGGTGTATTAATGCATCAATATGCAAGACTTCTCTGTGCTCTCACAACTAAGATCTTGGAGGATTGTTTACTGTGAATGTTGTCCGTGAGGTCTGAGACCAAATAAATTTTATCTGCTTATTAGCAGGTTTTGTGCACTTTTTCAAATGACTATTCAATACTGCTTAGTCTCTAGAAGTACGGATGAGGCCTGTCCCCCTCTGTTGTTGCACCTCTCTGCCTCAGGCACTTTTTCTAGCAGTTGCAGGAGGTAGCAATATGCAGTGTGGTAACAGTATTGGTGCGAGGTTTATAGTGTAATATTCGCTAAGTGTTTTGGAACTCGGACTTGGAAAATGCTCTGGAAAAGCAAATAAATTATTTGCATAGTCATTTTCATTAAATGTTATGGGAACCTTTTTATAACTTTATGACTGTATCAAATTTAATAAATTATATTGGCCTTTTTTTTAGAACTGTAGATAAAACCCCCAAATAAACAAACTAATGACAATCCTCAAATTAGAACTATGGTTTTATTTATTTGTTGGGGTTTTTTAATTAAAAGTAGAATTTTATTTTATTTCAGTTTGTTCTTGGGGCTTTTTCCGCTGAAGTATTCTTATTACAATGTCAAGAGCTACTCAACTTACTGCTGTTGAACTGTGTGAACTGCCATACTTCTTAAATACCTATTTTTGAATTAGCATTGGAGAAAGCAAGAATTAAAAATCTCTTTTTCTACAGAAATTAGGGGAAAATTAACTCTATATTCACTTTACCTTTTTGATATCTGGACTGGAATTTTTGTTCCACTGAGACTTAAGAAGTAACTTAACATAAAAGCTTCACTGTGATGTGACCAAGTGGTAACTTGCTACACAGAAGCAAGAAAGCAAAAGGGAAAAAAATGTATAATAGTAGTATTTGTGATTTCCATAAAGCTGAACTGTGGCATCAGCTACAATAGCTTTCCCTGAAAAAAATATGAGCTGATTGACTCCCTTGGTCTTTGAATTTCTATAGATGGTAATCAGAAAATTTAAACAGGCCAAGACTGAATCCGGAGGAAATTATCAACTTCTTCTAATTGAAGACAAAACATTTAATAATTCCTGTAAGTTTTTCTTTCTTAAAATGAAAGTACCATATACAAACCTCTATTTAATGTGCCACTTCCTTTATGTTTCTCTATGAGAAGCAGTCTTGTTCTTAGCCAGATTATATGCCTGGGAGCCAAATATGTGCCAGTAGCTAAAATACATACCTGCAAGCTAAAAGTGAGAGACTACTCTTGCCTAATTTCTTCTGGGAAGAAGTGATATATGAAAATAAAAAGCATATTTGCATGATAAATATAAAATAGTCACATTGTATGTGTATATTTATATATCGTGTATAGCTGCACGACTCCTCCTTAAATACTTGAAGGAGAAATGAAAGAGTCTCTGAACATGTTTGCAAACATGATGACTCTATTAGGGAAAAGGAATATGGAATTTTCTTTCTTGCTCAACTGCGATTGAATCCTTAAGGTCAGATAGCCAATTTTCAAAATTCTGCAGTTACCTAAACCTTTAGAAATCCTGTGTTACTCAGGGAAAATTTGACTCTTACCAAGATGTGGATTTAGATCCAAGCTGGGAGGGAAAGTACAGAGTTGCTCTCTGAACCACCAAATCACATGTACTTTTATTTTGTAGAAGGTTAGTTCATTAGGTTACAGCCTACTTGTACACCCTTTTTTTACTTGTGTGATCTTTCTGTAAGAATTATTTTATCTCTCCTTTTGGACTTGCAAAAAGGGAGAGAGGAATCACAATGTTCAGGTAATGAATTTGAAGAGCTGGGGAAAGAAGAGCATTCCTTTCAATGAACTCCCTTTTTTGCCTACGACCCTCCAAGAGTGCCAGCGTCCCAGGCACGAGTCCTTGTGCAGCAGCCTCGTCATCCGTCCCTCGCAGCCAGGCCAAATCCTGCAGAAAATGGGTTCTGAGAATGATGGACCCCATAAACAGTACTCCTGTCAGTGTTTCATTCAGTTATTTTGTTGGATCGTTTTTGTCTTCAGGCCAAATTAAAATTTGCAGGCGTTCTCAGCATTTGCTATGGAGAAGACCTAAGGGCAGAGGAGTAAAGCCAGAAATTAGGGCAAATAGAATTCTTGTATGTTCTAAAGACGTTCAGATGACATATCACATCACATTACTGTGTTGATGACTACATGTGTCAGGACTTTCCTACGGGGCTGACTTCAGCAAAATTACAAACTCTTCAAAACCAGGAAAGTGTTGAAAAATTAGGAAATTACTTAGGATGAAAAAGAGCAGATTAAAAGAACATAATGTTTCTTATGGAGGGCTGTGTGATTACAAAGCAAAGCTACAAAATATCCCCTTAGAATAGCTGTTATCTATGGGTTAGTAATGTCTGTCTGTTGACCTAACATTCATTGTCTTTTGTCCACTTCAGTGTGGTGTTGAGGTTTGTTTTTCTTATTGTACTCTCACAGCAATTATTTATTGAAGGTGCACTTTACTAGGAATATTGTTCCTGTAACTTTTCTGCTTTTAAAAGCATGCTTTAATGATGGACAATCAGAATAACAGTGCTGGATTCCCTTCCTTTTGCACTTCTTGGGAACCTTTATTCTTGTTTCTTGTCTCTGCCAGATCTTCTCTGGAATTGATATTCATACTTGTTAAAAGTTTATTAGCGGAATACTCTCATATACTACAGCCATGCTTTCATTTTGTTGCATAGATACTCCTTCACTTACCTTTTATTTTTAAAATGGGACATAGAAGAAACTCTGTGTGCTTACTCTGAAAGAAGATTTCAAAGGGAAGAGAGAAAAATGTTATTATATATCTTTTTACTTTGATTTGTTACAGTGCAACTACAAACAAAGAAAGTGAAAGAATAAGTGTAACTTTATAAGAGAATATTGTTAAATCTCACAAAAACATTGATATATCATCTGTGTATTTGTACAGAAGGGAATTGAATTAGTCTGACGTAAATTGCTTTCACTCAAAGAATCCAATACTCTTGAGGTCAAAAGTTTAAAATTCAGGCCTGATGCACAGCCCAGCTGAGTTTTCCAATTGGCCATAGTACTGGCTGGATCAGGCTCCATCAGGCATTTTTTTATTGTAATCGATTTCTATATTTTTCAGTCAAAAAAAGGACTTAATTGTTTTTGTATATAAATATTACCTTATAAATTTGAGTCTGTAAACTGTGACTGCAGGAAATTGATATTCTAGAAATCTGTGTGATTAAACTGGGGAACTGGAGGTGAGAGCTTTGTTGTAGTTCAGAATGCCCAGGCTCTGAAGCCATACTATGAAACATCAAAGACTGGTGATTAACATCTCCTGTCCTGTGATAATACTGGTTACGCTAGAAAATTCCTTTATTCATCAAATGTTTTTATTTATTTTCCTTAACTCAAGCCCAAACACAAAATTAGCCTGAATTCTCATGTAGTCATATGATCTTTGTACTTGTTGCAGCCAAGTTTTTCCACGAAATGGTACATGTCCCTGCTGTCCTGGCCCTCTGTTGCCATACTGCCATCGCTTATGCTTTTTATTTAATATCTGGACTTAGTACACATAAGCTATGTCTATTTTAGCAAATACTGCAGCCCATATGAAGACATTTGTATAGCAAAGAAGTTGCAACTGAGAACCCCAAATCCATGGTGTAAGTACTTCAAGGGGTTTACTTCGCATTGATTCTAGCCCCAGTCCCACAGCTGCCCTTTAGTGACTGGAGCATCACAGATGAAGCCCTGGAGCCATTACTGTAGTTTAGTTTGATTCAGAACAAATCCAGTTTGTGCTGAGACCATCCTGTGATATGAACTGAAGCAGGGACAGTAGGTAGAGGTGCTTCAAAATGCCCTGCTGAATGCTGAGTGGTAATGTGGATATCCCCACAGGTGACTGAAATGGGAAGAGCTTGCCGTAAAGCAGGTGCACAGAAATCTTGTCCAATTTTCACACAGTACATTATCATTTTTAATTCAGCTTCAATTTCTGTTGAGCATGCTGAGCTCTTTGTGGTTTGATAGACTACAGATTTTGGTATGCCCAGAGTCTTCTGCCGCCATTTCCTAATGAAATAGAAGAGGCTCAGTTCACTGGGATGAGGTATGAGGAGTAGCTCTGTTTGGTAGGGCAGCAAACTCAAAGGTGTTGCAGCACCAGATTTAATATCAATATATAAATATTCTGATGTATTTATTAGTTAAACTAATAAAGGACTTCTATTTCAAATAAGCAGAATGATTTACAGTCGCTGACAATCTGGTTGGTAATTTCAAAGTATTCTGCTGTGCATAGTACAGCATCTCTTCTGGGTACACATATGGTTTCCTGCTGAGGAAGCCATCATAAAAAGCAGATCCCTTATACAGTGTGTATTGTGGCACGGATTGCACAGGCTTAGTGCTACTGCTCATGCCATGAAAATAGTAATTCATCAAACTGACTGGAAACAACAGGTTTCACAGAAGCTTCAATGTGTGGGGAATGACAGGTTGTATCTTAGATACGTTGCTCTGATTTTAGTGTGTATGAAAAATCTTGAGATTCTTGTGTGAAGGTCCTGAAAGAGATCTTCCTGTGGTGAAATCTGGCCATTAGAGTATGCAAAAAAGGTACAATGAGGATAAAAATATAACAGTAGGTGCTTAATTTAGCCTCCTGAAATCCTGTGAATAACCATTTCCTATCCTCTGGCCATGTTACTGCATGAGGCATGCTTGATAATTACTGAATTATCCCTTTCAGCAAGGGGAAAGAAACTTCAGTGCTAGGCTTTCGTTATTTTGCATTCACCCCCATTAGTGTTACTTGCTGCACCTAATAGGCTGATAAATGGGGTATTGCTACTGTCAGCGACTAAATGGCACTTAATATTCCATTTTGAAGTTCAGGAAATCAGAAGTAGGAGGAGGGGCTTTTGATGGCCATTTGCTCAGTGACACAGACTTATAATCAAGGAAATTGATGTTGAAGGTTCAGTTACATGGATCTTACTAGAAAATGGAGCTGTAAAATTGTTCAGTGGATGCAATGGACTTCGGCAATATAACCCTTCACCTTATTAGGATTACCTCTAAAAATAGTATTAAAAATTAGAAGTATACCCCAGTGTCTCATTCCTGTAACATTAGTTCAGTGTAAGTAATGAAAAGAAGAGGGTTTGGAGCAGAGTGCTGCATTTTATTGCAGAATATAGCAGGCCACCGAAGAAATTTTAAGGTGGCAATTTCTGCTTTGTGGTTCTCAAAGCTGTGAGCAGGCACCTTTGCTCAGTATAACAGTTTAAAACATTCACACCAATGGCTTCTGTGGACTCACTCTGGGACAACTAATCTGCAGTTGTTAAAGCCAATACACGTTTGATAAATCCTTTGTAACTTAGTGATTGTTATCCCTAGGCATAGTTTTCTCTTTGTTGCAGTCTAGATAACACTCTGGAGCACATTAACCTGTGTGTACTGTTCACAGTTCAACTGTATGTATTTCTGACAGCATAGAAATAGAAACAGCAAAAGCCTGCTCAATTTACTCTTTGGCCAGAAGAGAAAGCCACTCTGAAGAAAAGGGATTCAGATCCAGACAGGGAGCACTTGCACAGCTGGATCTGGGTGCAGGTCCAGGTTTTAAACGTTCCCGTTATTCAGAGTTGTTTGTATTTGGACAGCCGGTTCTGACCTTTTCTGAATCTCTCAGGTAGAAAGATATCATCCATTGATTCATGAGGAAAAGGTGATGCAGCAAACAGCTTAACAGTGAGACAGAAAGTGGCCAGTGTAAGGTATATGCTGAGGTTTTATAGTCCAAGAGAAGCTGCTTAGCCTCTGCTGAGTCACTGAAGTCCTCCTCTTGGGCTGTGACCTCTTTTCTGAACCAAAAGTCATCACAGGATTAGGTGAATTCAGAGTGTCCATGCCGTCCCTGCCACTGGGCCTCTCTGCTGGTCTGAATTTCACCAGTGTTTTGAGAGCCGCCTTCTTCGCAGCCCCTACCATCTGGAATAGCTTCACTGTGGCTGTCTGCCTCATTGACTCTCTACTTCATTTCAGATCTCAGTTGACCATTTATCTTTTCTACCTTGCCAATTTCTTTTAATTTCCCTGTCCATCTGCTGGGTCTATTTAACTCTGTGAAAGCTTTTAGATTACATATTTTATAGTCGATGCATGGGAAAATGGTACCGTATTATATATGAACAGTTTCCCCAGCTTGAGCAAGCGTGCTGTTAGCATCAGCTGAAATATCCTACATCTCCCCAATGTGCTCAGTTTTACACTTCGCAAAGTTAGAGGGGGATGTCGAGATTGTGTTGACAGCCAAAAGAATATACTTACTTTCCTAGAGCTGCAGCAAGTGGAGCAGATGGTATTATCCCCCACTCTACATCACTCTCTGTCCTTTCCTTCCTCATGCCCCATTGTTCATTTTTCACACCTCTCTGTTGGTTTGGTTCAAATTCAACGCCCGCTGAAGTCAATGGAGAATCTCCCACTGACTTTATTTGGCTTTGCATCATGCTTCCTGCGATCTCTCCTCCCTTCAGGTATGCCTGAACCCAAATCCCTGCTCTGACCTCTCAACAGTTGGGATTCTGTCTGTGCATCATCTCTCTTCTCACTTCCTGCACTTTGCCAAGAGCCTCAGCAGAGCACTGATGGGGAAAGCTGCGTGGAATAGATACTGCTCAAGTCAGTTGCTGGAAAGAAAACCTGTGAAAAAAATTCAGTTTGGATTATCCGAAACAACGTTTTCTCTATTTTTTTCCTCACTGAACCAAAAAAAAGGGAACAGAATCTTGAGTTAAATATTTTGGGAATGAAATTGAAATATTTTGTTTTACTTGTGTTTTTATTTTTAATTGAAATGAAACATCATGTCAAAACTTAAATTAAAATCCTCTGCTTTGAAAATGCCATAGTGAAATATGATGCCTTTCATGAAATAACAGACAATTTTCCATAAATCATTTTTTTCCCAAAATCCATTGTTTATCCTTATTAATCCCAAAACATATTTTTCCTTTGTGGTGAATCAATTACTCAGCTAATTTGATGCTATTTCTTCTCATGGTTTTCCTCTGTACTCCAAAGCACTAGCTATCCCCTTCCTTGGTGAGATCCTTCCCAATAACCTATTTTTGTAGGCCTAGAAATTGAAGACAGGATAAAACAAGAAGCAGCAAACAACAACAACAACAAAAAGGCAGGGTTGCTGAGACTCTACCACTGACTTTTGTTTTATTATTTAGCTGGGTGGTGATCCCCTTGATTTTTCAATCTAGTACATGACTGGAATAATTGTTGTTGCATTCTTCAGTTAATGCTGCCTGCAGCCCCATCAAGCTTGAGAACACCGTCTTGTGACCTCCTGTGCCGTGTCTACTTCAGTAATGGCTTTGACTAAAGTTTATACGATTTTCTCCCATAACGAGGAAGTTGGAGGCTTTACTGTTTTTCTGAGTGTTCAGTTTCTAAGGGCAAAGTCATCTTCCCAATAAAGTAAAATGAAAATTTCAATCAACTTCATGTAGTCAGAATGGTTCCTTGTACATCTAATAACCTCTGTGTTGCCTGGCACTTGAGTCACTCCAGAACCAAAAATCCATCTCACACTAACATTGTGGCTGCCATAAGCAGTACCTCAGAAGAAACTCTCTGCACTTTTCTAGACCCAGGAAATATTTTGCGTTTTAATTGACATCCGTAGGAGTTGTGAGATTTCTCAGCAACTTGCAGGGTTTAGTCCTAATAGTATTTACAGTAATTAAGCACACTAATTAAATAACAAAACAACTAATGACAAATTGATTCAATGCCAAATAAAGGACTCAAATAAATGCTTAATTAAAGATGTTAATAAAATCCCCCTCAGCCCTTTGCAGTCCACTCCCTAGGGCTAAAGATGACTTTCTACCTCAGACATCTTTACAGCCCTTTACAAGCCCAGTCTCTAGGGTTACTGCCTTCTTTAACTTCTGAATTAAATGCTTATTAGTTAAGCACTGTATAAACCCATTTAAAACACTGTCAAAATAATTAAGTTGGATCCAGAATGTTCTGTGTCCTTCAGATATGATATGCCATGACATTGCCATCTGTATGCATGTTCACAATCACTAGGGTATGCAAGCTTGTGTCTAATTTTGAGCACCTGGGCAGGAGGATGTACGTCTGACTATCAGACCTCCTTAAGTCAATGGCACTAATCACATGCTTAAATTTAGGCTAAGTACCTGTGTTGGGTTTACGTGGCAAGGTTTTGGTAGCAGAGGGGCTACAGGGGTGGCTCTGTGAGCAGCTGCTAGAAGCTTCCCCCATGTCCAACAGAGCCAATGCCAGCTGGCTCCAAGACAGACCCACTGCTGGCCAAGGCTGAGCCCATCAACGATGGTGGTAGTGCCTCTGCGGTAACATATTTCAGAAGGGAAAAAAGTTGCTGCACAACAGAAGACTGCAGCTGGAGAGAAGAGTGAGAATATGTGAGAGGAAATGACTCTGCAGACACCAAGGTCAGTGGAGGAGGAGGAGGAGGAGGAGGAGGTACTCTAGGCACTGGAACAGATTCCCCTGCAGCCCATGGTGAAGACCATGGTGAGGCAGGCTGTCCCCCTGCAGCCCAGGGACGTTAGTCATGCAGCAGATATCCATCTGCAGCCTGTGGAGGACCCCACGCCAAAGCGGGCAGATGCTCCTGACAGAGGCTGTGACCCTGTGGGAAGCCCACACTGGAGCAGGCTCCTGGCAGGACCTGTGGACCCATGGAAAGAGGAGCCCATACTGGAGCAGATTTGCTGGCAGGACTTTTGACCCCATGGGGGACCCATGCTGGAGCAGCCTGTTCCTCAAGGACTGCACCCCATGGAAGGGACCCATGCTGGAACAGCTAATGAAGAATTGTAGCCCATGGGAAGGACCCACGTTGGAGAAGTCCATGGAGGACTGTCTCCTGTGGGAGGGACCCCACGCTGGAGCAAGGGAAGAGTGTGAGTAGTCCTCCCCTGAGGAGGAAGGAGCGGCAGAGACAACGTGTGATGAACTGACCTCAATGCCCATTGCCCATCCGCCTGCGCCACTGGAGGGGAGCAGTAGAGAACTTGGGGGTAAAGTTGAGCCTGGAAAGAAGGAAGGGGTGTGGGGGAAGGTGTTTTAAGATATAATTTTTATTTCTCATTACCCTACTCTGATTTGATTGGTAATAAATTAAGGCAATTTCCCTAAGTCAAGTCTGTTTTGCCTGTGATGGTAACTGCTGAGTGATCTCTCCCTGTTCTTATCTCAACCCATGAGCCTTTTGTTATAGTTTCTCTCCCCTGCCCAGCTGAGGAGGGGAGGGATAGAGCGGCTTTGGTGGGCACCTGGCATCCAGCCAGGGTCAACCCACCACAGTACTTTGATGAATTGAAGCCGAAGTAAGAAAGCGCATAGCTGTAATGCAGCCCGGTTTAAGCAGGGCAGCTGTTTTGTAACTCATTGTTGATTCTGTTAAGCTTTCTTATTTATCGCCTAAGTAGAACCTAGCAATAAAAACATATATTTTTAAAAAAATAAATGCATAGGAGAATGGAGCTACCATAAAAAATGACTGTTAAGCAGCACTTGAAGAGGAGAGAGTTCTTTAAGTTACTATTGAATATTTCTTTCATGTGCCAGGAATCTCTTGCTCACCCTGGCAGATAGTCTCATTAGATACTTCTCTCCTTATCTGTACATATAGCTTTTTATATTTTGTGTCAATAATGATAAAACAAATGCTTATATAAGTAGAAAATGAAGAGTACTTTCCAAGCCTTTCATAGAATGTTTGCAGAAGAAGATTCGAGCAGACAGCATGCTGTGATCACCAGGTACCCAATATATAGTGCATGGCAGCCCTTTCCACTTTTATCGGTAATGTTGTTTTCTGATGGGATTGTTGTCTTTGGGGCTGTCAACAGACAGTGATCTCAAAGTTTTCCTTTCTCCCTCTGATGTGTTACATCATTTCACATTATCTCATGTAACAAGCCAGTGTGATTTCAGATAACACTGTATGCGTTTAACTTCAGAAGAAGCTCTGAGCCCAGTTTGGGTGTCTCTTATCAGCTTTGGTATTATCCAGCTCTGAAACTGGGGCAGATGGAAGTAAATGGGGTGTAAGTGAAAAGGAGAGAATTCTTTACACTTGTGTAAACCTCCTCCATCAGTGTGCTGTTTGCTTATAATAGAAAGCAGGTTGTGCAGCCTGCGAGGAAATGATTGCACTGATTTGAGTGACATAATTTGGATCCTGTTGGAATATTAACAACATGTATCCTATATGCCACCTTTAGTTGTGGGGGAGGGCAAGCAGTGGAAATGGAGAAAGACCTAATTCACATGAAGGTGCAGCTTGCAGTGTGCCAAATTACCTGTTGGATATCTGAGTTCTTGCAAATATTGCAGATAACTTGTGCTTATCTCTCTGGAAACCAAACCCAAGAGAAAAAGCTCACGTAGCTGGCAAGTTAAGAAGCATGAAAATAAATGAACATGAAAGAGGCTTAAGAAAAAAAGCCCCAAAACAAAACACAAAACCCTGAAGTGTGAAAAGAATAGAATTAGAATTAACAGCCTTAACCAGAACACAGTTGCTCTAACGACTGATTTTTCTAAACTGCACCGCTCTGCATCTTCCAATTACGTCTGCATGCTGCTTTCCATCAAGAATAAAGAAAAAATCCAATCCTCCAGGCAATGGTATTGTAAACGATTCATCACATCATGAAACAATGTACTACAGTGTCAAATCAGTGTTACGCTGTCATGTTCTGACCCATCAAAGATTCTTCTATTTCCTTCTCCTTGTTTGTTCCTGGCCTTTAAAATATCCACTCTTACTTTGTTTATATCTTCAGTAACTTTAATTGGGTCTTATTTACTGCCATACTGGTGTTTGTGTTTCCCACTGTTATCGTTCAGCACATGCTACAGAGTTTGGGTAGGTTTTTTAGTCACTATAATGCCTGTGTATTTTTCAGATATTGAGAAGGGCCGAAAACCTTCTCCAGTGATTTTTAAATTCCAGCAACTGTTCAAAGACAGTAAGCTATTTATACCTATAGCCTTTTATTGTTTATGTCCTTAAACCATCATGCCTACAGCAGTAGGACTGTAGAGCATTTTAAAACCCTGTTACTAATGTCAAATGCCATTTTAATCCACTCTGAAAGACTGAGAACAGAAATAGAGCTCTGGGTCATGGCTTGTATCTGTTAGAAAAAATATTTAACTTTATTTCCCTCAAAGTTTGTAAAGCAAAAGAACAACAGCAGCACTTCTCTAATTCGTTTTGCTGGAGAAGAAATATGTGGAGATCATTGAAAAACTCAAAAGCAAGGGATTCTTCTGGAGTGCTGCATCCGTGTCTATAGGAGTTTTGTCCTTGGTTGTTTGATTCTGCAAAGTGAAACAGGGAGTTCAAAGCAAGTCAGAGACAAAGCTGACAAAAATAGAGCATCTGCAAGCCCTCCTTAAGGGACTTCCAAATATTTATCTGTGTGGCCCTCTCTCTATCCTTTGTTATTGCTGTTGATGAAAATAGTGCTGTCTGTTGAGGTAAATCTATACAAGCAGCTTCACATCTCTGGAGTGAAAAGGGCTTCTATTCTTTACACAGCCTCAGGAGAAGTTGAAATACAATTCCAGATCCTAAGTCTTTGAGCAATTATTTGAATTGTTCTCAGTATCATGCAGTATTTCCATGGCTAACTTGAAAAACTGTTCTATTATCGCCACAGGAAGTAGCCTAGAAGGGAAACGCTGCTCTGTAATAAACAAGACACTGTCTGGCATGGCTGCACTAAGAAGAAGAAGGAAAAAAATCACCATACAGTTCAGCAATACTTAAAAGAAGCAAAATGATTCCAATCTGAACAAAATGTCACGGTTGTTTCCAGAAGCGTCACAACATAGGAACATGGGAGTACAAGATAAAACTCTACTGAAAATGGTTTTGTCTCTTGATAGCTTTAGTCAACTGTGGCAAGAAAAACCAAGGCATTTCTTGCTGTGCTGCAGAAATGTATACTGGGCAGTAATAAAGGAATAAAATTAGGAAGTCACACTGACATAATAATGCAATGCAAATTTCATTTGTTTCAGTAAAAGCATAACGAATTCTCCCTATCCTGCAATAATTTGTTATTCTTTTAATGGGAGTAATTCAGGATTCTTCCATTGAATAGTAAGTTGCAATAGTATGAAAGGTGGAAATTGCATCATCACTGCATAAGAATATGAAGGAGATTAAGTTAATCTTTATCAACAAAAGAAAAAAAATGTCTTTAGTTTCAAAAAAACTTGATTTCAATTAATGGCATAGAATAGTTAAATGTTTTATTGGAGAAAGGAGAAAAAAGATGTTGAGAAGGACATTTTCAATGAACTTGGGTGCTGAGTCACTGTTTTCAGAACTGAAATAATTTTGATTTCTGAAATTCAGAACATCTGGGAGTTCTCACCTGTTTACTGTTCAGTAGAACAATGAAGACTTGAAAATTATTACTTAAAACAGTGGAGACAGAGATTAGTGCTAATAATCTTAATCGAATACATCTGCAAAGAAAATGGTTGAAATGACACAAAGTCATGCTGAAAGGGGCCAGAGGAAGTTTGCCGGGAGATCTTAGCTAGTCTGATTCCTCAAGGTATTATCATTGAGTTGTTCTGGTGTAATGCCGGTGTGTTAGCTGGTACGCTAGTTAGAACTAATGTTAATGTCTCTGAGAGGTAAGGTAGGGTGGGGAAGTTTGCTGGTGACACAGTGTTAAAGGTACCATCAGTACAGAGGAGAAACTGGTATTTTTCAGAAAGAAGGTGGTGACCTGGGTGATGACAGTGATAAAAATTTGATGAAATATAATCATGACGGTGTAAGGTTAAATAGTCAGTGGTGTAAAAGCAGAATTTCTCCTCTATCATGGGAGCTCATTAGTCAGAAATTATTAAGGATGAGAAGGATCTGCATCTACTAGTCACTCATACAGTGACTAGGAGCCGCTCCTATCATGTTGCCATGAAAAAGGCAAATGCAATTGTTCTGACAAGTTGTTTCCAGGAGAGCTAGTAATGCCAGTGGATATCTCACTGGTTCATCTGGAATACTCTGTGCTGTTCTGTGCACCTGCATATTACAAAAAAAAAAAAAAAAAAAAAAAAAAAAATTAGGCTTAAATAGGCATAAAGAAGGAGACTAGAATAATGAAGAAAGAGAAACTAGCGTGAGGTGGCTTTGTTGACCTAGCAAAATAAACAGTGGAAGAGAATGTCATTTGCTGATGTGAATGAATTGAGAAACACGTACCAAAGAACATTTTAAGGTAGAAAAAAATGTTACAGGAAAAATGTGTATAAATTAATGCCATTAAATAAAAATATGAAGTTTAAATATCATGAAAGTGGGGTTCTGGATTGTCTTTCTAACAGAAGATGAAGAAGCTTGATTAATATTTTTAAGGTGAAACTCTATTAGTTTATGAAGGGGATAGAAGTGGCAGCAGGGTGCTTGGCCTGGATGAAAATTGGGGGTGCATCAGTTGAAGCATTTCAGTTGGAATCAGATGTGCAGTTTTGAATTGAGCTCCCCAGCATCCCCACAGCTGTGCTTTGTTTCACAGTGGGGTGATCTCACACTGCAGTTTCCTTTCAGATGAAGCTGAACTGGAAGACGCAATCCAGAAGCACACTTGGTGCTGCAGCTGCTGATGGCTTCTCAGTCGACAGGACCAAGCTAGAGCTGCTAGGAAGTAAAACCCTGGCAAGTGCATATGCTGTGGATGTCAGGCTTCGAGCACAACTCTTTCACTGTGTCTGTCTGCCACTGTTCCTGCAACCTGACTGAAAAGGAAAAATGCTGAATCTGTGATTCAGTTTCTGTTAGATTTCTTGCTCATAGCTCAGAAGGTAAAATGAAATCCATCCTAATGCCAAAGAAAGGCATTTTTTGTTTATTTATATAATGTTAGTGTGTTTATTTATGTGTGTATTTATCCACACATGCACGCACTGCATATCCAGTTAAATATATACATAGTATCTTGCAGAGCAGAGTCCTATATCACATTACAAATGCCACAAAAGAATAGACCATTAATATGGTCTTATTTATAGCTTTTTATTTTGCTTACAATATTTATTATATGCCAGTATACTATATTACTTGCAAGGACTCAGCCTTAATTTGCTCCATTAGGAGATGGCAATTAATATAAAGTCTCAGTCCCCAACTAGCTTACATTTCATGCCTACTATCTCTGCTTTACAAAGATGAAATTTTTATCATTGAAGTAAGTGTATGAATATTTGCTGTAATTTCAAGGCTTAGAAGTACAAATTTCAAACTGGAGACTGAACATACAGCCCAAGAAAAAACATGAACTTCTAAACTCAGCAAACTTTGTTTAAAATAAGAAAAATCACACCAAGACTAACCCTGCAAAAAAAAATATTTATTTTCTTGTCATCTAAATAAGTATTATTTCATTATACCAGGCCAATGGTTTAACAGGAACATTTAAAGTTGCTGTGAATTAGAATTAAGGGGGGTTTGTAGTAGTTTTTTAACTGATAGCTTACTGAGTGGAGAGTTTCAAGTTTTGAAACTCCTATTATTTCTGAAGATGTCATTTACTATTCAAAATCTTACTAAGCAACATTCTTTGCAGAAGCAGTGCTCAGATCTGTTTTGCTCTGCTTTTCTCTTTTTTGATTCTGAGAGAAAACAAGGTTGTCTTTCTATTCCATCAGCAGCAAGGTTTCTCATTCGTATATTAAAGTAACAACTTTTCTGGCCTGGTGCAAGACTCTAACTGAACAGGGCAGATACATTTTAGGCTTCACTCTGGTAGTTTAACTGCCACTTCAGATCTGAAAACCAATTCAGGTTTCAGGTTCAAGCTGACCATAAACTAATCTAAACTTAATGGACATTACTATCTTCTGGACTGTTGAATCATAGTCAAAATTGTAAAGTTAGACTAACATTTCATGGTCAGAGTTTTCTTAATTTAGACAGCCATAGCTGAAGGTATTGACTTCCAGACTAAAATAATTTGCCTGATATTGTAAGAGAACAAAAACAAGATCTGGCAGCCCATAGCTACCTGGGGACACGGAAGTCCACAGAGATCAAGAAAATAATCTAACACATATGTACAGCTTGCATGATCGGTGTTTAGAGAGTGCCTGGTCACGTGATCTGCACTTAAGCATCTCGCTGCATTAACTTTCAAAGGTACACTCCGTAACTGTAAAAGTAGTTGTTTATTTAGCTAGCTAAGTGTGAATGAAAGAAGCCCACTGTCAGCACCTTTTTTAAAAACGTCTGAGTTATAATCTAGAGAGGGTGCATGTATGTCTCATCTGTGCACCAGGTATTTATGCCATAAGGTTGCTAATGTTCAGTAAGTATGTTGCTGCTGATTCACAAGAACCCTGGGCAGCTGCAAAATATGAGGGGTGCATGAGAGGTAGATGTATACATCTAATAAAACTTCACTCTTCCAAAACTTAACTGCCATGTAATGTTTACTCAACCATTTAAAAACAAGAGGCACTGTGCAAGTATTCCCCACTCTCGGGTCAGTGCTGTTAGCAGTGGGCTGATGCGACAGGCTTGAAATGAGGGTGCCCAGAGCACGGGGAGACCAGCTGTGAGGTTCTGCTTTGGGCCAAGCCATCCAAGAGCTTCTGCTCCTCCAGCTGCCCCATAGAGCTTGCTTTCTGCAAATTCCTTGGGCTGACTGGCTTCCCAAAACAGGAGATCAGCAGGTGATCTCTTTTACTGTTGAACAAACAGCATCTTGCAAACTGAGGCCTTGTAGGATAATGTAGCTGAATACACAATTGCTCTTGGTGGCCCAAAATGTTTCTGGTGAGGTTTATTCAATATAGGTGGACAAGTAAATCGAAGCGCTTGGTCAGCTAGAAAATTTATCCCCTAAAATGTCTATAATTCATTCTAAGAAGAGTCTCGTGTTTCTGTCAACAATTGATTTTAAGCATTATTTCTGTCTTGAAGAGAAATTATTAGACTCAACCCTTCTGCTGGGAAGAGGTCAGTAACACAGGCAACCGCAGACAACTTTTATTTTTAGTAATAGTTGGCTGGATCATTCAAGTACTGTTCAGTTCTGTTGTGGTTTGGTTTTTTGTTTGTTTGTTTTTCTAAGAGTTAAGAGCCCATAGCATTTAATTCCCTCGCTTTCAACTCTCGTGTGTTAAATATATCCTTGGTTTGCTGGAATATGGACAGTGATGTGTTGTGTTGTTTCTAACTGATTCTTCTGTTTCTGTTCAGGCTATTTTACATTTTGCAAGTAGGCAAGTTTGGGAATGAAAGTAAAGATCCCACTGAGTTTAATAAGGAGAGATAAAAGCAGCTTTTAAAATGTATCACTCCTTTTCTCTATGTATCTGTTACTTCAGTATGTTCATCACCAAGGCACTGTCATAGTAGCTAAAAATGGGACCCATCGCTGTCAACTGATTTTTGAAGTTGCTGCATGCAGGGCTGTGGACAACCTTAGACCACACAGAATAAGCCTTTTATTTCATATTAGTTTATCAGGGCAGCCCTGCCTTGGTCAACAACAGATATCCCCACACTGATAACAGTGGTTGTGCAGTTAAGTCTGAGTCTCTTTGTCAGAGAGAAAAGTCTGGGAGGCTTTTAAAGAGCTACAAAGATGGTGAAACCTTCACTCAACATGTGACTGCATCTCAGCTGGGTGTCCTGTGATGGGCAAATATTTTGCTAAGGATTGCTGAATATTGCAATGCTAAGCTGCATTCAGTCACCCAAATATTTCCAGTATTAATTGTAATGAAAGGTATTCAGCTGTCAGAACTTCCAGAGCATTCACGTCAAATTCTGGCAGGCTTGGGCTTGGGCACTGTGGCTTGCACCAAGTACTGAGGCACACTCTATGTTAATGAAGGTTACTGTAAGAAGGTTATTAACAGACTTTATAAAGTCGGTAGTGTTTCCTTTCGTTTCTGACTTTCAGGCAAGTTGTAGGATGGCAATTCACCTTTCTCTTAGTTATTTGGGGGTGAGAGAGCACTGTGGTAAGGAGACATTCTATCGTATAGGGGAGCATTTAGAGAAGGTGGCCTGATACCACCACATGACAGGGCCGACCCTGACTCCCTTTAGAACTTCACTTCAGAGCCAGGTTACCTTCACAAGAATCATGAAAGGGACTAAGTGAGTAATTTTGAATCTCTGAAGAGATCTAGCAAGTCACTGACTGAATCTAGATGTTCATTCATGTGTCCTCTGTGATTCAGTCACAGCAAGGCTTGGAAATTTGAGTATTTAATAAATGCTTCTAGTATTTAAAGAACCAGTTACCTCTTGGTCAAGTTAGTATTCTACACTCATACACTACATTTTGGTGCTTAAGAGCATTTTGGAGGCTAATAAGTGCTTTGAATTGTTGGCTTGATAAGAAGTATGTGTTTACTCCTCAAAATTTGCAGTGTGGTAAACACTCATTACAACATAATGAGAAAAGATCCTATCTGTGATAGAAGTCTATTCTCATTAATGCAAGCAGACAGGCCGAATTCATCCCTCACCTAGATTTTTTGTTATCAGGGGAAACTTGGATCAGAAAAAGTTTGGCCTAGCAATAGTGTGACAGACATATACTCCCAGGATTCCTCTTTGTGATTGATAACTCTGGGGTCTAGTGTTCACCTTGCCTATATTGATGCTGTTCATACTTGCTGAAGTATGTAGATGGATGTAGGGAAGTGCTGAAGATCACAGGTTATCCTTTGTTTCCATCCTGAATACCAGAGTAAGCCTCTTTTACATACCTTGCTGTCGAACAAAGAGGAAGTAGGCATCAGTCATAAAATCAGTAGTGGGAGGAACTTCCTTACCTCCCTGCACTACAGACATCTCCTCATGTCATCAGAGATTTGAGCACAAGTTTCCTCCTTGTCCAGCTCAAGAACAGTTTGAGCCAGTAAACCACCAGTCTTCATTGGTTTTAGGAGCTCCACATTACTTTGGTTTTCTTTGGTGTATTCTGCTAAATCAGTTCAAATGCGCTAATACTTTTAGGTCATCTAAAACTGCACCTAAAAAGTGGTACGTACCAAGTTCTTATGACTGTATAGACAATTTTTGGGAATAATTAGAACCAAACACAGGTGTTTCAAATGCTGCCCAAGAGCATTTGGTAACTGCTAAGATCTACTGAAATAATAAGAAAAAAAAATATTTTCTTTTTATTTCTACCACACTTTTGAAAAACTCTTCATACAACATAAAATAAAGCTATGTCAATACAATGTCCTTGGGAGACAGGCTAGAATTATTAAATACCCCTTGTTCCTTGACAGACTACCCCAAGCCCCATACCTGTGCAAACATGCAAGACAGAATCCCTAATATAGGGTGGTCCTGGAGAGGCATATTAACCTCAACTTGTGTACCTGGAAAGGACACATCTCCAGGGGAAAGGAGAAATTAAAACAGAGAGGGTGTCTGGCACAGAGAGGGGAAGGGAAGCAAGAAAGGGAAAGCCTGTAAACAGGGAAGGACTTTGAGCTCTTTTATTTCTTTACTCACTTACTTTCAGGGATATAGGTTTACATAAAATGGCATAGTGCTGGGAGGAACGGAAGCCGAACTTGAAGCACTGCTGAGGTAGCAGATATCCAGAAGCATTTACAATCTTCAAACTTCAATGAGTCCTCTAACTGCATAGGATAAGTGTACAGGATTTTTTCATCTGATCAATGAAGCAACTTATTGTGTCAATAAAAATATTTTGGTCCATATCTGCTAAGGTTCTCAAGATAATAATAGGTTTCTGGTTTACTGCTTGACATTCTTTTATCTGTTATATAAACAAGTAGTCAAAGACAAAGCAAACTGTGACATCCTCTCTTACAAAGATAAATAAAGATCAATCTTTTCTGACATTCTGCCTAATAAAAAAGCAGCACACAAGTCAATGAAAGAAAGTAATCAAAACTGCTTTTAAAAGAGAGAGAGAGAATAAGAAATAGGGAACCACTGTCTGGAAAGATATATGTTCCTCATGAAAAACAAACAAAAAATGTTGGTTGAAATTGAGAGCTCTAAATTTGAAAGATATTGAAAATATTTATCTTCTTGTGAATTCCAACATACATTGTCCTAATTTTCACACCTCTCTGTTTAGCGCCTGCTTCTGAACCCCAAACTCCTCTCAGTACCAGCATTGCGAATTTAAGCAGATTAATTCACAGATGAATATTTTTCCAAGTGAAGAGGGACTGAAAACAATTAGCATTTCTTTCTCAAGTGATTTAAAATCAGCTTTTCATTTCCTAGAGTTTGGTATATATCTTGATAAGTGTATGTTGAAATAAGATTAGAAATAACTTGTGAATATTAATTGATGAATTAAATTGCCATTCTGAAAAAAATTTAAAATTTGAGAGAAAATGGATGTGTGGTTTGAAATTACCCTTTGGTAATTTTGTGAATGCTTAACAAGAACTGATTTCATGGATCAGTTTGACCTTGGGAGAATTGAAATAGTGTAGGTAATAATCTTTTATGAAAGCATTGCTCAGTAGATGTTGAAATTAATCCTGTCTGTGTAGTACTCCTCATTCTGTTTTTCTCTGTTAATATTCTCTTTCCTGGCATTGTATCACGGATCGTATCTTGGATTGAATTTCTGCAGATCTTAGAGGACTGAGAGTACAGAAATCCATACACAGGTTCAATGGCTATTTCTTTTAGTGCATAATCAAAGCATTACTAATTTGACAGATCTTAGGAGAAGGGTAGTGGTATCCTACTCACAACAAAAAACAAATGAAAATAACTCCTGTCATATGTGGCTGCAAAGTTCCTATTGGAATGATTATTTTAATACTGATTATTAATGATTATTTTAATACTGATGAAATTTCATTGTACAATGGGGCTTCTAAAGCAGTAAGCATGCTCTTTTGGAAAAAAAAAAACCCAAACATTTCAAATTTTAATAACCAAAATAGAAAGGGATGAATTCTGAAGGTCTTTTCCCATCTCTTTTTGTCAGTCATTGTTATACTGAGATACTTCCTTCTTTTCTTACAAGAAGTCGTTTCAATGTCATAAAATTACAAACTGGAATGATATTTTTGTCAATTTGCAGTTTTAAAGTGAGAAAAGTCTGTTCTGAGAAGTTCATGAAAAGTAAAACCCCATCATATCATGAGAGATACTGGATTGATCTCTTATCAGAGACCTTCCTAATTCTCAAAAAGGCATAGAATGCCATTGACTTTGGAGGTGAAAGGTAAAATAATGATAGAAGAAACTACTATTGACTCCAGATAGAAGTACCAACTACTCTGAACCAGAATTCAATGCAAATTTATCTTGATCTCTTAAATTACACAACAAATAGATTTGCCAAGTGTGCTTTCTTTTTCAATATTAGAAGTAACAGATTCATAGTTTAGCTACATTTTTCAACAGAACATAGAATAAGGATTGTGTCATGGAGTGTGGTAAAACTTCAATTCTTGAAAGACGTAAAATCAGAAAATTGTACAAGGTCCTTTTCAAAGTTTTATGCTGGGCAATTCAATTACGTATTGTGCCTTGCAACTGCAGATTAGCCCTTCAGTAGTATGGAAAGACTGGGCAAACGTGGTTTCTAAGTTAATATAGTACTTAAGAAAATAGTCAACTTTGTATATTTGAATAATGCCATTGAATATATGAATATGTATTCATGAATATATGGAAGACAGCTGCAGGTTGTTACCTTGTGTTTGAACCATGAATAAGACAAAACCCAATCACATACTTTACATGCTTGGCTCTGCATTTTGTTCCTTGGTGTCTCAGCCTAGAGCAGAAACTTCCAGAAGAGAAAAGGAAACTCATTCCTATGCTTGCCCAGTCCTTAAGTCCAGAAATTTTAGAACAATTAGTGTGATGCAAGATGATAAAAAACAGTTTCACAACATCTTCCATCCACTCGCTAAGAGAAAATGTGTTGTTAGTCATGCTTTAAAAGGAATTCAGACAAACACTACAAAGACTATGAGAAAAATACGCGGTAAGTCAAGAACACCAAGAAGAAAGAGGGCAGATCTACATTTCATACACAGTGTACACTTAAAACTGTAGATTCACAGTTACTGAGATAACGATGTCGACTATTTAGAAGAGAATCTTTTGAAGGGACAAAAGGTGCCTGATGTCTGTTAGCTTTCAATAGGAACAGGACAGCGAACTCCACTTTCTGACTTTAAGAAATCCTTGCAATTACAAAATGCTATGGAGCTTTTTTCAAATATATTCTTGAACTATCTGTCTCTTGCTCTGTTAATTTTTATTGTTCTGTATGGTAGTTTTAAGCTACTGTAAAATACTTTAAAATTGTCTGGTCAATAGGAAACGACACCTACTACCACAAGAAGGACCTGAACTGAGAGCTTTCCAAACACCATTACTGGTCTAAGCAAATCAATAAAAGTAGTATTTACTGTATAAAGTTTATCCTTTCTCTAGCAGTGCCTTTAGTCACAGTATTGGGTTAAAATTTTAGATACCTCTCTGATATCACTAATGTATTTGTGCATTCGTAACTAAACTGATTGAAGGTTACAGAAGTGCAGCTGTTTTCAGAATGTGGTCTCGTGGGGTATTACTGGTGTGTAGTGAAAATAAGTCGTTGACTTACCCTTTCTTCTTCAGAAATAAAGCTTTACAGTCCTACTGTTTTGTAGTCAAAGTAGGTGGTAATAAAATCAAGCAGTTCATTATGGAGCGGCTCATGAAGGTTGTGCAATGCCTAAATAGACCTGCCATGACAAATGGCACACAAATGTGACTGTAGTCAGCTTTCGCAGCTAGGAAGCCATCTGAGGATCTGCTTGATTGCCTGATCTATCTTTCAATCTTAAAGCTATATTTTCTCCCTTCAGCAATTGTATTTCAGAACTATGCAGGAAAAGGAAAGACTCTTTAGTAGTTAGGTACCCACTGAGTTTTCCATTCCCTAGTTGAGTTGATAGCTCCATGGATCAAACTGCAGTTTATGCATGAGTTGTGCAGGAAATAGGGGAAGAACAAAAGTCCCTTTGTACAAACCTTAGTCACAATTTCATGTCTATCATTTCCCCTGAAAGCTGAATCAGTCACCCCTGCCCAGTATTGCTCCTCAAATGTTTTTGTCTAGTCTCTGGTGAGAACTTGCAATGATCTGAAGGCATCATACCCCTTTGTATGTCCCTACAAACTACACTTCGTATGGTTGGAGGTAGTATGTTTTTCATAGCAGGAAGTTGCACTCTGATGTTTCAGCCAGTTAGCTGGGTTGTCTACCCATTTCCCTCTTAATGAGGGCACCAATGAGTAGTCATTTATGGTTTTACCCTTGAACTCAAACCAAATTCAGTAGTGAATTTTCCTTATGGGAATTGTCCTTATGGGACATAGTTTTAGCTATCCAAATTCAAGGGATACCAGTGTGTCTGATATTGGGGGAAATCAGAATGAAAAATGTAAAGAAATGGAAAGAAAAATTAATGTCTTGGGAGAAGTGTTACACCTTCATACTTTGATTAAGTTTCAAGTTTGCAAGTCAGAGGAAATCCTAGGAGAAAGGGTTAAATAAGGTTCTGACTCTAAAGTCAGACAGAAATGGGCACGTACTTATACCCAGGCCAGTATTCCTAATAGCAAAAGCATCACCCAGAGTGTCTTACCTGATGATAGAATCCTATTTATAATGTCTGGTAACTTTGTATTTGGAAGACACAGAAAAATCCCATGAAAATTAATTAATACTTAGCTGTCTGTAAGTGGCATTTTACTTTTCATCTCTGTACATCTCTTTTTAAGCATAGCAATAGTAGTCTTTCTATTTTAATGTAAATAAAGTAGTAATTTACATTTGCCTGGTGTGAAGAATAATTGCCTGGTAGCTGGTGCATCCCAGGCATGCCCTCTTCAAGTCAGGGATACATAGAAATACTTGATCTTGTCTTCCCTTACTCAAACACAGGCTGAATACATTTTTTGCTGCTAAAAGGCTTTGTGTACTGTTTGAAAGTGAGAATCCTGAGTTAGGCGTGTCATTTTTCAGGGACCAGTGTTACTTATAACATCCTTGTTACGCAGCTGGACAGTGAGAAAAGTACCATAATCTAGAGATCTTCCATGAGTGTGCGACCATACCCTTTTAAACTCTACAAGTAGCATTTGTGAGAATATTTTTTTGCATATATTCCATGTATAAACGTTGCTTTTCAAAACTACCTCCTTAATTACATTACAGATGAAACATCCTGGATGAAATCCTCGTTCCAATAAAAGCATTTATGTTCTTGATAACAGAATAACCCAGCCAATTTCTATGAGACCTGAAAGCCTGAAGCTATAAATTAGTCTTAAATAACACAGTGTGATGGAGAAGGAAAAATATGAAAGAAATTGAGCTTAGAATTGGAGATGAACTTTAATGTTCTTTGGGGACAGCATCCAAAATTCTGTTCTCATGGTATGTTTTTCACTAACTGCTTGGCACAATACTTGTAGCATAAAATACTGTTACGGATTTCTTTCCTAGACTTGCGTCTTTAGAAAATTGCATCTGTAGGGGAACTGGGCTGGTTTTCCTAGTCAAAAGTAGAATTAAAAAAATCTAATTTACAGACTGTTTTTATTTTAGAAAATTACTTTAGTAGTTTGCACAAAATACTTAAGCTTTCCTGAAATCCAGCAAGCAACATTGTCTACCTCAGATCCCTCCCTTAAAGAAAGACACTAGTATTGTTGTTGGTAATTGGTACCGATAGATGCTATAAGCGTTCTTTTGTATTAAGCAAACAGAAATCCATACCATCAAAAAGAAGGCAATTAATAAGTTGCTTAGATCAGACTAAAACAGGCAATGGAAGAAGAATATGTAATTTCCCAGCTTGTGTTTTCATTATTCATTTGGCGTTTGGTGTTAATAATACATTGCAACACCAGACAAGGTAATACAATTCATAGAATGCCTTATTATCAAGTATCATCAAGGCACTTTACAATAACTTCAAAAAGGAGACCAAAAGACAATGGATCATCTATAAGAGAGGCTTAAAGCTTTTGTTTAAAATGTGATGGAGTCCCATCAACTTAAAATGAACATTGTTTAGGGCTATGTCTCTCCCTTTCCTTTTTGGTTTATGCTTGTACTGTATACTGTACTTCACAGGAGGAACGGTATCAGATACAGGGTTAAAACCAGCCCTTCTAGCAGTAATCTGCCTGGCAGTGTCTGCGGACTTGTGGGAAAAGGAGTTTAGCAGGAGTTCCAGGGCAGTGCACTGCCGTCTGCCTGTTTGGTGTGGAAAGGAGGCCTAGGTTGTCACTTACCACATGCTATTCGAGGATATTACAGTGCAGAGCTGTAATCGATGGTGTATAATTTCATGAGAGAATACAGTTTTAGGGAGTTGCCAAACCCAGCAATCCTCTGACAGAGGCAAGGCAGCCGCAGGTCAGTGCTCTGGGCCCAACCAGTAGCAAGGCTGAGCATATATCCCCGATAGGCACACGTGCAAAGGCAGCTGTAAAATGCACATATACACAGGCAGCCGAACAGATGAATGCAGACAGAAACATGCAGTGTCCACACAGAAACAAACTGCCCCAACAGCCTCCTCCTGTTCCCCTCTCTGGCTGATCAGGATGAAGAGCTGGTTTTCAGTGGGAAATACATACACATGTGCCACGAGGACTGCTCCAGCAGCTGGGCTTGTATATGCACATACCTGACTTGCTGGCTAGTCTGGCCTGGTCTTCACTAGCAGTCACACACTGGCTTACAGTACCCTCACTGCTTCTCGTTGCTGGCACCCCAGACCCATGGTCCCCAGTGACTCATAGTCCTCAGGCCAGCTGCTGGCACTTAGACCTCCATGCACGTACATGCATGTAGAATAGGGATTTACCTCACCCAGGAAAATACTTATAAAACTAGGAAAACAGTTAGAATTTAATAAGAAGACAGGACTGACTGTCCTGCCAGGTGCAGGGCATTGCTGGCCAAGCATACTGACCAGCACCCTGCTTACAGGTGACTAATCCCTTTTATCCTCTCACCCCCCATTTCCTGCACTTGTTCCATAATAAGTCTTGTGCAGCCCCAAAATACTTTTGCCTGCATCCCATAACCTTCCCCATACCCCTCAGACTGTAAGGTGCTCCAGAGAGCCTCTCTCATTAACTCATGGTCCTGGGTTTTCCAGCTGGACCACAGGGGCTGGTGGCTGTCTTGGGGCAGCCCTGGGGACGGCTTGGGCAGGGGCTGCATGCCTTACTGAGGTTTCTCCACCTGCCAAAGTGCCTCATTGTATAGGCTGATGATCTCCTGTGATGGGCCTGGGTGGTGCCACGGCAGGGTAGTATTTGGGTTCCCCACCTCCTACTGTGCCTCTACTCCTTTGCATGCCTGCAAATGAGCTATTTATCACACAGCCTAACATAAAGGAACTTGTATTTTAGAGATTTATTATACTTGGCACTGAACTGGAATACAAGTAAGGAGACAGGGGAGCAGGTCCAAGGTGCCACTCTATTTCATACATCTGTATTAGCTCTGCACAGTACGAAACTGCAGCCAAAGCTGTTCTGCATGTTAGTGCTCCAGGATTAACGATGATGAGTCAGTCTACACTGCAACTGCTGTCATCACTGCAGCTCAGTTGAAATATACATAAGCCCATTTAAATTAGCTGCAATCTTGCAAAAGTTGCTCACGATGATGGATAAATTCATAACTAGTTAACTAATGCTGGTGGTGACCTTGAGTAGTGATGCTACGTAGACGTAGCAGGACTTCTGAAATAATCTTTGAAGATCGTGCTGTTATGTGACATCTCCACCGAGTCAACTAGGGACAACTTCTCTAGCAAACGCATCTATTTAGAAACAAATGACATGAAGTGATTAGTGGGTTACCAAGGGCTTAGACCTTGTTTTGCATCACTCAGGGAAGCTAATGTAGAGGTTTTGGCTGACTAGTATGGCAGAAAGGAAACATCACGGGAATATTTCTAAACACATTTTCTTGTAGCAGAAATCACAGATAGATTTTCAATAGACTTAGGTCCAGATTGCCAGTGTAGTAAATTCTTTACAGTTAGCCAAAACACAGTGAGGATATAAACACCTTTTACTAGGCACAGGCATATTTAGTCAAAATACTGTTTACATGGGTATTGTGGCGATTGAATGAACGAGATCAAATGTATAACCATTTTATATTTAATTAATAGCCACAAGAAGATAAAAGATGATACAGCCCATATATCAATCTTAATTACTCCATTTTAGCCAGAATGTTAAGCTGGACACTGCAGTTAGATGTTTAATAGAAATCTAATGACAAATGTGGAGGCAGACACTGTCATATAGTTTGGACAGGGATAAAATGCCTGAACTGCTCTTTATGCTGTTTCTTAACCAGAATTCCCAGTGCCAATGAGATTAAGTGGGTGTGCACAACATCAGTGGACATAAAATGAACCAACAAATTAGTCAGGATGCACAGACCAGAGAATTTTGCTAGTGCCTTTAGCTAAGAGCCTGTCTGAAATTTTTATTGGAAATTTCCATTCCAGGGCCTCTATTACGTAAAAGAAACTCTCTTGGGTAATTTTAAAGATTTGATATAATGTTTTTGACAATATACCTTTCATGAGTACAAAAAGAAAAAGAGAAATTTTAAAGTCACTTTTGTGCACGTGCAAACTTAGTTTACTTCATTATGCTTTCCATGACCAGCAGACAACAGTGTGGACGAGACATGTCTGAAACTTAATGAAAAAGCTGCTTTGATTTACTCTGGGACATAAGGGACAGAGCACATTTTGTCAGTTGAAGCCAAGGGATGAAAGTCGATATGACTCAGTTTTAGATGAGTCATAGCTTCTCTGTCCTTCAATTTACCCACCTGTAAAGTGGAAGTAATGGAGAATGACAAAAATACTCGTTTGTGAAGATTTATCATGTTTAAATAACTGCATATTTTAAGTTTGTTGCATTGAAAATGGCAAGGATATCCATTAATGCAGAAGTACTGCCAGTGGTGGTGCTTGCTAAGAACTTTATCAGCAGTTAACAGTATTGTGCTCCCATAGGAGGGCCTCCCTGTAGAAAAGGTATCTTTTTTAAAGTCAGCCGTTAATTGGCCTAGAGCAGGCTATTTAGTCCTGAGTTTATCTACCCATTTACTAGTCCCATCTTATCATTAATGAGTTTCAAAACCATTTCCAAAAATAGAGAGCAAGTGATGGAGCCCATTAAGAAACCTCTCAGAAACCTTGATACTTACGATGGGTATCTCATCGGATATGACTAATGCATATTTCACTATGAAACTCATGATGTCATTTTGTACTAAGGTACTGTGTCACTGGCCTTGGACATTCAGCTTCCAAGGTTTTCTTTTGGTTAGTATATTCAGACAGACTTCCCGTAAGCTGATAGGTGGAGCTGAATTAGTTGAAGAAAATAACAGTTCTGTGTGCAGTTTAGGAAAATATTACTTGGAAAATATAGTTTCATTCATCTAGATTATGCAAGGTTGAAATAGGCCAGTCACATGAATCAAAACAAAATGCTTTGATAAGGCACCATTATGAATCAGTTGTCATCTTGTTCGTGAGACGGATGGGCAGTAGAGGAAGTAGAGAACGAATCCTGTTTATAAGGCATATTGCAGGGCAATTTTCTCAAAATATGCAGGACTTGAGACATGTTCTCAGAGACAACCTTAAAAATAAGAGGAAAAAAAAATCAGTTCTAAGCTTGCAGGTAATATTCCCAAACTCTAATGAAAACTTTGTTCTTCCCTATCAGACCTTTTCATAATGTCCAACAAAATGAGTTTCACTACTTCTCTTGTTAATTAAGGAATTTTTGAATAAAGTCTGCTCTTATTTTAGACAAGCTGAATGGCAGGTTTGCTAGAGTCTGCAGGGTAGAAGATATTGTTCCTAGATGAGAAAGAAGCTGATCTCTTGCCTCATCATTACCTGATTCAGGCACAAAATAATAATCTCAATGGTGCGAAGGCCTGTGGTTACGCCCTGATGCAAAAAATTACCCTGGAAGGGGCCAACCTGAGAACAGATGCAGTCAAATGACATTGAGGGTTTTAGAGTAACATCAGTGAAATGTATGTTCTTGCTACTTAAAATCTTGTTTTCTCATGAAGATGGGAATGACTGATACATCGTGCCTAATGAAGAAGATCATTCATTATTGCCATCTGTATTTGACAAGCTTTCAAAGCCGCTGCCGAGATTTCTAAACACCTCTGTGCTTTCAACAAAAAACAAAGTTATGTGTGAAGGAGAACATTTTATATTATTATTTAGGTTCCATATTTATTTTTTAAACTTTGTGCTTAATCAGGAGAGTTTTCTATTGAGGAAAATACAGTTACTGCTACTCAAAATATTGATTGCTGGAGGATTGAGGGGTATTTTAGAAATCATTTGCAATTAATGCACAAGCCTTGCCCAGGTCAGGTTCTTACTTATCAGTCTCAGATTTTCAAACTTTACTGGAGTTATCAGTCCCCTGTAGGGCAAGAAATTGTCCCCGTCAACTTCTTTCATGAATTCAGCCAGGCCCTTCTGACTCACACACCTCCTTCTGCTGTGTTCAGGTGGAGTTCTCCTTTGAAGCGTTTATATTTGCACCACATTTGAGTAAGAACCTTTTATTCTTTCAGGCCCTAAGGTTCATGGTCTGGATCAGTCGAAAATGAAAACTTTCTATTATAGCTTCACTGTAGGTGTGTTTTATATCCCACTGTGCCACAAGTAAAAATTAAAAACCCTGCTCAACTTTAACTTCACAGCATTATAGAGACATTATACAAATACAAAATTACTCAAATCCCTGAAGCGCACTGTGAACTAAATTAGTGATTTGAAGTTCTCCCATTTAACATTAAGTATCTTTCGTATATTGAAGGTACCAGCTGAATGCACTCAGTGATATTTTTTTGAGCCCTGTTCTTAATTTCTGCATATTATGAAGTTTTCATCACATTTTTATCAATTGTTCCTTTTCTTTAGCTCAGCAATATAATACAGTAATTGAAATTATTCACTAGCATGTAACCACTTTACATTAAAAGATACTAATGATAACACTTGTGACTTATTAAGGAACTGTTTCTTTCCCTTCATAGTCACAGTGCTGTACGTGTTAAGTTTAGAGCCTGTTTCAAGCGAGCAGTTATCTCACATTGAGTCCTTAAGTTGCAGGACTTAATATGAACAAATTTACATGTAATTTCTCAATATAACTCCATTGAAATGATTGTGTAATTCAGTGTAACCAGATAAAAATTAAAATATAGCTGCTTCCCGATTACATAATGGTTACAGGGTAGTCAGTGTTTCAATGTAAGATGTAATTGATTCTTAATTATTCTATCTTGGAAGAAAGACCACTGCTTGTAATTTCATTAAGGTGATAACAAATCACTCTGCAGGGGGAAAGAATCAGCCACATGTATACATGCTTATTTTCTGTTTTCTGAAAGCACCATTTTTTGACCGTGTCTGTTCTTTCAGGTGTGGTTTGAAGAATAGTACTCTGTTTTGAAGTTGTAGCGGTATAAACACCAGAAAAGTCGTTTCAAGGCTATTGCTTTGGTGTTTTGTTTTTGGGGGGCTTTTGGCTTTTTTTGCTTGATATGCGCATACTTACCATCCCAGAAACAATTAGAAGATAAAGCAGTACTATTAGACAAGTTATTTCAGGAGAAATAACAATGTGCAATAAGAGCAAATAGGCAGCTTTCTAGCCAGTGTTCAACCTTATCAATTACAAACTCATTCAGCAAGCAGAAGCGGGCTACCCATACCACTGTCTATCAATTTGCTGTTTTCCCTTGGCCCCTGAGACTCTTCCTCTTCTCTGCCCAGCGAGGCCTTGTGCAACCTTTTTGTCCCCAGCTCCCGTGGGACCCCACTCCCTCTGCCCTGCGGTCAGGGCAGATGGGGCAAAGCACCCACGGGCACAGCTACAGCTGTGGTGTCAAGGTGGTCTGGCTGCTGTACAAGTCAGGGATCTTGCATTCTTTATGTTTTGATAGAAGTGGAGAGTCAAGCATAACAGAGCTGGCCTGGCTGGTACTAGATGGGGAGCTTCCTGCAGAAGGGCAGTTCTCTCTTGATCTTCACCACCACCTTCAGGGTGTTTCATTCCATTAACATGATAAGTGGGAACCTTTGACCCAAGGGTAAAATTATTCTCCATGGTCAGGTCTGAGGATACCTTTTACAATGCTTAGAATATCATAAAAATTATATTCTCTGTTATTGGTCTCCACTGAAAGTGCAAACGTGGCCGTGGTGCACACCTTTTGATGTTCCATAGTAACTGTTGTCAAGAGGAACATTCAACTATGTACACTGTTCGGATTACAGGACTCTTATTCAAATGGAAAGTTTCGTTTTGACTGTACCGCCAGGTTACTGTCTTTCTCTTACTTCCATGTCATAAAATAATTGTAAAGGTCACCAGCATGAGGTGAACAAAAGAGAGTTGTCAGGTGTAACACTGTTCTATGGAAATGAAATACCTTTAAGCAATACGTGAACATGCTCAAGGAGAAGTGGCCTTCGTGGATGGTTGCCTAGTGATGAGATCACCCAGTGCAAGGCTGACTGACTGGCAGCTCACATCTGGAAGGTTGTAAAAAGTTAAGGCTTTTTCTGGCTTGGGACAGGGAGCTGCATCAGGACTGCTTTCATTAGCTCAAAGTAAGAGATGCCTTTCTTTGGGTATGGGACCCCATCCCATCTACATATAGAAACTCCTATAAGGACTCCCTGAAGCTGGCCAAGGCAACGGTGGTGGTGGGCATTATGCCTAGAACAGATTTCCTCATTTTTCTACCTTCTTCATTTACATAAGTTTAGAGATTGACTGCAAAATTTGTTTCACGCCATAGTTAAATGTCCTCTGTAATTCAGATATAAACTGTGCTGCTGCTTAAATGTGATTTGTGATGGTCTCCACACACACAACCACATGTGCATAAGAAAGAGAGAAAGATTAAGTAGAAGGGAGGGGTCCGAAGTGATTTGGGGGGGGAAGGGGGGAGGGGGAAGGGGAAGATTTGGAGTTGGAGGGCATATTGCAGGCAAAAGTGACTGTATAACTAAGGTCTCATTGTGTTAGCATGTACATTGTGACCCCAAAAAGGCAAACCATAAGCCTCCAAATACCCAGGTGAGTTATGTTCACAGAACTGTATGTGTTTTGCAGAGGATGAGAAGGGAATTTGAGTATGGTCTCAATTTATAAAATAAACTGGAAGGAAGGTCTTCTGCATCAAGAATGACCCTGGTGGTCACCACTCAGGGGCACTGCCTGACCTCTGTTTAAAATCCTGGGAGTAAAAATGCTTTTATTTTCATTTGAAGTAGCTTCAAATTCAAAGACAAAGTAGTTTAATGACCTGAAAGATATTACATGATGTTTTATTTTGTGTTAAACAAAATGTTTTAGGTTGACCATAGGTTAACACTTTTTACTTTCTCTTCTGGAAAGTAAAACAGCCCTACCCCAATATCTTGCTAAGATACTTTTCTAAGTAGGGTCTGCAACTATATTTTGATGATCCATAATTACATTTACTACGAGATTTAGAACTGTTGAATCACAGAATGGTTTGGGTTGAAATGGGCCTTTAAAGATCATCTAGTCCAATCCCTCTGCCATGGACAGGGACACCTTCCACCAGATCAGGTTGCTCAAAGCCCCATCCAACCTGACAGTGAACATTTCTGACGGGGCATCTACAACTTCTCTGGGTAACCTGTTCCAGCGTCTCACCACCCTCATCATAAAAAAAGTCCTCTTTATATCTAATCTAAATCTACCCTCTTTTAGTTTAAAATTATTACCCCTTGTCCTATCACTACAGGCCCTGTTAAAAATCCTCTCTCCATCTTTCTTATAAGTCCTCTTTATATATTGAAAGGCCACAATAAGGTCTCCCTGAAGCCTTCTTTTCTCCAGGCTGAAAAACCCCAACTTTCCCAGCTTGTCTTCATGGGAGAGATGTTCTACTCTCTGATTATTTTCATGGTCCTCCTCTGAACCCACTCTAACAGGTCCATGTCCTTCTTGTGTTGGGGGCCCCAGAGTTGGATGTGGTACTTCAGGTGAGGTACTTGGTGTATATGGTAAAATATTTTAAGGACAAAGGTGCACTGACCTTGCTTTATAGTTGTAGGTATCAAATGTTCCTTTGGCAGAGCAGTCTGCAGAAACTGGTAGTGACTTTGTATTCTAGTTATATCAATGCAGACTATTAGACAAGTTTCACTCATGCTTTGTTATCTCATATATATTTCCTTATCTTTATTCATAGATACTTTAGCAGCTTAAGCCAAAACATTTTCACTCATTCAGATGATACCTGTACTTTTTTCCCATGTACAAAAGAATCACAGAATTAAGTAAAAACAACCATTGCACAATGTCCCTCAAATTGTTTTGGTTGTACAACTACTTCATAAGTTGTACTGCCAGAAAAAAAAATATTAAATACCACCAAAGAGACAGGGAAAAAACCCCTAACTGAAGCATAGAAATCTGATGCCTTGTCATCTGAGATATTACTTTCCTTGCCCATGTGAAAGCTGGTGAAGTTGCCAAATATGAATATCCAAAGAAATTTCCACTTGATACCTCACAGAACAGGACTATAGCAGTGAACTTATTTTCATCCTGCAATGACTATGCTTGCCCTCTTACTGTCCCAGTTCAATCTTCAGATATCGGTTGCCCTCTCATCATGACAGCCCATCTCCTGCATCTTTTATCATGTTTTTGATTCCTAATGCTCATTTCTTCAAGATATCTTGAATCATTTCTAGACCTGATCAGACACAACTGCAGATACTTGGTGATGGTATTAAGTAGAGTGCCAGACCTGCATGATTGGTGATATCATAAGTTTCTTGTTGTTAGTTCACTGGCATCTTTCAAGGCTGGCAGAAGTTTTCTAAGGAGCAGGCAAGTCATGCCATCTCGCTGCGCCATGTTGCTGGTTGCTCACCAGGGTGTCAAAACATGCCAATGAGCGTCCCCTGCTAGCAGCTTTCAAAAGAGGGATGGTTATCTACAGGGACATGAGTTGAGGGCATCGCATGACAAAGAATTTGCACAGATACAAGCCTGCAGTGATTCTTCTTTATCATTCTTGTTGCGTTAGAATTATATGTGGATAAAAAGCTCTGGATGTCCCGAGCTATAAAGTGCTGTGACTTTGAGGTCTGGTACATTTTAATATTTTCAAGTTGTTATGCAGGGAATAGAAGGACAAGACTTTTCTGATAGTTTCAAATTTCTTCTGTAAGTTTTCCCTGCCAGGGCCACTCAGCCAGCTGATGAACAGCAATTTGCTGAGTTAGGCCTTTTGCCACATACCGCTTATATCCCTGAGTGGCGGAGAGTACCACGTGAGGCAGAAAATGGGCTTAGAGCAGCTCAAAGAGGGGATGAGAAGGCTAGGTCCCTTGGGGACATCGTGGTGGTGACAACTGAAATAACTCGAAATACATTGCTTCCTGCCACCTCTCCTCTGGCCATCGCAGAGTGATGGCAGGTGTCAGAAAGTGGACAGAAAGAGGGTGGGGTGAGAAAGTGGCTGCAGGAAGAGCACTCCACCAGTGGGGAGATTGTTGGCTGTCAAACACACCCTAGTTGTATGAATGCCTGCTGTGCAAAACTTTGGTAGCACTCATCCACTGGCATCAAGGGAAAGGTGAAAATTTATCTCAATGGCAGCCTGGGTTGACAGTGACTAAATGCACAAGTAGCTGATAGCAGCTCAGCAGCCTGTGCTGAGATTGTTACCTTGTATTGGATGTGCAATGGATAGATATCAAAACCACCATTGCTGCAATTAGAGCTAACTGTGACTGTTTTTGTGGGCAAAGTCATTGGGGGATCATGAACTGCAGCAGGTCTCGTGCCTGCGTTACCGGTGTCACCCCAAGGGCAGTGCTCCCATGGTACACCTGCGCGACGAGGGGAGGTGGAGAAGGGGCTCGGTTTCTTGTTCTGTCGTGTTAATGTGCAAGCAGTCAGTTGTCAGACAAACTGAAGGAATGAACGGCCCTTCATCCCAGAAAGCTTGAAATGTATAAACAGTATAAAATCATATCTTGTATCAGAAGAGTCATGCTTTTTTAAACACATTCAAGAACAGTCCTTTTATTTGTGTGTGTGTGCGCGCGCACGTGCATTTTTGGGTAGGTGCCCAGATCAGTTAAAATAATTTTGTCCTTTATTTGCATTTTTGTACAATTTATTGCTTATCAAAATATTTTCTCATTTAGCTAAAAACAGTGGATAAAAATCTACACTTAAAATGACGGAAGGCATTGTTAGTGACTGTAATTGTATTTTCTGGTTTAAGCATCTATGAATCATACATAATAATTTACCCAGGACATAATCAGTGCAAAGCAGATATCTGTCACAGCCTTTCAGATTCAATACTTTTTACAGCTGCTTTGCACTCGTGGTCACATATTTCAGTGCTTCTCTACCCCATACACCATACCAAATGAGCACATAGGCAAACAAATCAATATTTGGCCATTAAAATGCAGAAAGTGATTTCAGCTGAAAATTGTTCATGAATTTTAGATCCAATTTTTTTAAAAATAACCCTGTTCAAGTTCTTCATGTTGTGGGGAACTTGTACGATCTAAAGGAGTAATGAGCTTTTCTCACTGTCTGCTGCTGCACAGCCCCAGTCCCCGTCTGCTGACAGTTAAAAGCCGCCCACAAAGTCCTTGTATCTGATGGTCACACAGTGCTACACCTGCGTCAGATGCCATGTAAGGTGCAGGCCACAGTCAGCAAGTGGTTTTCAGCGTTTTGCCATTCACTCCTTCAATAGGTGGGACTGGGAGGGTTTTGTGAGCTCTCAGCACAGGGGAGAGCGCATTTGTTGCGAGGCAGCGCTTCTGTGCATGGAGGGAGGAAGCCAGCGGGGTTCAGCCAGCTGTCTGAAAAGCCCAAACAGTCTGTAGTTGATCATTTCAGCCTGGTGGCTGCCAGCTGGGGAAAGGGTGCTGAGAAATAGAGGAACATCTGCATGTCTCTGAGCATTGTCCTCTGAATTATTTGAACGCAAGCTTGAATTTGGAGCATCACTAGTAAGAACTGTGTCCCACTTAGTACTGTGTGAACACAAAACAAGATGAGCACTGTGCACTGGAAACAGTTTTAATTTTTATGGTGATACGTATTTCTTAAGTCATATAAATTAGTAGAGTAGCAGTTAGTTTAGAGACAGGAAAAACGGTTCAGAATGAAATCTTTGAGTCATGTGCTGCTTTTTGCTCTGTTCTGTTGTGGATACTATATTTTTTCCTCTTTTAAATATATTTTAGCAGGAGAAATTCAAACGTGACAGCAAGGCTGCAAGAGCATGTAGGGGTTAGCAGGAGCTGTAACTTTTCTGACTGTATTTGTATAAGTTTAATTCAGCTGTAGCATACTGTATATATTATAGATAAACAGGGACTTTACTTCACTATCACAAGCTGCCAATTCCACCTGTCATAATTTATAGTTTTTATGTGCTTGATCTCAATTAAGTTCCATCTCTGGAGCACACTGCTGCATATTACTGCTCCGCTAATGAAGCAATAGCTATATGGCATGTCTTTCTGATTCCAGCAATCACAGAATAAGCGCAAGTCAAACATTCCCTTGACAAATTGTATGAGCCAGGCTCTCATTTCTAGCCAGAAAATAATCAGTTTAGCTAAGATGAGGGACATCTAGGTTACTATACATCTCAGCTCTGAGACTTTGTTGGTCTTGATTGATTTGCTGTTAGAATTATTCCAAATGCCAAAGGAATCGAGGAGCTCTTCTGGCAGGTGGGACCCTCTAGGGCCCATGAGAGACCAGAAGGTGCGGGAATGGTCCCTGCCAGGACAGCTCGCCCCAGGCCTTATGGAGAGCCAGAAAGTGGCTTCCTGCAAGTAGTGCAGCCCAAGTCCAAGGCAGGAGGAAGGTGAGGAGAACAGTGATCTGCTGGAAACACACACTCTGGCATTGGACAATGAGTTCAAGGTTAGCTGGAAGAAAGATGATACCACTGGAAGGAAAGTTTCCAACAAGACTTCCTATTGCTGTTCTCTGCTTCCAGCTCCTGATGCAAGACAGTATTGTTCTCCCTCACTCTACTTTCTCCCAATGGTGCTGAATGCCAATGAGCTAATACTTGGCTCAACACCAGCAAGTAATTTCCTGGTAATTAATTTGTTTTGCCTATACCTGACCTGAATTTTTTTCAGGTAATTTGCAGGTTGGGTAACCCATCAGAATCAAACAATTTTAGGGGGTACCCAAGAGTACAACGAGTAATGGTTATTTTGACTCTGGCTTCCCTCAGACTCTTTCTCTCTCTCTCAGCATTAGGGTTTCGTTGCTATTATAGCACTTTGCACATAATTACTAACAGCTTTAGGTTATAATTATATTGTCATTTAGTACATTTGTAATGGGAAAGAATGAACAAAGCAGTGAATTAAATATGTGATGACTGTTGGTGTTGTGTGCCTTTTGCTTTCTTAACAACTTCATTAATATTTTGCAATGTTTATGAAGAGTTACCTGGAAAAAACAGCCATTGCATGCATTTAAATGTGTCACAATTCTAGGAGCTAGAAGGAAAAAATAAACAGGATGAGGAGATACCTTTTAGGATTTAGGAGTTTTTAATATGGACTTTAAAAATTACTGCAATCATTTGCATATTTATTTCACATGACATTTTCAAAAGAGAGCAGCAGTGGGCTAATGCTGCAATAAGTGGTAGAACTCATGTTGACCTCAGTAAGAGCAGATGTAAATAGAAACCGTTCACTCAAGAAAATACCAAGGGGTGCTCACTGTTTATAAAACAGTTTGAAAGTTAAAGCATACCGAGTCCCTGTCTTTGTTCTCGAGGTAACATCCAAACTCACTATCTGTTTAGTGTTTCCTCTGCTGGTAACCAACATAAAATATAGCTGAAAAAAATACATTTTGCCACCATATATGTGGAAGAAACTTAATGGTTGTCTCTAGGAAATCTATAATGGCTTCAGTTTACAAACAAATATGTATCAAAGCTTCATACACACTTGATAATGTTGCATAATTTATATGTATACATGTAAAAGTATACTCAGTTGTATGTGTACCTGTGTGTGTGTATATATATATATACAATTACAGAATGAAGAGTCTAAATTGCATAGCACAATAATGGCAAAGGCCAGGTCCCAGCTGCCTCCTGGCTCAGTGGGTGTTCATAGGTGTCAGGGATGTCAGAAGGTGTTTCACGTCCTTGTCCTTCCTCTGATACACCATGGTACATCTTTGCCACTGACACTGGTTGCAGCACAGATCGCGTTGGTGGGTTAGCACAGCAACCAGTTTAGCAGCAGGCTGAGGTGGAATTTACTGTAGCGTTGGTGTCCGCATGGGTAGCCCTGCTGCCTCACTCGCAGCCTAATTTGGGTCCCCTTCAGGGACTTAGGACTGCAGATTTCTGGTTGATGTGAGTGAGTAAATTTATAACTTCAGACAACACAGCTAGTTTTGAAATTTTTTTTTATTTTTTTTTTTTTTTTAGTATCAGCTGAATATGTCAACACCACCTTTGCAGGGCAAAAAATCATTGCTAAATATGATGTTCAGTTTTTACATTCCTATGAATTCTAGGAGCGTAGGCAAGAAAGAAATTATGTCTCTGAATATTTAAACAATTTCATGTTACTATGTGGTCACAAGAAAGCTATCAAACTTAAACTCTTGAGACTTATAGGTAATTCCACAAATTTAAATAAGGAAACATAATAGATTTGTTTTGTTAAATAATAATGCCTCAGTACCAGGGACATCTGTCTGTCTGGTCTCTAGCTAGAGAACACTGGCAGTCATATATTAGTGAATAAATGAAATAGCATTGTAAAGTATAAAATATGTCAGATCCATTGAGAACATCTGCTATAAACTCTCAATGCCATGTAAGCCTGTGTAAAATACACTTTTCCTGACTAAATTCATTGAACTTGTAGTTATCAATAGAGATGATGAGTATTTATTAAAATAACTGGTGCTTGTAACATATTTCAAGTCAGTATGAAAGGTTACAATTTGACAGCATGGATGGAGATGTCTCTAAAGATTGATCTTTCTAGTGATTTTGTCTCTAGATAGAACAGACATCTCTGTATAGTGCAAGCACGGGTTTTACAAATGAAATCTGAGTGTTGATTTGTAAATAAAAGACAATTTACAGAGAAGGAGAATTTGTTTGGTTTAGAAATATTTGTCAAGATAAGTTAATCAGCTAAAAATAATTAGCTATTGAGAGTGTATGTACAATTTTTTAATAACCAAATATTTAGGAATAAATGCTTTACAATGTAACCTTTCAGTCCTACATATCTTTGCGTACTGCAGAAGAAGGTGTGAAGGTACCAGCAGTCAAACACAAATGGAAACACTGGTTGACATTTCTCAAATGCAAAATTTTAATGAGATTCCTCTCAAATGTTTTACTTGACTGGAAGAGTATTGAAAAGAAAATATATCACATCTTTTGTCTTTTCCTGGCCGGCTAGACGAACTAGGAGCTGAGACTTGTATGGCTAAGTAGGAATCATAATATTTTGTTCTACATAGAAGCCATAATACTCTCTTAGCAAAAAGTTACTTGCAAAAATAAGGAATAAAAGAGCCTTTGAATTGGAAAGCCATGCTGTTTATAGTTGGGGAATGCCACAATTAAGCTATGAGCATGTACTTCAAAGTCACTACACCCAATTGTTTATCTGCCAGGATTTCTCAGTGCAAAAGGCACAAGGATTTTTTTAAACATGGACAAAACTTTTGCTCCCATTTTTGGGACCTGCTGATACAGTAAAAGCTGAGAAAGCACCCTGCATTGGACAAATAATACAGACAATTTCAGGCCGGTGTGTTGAAATCTGGCAAAATTCTAGATGCAAAGAAAGTGCTGTAATGGGAGAATCTCACTGGTTTTGTCATGTTTAACTGTCATAAAGGATCTGGCCTAGGAACTTCAGCCTAGATGACAACTTAAATTTCTAAAGTCATATAGCCATTAGTAAGATTACGGAGTTACTTTTCCCTGAGGTAGCAACACCCTGGACAAGCCCTGGTAAATGCCAGGCTGCTAAGTGCTGGACCTGACGCCTCAACCCTAGCAGGATTCTCAACACTGAGATTGCTTGATGAATCTTTTCTGTGAAACCTGATGAAGAAGAATTTTCTGAGTGAATGAAATCCCTGTGAAGATAATGATAATGAGCCACCAAGTAATCTGTTTCTTAGAATAATAAGAGAGTGTGATGGTCTCCAATTCAAAACTCTCTCTCTCTACCCAAATTTGAAAGCTGGCTCTAGGTGTGAATCTGAATACAAAACAGGAACCTAGAGCAAGACTAGAAAATTGATTCATCAGTTGCTTCTCCTGACAATCAAGTTATAAAATTGTTCATGATCTTTTTCCTCTTTCTGGGTCTATGAATGCATAGTATTTTAATGTGATCAAAGTTATTCTAAGTTTCGAGATCACTGTTATTAATTAGGTAATGAAAGCTTTGTTGGTTGGGGTGTTTTTAAATAGAATGGGAGCAAACCCAGAGTTATTGAACTATGTTCTTTTCATGAAAAGAGATTAGAGAAGCCATTTGTTTATGACCATTGGGTACCAACTAAGAGGCAAATGATATGAGTTTTCATTTCTCAAATTTTATGTATAAGGCATAAAATTCATTGATGGCAGTAATATCCTGCCAGCATGGTCTCTTAGTAAACAAGCTTTCAGAAAAACTATGATAAATAAGGTATCTTTGATAGATAAATGAATGCCATGAAAGCTAGTGCTCTGCTTAATGGATGTACAACTTTACCAGCATCCATTAATTTGTATATGAATAAGCTGTAAGTACAGGTGGTCTTCAAGTCAATAATACTTCAGCTAAGCATGACATGAAGAACACACAACAAAGAGCCTCCTTGAAGATGCAGTAATGGTGAACAACAGGACAGATAATCATGAAGGATTATCTTACTGGTTCATAAATCCAGATCAATGCTGACAAGACTCAGCTCTGGGGATGACAAACCTCCTCTTTCTCTTGTGCTGTTGACTCGAAAATACCAGGCTAATGTTCTTACTCCATTAAGCTTTTTCTAGTGCCATCATGTGTGTCTTGATGATGTCTTGTTTAGATGTTTAAATTTATCTTCTTTTGAGTTATGAAATGACTTTTCAGGCCTTGGTACATCTGACAAAAGTCATTCTGCCAACTCTTTTTCCACTGAGAAATTTGAATCCAAACATTTGCTATTGTTTCTACCATATTGTGCTAGTCAATGGATGGTCATTCCACTCTCTTCTGAGGCAAAAGTTGTGTGTTTAATTAGGGCTAATTAAAATGCAAGAAGAAATCAAAATTACACCCCCCAAATGTTACTGAAATTTCAGAAAGGTGGTTAATATTTTTGTTAATTCATGTAACTGTTAATTCATGTCACTTTGTAGGTTGGTAGGGGTTCAGAATGAAACTTCTGAGAGGTGGTTTTCTCGTGCTCCCTTCTTACCATATTATTAGCAGAAGTTTGATCTAACAATCAGATCATTATCAAATATTTCAGAATAGATTTTCAGTCTTTCCATGTATAAAATCTGTATCTCTGATCATTCAGTGTCCTTCTCTTACTTATCCATGCATTTTGCATCTGTTTAAAGAGAGTTACTGAACATAATATTCAAGGTAGAGGAACACTGCCATGTCTGTTGTTAGGAATACATTTACAGATCATTCACATCATATTAATGTGACTAGATTGTCTGATTTTCTCACGTATTGTCTGCTAACCTTCATTTTGTCACCAGTGAATTTAATTTGTCCTCATGCTGCCCAGCTGCCTATCTTTGATAGGTCTTTCAGCAGTACCTTCCTGACATCTGTGTTTTGCCTAGTCAAGACAACTTTGTATGTATATCCTAATTTATAATGTATACTAATCTGCTGATCAATAAACTAATAACAGGATGGCTTTCTACACTCCCTTTTGTTCTAAACTGGCTTGATTTTGGAGCTGTATATATACATAAATAACATCTATGAGAGTTTTTATTTAAAAGGTCAAGTGGATGGTATCATGTTGTTGTGCTCTCCTGTTGTCACGTGTTTGTGAACACCAGCATAATGCAGATACTATATTACTGTCCACTTTAAGTCAGTGGATATTTGTCACTGGTCGAGTGGGTAAAAGCTTTGCTAATGTACCTAACGAGTAAGCTCCTACTTTCTAGAAACAAATCAATATGGCATTAGGGACCTATTTTTTCCCCCTCATCTTTACCTGCCCTCATGTATTTACCTTATCTGCCTCTAATATCTCTGCGTTAATATGAGGTCTCAGGAGTCAAACTGAGTTATAAATCAGCCCTTGTGTCCCATGTTTAAAATAATCATATGAATCATGGAATTATGTGTACTTTTGGTCAAAAATTAAACCCTGAATGATACTACTGGCTTCTGTGTACCTTCCTTTTATTTATATTTATAGTATTTACATACTGTTAGAAAGTAACACTGAAAAGAATGTATTCCCAGAAAAAGAACATTTTTCTATTGTCGTTATAAAATGTAACAGGATGGGTCCTGCATTTTTAAATCGTTATTTATTAAGTGTGCAAACATTGGCTTCTTCTTCAGTATGAGAGATGGTCGGAAACTGGACAGTGAGTTAGCAAAACAGGGGCGTTTGACCTTGTATTCTTACTGATACCAAGGCTATACAAGACAAAGAAGCACATATGCATTGGTATCCATAAAACTTTTTTGGTTTACGTAAATGAAAATTATGATCATAAAAATTTTCTTACTCATTCCACTAACTGTACTATTTTAGTTTTCCCTTGGTATGTACCTCAAGTTTCTGAAAAGAGGAACAGCCTACACGCTGCTAAGGGGAGACTATTTGTGAGAAGGCTTGGATAAGTCTGGCTTGAAAAGCTGCCATGAGACTGGCATGTGAAGTATTCTGTTCTGGGATCTTGACAAATGGCCAGTTAAAAGATGGTGCATTACCTTCCCTGCCAATTCATTGCTCAGTTTTGCCTTCTGAAAGATGAAATGAGGTAAGGAAGAGTCTAGAAAGGTGGATAGCTTAGCACTACAGCACAACTCCTTTTCTTTTACATTTGCATGTAAATTGATCTAGAAATCCATCAGCTGACTCTGTTAATGAGGTCAAGAAAAACATGCAGAGTTAATCAAACCCAGCTATAGCTTTTATTGGTTAACTGTCTCCGGGGACGGAAACTCAGGAACACAATCTTTCTTCTCTGCTTGCAGAAACACCTTGCCAAAACAGTGGTATTGGAATTTAATTTCATTGAAGAGCTGCCTCTCTTTTCCCTTTTGCACAAAAGTTACCCATGCATGTCAGCCTTGTCATTTTAATTGAACTTATAGGCATGACTGGCATGTGGTGGAATTTACTCTGTCAGTATAACAATAATAAATTATTGCAGAAGGTTTGAAAGGACTTTGCAGGGAAGAATAGTAAGGAATTCGGGGTAGGAAGGAAGAAGTTTCATGAAATTCAGCTTTGCCTGCCAGTCGACTTCTCTGTTTTATCTGTTTATTCTTGTTGTTTTGCTGCCCGTTGTTGCTTAATTATTCCAGACACTCTGCCCATCATATTCTGCTTTATAGCTATTAATCAAATGGTTCAATATTTTCCAGTGTGCCTTTCAGACAGGGTAATGTTCCTAGTTACTTTTACAGCTCCTCTGATTTTTCCACCATTTTGCTTGCACTTTGAAATGAATTGTAAAAATAAGATTTATCTTCTTGAATCCATGAAGGATATTAGGGAGGAAATTAATTTTAACTTTGGATATGATTATCCCTAGAAGATTAATTGACATTGGTAGTTGTGACCATGTGGCCTGAAGAAAAACCATCATGGGAAATGCCTGGATTCACAAGTATTATAAATATAATCCTGATGTAGTACATGTATTGGTGAGAAATGTATCCATAGAGGCCTCCCAGGTTTGAGATGCAGCCAGGGAAGGAATAGTGGGGCATTCATTTAAGCACGTGTGTAACTGAAATTGGTACCAAGAATTTTTGAGAGGTATGATGGAATTACACAATGTAAGGCTGTGCAAATGAGCGGATAATGCCTAATGTGGTGGAGAAGAAAGAGTCAGAGAATCTGGAAGAATGACACTATTACTCTTTAACAGCTGTTGGCCGTCTTGATTAGTTTTATATTTTAAGTACTGAGGACCCTGTCTTGGCCCGAAATTGTGATAATAGGATATAGTAGTTGTTCTTTTTTCAAAATTGTATGTATGTCTTTTGAAAATAGAGTATCAAAAATATTCCAAAATTACCTAGTTAAGGCAGAATTTAAACTTCTAAGCCAAAAATAAAAATGTACATAGATGTCATTGCACTAACAACTGTCAGAACCTTTAGAAGCCTAAATGAAGGTTTCCACACATATATAGAAATATCTTAAGCTCTTAGATGCCCCTTTGCTGCATGCCAGATGTGAGATGAAACAGCACCCAAAAGCAATGATGCTTGAGAAGCCTGACTTTATCTGCTAAGTGTGCCCAGAGCAAATCTGCTCCACAACAACAGTCCTTGAGCAAATTCCAGCATCCCCACTCATTACACTTTTCAGTATGGCCAAAGGATGAAATTATGGTAGTGGATTCTGCCTCAGCAGTTTATTCATTTTCCATCAGACAAAAAGAGCCATGAAGTTGCCTTAGTCTCAACAGAGACCAGGCTAACATGTTGTCCCTCACCAAGGTGAATATCCTAACTGCTTGGATACTGAGTAGTACTTCTTGATTACTGTTACAAATTTTGTTAAGTTTAAGAGTATTATTTAGAGATTTTAGTGAGTACATGACTTCACAGGGGTTTTCTCAAATTGTAGAGGTATCACCAAGAATGCACAGGGATGCCAGTTTGAATAAGTGGGCCACTGAGATTAGCCTGAGCTAATAGGCAAAGGAAGGTCATGGAGATGAGCGGAGTATGAAGAATGAGAGTTAGTGGGATGATTTAGATTAAGGCAACACCCAAGATAGACATTGGCAAGAAGGACTCCTTTTCTGCTGAAGAGAGCAATACTGAAGTAGCCAAGATGCAAAAACAAAAGTTCCCAGGAAATAATTTTCTCTGCATGAATGTGTAAGGAAGGGACAATCTTAGCAATATTGCTCAGAAAGAATATGCAAACTTTGTATTTTCAGATTTAGGAAAAGATCCAAACCAAAAATGACATCCAGACAAGTGTGACAGTAACAGGCATCGCACTGTTGTTAACGCTGATGGAGGGTATAAATGGAAATCTTGAAAGGCAGAACAGTATTTCTGTTTTAGCCGTACTGAGCCTAACTAACAGCTGCACCACTGCAAGACATGTCAAAGAGACTGACTATGATCTTAGTTTAGATGGAGAGAGAAAATTTTGGAATAGCAAAGTGGATCCATGAATTGTCAGAATAGAGAAGGTACTTAAATATGTGCTTCATGAGAAGAAATTGTGGCCTTTAAGATCTGGGCCTGTCACACTCATTGAATAGATTCTGGAAATTTGTATTTAAACCTCAGTTAACCAACTAAATATTATTTAAGGTCCCTGTAGTTATTAGGAAGTAGAATAGGAAAGGTTGTGGTTTCCTATCACAGAGTTGTAAAGCAAAAATGGTTCCTCTTTCATCAATAGCATTACCTTGGTGTTAATTTTTAAAGTAACATTCACTCTTTCAGAATCCTTCTAACAGGTATATATTTGAGTAATACACATGCAAAGTTAAGGTTTTTGTTTCATATTTCATAATTAGAAACTAAAGCCTTTGATAATGTGATAAGTGGTCCAAATGGGGGTTGCAAATAATCGTGTCTAACTAATTACCTACTGTATAATCAAAAAACACAAGAGGAACAGACACCTGCATAATGCAAGCCTTTGGAACAGATGTGTCCCTATTAATATACATGAGTTGCCTATTAAAACTCTGTGGTGACACAGAATATATTCCACTTTATGAAGGATACCCTGCCTAACCTTCAGTTTCTATGTAATTATAAACAAGAAAAATGTAGAAGTGGTGCGGCTTTCCTCTTCCCCATTATGCTACAACATGAACTCTCAGCCCTCCAAGGTTTTAGAGGTACTGCACTGCTTATCCAGTTGTCTTTGGTTAATTTTATGGAATATGTATTGTCTGAAGACATAATAAGAAATATCATTCAATGGAGTATTTTGCCAGTAAAGAAATTCAGCATTCAATGTCCATTACAAACATCAGACAGATGTGTTGTGCTCATGATTACGGACATAACAAACAATGTAGTGTGGGAGGGTTTTCTTAAGATTCCAAAATAGCAGTTTCAGAACTTTATGACAATTAAAAAAAGTGAGCTACTTAAATATATGCTACACGGAAGAGAAAACTAATGTATTTATTCATTAGGATAATATTTTAGATATTAATAACTGTTTCCTGGCCCCAACATGTTTCAGAGGTTTTAATTATTAGAGATGTTGCCCATTAAGTTCCCTGATACATGCAGCTAAAATTAACCAGACCTAAAATCAGTTTCCTTGATGCTAGTGATCATGAGCTTATCTGACCTGAAATATTTTTCAGAGAATAATTTAAAAACTCTCAAAGATTAAAACAATTTTTGGAAAAGTGAGCAAAGTGGAGGAAATTAAACACATGAATCTGATATCAGCTACCACTTTTCTTTTTTTTTGTTGTGCCCATGAGCAACAAAACTAAAATGTTATGAAAAAGCATCAGAATATTTGCTGGTCATTCAGGCTGCCTAATTGTGCATCCTTAGACATTTTTCCTTTTAACGTTTTCTAGAAATATATACCCTGAGAGAGAAAATACTTTAGATATACTCCAAATTTTCTTATTTGAGATACCCAAAAACACTACTGTCAGGAGCAGCTATCTGAAATGAAAGTTATCCTTTTTCAAAACCTTGTAAGTGAGAGAGAAATCCTTAAAGCACAAGTACTATTGGGGTCTTTGTGTCCATGGTCTTTCTTTTGGATTCAGCTCTATTGAGTTGAAGTAAATGAAGGTGAAGAATTTCCATCTTCCTCTTTTACAGCCTATTTCTGAGAGCCGATTGACTCCTGCAAACCAGTGTCTAGTGTCCCCAGACCTCAAATGCAGGTGAAGATTTTGGGTGCTTCCTTGAAGAGGACTGGGCATGCCACTCCCCTACCCTCTAATTCTGATTTTTCCAAAGTATGGTTAAGGCAGAGGGACTGGAGTCCTTGGGAGGGGCCCCAACACCTATGGTCATGCAGTATTAGTTTGTGGGGTTTTTAAATTAAATATTTCATAATCATGGTGGAATAAAAAACTCTGAACTATGATTAACACTGAGATAATCTGCCTAAGTTTGCAGAGAGACAGAAGCAAAAGCTGTTATGATTGTGGGTTGTCCCATATGTCCCAAAGCAGAGCTAACAGAGCCGAGGGGGTTTTCTCCACCCCCGCCCAAGGCAGGCCAGGGCTGACTTCTGGGGAGAAAAGCGTGGTGAGTCCAGCCTACACACGCCTTACTACCATCAAGGTTTCTCTGCTGCTGGTTCTGTTTATTGGAAGTACAGGAGAGGAAGGGTGGCTTCTAGTGCTGAAAAAGGAAATCCCGATTAGAGAAACCTGTGGAGCTTTATGCATGACAAATGGAGAAGCCTGGATTGTACTGGCCCAAGACTATGTGGTTAATGTGTCCTCCTTTATCTGCAGCCTCGTATGTATTACCCATCCTCTCTCTGTTGTTAAACACCATGTGAAGCTCCTGACTTTCAGTAATGCAAACCACTTTCAAAGTGTTCTTTTTAAATTATATTTTACTTTTTCCTTGCCAAAATTCAAGATAAACTGAACTCAGATACAAGATACAATGATCAGTTTAGAATACATAAATGGAAAATGTTGGCCACAGATGTATCCATTCAGGGTAACAGGAGCCTTCCTTTTGGAATGATGTGTTATGCATTTCTAAAATATATTTGACAGCATCAGGGCACTACAGTGAAGGCAAAAGACAGCTGAGGTTTAGATATTTTCCATGTCTAAAATATCTTTATTTTGACAAGTAAAGATTAGCTTAAAAGGTCAAACTGAATGTTATATCATGTACTGTAGTAAATGTAGAAGGGCATTAAAAATATATTCATAGAGAGTGTGACCGTGTGTATATTCATTCAGTGAGAACAAATATATTCAAATATATACAGGAAATCTACTCCATCCATCTAAGTCTCTCACACCTAAAGTACTCACCATTAAAAAGTCGGCAGTTGTTAATGTTTATCACACAATGGGAATGAGATTCCCTCAGCTTTTCTTTCCATTTAGGATAAAAGATATTCTATAACAACTGTAATTTTTTTCTTAGAAATGAATTCATGGTGTTAGAAGCTCTCACAAGTTGCTGTAGATACTTGCACTTTGGGATTTTAAAGTCTGGTAGTGCTGAATTATGTGTCTGCATGAAGTTAACGTGCTGACCATTGCTTCTCTGTCTGAAGGTCATGCTAGGAACAACATAATGGATCAGAGATCCATTCCTCCCCTTCTTCATTCTGGTAGTAGCTCTGCTGCTGACCAACTTCATATTTGACATTTTTAGGGCTGAATTCGCTTCTCCCCATAATGTTTCTAATGCTTTTTGAGATTCCCTAGTGTATCAATAACATCCATATGGAAGTGACAGATAAATAAATAGGACCTGCAACAGACCTGTGTCTTCTGAAGTGGAAGCCAGAATCCAGGCAAAGTATCTTAGAGCAACACAAGTGGCACTATTTCAAAGTGGCACTTTGATACCTACGTGTGGGAGCCTAAACTGAGCCTTTAGTGACTTTGTTTTGTGTAGTGAGAGGTAGTTAAGTCTCTACCTGCTTTCTTTCCCTCCCTTCTTACCTGCTTTTGTAGACAGAAATAGCCTACTTATGCCCAAGTCAGCATAACCCATACCACAAGGGTAGCTCTAGCTGGATACCTTTGTACATGGCCTACCAGCAGCAAAGTCTTAAATCCTAGCATTCAGAAGCGTGTATTTATGTACTTTCTTTTCTATGGCCTAGTCACTCTGTTCATTGCTATTGCCCTCAGGGACACATTCACTCACAAAGATTTGTCATCTGTCATCCAGAATTCATCATAATTTTGTTGCACATTAGATTTGACACAACTATGATGAATACCCAGGGTATTGCTTTCCCATTCTGTGAGTGCCACTTAGATTTGTACAGTCTGTGTTATCCTGGTGACTCATTTCACTTTGATACCATTTTTTAAATCTAGAAGGCTGAACAGCATGTCCTGGCTTTGGTCTCTTGCCAACTGTAGTGAGCTTTTCTTTCCCGCATCACAGAAGATCCTTGCCAAAAAGCAAATATGTGCAGCTAAGAACTCAGCTGATTGGAGCAGCCTTGTCCTTTCACACAGAGGTGAGAATAGGCCACTGAACACTGGAGGAGAGCATTTAATTAAAGAATTTCTTTAATCCAAATCATTTCAGCTGTATTTTGCTTAAATCGAATATCAAGGAGATAGGACCTTCTTTCCCAAGTCTGCTCCTGGACCACCATGAGTGACTTCAGAAAGTTAATTCACCTCACTGCGATTCTGTTTCTTTATCTGTAAATGGGAATAACTTCCCCTGTAAGGCATACGATGAAGACTTTCAGATAAAAAGAGAGCCTTTCTGAAAACTACAATATGTTACTGTGATGAGGTCTGATGTGCTGCATGTTCTCCATACAGTTGCATGAACAAAAAAGTTTTGTATGCCACACCAGAGCCAGTTAATTACCTTTACAGCATGTGATAGCGTACCTGAAGTGATTTTATATAAGTCAAAATTCTTTCTGAATCAGAGATGTTCTACTCCTAGGTGCCAGAAATTGCCAGATAAACTGTGTAACCACAACCACCTGTGCCATGTAAAAAACAGAAATATGGGATCTACATTATGCCAGCTGGAGACAGATCCCATGGGTTCAGTGCTTCCCCAAGTGTAAGGGAATATACATTGACACTGCTGACTGTCAAGTCACCCACACTCAAAGCCAAAAATGGGGGTGGTCTTCTCTATAAATAACGTGCATATCAGGTAGCTAGTCTGTCAACCAAAAGAGAGTGGGAATCCATCAGCCAAAAGCAACCCTTCTAGAGAAGAAGGGGAATACCTCATTTTCTGCAAAGATGATTAAGAAGATTTTATTTGGGATTATATTTTCTTTCTCTCTCTCTCCTCCTCATCCATTGCACAGACAATAAAGAGAAGCAGGGCTGAGTGTGGGTTCACAAGTCATTTACAACCCACCCATGCAGAGCAGTCCCATGTGCATTTGCTGCAGTTGCCCACACAGTCAGAGCCTCCGTTCTGGGAAACTGAGCACTTTGTCATAGCTTCGTTGCAAATCTCCCCAGTTTGCCCATGTAATCACAGCCAGCTTCTACAAAAACTTGAAAACAGTTTTAAACTTGTAATTTCTATGGTGAGCTCACACGACTGTCATTATTAATCTATAATGTCATAATGAAAAGCCTAAGGAATTCGGAGAACAGGACTGCAAGTCATGTTCACATTATGAAGATTCATGACATTGTTTTTTCTCCTGATGACTCAAAATACTCAAGGGTTTTTATTTTCCATAACAGAATAGCATCAGGAGCCTTCTATCTAGAAACATACAGAAAAGCTCAAGTCTGAGACTTCTGATCCTTAGCAAGCATACACTGAAATGATATGCAAAAAACAGCATGTAACAACAGCTTTATAAGCCAGAAGAGCATGTATCAAAAGTGAAAAACCAAATAGCGTAGATGAGGCTTTTAAGATGACCTCTGAGAGGCAGGAATGAGCCTGTCCTTATCTTTAAAGCAGATACAAAATTTGGTAGAAAAGAAACTTGAAACAGGTTGATTTGGCAGAGGAAATTGAATGAATTTGTTAAATACACATTTTATATACTATGACTTATAATATGTATGCAAGTATTAAATAAATTAATCAGCCTACTGGACAAACAAACATCCAGTACACGAAGGTTACATTATTATGAACTCCTGTCACATTTTCACCTTCTGTAAGTAACATGAACTAAGTGTTGCATATTTTTGAAACCAAGATTTGAACTACTCTTCACATTAATTGAGCACATTTATTACTTTGTTTTTAGTTCTTATAATCTAAAAAGATATTAAATTCTTATAGTATGTTTTTCTAACTACAGAGTCCAGTACAATGTTGTTCTTGCCTGTGTGTGGTATAAGGAATGAGATATTAGTTGCAAATCCTCCTCTGTTTGTAATGATTTCTATTATCTAGATGTAAAAATGCAAGATTAAACATTGCCACAGCGGAGTACACTGAAGGTGTTGGCCAAAATCAAAGCAACAGAGTGAAAAGGCTGCTTTTTGCTTGGGGGCACCATTTTTTGAACTGAATATATAGCTCTTAAGGTGTTCCTAATGTCTTACCCTTAGGGTCAAAGCAATTAAGGCAATTCTCCATGGGACTAATGCTTTTCTGTGCTTTATTTTCTCAGCAGAAGTTGTTAAAAACTCTACATAGTCATCACCTGCATACACAAAAAGAGCTTTTTTCCTGAAGGTTTAGAATTAATTTATTGTGTACATTTTTAACGATGTTAATGTTAACATCCTGTCATGTATTTTTGGACTCACAGAGTCATCATCAGGTACGTCTTATGGCCTCTTATCTTTAAAGAAAGAGAGAACAGAAGATTCAGACCTGCTGCTAAATTCTGTGTTTTATAGCAACAATATGCTGATTATACTGGTAATAGCCGTTACAACCAAATGGAAAGATAATGTCTACTGAGATGTCATCATAATGAATTAATATGAATTCTACTTAATTAAATATCTATATCCAGATTATATTTCCAAATGAAAGTCATACGGTATTTTGTATGGCTTGGGTTCTGTAACTGAGCACTGTATAAATCAGTCTGCTGCATAACAGGTATGTGATTAAATATCACTGAAACAGGAATTTTTCAAATCATGAGCCTGATACTTTACCCCCATCTCAGACAAAATTCCAGTTGACTTGGTGGGCAGTTGGTTTGCAGACATTTTGTAATAATTTATTTTTTCAGTGATAGAAAGAGGATAGTTGACATTTCACTTACAGAAGAAAATTGCACAGTGAAATGATGGATGTTTCAACAGAATCTGTAAATTTTATGAAATTGTAAGAGATGTGGTTTTCCTCATCCATATTCTGTCCCCATTAAAATAATCTGAGAGTATAATAGAGGCAATAAATTAGGCCTTTATAAATCAAAGGTAGTGCCATTGAACTCATTGTGAGCTGGAGGTGTGATAGAAATCATGCCTTAGTATTTCGGTTGAGTGCTCATTTCCCTTTTCTGTCATAGAACAACAGGTATTGTTCTATTTTCTTTATGAAGTCAGTCTTTCAAAGCAGTGAGCATAGCATAGACATCTATTTGACATGTGAGAAAGTGATGCCTGCCATATGAAGGAATAATCAACTCAGTAGTCTCACCTAACAGGCCAGGTTGTCAACCCCATGCACTCTCCAGCTAGGCATGCTGAGCCCTGGAGGTCTGATACAGGAAAGGAGGAGGATTTCTCTCCAACACTTAGCACAGCACTGGCAGGTCAAGGCCATGACCTCTACTACAGCCCGGGGGCAGCAATAACTCCTGTTGCTTAAGAGACCCAGATTCAGTGGCAGAACTGACTGCTGCTTTAGCTGTGGGGTAACAATAAGTCCTGTGGCACTTGAGACCCCAAATCCCATGAAGGAAGACTGGCTGGTGTAGCCACAGGCATCAGTCCAGCAAACATGCCCTTCCACCTCCTTCCACTCTCACAAGAGAGATAATTCTTGCAGCTGGGCCCTCAGCATCAGTTTCTTAAATCCTGCCCCCATGCCATGTACTAGTGTAATCAGATCTGCTGTGGCTCGCTGTGTGCTCGTGTGTGCCTATGTCTGTGAAAGCATAAACATGTGAGAAATCATCTAAAAGGAGTGTAGGTAAAGACAGAATTTAAGAATGACTTCACTAGCTACAGGGATTACTAGCTTCAATTTTAATTGTACCATTAACTCCTATGAAAACTAAGTGGGTGGGACTCATCGCCACTGCAAAAATTCAACAGCCAGTCACTCAGTTAAGACTTACATTCCTGCCATCTCAGGTAGAAGAGAATCCAGCCCACCTTCAAGCGTGTGGCTGGCAGGAAGAAATACAGCATGTGCTTTTTTGAAGAATACAGCTTCAGGAAGCCATAGACTTGAATTGCAAAAGACTTTCTGAGTAATAAAGAACATTTTAAAAGAGTAAGTTTTAAAACCATGAGCCATATTCATTTTAACGTAGGGCTTCTGATGCAGAAGTATCCATCTTAGTGGTGTTGTAACACTATATGTTGGATGGAAAACAGAAGAAGGTAGGCAGCGGATGCAGGGGCCACAGGGGAAGTCACTGTCATTGCATCTTCAACTGAGGCAGCCTGAAAAAGCTACACGTTCCTCTTACCAAAATCGTGAAGAAGGCAGATAACACTGTTACTCCTTCCTACCACACGAGAATCCCATAATAAACTAGGCTTATCAGGATGTAGTAATCTGTACCTTTTTATAATGGAAAGATTCAATCTCCTTCTATAATAAGAAGTTCATTCAGACAGCCTCTCCAGCAATATTAAATCTCCATTCTCTCTCATACACTGCTGCATATTTCGGTCTTCTTTTTGTCAGAGGAATATGTCTGGGTTCATTGTGGACGTTGTGTTGTGGGATATCACTTTCACAGGCTTCATCCAAGAAAACCTCTTTAAAGTAAGAGTGGCAAATCATGCTCCTGCCTAGATACTTGAGTATTTGCAACAATCTCACAGGCAGACTCAGTTCTTTTATTAAAAATGTTGTCAGCAGAATTAGTGGTGCTGCAGTTCACTTTGTTTTTAAATATTACAGACTTTCAAAACCAAGAATCTTTCTGCTCTGCCCAGGGTAATATTAGCATAAGCTTGCCTCCTCAGCAAAAATATTCCCCTTCCCTGGATGCAAAAGTTGTGACATTTTATTGATGCTGTTTGAATATATGTACTTAGCTGGCGTAAATCAGCACCACTGCTCTGCTCTCAGTGAAGCAGCACCAGGTTACATCTGACACTAGATTTTTTTGATGAAAGAAGGCAGGTCCTTCAGGGAAGCATTATACACAGGCATGAAGTGGTTTGGAGAATTTATGTTGTTCTGCACTTCTGCATTTGATTTTCAAGCAAAAAATATCATTGAAAATTAAAGTGCTTATCATATCCACAGTTGCAGTAAGTTATACTAGTTAGTTAAAAAAAGTATTATACCTTGTACAGTTTGCTCTAACTTTAAATATAAATTTGTATTCCTACAGCTTAAATACAAGTTTTAGCTGGGAGCTTGTAATGCATGCCAAAGACCATTAATCATCAATATTTTACTATTTGTTGTCAAAAGCCTACTAAAATGTAGGTACTTTTCCTTTTTTTCCTTTCTCCTGCATTTTTCCTCTTCTTTCTCACCTTGCATCCCCCAGACCCTTTTCTGTCAGCCAGGGAGTAATAACATGTTTGTTTTTGTTATCCACAAGTCAGTCTGCACATGTAGCTATAAATTCAAAATGCCTGGGTCACCTATTTCAGTAACCCATGTATTCAAGGCATTGTTTTATTGCTGCAGCTTTTAGTCAGATAGCAGGATCCAATTAGGTTTTCTTTTATCTTTATTTTTCTTGCGGAACGTATTTGGAGATGACTGGAGAGAGGAGAGGATAAATGGCATAAAACTGGCCAGCATCAGAGGACGTCCTACATCAAGATACTTTCCTGAATGATTTGTACTGCCCGAGAAGAGTAAAAATCTCATTAAAAGAGAAAAGGAACTACGTAGGTTTCTTTTGACACTAAATTTCTACCTAAGGTGAACAGCTATGCCATTTCTAAAGTTGTCCAGCTACATGGCCTTGTGTCACGTCACCTAGTGAGTCTCTAGTAAGAGACATCTAGTCTCTAGTAAGTGTCATAATGAATCTCTGTGTGTCATCACATCTCTAGTAAGTGTCTTAATGAATCTTGCATTGTTACCATTGCATATAACTTCCCATGTACTTTTTGCTTAATTTAGTGGATGTATTTGGAATACCAACTAAATCATAGGCTTATACATAGATTCACAAGGCAAGGGGACTGTATTCAGGTTACTGAAAGACTGAAGACCCCAAATTTTTATATTTGAAGCCTTATAGGCAGGTGTCCCATATCAAGCACAGTGCCTAATGCACTATAATTTTGCATTACAGCTGATGTTTGGAATTCTGTAGAAACAGTAAAACTTTGTAACATGTTTTCTCTGCTTCTCTTTATGTTTTGGTGTGACATCTTCTTTTGCAGTTCATCACCTTTGTAGCAAAAATGAAACCTATGTACGTGTAACTTCCATGAAATATGAACTTAGTGATGTGAGCTATGAGCTATAAGATGCTGCTAGTCTGAAGATAACTTACCTCCAAAATATGACATTATTGGACTGTTTCTAAAGCTGGCAACATTCCACACATTGCTTGAAATTTCTGGATTTATATTCCCAGTGTTTCTGAATTTCTTAACAGCTACAGTTCTAGTGAGAATGTACTAAAATATGATTTGTTTGTAAATCTCCCCTGTCATACGCAAACACCATAAGAACTTCAAGGGAATTGCTTTTTTTTTAAATACAAAAAGACACACTTTGCCTAGATTGTCAGTGTAAAGCCCTGCGTGCAAAATACAAAGTAGAGAAAGCATGCCCCAGAATAATTGAAATAACTTTGTCTGTCAGCAGTGTAAAAATCATAGTGTAAGTGTTATTAACAGAAGGCACAGGACCAGGGTCTGCCATCAGTGGTTCCACTGACATCAGGGATGCAAGTAGGTGGAGCCAGATAATTGTCACCATAGTGAGGATCCAGCAAAATCTGGAGAGTGAGGAGTAAGCACTCATCACTGAGCACTGTGTGTGAAGTTGCAGATAAGAATTTTGAATGGTAAATGGAAGCTTAGCAGAAATCTTGTCTTAGGGGAAGACAACTCCCTTCCCTTACCTGGTATCTTGCTCCTGTGAAGGGCAGTTTCTTTCTTGTTCTCCGCAGAGTTCTAAAGGAGTGTAACTTGTGCACCTGTATTTTACTAACACTCAGTTTCAGTAATATAAATGTATTAGCTGCAGTAAAAATTTTTATTTTTAATGTGGCTGTTTGGATATCTTTATGAAACAGAATTTGAATCTGTTTTCTGAACCACACATTTGGGAAGGAAAAATGCTATCTGATATATTCCTCTTAAGAACTTGCTATTCTCTATAATAACATGTGGTGGGTCAGACTTATGGGTTCAGGCAGGCACCCTCTGTCTGTGTATTTGTGTGCATGTGCACTTGCTTAAACATGAGAGAGTGAGAATAATTGAGAACAACAGTCCTTAAGGAGAAGGCACATGGGGTAACTGCTGTTGGCTCTCCTAGGACTCCATTGGGGAACATGTGGTTCCATTTACAACTCCAGGGGAAAACTACTGGTAAAAGCTATCCAGAAGGTCTTTTATAAAGTTGGGGGACAGTGACTGCTAGGGACACACAGCCTGGGCTTCAGGCTCTGTGTGCTTCTGCATAAGCTCTGCCGAAGAGGTTTGATCTGATAATAATGACAAGAGAGAGAGAGAGAGAAGGAACTGCTTAGTATTTAGGTATGACAGTGCCTTGGGGTGAGTGTATGAGTGCTTGTCATTCAAAACTCCTGGCATTCAGGTCTGGCAGAGGTTCTTCCTTCAGCATATCTCTGGTAATGTGCAGAAAACCAAACCTGCAAGTCATGATGCAGAGAGAACAGGTTGCCCTGTTCCTCTGGGAGAGATTGATCCCTATTAAATGGCTTTGTCATTCACCTCTGACCAGCTCTACTCTGTTGACTAGGCTTGAGCAGGAAATGTTTCAGCAAAACAAGCTCCAGCTTGTAATGAGGAAAAATGACCATGCAGCTCTGCCCTCTTTCAGTCACCTTTCATTGCTCTCTTGTCTGGGCTTTCACACCAGGCCAGACCAGTTACACCTTCCCTCTTGCACTAAGGTCTCAGCAGCAGAGAAGTGTGTTTTTGTCAGTGACATTTCTGCCCATTTGAGAGATCGCCTCTGTCCCTCGGGGTACTGTCCCAGGTGGAGTCGCCTCCATGGCTTGGTGAGAGAGGGAGGAAGCTGACCTCAAGGCTTGTCAGCGACAGCTGCCTCATTTCCAAAAGAAGGGCTCACTGCCTTTCCACTCTGTGCCTCAGAGCTGATGACTTTGGGAGTCACTGCATGATTCATGTGTTCCCCCAGTTTTCACCTGAGGCTGAAGGGGTTGGGATTTGGCTGGGGAGGCATGACGGATATCATGGTGGTCACCAAGACTTTTAAGAAATCCATACACAGGATTTAAATTTAGGTGTTGCAATCATGTTGGTTCAATTTGTACTCTACCTTTTTTCTGCTCTCTGTAGCCATGGCTTAAGAAAGGCTTATTTAAATCTGAATGGGTTGAACAACAAGGGGACGGGTCTGACTGATCTCTCAATAAAAATAATAAAAGCTGAAGTGTGGCTAGGGGCCATTGCTTCTGAGGTCACAGGCCATCACAGGAAGAAGAAACTGAGGGATTGCTGGGCAGTACCACCCTGTCCGTCCCTCCAAACATCAGAGAAAGCAGCAAGCTGAGAGGCGGTGTGATGTGGCACCGCCCAGCCGGGCTTCGTGGGACTGGACTGCTTTGCACAACTGTGCTTGTGACGGCTGGCTTTGGAGCTTGCTGGCTCCAAATATGTGCTTGCTACTGAGAGCACTCTTCCATGGGTCATAAATAACAGCTACGGGGCTGTTTAGAAATTTCTGCATATTCTCTTCACCTTCCTTCCTAAATACTTAACCTTGACATGTGAAACTAATGGGGAGTATACCTTGTTACTCCGTCATTTTAAAGAATCCCCTTTGATGGCTAATTGAGGCTGGGTTATAAACTCCACAAACTTATAATAAGGTACAATAGCTCCAGTTCTTAAAAACAAACAAAAAAACCCCCAAAATTAAAAAAAACCACCACAACTGCACATAGTAGGAAGGTCAGTATTTTAAAATCATCAGACTGTGGATGTTTTTTCAAAGTGACCTAAGCAGGAACCTGTATTTCTGTGAGGACCAAGACATCCTTTTTAACACAAAAGCATACTTTGTCATCTGATTGATAATCCTGGCTGACATTTCCAGCCACTTGCATTATATTAATTTACTAAAAGAGCTTTTAAAAGCTGGCTATGGAATGATTTGAAAATATCTTATAATGGTCAAAATATAAAGGGACTCCTACAGTACTAAAACAACAGAGAGAACAGTTGTGAGATGGAGGAAGAGTAGCTACAAATGTCTGTGTCTTGGTCTAGAAACAAAGTAATAGAGTATTTGTGTGTGAATGTGTGTGTGTTTGCATCATATTTAATGAGGTGTAAAAACTGCGATACTGGAGAGGGGAATGCAGGAGGTTTGGAAACTAAATTTCCCTGAAAAATTAACTTGTTGGGGGTGGGCCTTTTTTTCCATTGTAAAACTTGAAGTCATACTGTCAGCATACAGAAGAATAGGAAGAATTGGAGCCAGGATGTTAATAAGGTTTGATCTTTAAAAAAAAAGAAAAAACGAGCAAGAGCGAGGAGAAATATAATAATGTTTTGAATTTGAATAACATGTTAGCTAACAGCAATGGAAAGAAACATCAATTCAGAGGGAAGGAAAGTGGCCAAAATTGCATTATGGAATATGAATCATAGAGTAGCTAGAGAGCAAAATATGTAAGGAAGCAGCAACAACAACAACAAAAATAAATGGACACCTTACAAGGATTCTGCTATTGAATAAATTATCTATTCCTACAAATTTTCTGCCAACAAAATATAGTTCAGATCTTCCAGAATAGAATAAATAACTATCTAGAAACTATGACATTTAAGAAGCAAATGATTTTAAAGTATTACTTTGACTTTACCATCAGCCTTGACTGCATACACTGATGCTAACTTGTACTGTGCTTCCCTTTCTTAGAAGATCATCTATCATGTCAAAGAAAGGTGTCAGGTTAGCATGAGACTACCTTTAGTAAATACATATCTATTTACCTCTTTTTTAGTTTTTCCCTCAGAAGTTGTTCTGCAGCTTTGCAAAATTTTGACAAGCTAACTCTGGCCAACAGATACCTCGTTATTTTCTTTCTTTTCTTAAATAATGGCTCTTCTCTTGTTATCTAAGCAAGGTAGTATTATCCTTGTTTTGGCAGAGCTTCCTAATTCAGAGCCACCCTGAATTGTCTCCAGTAGCCCATGCCACTGTCATTTTAGAAAACCGAGGTGAGATGTTTAAGTCTGGGTTTTTTCATTCCTGCCTGCATTATCTTTATTTTCTACCCTATTTTTCATTACATAAGATCCCCCTTTTCTTCCCTAACTTTTAGCATGTGTCTGAAGGACATTTTGGGGGTACTTTTAATTTACTTGATTGCTCTAGTTCAGCCTGTCTTTTCATAATCCTCACTAAAGCCTTCAGCATTTTGTCCCTAAAGACACAGCTTGTTTTTGTCAACCAGATCTTTTTTTCCATTCTCACCTGTAGATTCTCTGTTGAGTCCCAGTGTTTTATTTGGTGTAATTGTTCATCCAGTTATTTGCAGAGCCTTTCCCTGCAGGTTCTTTTCCTCCTTTTAGCAAAAGATTCTAGCCAGTTTTATACCTTTCACACTGTTCATTTTCATGGTAAAATCACAAATTAGTTCTCTCAAACCAACAGCCATAGAAGAATTGAGGTTTAATATTATGAAATTATTTCCTTTTCCCAAGTCCATTGACAAAAGGAATTAAAAGGGTTTTTTTGCTGGAACTTTCAAAATGTAAATCAGACTAAAGTCAACAAATACAGGGTTTTATTTTTTTTTTTTTTTACCCAAGCCCTGGGGCTTACCTTTTTATTCCAGGCTTTTTATTTGCAAGGTCCTTAACCTAAATACAAATTATTGATCGTATAGCTAGCTGATAAACATTTAAACCTGAAAATTATTCTTAAAAACCATTTGCCAGTGGATACAACAGAGTCTAAGGCAAGCTTCTCTGAAAGGAGTTGTGTTAAGCCAAGTGGTTACTAAAGGCATCTGCCCTGGCGAGTGTCCCTGTGCCCAGGGCAGAGGTTCAGAACTATCCACCTAGTGCTGTCTCTCCATTGGAGTGCATTAAGCAGAGCCAGGTAGCATTCTCAAGGGCTGGACCTGGATTGTCTGGACTATTATGTTCTTAGAGACACCTCCAGCATGAATTTGGGCTATCCTCAATAGGCAGTTTGCATGAAGCCACACTGTAATGTTAGTAATAAAATTAATAATAACAATATTAATAATGATTATGTTACTAATGTAAATGTAATTGTTGTCGATGGCAAGCATCTCTCCCAGGTGTCCTCTGGAGCTCTTGTAACCTTAAGACAATGTCATCAAACAGTTTTCAAATTCAGAGTATCTAAAACAATGCAAGTATTGTGCTGTATTCCACCAGAGCAATGCCTTTCTGTTACTGCACCAGGTGCAGAATCGCACCTGCTTTTGCGTCAAAGATAAGTAACTAGTCAGTTCATTTCAGAAGAGAGCTGGGAAAAAAACTAACACAGATGTGGCATGGCCAGTCAGGGCCCAAATTACCAGGAACCAAATTACCTGGCTGAGCAGCTGTAGCCAGAGCTTTCAGGTTTGGTGCCCAGCCTCTTGCCTGCATGCTGAGCTTGAACTTTGCTAACATAAGAACCTTAGTAAGGAAGGAAACCTGTCTTAGGAAAAGGAGTATTTAATTGACCAGAAACCAGGCCAATTGGACCTTCCGGTTGTGCTTTCACTTTGGTTTGCTTAGGAAGTTCCAGATTGTTAAGTAAACACGGCAGCTGTGGGTGTGAAAAGGCTGTAGGAGCAGGGCAGAGCTTAGATCTGCTGCACCGTACTAGTGTCCTCGTGTGCTCAGTTCAGACGGTGACTGGGAGCAATGTTCATCAGCTTACTCACGATAGCCTCAACAATATGATGACTTCTTTGTTCTAAAAGTACCTGGGAACTCTCCAAAACTACAGCAGCATGCATAATGCCTATGCAAGCATTCCAGGCGCTTGCACAAGTGTCTAGCGTTAGGTGCATGAACAATCTTGTTGACTCAAAGGGCGCTTCTCATGCATTTACAGCAAGGCACATTCTTGTGCCTGTGGCTGAAGGGAGCCAGAAGCCTACCTCTGCAGTCACACCATGTTACTTCTGTCTTTGATGCATACCGTGATTTCCAGAGGAAGAGCGTGCAAACACTGGGCCAAGATCAAATATGTTTATTTATGCTGAGTATCATTATCTCACTCTGTTGGCATTTCCTTTCACTTCAGTGGGGCCATTTGCAAAGCAGTGCTACTTGACGCGAGTAAAAACATCAGAGTCTGGGTAGTGATGTCTGTGTGACAGTATAAATCTCAGCCTGAGCCTTTTGGTTCTGGCAGTGCTAAAACAGACCTAGAGTCAATCTCCCTGTCAGTAAGTGCGGTGCATAACAACGCTCATATTACAAGCCATGCAATATTACTTTTCAGCTTCACACCATTACTAGTAATTAAGGGATAATAGTAACTGCTTGCTGGTTTATGGGACAATAATCTTGTTCCCAAAGGGATAGACCACAAGACCAAAAGGAACCAAATTATTGACAGGAAAAGCAGGGGGGATATTGTTCTTAGGGCTATATGAAGAAATACTTATCTCAGATGTTTCTGAGAACTGCTCCTTCAGTTTTAAGATAACAAGCCACCTATTAGGAAGAAAAATGTCCATCTTGCTGTTGGTTTGTTTTTATCCTGCCGTACTTTCAGAGCTGAATTAATAAATTGTTTGCCTGGGAAGTCTAGAATCCTCTTTATTAAGGACCTTATTTTAGAAAAAAACTGTTGTTGTCTCTGAGTATAAGATGGTGATTCAGCTTCAAAAACTGGAGCTACGGGAACAAAATCAACAACAAAACTACTTTTCTTCATGCTGATGTAGGCATGGCTTTCACAACCCACAGATTTCATCCTCAGTTTTCAAATTGCTTGTAGTAACTTTGTTGTAGATAATAACATAATTTGGAAAGTAATGGTTTATAGGTAGTTAAAAGGGAATATACTGGAGTGCTTTGATGTTGTTACCACTCTGACTAAGTGCTGCCTATCCAGAAGAGACACAGAAATCTCAGAGACTGGTAGCAATCTAAAGCTAGCATTATTTAACACAAGAAATTAAAAGGCAAATGAAAGAAGCCCTAAACAGAAGCTTAGCAAAACAAATGGCTGTCTTCCCAAAGCCTATCTTACTGAAATGAGAAAAGTTAAGATAATGTATGGTGATGGAAATCAGATCCATTCAATAAAAAAGACCAAGGAACATATTCCCTTCCAGATGGGCAAGCCAAAGTGAAAATGAAGGTCACAAACTGAACTGTGCATACTAATTACTGAAACTTAGTAACCACAGTATTCTTTCTCCTACCCTAGTAAAACAACCAATAATCTTAGGCTGACAATTGCAGGCAAACATGAAAAAAACAAAAACCTTGCAACAAAATCTCATTAAGAGCTTTGGCCTAAGAAGACATAGAGAACTATTAAAAAGTAATCCCTGCCTGTGTAGTCAAATGAGTTTGCCTGAGGTCCCACTCCACATTTTCAGCTGTGTACTCAACAGATTTAGGCATTATTTTCTCTTATATTTGCATGTGCAAATACTGTCTTGGGCAAAGGGACATATACTTGTTCATATCTGTATCTGTTACCCCTAAGAAATAAGGTGTGTGAAACAAAATTACACCCACAGCAAATGCGTGCAGAGATGACCGGAACTTGTGAAATTAATGTTTTGATTAACAACAGCATTTGGAGACATTACCTGTAAAACTGGGAAGAGTGTGCAAATGCAAGGAGAGCTTCTAGCGGGAGAGAAACAGGGTTGTGAAAGGCGGCTCTGTGTGCTGCATCTGCCCCAAGCTGCTGCCTGCTGACATACAGTGTTGTTAGAAGGAGGAAGCAGTGGGTTTTGATTGGGATGGAAGAGGGCTGGGGGATGAAGCAGACACAGTTTCTTCCCTTTCAGCTTTCTGAGGTATTCAAACTGAAAGAAGTTTGGGTGCTTAGCAGACAAAATGACATACCTGAAGTGGAGAAACCATGGTTCATGTGGCCAGAACTAGCTATGAGAAAACCAGTGTAAAAACACTAATATAGCTACCAAATCACTTGCTCACAATAAATCACTACATTTTAAACTTCTACAATTATTTGTCAACATCATTCAAAACCATATTACCCTGACAGGAAAATAATCTCCATACAAAATGATTGGGGAAACCTTTGGGCATCTGTGAGATGTAACAACTCAGACTCCTTCAACAACATCACCCCAGCAGCTGCAGAAGATAATGCAAAATTTAGGCTAAGCAGATAGCTGCTCAGTGGGTCCATTCTGCTTTCCACAGACAACAAATGTTTCCTAACTTTTTATGTCACACTAATCCATCTGTAAAATTCTGGCTATGTGCAGGGAATGGGGCTGGGTCCCGAATGTGCCACCGTGGGTAGTATTTTCCAGCCCGATATGTGATGGCAGCTTGGATTTGACTGCTTATACACTTTAATTGTGAGGCCTAAGTATTCACAGTCTTCTTACTGCTCATTTTCTAGTCGTCATCTTCCGAATAGTTGCAACATCAGGACAGACGGCCATGGAAAATGCAGCTTCATCTAATCTATTTCCTTATTCATTTCGTGCTATAGTAAATATTCAGGCAGAGTCAATTATAGAAGTAGAAGGGGAAGAATTAAAACCTAATGAAAGTTAATCAAAGAGAAGAACTTCCCTCAGGCTGGCCATGCATGTCTGTAGTTTGTCTGTCATTTATAATGCTGCAGCCTCTGGTTCATAGTCAAGCTGTAATTCTGCCAGTTAATGTATCCAATTAACCCCACTAATGAGCTAATCAACAGTGTAAAATCTGTGTAAAATCACTGAGGGTATATGATGAATGGGAAATGCACTGAACTCTCCCGGTATAAAAAGTGCTTTATTGCACTTGTTAAAGTGGCACTGTCTTCTCCCTCTCTAAAGGGTAATTTATCACTAGGGTCTGTAACAGTGCCATGCCCTGATAACGGAGAGGTGGCAATAAACCCATCATAAAATGATTACTCAGGAATGCAGAGCAATTAAAATGTCTCTGCATATCATAGTCATAAGCTAGAGAGCAAAAGTGGCCTTTTTTGGGCTAGGGTGCTAATAAAAGATAGGCAGTTGCTTGAAGTTGATCCACAATTTGGGAAGCAAATACCCATCTAATACAAATGTTTCAGTTTAGGGGTAAATAATCTACTGAACCACTGTGGGTTATGATTTATGAAAACCAATCAAGACTAGATTTTGCCACCTTTCTCAGTATGAGAAATATTTGCTGCAGTGAAAGTCCTGCTAATTTTAATGAGGTTGCATGAAAAGGAAAGTCATCCTCAACCCAAATAAGCATGACAGAGTCTGGCTAAGAGAAAAGAATCAGATGAAACTATACTGTCTTTCCTACAGTAATGTCTAATCCAAAGCATTTATAACAGTAATTAATTTCAGTTATTGTTTTGTTATTTTTTTCAGTATCCTTATCTTTCAGCATCTCTTTTTGTCAAGATACAGTTTAGAGAATAGTTAATGCATGATAGAAGAAAGGAAGGAAAGAAAACTAAAAGATGGCATGCAAAAAAACCCCTATAGTTAAGAATTGGACAATAAAGACAGGAAAAAGTCATCTTCTCAACCTTTGAATTAAAAAAAAAAAAACAATAAAAACAAACTTTACCAATAAGAAGGGCGAGGCAAATTGACGCAGGAGTTTGGGAAATTATTTCAATGCAGATAAGCAAGGTAGAGCCAGCTATCAGAAACTCTATAGATAATTAAATTTGTGTTTACCTGGTGCAAAGGAATGGGGTACACAAGCTGCTGGAGATCTAAATTGTTTTGTGACCAAAGGGGAAATTATTATATTTTCCATGTAAAAAGAAAACTTTCCTTTAAAAATGTATGCAAGAAGCAGCAATGATTTTAGTAGAAAGAAAAAGAATGCCAAGGTTGTGTTTGTGATATTGAGGGATACGTACAGATTTAGCTCTGCAGTTTATACTACAGGAATAAAACTAGATTGCAATAGGTACTGCTAAAATATAGCCGTTGCAGTGGGTTTTGGGTTTGGTTTTTTTTTTTAATGTAAACGCCAAATGAGTAATTTTCAAAAGATTTATATGAAATATATGTTAGACAAGGTTTATTAAAAGCAGTGTTTGCCAAAGCATTCTGCAAAGAGACAGACCACAGGACATTGTTTCTTGTGGTCTGTGTGCCTAGGCTTCACGACAGAGTTAGTGTTTTGGTTCTTTTTGATCTTCCCTGCCAATATTTCACTGATCAAAAATAGGAGGTTTACAGAAATATTTTGTTTAGAGAACAGCTATTCTCTGTCAGAGTGATTATATTACAGGATGTAAGGACTTGTCCCAGGCTGAGCTCTATAGGGTAGCTATGTCCTTCTCTCACCCACTCTCTGCCCTTTTCTGCTTCAACATCTTACCTGTGGAAGGAGGAAAGGCAACTTAGTGAGCAGAAAAGGGATCTGCGAGGTTGCCCTGGCAGTCCCAGGCACTCACCATCTCCACCCAGGAGTGGCTGAGCAGCTTATTGGGATGGGGTGGGATGGGAGCTCAGGAGATGGAGAGACACACGGATTTGAGAAAACTGCAGAGGGAGACCCTGATTAACTTTATTTGCTAAAAAGAGAATGATAAAAGGAGGCAAACTAAAGTTAAGTTGGGACATCGTGGGGATGGGAGCTCACTGAAGGCCTGGGAGGAGTCAGAATGGAGATCCCTGTGTAGTACACAAGCTGCAGGAGGCATGCACGTGTCTGAAGAACAGGGGGAGGAGGTTAGTTTTGAAGAGGCATTGGCATAGAACACGTGTGGTAATAAGGAATGTTTAGAAGGCGAGAGAGAGAATTTAAACTGAGAGGAATAACATATTTATCAAGAAAAAAACATAGGGTCTTTTACTACAGAGACGTTTACAGAGCAACGAGCACCTATACTTCCCATTTCCCTGTCCTTCACCTTCTCTGTGCCCCAAAATTTGCTAGCAGAATTATCTAATTTTCTGTAGTTCTTATAATTTGGGTTATTAATGCTATTGTTATGTTGTGAATTATCAGGAAGATCAAGAATGTGGTTACACTGTGTGGATTGTCCATATATGTGTTCAGTTACCTGACTGACACACAGGATTGAGATAAATCTGCAAGTTATTTCTGAAACAGGTCATATAAACTATTATTTTTATTGTGTTGTTGGGTTTCAAGCTGTGCATCTGTACAGTGACTAGAAACAGGTCACATTTCTTTGTTGTTTTCTGGTTTGCAGAATCAGAAAGACCATTGCGCGCTTTGAATTACTCAGTTCCTACCTGGAAGGTTTTGATGCCATCACAAGGGATGGAAACACAAAGGGAACACGCCTTCCGCTGTCACTGGGGCAAGTGATGCACAGGCACTTTGGGCCACCAGACACCAGCACTCCCACTGAACCTGTGGCTGGTGTTGCGCCACGCTCCTCTGTGTCAGACAATTACTCCTGAGGCTTTCTTGTGAATTAAACTGAGGAGCTGCCCTGGATTAAGACTGTTTTTCATCTTTTTCTGAGTTAGCTTTAACCCAAGCCAGTTGCGCACTCTGGTTCTTTGCATGGCACAAGAAACAGGGAGGCAGAGGCAGAGGAGTAATCGGCTTACAGCAAGGTGAGAGCAGGATGCTGCCTTTCAGCATCAGTGCCAGCTCATGCTGCCTTAGGGTGCTAATGCCAAACAGCCTATACACATGCCTGCAGCAAGCTACATGCTTAACGTTACTACTATAGAAATATAATGTTAAAAATTTCTGTCCGCCTCTAGCACATAACGATGCCTTCACAGACACTACAGTATGCTTTATATCTAGATTAAAAAATATCACTGCATCGCAACTGTTCACTTACATGGGAAAATGTTCGCTTTCTAAAAAGAAACACCCTGAAGCAGGAGTTTCATATCAGACTAATAAAATAATCCAGAATTAATTTTTTTTTTTCATTGAACTTCATAGATGAAAGCTGCAAGAAGATTGCCTACCAAAATCCTGTATCTAGAGTCTGGTAAAACTGGTTCATGACCCAGCCTCAATTTATGTCTAGTGGTAAATAAATCACTTTTTTGCAAAGTTGTCTCAGGCATCAGAAAAAGATAAACTTAAAAATATTCTCTTCAAGATCTTTTCTGCCTAGAGTTACAGTCAGAATCATATTCATATGTCTGAGGATAGGAAATGTCATATTGATGGATTAGTTGTAAATCTCCCTCATCCTGGATTGGGTTTTGCAGGCCCAATTCTGCTCTCTGTTCAACCCTGCTGAATTGAATGGCATTGCATTGACATAAATGACAGCAGAAAGGCTGCTTGGGAGTGCCTTTTGCAATCAATAAAAATAATTTTCTATGAAGATGAATTTTCTAAGAGGATCAGAATCAATTAAGGTGCTGCTACTACTGGAAGTACATTTGCACATATGCAGAGTCTGTATTCATTTTCCTTTCCAGGGACTTTGCCTTTTTGCCAAAACATTTATATGAATTGTGTCCTACTAAGTGGAAATAGAACTCTTATTCACAGATGTTTAGGAGATATTCTGTGTTTTCTACAAATTTGGCATATATTTTCCTCTATGTGTTAAACTTCTTTTCCTTATCTCCATCAATCTTACCTTAGATAATACTTTCCTGTGAATATTGCCAGTAACGACACAGCAAAATAGCTGCAGGGTGACCTGTTCATGTTAGAGCTCATCCACAATTCAGGATTGGTAGAGATATACACTGATTAGTATAAATGTCACCTACTGTACTTTTCCTATCTCTTTGTGTCCATCTACTTTGTATCTGAACAGTAATGTACAGTCAGTGCGAACCAACAAGTCAGAATGCTGGCACCCCTGTCCCACAGCAAGTAAAAGCTACTCAGCAGACCAACTGTAGACCAGCAGTGCCAGCCCCTCAGCCCTACATCTCAGCTTAGTGTCCCTACGAGAGAAACAAAATCTGCCATTCCAGCATTTCTAAATTTTAAGGATCAGCACCTGGACCCAACCCAATTTTTTTCATCATTCAGGTTTTTTGAGTCAAGTATTTGGTGGAATTGGTGCAATATGAAAAAGGTTTTAGGTAGGGAAGATATTCTGAAATCCTTCTTACAGTTGGGTTATTTCTGCATGCCACTAAAGCCATACTCCAAAACTGAGTGTACTTCATTGGCAGTTCTGACTGGGAACAAAAATTTGTCAGTCAGCTATTGTCTAGCTCCTCCTTTGGTACCATTTATAATTTTGAGGCAGTATAATTTAGGGGCAAGCTTTTCCAGAATGATCCTATTAACCTTTAACTAGGAAGTGTATTGCAATAAAAACAAACAAAAAGCAGACTTGTATCCATCTTTCTCCCTCTTTACCCATATCCCTAGATTTAGCTGTAAGTGCACAGATGCCTGAGGTTCTTTTTTAACTCAGCCCACTACAGGACTACATTATGTTCCATATATTCCATTCCAGACCCTACATTGTATTCCAGGTGTACACACACGGCTCAAGCTCAAGCTTATTTTATAGCTTTTGATATTAAAATATATTTTTCACTGTAGGGTTTTAATTAGAATATGTATTTAGTCTGTAAACAAGTCACTGTGCAGTTGAAGGAAATTTCTTATTATTTCCCTTCATCACTGTAAGGATTTTAGTTAGAAGCTGATATGCAGATCAGCCAACCTTGTACGAAAGGTAAGCAGTGTGAAATTATATGTGAGTTATTAATAATTCCTAATAGGAGGAAAAGACCTGACAGAAAGGGTGAATTAAATGACTGTAATAATCGCAGAGATGCATTACTTTGGATTCATTTCAGCACATTTGTGATACTCTGTAATGGGAGAGTCAACTTCTAACTCAGCGAGAAAGCATGTTCCTCCTCATTAACAATATTTCCTCTTGCATTTAAATTCTTTCACTTCACATTCATACAGTGATGCCAGTACTACACTGGTAGGACGGCTTTTTATTATAAAAATGCATGTTTAAATACATCCATTGAACTACAGTTCCCAAAATATGGAACAGATCGTTTATGTCTCTTCTCAGACCTTTATCTGCTAATCTCCTTTTTCACTGAATTCCAAGAAGGCACTGAAGAAGTATTTGTTAAACACTGCATAATAGCAAAAGCGTCTCTATAAGAAAAACAAAAGAAAAGAATAAAATGCTACACTCTGCAGAAAAAGGGTGGGAAACTATTTGGTGATCTTATTATGCTAGCCTTATCTGTCTGTTAGAAATTTTAATCCTGCTTTGATCCTATTGTCTTTCTTACAACTGATTTTCAGATTATAGTATATCTTTCCATGTGCATATATTTTCAGCACAGGGATGTCTATATGCTGTTTGACAAAGCAAGATCATCTGGATAAGATTGACAACAGACTGAAATATTTTTAAGAAAATGTTTTTATTGTATGCCACTAACTCTTTCTCAAGATTCTGCATGTATTTCTAGAAGGGCTAGGTAAGTTGGGCAAGCGTCTATGAATGTGTGCATACACACACAGTACCACACAGCCACTCTACACACCCAAACCCAAAATAAAGGAAGGCCTTTTTTCTAATAAGGAGGATACATAAATGTCAACAAAGGGGTAAGTACCGGACATCCATTTGAGTAAGGAGACAAGACCTGAGTAGGAAATTAAGATAAATAGCTATGGAAGAAGCCTTAATAAAAGCAAAATGAGGAGAAATAGTTGAAATAAGATGGCCATGTACACGATTATGGAGAGCCCAATGATAGAAACTACAAGAAAGAGGAAGTGTGCAAAGCATCTGTGCTGTTATGTATCAAACTTAATCACAATCCAGCTTTGGTTTAAATACAAGTATGAAGTACCATACTAGTTTACAAAGAAACTGAGACAAAGCTTAGAAAACAGGACCCTACCACACAGTGAATGACTCCTGTTCTGTAACTCGCTCAGAAGATGAGTAGGATGTTCATTGCAAATGTACATACAGTGTTAAGTGAGTCTTTAAGATACAAAATTGCTAAGTGAAATTTACTGCTCCTGTTTAAATTCGAACACCTGGTGTCATGGTTTAACCCCAGTCAGCAACTAAGCACTACACAGACGCTCACTCAGGTCCCGGTGGGATGGGGAAGAGAATCAGAAGAGTAAAAGTGAGAAAACTCGTGGGCTGAGACAAAAACAGTTTAATAGGGGAAAAAAAAACAAGGAACTCATATAATTATAGAATCGTTAAAGTTGGAAAAGACCCTTAAGATCATCGAGTCCAATGGCTAACTTATCACACTACCAAGTCCACCACTAAACCATATCTTCAAGCACCACGTCTACCCTTCTTTTAAATACCTCCAGGGATGGAGACTCAACCACTTCCCTGGGCAGCCTCTTGCAGTGTTTGACAACCCTTTCAGTGAAGTAGTTTTTTCTAATGTCCAACCTAAACTTCCCCTGGTGCAGCTTGAGGCCATTTCCTCTCCTCCTATCGCTTGTTACTAGGGAGAAAAGTCCAACCCCCGCCTCGCTACATCCTCCTTTCAGGTAGCTGTAGAGAGCGAGAAGGTCTCCCCTCAGCCTCCTCTTCGCCAGACTAAACAACCCCAGCTCCCTCAGCCGCTCCTCATAAGACTTGTTCTCTAGACCCTTCACCAGCTTCATTGCCCTTCTTTGGACACGCTCCAGCACCTCGATGTCCTTGTACTGAGGGGCCCAAAACTGCACACAGTACTCGAGGTGCAGCCTCACCAGTGCCGAGTACAGGGGCACGATCACCTCCCTGCTCCTGCTGGCCACACTATTCATGATACAAGCCAGGATGCTATTGGCCTTCTTGGCCACCTGGGCACACTGCTGGCTCATGTTCAGCCTGCTGTCAACCAACACCCCCAGGTCCTTTTCCTCCAGGCAGCTCTCCAGCCGCTCCTCCCCAAGCCTGTAGCACTGCATGGGGTTGTTGTGACCCAACTGCAGGACCTGGCACTTGGCCTTGTTGAATCTCATACCATTGGCTCTGGCCCAATGATCCAGCCTGTCCAGGTCCCTCTGTAGGGCCTTCCTGCCCTCCAGCAGGTTGACACTTCCACCCAACTTGGTGTCATCTGCAACCTTACTGAGGGTGCACTCAATCCCCTCATCCAGATCATCAATGAAGATATTGAACAGGACCAGCTGCAACACTGAGCCCTGGGGGACACCACTCGTGACTGGCCACCAGTGGGATTTGACTCCATTCACCACCACTCTCAGGGCTTGGCCGTCCAGCCAGTTTTTAACCCAGCGCAGAGTCCATACCATGAGCAGCTGGTTGCTGCAGAGAAATGCTGTGGGAGACGGTGTCAAAGGCCTTACTAAAGTCCAAGTAGACAATGTCGATAGCCTTTCCCTCAGCCACTAAGCAAGTCACCTTATCACAGAAGGAGACCAGGTCAGTGAGGCAGGAGCTCCCTTTCATAAACCCATGCTGGCTGAGCCCAATCCCCTGGTTGTCCGGCATGTGCTGCGTAATGGCATTCAATGGCATTCATGATCTGCTCCATGACCTTTCCCAGCACCGAGGTCAGGCTGACAGGCCTGTAGTTCCCCAGATCCTCCTTCCGGCCCTTCTTGTAGAGGGGCACCACATTCGCTAGCTTCCAGTCATCTGGGACCTCCCTGATTGACCAGGACTGCTGATAAATGATGGAGAGTGGCTTGGTGAGCTCTTCTGCCAGCTCCTTCAGTATCCTTGGGTGGATCCCATCCAGCCTCATGGACCTGTGAACATCCAGGTGAAGGAGCAGGTCAGTGACTGCCACCTCTTCAACAACTGGGACTTCATTCTGCACACTAGCTCCTCCCAGCACAGAGGCCTGACAACCCTGAGGATGACCAGTCTGACTATTAAAGGCTGAGGCAAAGAAAGCATTAAGTACCTCAGCCGCCTTCTCATCTTTCATGGCAAGGTTACCTTCTGCATCCAACAAAGGAGGGAGATTCTCCCTGATCCTCCTTTTATCACTGATATATTTATAAAAACATTTTTTGTTATCTTTAACAGCAGCGGCCAGTTTAATTTCCAACTGGGCCTTTGCCTTTCTAATCTTTTCTCTGCATAACCTCACAACATCCTTCTAGTCCTTCTGAGTCACCTGCCCCTTCTTCCAAAGGCAGTAAGATCTCCTTTTTTTCTTGAGTTCCAGCCAAAGCTCACTATTCAGCCAAGCCGGTCTTCTCCCCCGCCTGCTCGACTTACAGCACATGGGGACGGCCTGCTCCTGCACCTTTGAGACTTCTTCCTTTAATAACATCCAGCCTTCCTGGACTCCTTCACCCTTCAGGACTGCCTCCCAAGGGACTCTGTTTAACCAGACTCCTTAACAATCCAAAGTCTGCCCTTCTGAAGTTCAGGATAGCAGTTTTGCTGACCCCTTTCCTTACTTCTCCAAGAATTGAAAACTCTATCATGTCATGGTCGCTGAGCCCAAGACAGCCTCCGACCACCACATCACCCACCAGGCCTTCTCTGTTGGTAAACAGCAGGTCCAGCAGGGCACATCCCCTGGTTGGCTCGCTTACCAGCTGCGTCAGGAAGTTATCTCCCACACACTCCAGGAACCTCCGAGACTGCTTTCTCTCTGCTATGTTGTATTTCTAGCAGATACCTGGTAAGCCAAAGTCTCCCACGAGAACAAGGGCTGGAGATTGCGAGACTTCAGACAACTGGTTGTAGACTACTTTATCTGTCTCCTCATCCTGTTTGGGTGGTGTATAACAGACTCCCACCAGGATGTCTGCCTTACTGGCTTTCCCCCTGATCCTTACCCATAAGCACTCAACCTTATCATTACTGTTGTTGAGTTCTAGACAGTCAAAACACTTTCTAACATACAAGGCTACCCCTCCACCTCTCCTTCCTTGCCTGTCCCTTCTAAAGAGCTTGTAGCCATCCATTGCAGCGCTCCAGTTGCGTGAGTCATCCCACCATGTTTCCGTGATGGCGACCACATCATAGTTTCCCTGGCGCGTGATGGCTTCCAGCTCCTCCTGTTTATTGCCCATGCTACGTGCATTGGTGTAAATGCACTTCAGTTGATCTATTGATCTCTTTTCCAACACAGTCATGCCACCCCTAGGCTCATCTCTAGCAAGAATGGTTTTATCCCCTTCACCCCTTCGCATCTAGTTTAAACCTCTCTCAGTGAGGCCGGCTAACTCCTGAGCCAGAATCCTCTTCTGCCTTTGCAACAGGTGAACCCCTTCTGTCTCCAGCAGGCCTGGTGCCATGTAAACTGCCCTGTGATCAAAAAAAACCAAAATTCCACTGCTGGCACCATCCTCTGAGCCACGTGTTAATGAGATGGGACTTCCTTTCCGTATGTCTCCTGGATACCAATGGGATGGAGGAAAAGACAGCCTGCACTCCTGATCCTTCAGGTAATCGCCCCAGCTCTCTAAAGTTCCTTTTGATTGTCTTTGCGCTTCTCTCAGCTACCTCATCACTGCCGACTTGAACAACTACTAGCAGATAATAAGCGGATGCTTTTACCAGCCTAGGGAGCTTCCTGGTAATGTCTCTTATCTTTGCCCCAGGGAGGCAGCTACTTCCCATGAGCAGGCAGGTTCAGCCGTCTCCAGGAAAGCGGGCTCCATCACACGTAATGGTTTCTGGGAAGACAAACGCTATCACTCTGAATGTCCTGCCTTTCCTTCTTCTTCCCCCAGCTTTATATGCTGAGCATGATGTCATATGTTGCTAAATATCTCTTTGGTGAGTTGGGGTCAGCTGTCCCAGCTGTGTCCCCTGTCAACTTCTTTTGCACCCCCAGCCTGCTCGCTGGTGGGGTGGGGTGAGAAGCAGAATAGGCCTTGACTCTGTGTAAGCCCTGCTCAGCAGTAATGAAAACATCTCTGCATTTTCAACATTATTTTCAGCACAAATCCAAACCATAGCCTCACACTAACTACTGTGAAGAAAATGAACTCTACGCCAGCCGAAACCAGCACATTCTCCGACCCTTATTCCATACCACTTATGTCATGCTCAGGTACCACACTATCCAATGCAACCTCTTTAATGAGAGACACACACACACACACCCCTTCCTATCGTTTGATATAATTTACAGACCACCCCTGTAAAAATGTCTTTAAAATGTCCACAAAATGTCCACTGAGTTCATTCAATCCATGACTTTGGGCTCCATCTGTTACGGTGGTCACTGAGGACAGGAGGGGTGGTGTGTTGTGTGGAATTACTGGGTACCAAAGCCATCCCAGGTTGGGTTGCTGCTGCACTTGCACTGCTTCTTGTAAGGCTTCTCCTCCATTGGTTCAGGTAGTTCCTGCTGTAGTAATTCCCATAACATGCAACTCAAATCCCAGATTAAACAGTAAAGGTGTTTCCATTACAATCTCCACCCCTGGTCCTTGGGACCAGACCATTGAGTTTAACAGTGCAGTGAACTCTTCCCCTTGACCCTGCTCTGGCTTGGACTTATCCACAGACTGCAGTCCCTTAGGGGCATACTTGCTTCAAGTGGAGACTTATTCTAGGAGCCACAGTCTCTCCAGGGGCACACCTGCTGCAGCACAAACTTATCCACAGCCACAGTCACTTTGAGGTGCACCTGTTCCAGCGTGGTCTTCTCCATGGGCCACAATGCCTTCAGAGACATACCTGCTCCAGCATGACCTTACCCACAGCCACAGTCCCTTCAGAAGAAGTAAACCTGCTCCAACATGGCCTTCCTGATGGCTGCAATCCCTCCAGGGACCTGCTCTGTTGGCGGCTTATCCATGGCCACACACTTTGAGGTGCTCCAGAATGACCTCATGCATGGCCACTGATGTTTCAAAGTGTACCTTGAATTGGAAAACACCAGCATGTGTATGGGAATTTGGGGGTGGAGAGGAAGGGAGTTAGTAATCTACTGGGGTTTTTTTATCAGTGGGTTTTCTTATATTTGCTCTTTTTTATACTTAAAAAATTTCCACTATAATTTATCTGCTCATATAAATTAATATTAGAGAATTCTTATTTTTTTATATTCTTTTGCTGGCCAGTACCTCCTTCTGTTAAACTGGCAGCATGTTTTCCCCTTTTGGTTTTGCTTATCTGTTGAGAATTTTTTAGGAGTTGTGATGAAAACACAAACATCACAAGAATATCATTACACCCAGAGATTGATTTTGCTGAGTTTTTATATCTTCTGAAACTGAGAATAAAGTTACCATTCATCCACCTCTGAGGACAGGTAGTTATATACACTGGTTAGTCTTCTCATCTGCCATGATCAACAGATGCCTGTAAGGAAACAAATACCTCGCATTCTCATCCATATCAGTGGATCTGTTGCATCTTTTCTTTTTGAAAAATTGCATTTTAATCATTGCTTACATGATCTCTTTGGTAAGATCAAACAGCAGTGATACATTCCTGTCTTGGAAGTCCTTTCTGTTTTTCTCAGTAATCTCTTAATATTAAGGGGTTTTGTCTAGGCCAAACACCATCAGGATCATTATGCACAGTTCATTTTTGTTAGGTAGGCAAACAGAATACCTCCCAGCACAAATTCTTAGAGCTAGTGTTCTACTTTGATGATATTTTCCTCAGTGCAGACAGGAAAGCAGAAAATGCATGCAATCTCTTCCTCATCATTTGAGATCAAGCACGTACTCCAAAAAATACATATTTGTAAAAGGAACAGGTCTCATGCTACTCCTTGAGTGGCAACAGACCATGCATTCTGTAGATGTTCCTTGGTTCACTAATCTTAGTTATTTCAGGAGATTACTAACATTACAGGTTGTACCATTAAACTATAGATTTGCTTTACAGCAAAGTCAGGGGTGTTGAATGAACAGAAAAGAGAAGACTGTATAAATTGTGCCTTGTCTTACTAGGTATCATACACAGATTTTTGATTAAGGCTGTCCAACATCATGCACTGTAAGATAACATTCTCAACTGCTTTTAAGCTTTAATTTCTTTAACATGGAGATTGAAATTTTCTATGTTGATCATATGTCTCTTTGAATACCTTGGGGAAAATGTCAAATCAGCCAAACACTTCTGTTTTGGAGGCTTCAGTGATCTGGTTTAACAGGTAGCTTAATAAAGAGTTGTGGGCATGGAGAACTGTGGTACAGCTCAAGCTGTCCAAGGTTATAAGCTTTTGAAAGCTTGCACGTCAGAAATTTATTCTTGAAAATGCTGCACCTGTTCTAACTTCAGGATAGGGATCTTCTTAAGAACAAAGTATCACAGAAGATGTTAGAAAAAAGGGATCAGCTATTGGATTCAAGGAAAAGGTGGTAGGAAGAGAAACTGACAGACTGGGACTGGGTTTTTGTTGAGTGCGGGTGTTTGTGTAAGACACACAAAATTTAATCAAGACAGCAATTAGGTGAATGGGGAAAATACATATGAGACTAATGGTACAAGAAGATGAACAGGAATCACAGAGGGTATCAAGAAAATGCTGGGACTGGGGAAACAGAAAGATGAAATAACACCCAGAAAGAAAAGAAGACTGGACAGCTAGGAGAAAAGAAAGACAGAAGCCAGTGGCAAGCAAGCATGACAACGTCTGTGTGACTAATTTGTGTCTGGCTATAAAGAAAGTCAGAGTATACTAAGGGCAAGGAAGCAGCAAATTCCAAGAGAAGAGAAAATGAAGCTGGATGCAAGAATCTGAGGGACTGTGAAAGGCTGCATATAGACTGTGGATTTACTAGGGATACTTTATATAGGCCTAAGGGAGACAGATCAAAGTGTGGGAAATGAGCACAAGCGCTTGTACTCACTAGACCCCCCCGTACTGAGCAGCAGCAATAGAACTGATTCCTGTTTCTCTCCATTCATTTGCTATCATGAAATATTTATGGTTCTCATTTCCTAACAGTGTCGATCCACATATAAGATTACAGCTGTTACACAGTGGTCAGTTGTGCATTTAGCCCAGAAGGCAAGCAACCTTGTGGCAAGTCTCCATCCTTAGAGATATCCAAGAGCCTCCTGGACATGTTCCTGAGCAGCCGTCTCCAGGTGGCTCTGCTTCAGCAGAGGGGTTGGACCAGGTGACCTTCAGAAGTCCCTTCAACCTCAGCCAGTCTGTGATCCTGTGAAGTCACAGAATGGCTTGTTTTTTCTGAGTCCTATGAAATGCCACACACCCCTCTCTTTTTCTGACCTGCTTATATACAGCAATCTCTCAAAATTAAAGAAGTGCAAGAATCAAAACTCCCTTCGGGGCCACTATTTCTGCTCCCATATATACTACAATTTTTCAGTTACATAATTACATACTATTTGCTGCTCCTTAAGACTTGGGAAATCATAACTGGTTTAACAGAGCCTGATTGCCATAATACAAGAAAATATTTTGTAAACATGATGATTCCTGCAACTAAAGGAAATACTATGCATACTTTGAGTTTCACTGATCTTCAAACAAACTGGAAAGAATCCTAAAAATCATACAATATTTATATTATGTATTTAGGGAACATGCTAGTTACCCTTACTTACACCTTTCCTGAGAACTGTTAGTTTTGCAGATTAGAGAGACTGGCTAACATTTCTCTCTGCAGTCTGCAATAAAGACTCTATAAAACAGTTGCTAATAACATGCATTTTTGTACTAAGAAGTATGAAGATGAACATTCACAATTTGATCATGTATCTGTTCAGAATTTATGGAGACAAGTGACCTTAGTCTGTAGAAGAAACAACATACATTTTTACATATCTATGTGAGAGCTAACAGGGATTGTACTGATGTATAGATCAGGGTTTGGTTTTGCCTGTAGCCACCAGCCCTTTGGGTGTAACTTGTTCTGATTCTTTGCACAGCTTCTGCTTTCCTCTATGTTCCCTTTTCCCATGGTCCTGAAGCTGTGTCGTAGATGCGCACAGGAGAAGAGATACACTGGCCACCACTGGCAATTTTCAGAGGCCTTTCAGTAATTCTAAGAAGTTCAGTGATGGAAGGCATCTCCTTACAAGCGATTTAATACTTAATCGCTAGAACTTTGAGTAGGAAAAAACTAAAGGTTGTTGTGGGAAAATGCCAAGGAAATATGGATGAGCTCTAGGAGGATGTAGGGACTCATTCTTTATCATCTTCTGTGGTCATTTTCACACACAAGACAACAACTGTATGTGCTGGTATATGGGAGTAAATGATGACAAGTTTCAGCAGAGCTGTAGGATAATACAGCTGCTTTTAGATCATAACTCCATGAAATGAAGGATGAAAAAAATACATGGCTTCTATCCATATAGACTGCCCACAAGCAAAGCAAAATTTTAGATTGGTTTGTTTTTTAAATTCAGATAGTTCTTTGCTTCTGCATTGGAACTGGTTTTCCCTCTGCTATGCTCTACTTTCCTACTCCCCTTTTAGCCTGAAGGAGCAACTTTTCTCGCAAATCCTGACTCTGCATGCCTTAAGTCAAGTTGCATAAGTGTCCCATGGGCTTGCACAAAACGTGGTGCCGCATGGTGCTGCATACCCACAGCTTTGAGTCCTGAGCGTATGAACAGCTCTCAGTGTGAGCTGCCAAGTCCAGTTTCTGTGTGTGGAACCCCACACAGGGTATGACACTGATGGTTTGAGAACCACATGCACTGTCACATTTTTAAATCTGTACTGGTGTTCAGAATCTCCAGAATAATTTCATATATGTATATATACTTCTAAATACATATATATGGTATGCATCTGTGTGTATACTTCTCAAAAGACCTGATCTATGAGCTTAGAATGCTTTTTAAAAATTGCTTGCTGAGAAAATACACAGTAACTGATGGAACTATTGACATAACTCATAAAAGGAATAGCTGATTACCTGTTGTGTAACTGAGCCAATGAATATTCATAGTTCCCTTGGTATGGAGCTGGCATATTCAGCTAATTAACTATGATGCTTAGTTGGTGCATATGCACACTTTTTATATGACACCAAAGTATGTTTAATTGAGGTTTGACAGATAATACCAAAGACAGTTTGCAAACAAACAAAATAGACTCTGCTGCCATTTCCATAAATGGAATGGTATCACTTAATGGAAACTTGTATAAAAATTAACGTTTGTCAATCCATTTCAGAAGGGCCTAAAATTCACACTGTTAGGGCATGTTTCAGTTAGAAATTGGCAAGAGAAACACTTGTTTTTTCAGTAATACTCTTATTTCAAAATAAAATTCAAATTTCTACTCAGAGTGCTTCTAAATGTTGTTGATACTGACATTATCCCCTTTACTGAATATATTTGAGAATACTGTGCAGCCTTTGAATCAAAGTTTTAAGATATCATTTTTCCTTTGAGAATCTTGGATGCAAGCCAAGGTAAACTAAAGACCAGGAGTCGAGCTGCTTTCTCAAGCAGTTTCTTTTTCAACTTCCTACTGTCTCTCACTGGGAACACATATAGTGCCTGGCAAGGAGCACAGCCTGCCACAGGGTCCTGGTCCCCACCCTGTTCAAAATAAGATGCCTAATAACATGCCTCGAGGCTGGTTTTGGGGTGTGTACCTAGGTACCCTTTCAATGGCTCTGCCGCCTTGCCTCAGTGGTAGGGCGGTCGGATCCATGCCTGGGTCCTGAACCAGTGTAGAGTCTGGACACAGCAGAGGTGTGTCTCCAAGCCAGGAATCTGGAGCTTTTGTGGTCTGAGAGACTAGACATACCCTAATATCCAATCAGAGGAACCTGATACAAGTGATGTGCTCTGCTACTCTGTTTCCATGGAGCCCTTGCCTGGTACTCCTCCTCTCTTGCAGTTGTCTCTCATCCCTCCCACAGCTGAAGGATTAAAATTTCAGTTCAGTGCCACAATATTCTTGCATCAATGGGGCACATCAGTCCACCTGCTGCTCTTGAGTTATTCTTTTCCGCCTATCAAAATGATAGCTTAGTAATTTTTAGTCTTAAATGATATTTTCCTCTTTTTCTAGTCTTTCCTGCATCCTATGACCTTATCCACCATAATGGCATTTTCCCATGCTTTTCCTTGATATCTGTTATTGCACAGAAGACTTATGTGAGGCCACCATCTGCAACAGCATCTTTATGTCTAATTGGCTCCTGACTCTTTTTGGATCCCATCCTTTTCTCTGACCCATGACAGCTAACACCTTCTTTAATAAAAATATCTAATTCTGGATCGTGGGTGATTTAAGAGTTGGTTACGAAACAGAGCTTTTTAATCAAAGTCATTACTTCAGACCCACTCCTTGTTACACAGGGCTGGAGTCCACCTGGAGGAATTATACTGACATAGGTTTATGGGAGTAAACTGTGTTTGCTCTGTAATGGTGGGAAAAATATTTCCTTGTATACAAGCTCTAAGGCAAAATTTATATCAGATTAGATGTGCAGCTGAAAAACAAGCAACAAAAATCACCCAGAAAAATTCCACACACCCTGCACTATCTTAATAGACAGTGGCATCAGAATTAGACATCATATTAGAGTATGTGGTTCTCTTTTAATTCAAGTAAATCTGATTGCTGCCTAACTCAGTTTACTTAAGCAATTATCAGAAACTCATCTAAACCTGTCCCCTAAGGAAGGTGTGGCTTTACTTATAATCCAAATTATGAAGCTCTGATACACACTAAATTGCATTTCTGATCTCAGCCATTAAAATTTTATTCAACTTAATGAAAATCAGTTCATTTTTTGAAATTGCATAATTTCTGTGCATACTCTCTAATCTGCTCTGAAACACCATAGCACTTTTCTATGCATGAAGGTATAAAATAATATCATCTGTTATAATCGTGACCAATATAAATTTTATGTTCTTGACACAATTTATCAAAGAAGGAATAGAAGATATAACAAGACCTCTTTGAAAAATAAGGTCTGAACTGCATTTTCATTATTTCTTTCATGAAACTAGCAAGAGGCTGGTTCATGTTCTGCTTCAGTAACTTCTCATGAAGAAAATACATTTAAAAAATGATGACTCTTTTTCCTTTTCATATTTGTATTTTTCTGTCTGTGAAGCTTTAGAAAATGAATTTCATAATGAAATTACTTTCTCTGTAAAGCTAAGAAGTTGAGGCTAATTATATCTTACCTACATGATGATTTTATCATAAATATCTAGCTATTAAGTCATAACAGCCAATCAGATCACATAATATATAAATCTCATTTCATAATAACCTTTAGTAGATTTTGAAACAGCAATATGTCAAAAGTATTTGGAAAATAACTATTTTTACAAGTGCTAAAGCTGTATCAGACTTGGGGTTTTTTTGTCAACCATGCTTCAAGGAGCAAAAACAGTATTGCATTCTAAAAAGGTTCAGTTTGGAATTTTTCAAAAAATCAAACTTAGTATGGGGTTTAGTGTGAACAGTTTTATTGCCTTCTGGTAGCAATGTGGGACAGTGGCACCTAGGAGAATCTTCTCATTTGCTTTTAACATTTGTTAGCATTTTTTTCCCCCATTTTATCCCAATGCCAGTGTCAGGGACAAGAAACTTGTCTCAACATTGTTGGCAGGAAAGTTTCTCTACCAAAGCCTGATCACTAGATCACTACAGCAGCTGAGCGGGATAGTTTGATCACCAAGGCCAACCCAACAAGAATGTGTGTCCCATTGTCTCAGAGTACACGTCCTCTGCGCATGCACCCGGGCTCAAGTCTGACTGGCAACTTATGGGGGTTGCTTGGACCCTCTAGAACTTTCAAGCACCCTCTAGTGATGGTACTGGTCATGAGCCCCACCACCGAGTGGGAGGCATGGGTACATAGGACAGTTATTGACTATGCAAGAGAGCAACCTTATAAAAGCAGAAAACTAGCCGAGACGAAGAAGGCGCATCCTGGAACATCCGCCCCTCCTCCGGCTTCAAAGATGCATCGGATGTCTGGGCTCCCCCTGTCCAGACCGCCTGGACCAGAGACTGCTGCAGATCCGTGGTGATAGCTATCACAACAGTCCCACTCTCCCTCCCCCTCTCTCCCTCTCATTCCCTTTTTCACCTTTTTTTTTTCTCTCTTCCTTTGCTTTTCTCTCCCGTATCTATTTCTGGCCAAATAACATGACTTGGCACTTGACTCTGTTTCGAGTCTTAATTCTGTTTCTGATAACGTAAAAGGAACCTAGTCACGATAATACATTGGAGTCAATAAGAAGTTAAGCCCAGCCACTCCCAACCTCCCAGAATTATCTGACACTGGTTGGAAAGCAAGGGGGTTTAACCTCTGCCAAACTGTTCAACCCAACAATAGATCTTGACAGCCAGTGAAAAAATACAGGGTTTTACCAGTAGAGTAATAGAGGCTGCAGAAATCAAGGAACAGGTGGCTTCTCTAAAGTCTGTCCTTCCCCTGAAAAGGCAAAACACCACAAGTTTATTTGCCAACATTTATCTATTGCCTGGGACACCAGCTTCTGCAAATACATTTATATTTGCACCTAGATGACTCTTGATGGTGAAGAGTAGCTATGCCTCTAGGCTTACGCCGCCTGCACAGCAGCGAGGGCAGCCCAGTTCAGGGGAGCTGACAGAAGCATGCAGCCACAGACATGTAATTCCTGCTCTCCAAAAGCTCTCCACAAGCAAGCTGGAATGCGCATTTTGGTTCTGAGCCTTTGAGCCTCACGAGATGGGTTTCTTCTTTTATAATGCCTTCATTTTAATTAGAGTAAGCACTGAAATTGCCTGATAGCAGTGCTGTAATGACCTTAGCTAATGCACTGGTTTTAGCACTGCATTTTAAAATGGGATAATGAATCTGGATGTGGCATGAAAATATTCCAACAGGCATTTTATAGTGTTTCTGTGTAGATGAAACTACAGATTAATAATAATGAAAATGTTCTCATAAGCAGGTAACATTGCTGCTCTCCCACCCCTCACAAGACTATTTGGACTAATGTTAGCTTTTAACCCATGTTTCTTAGGCACATATTTTTATCCATACCAGAGCATGATCTGCTTTTGTCTAGTTTAATCAGTCTTACAGGACTCCCCCCCTGACCTACTTGCCCAGAAACCTGAGAAAACAGGAACTCATTTAATAGTCCTAAGACCTCAAGCCAGAAATCAAATTGCAGTATCTCTCAGGAGCACTAACATTCACTTTCAAGAAGCCATGTATTTAGAGGCACTGGCCTAAGTTCCTATTAGAAGGTGAGACCTGAGACAAGTAACTCATAAATAAAACAAATAAGGTTACTTGTATGTTGCCACTCCATATTAATTGACTTCAGCAGAAGAAGATACATAATGGATTTGTTTTGACTTTGGTTTTCCCTTATGTAGTCTAGCAGTAATTTTGCAGAATTTGTTGGAATTACAGGGCAGGAAGTGCAGGGAATTATGCATACTACTAGTGGACCACTGTTTTCTGTTTGTATTATAGACAATCAGTGAATACAGTGGCTAGTTGCAGGTAGGTTGCAATATTCTCCTTTGATTTTCACCTCTTCTGTGTAGTGGAAATGAAATATGATTATTTTTTAGCTTGCTAATAAAATATTCCTTTTATTGTAAGTGGTATATGTCAAAAGATAATGCTTTACTGACAGTGTGTCCGCTCATTGAGTCAGCTCTGTATCTAAAGGCCCATTGGCTAACCAAAGGATGGATTAGAAATATTTTATCTTGTTCCCAGTGGGACAGCAAGACATCAATCAGTAGATCTGATCCAGAATAAACTGCAGTGATTTTTTTTAAAAGGCAGATTCCCATCCATTTGATTTTATGGAGGCAAAGACACACTAAAGTTGAAATTAGTTGAAGCATTTGTGGACTAAGGCAATCGTGTGAATACAGGTATCAGAATCTAACCATCTAACACTAAATAATCAAGAGTTAAATCATCATTAAATTACTTTTGCTTTCTGGTGGCTATTTTTCTGTAAACTTTTTGTTACATGATAGGAATAAAATGTAAATAAAACTGGCAAAAGCATTGTAAGTTGCATTATAAGCTTTTAACTTCAATAGCATTCCCTGGATCTGGAAAAAACACTGTTGTTTAAAACTTGACCTCTTTGATCTGGCAATAACTTAGCCCCTTAAGCTAGAAGGTAACACGGTCAATTATACTTCAGCACTGTTTTCACAGGAGACTTGGCCTTCCTAATGCATTCAATGAAATTGATAATGTTTGCCTTAATTTGGCTTTTGCATAAGTAGAGTGGCAAGAGATTTCATTTATACTTTTTAATTCAAAGGTGAAATAAGAATATGCTTCCTGATTCATTGTCTAGGACATAGTTTCAGCTATTCTTCTCTGACTTGAGTGCTACTTGTATGCCTACTTGCTTTGCTAACCATTACTATTTCAGTATATGATTATATTTAATCTGGAAGTGTTGAAGGCTTTTCTCTAGCATGTTCTGGATAACAAATTTGAACATGTGTATGACTGTGTGTTTTATGTCCATTAAAAAAGAATCTTTGATACTAACTGAGGATTGAAATATTGTGCGAGGCTACTGGAATCTGAAATAGTTTAATTCCCACAGAGCAGTGGAAATGCTAGTCCAGCAGATGAGCTCAGTCCTGTCCTGAGAAGATTAATCTCTTTTGTGTTTGCTACTAAATGCCAGGCATTTTAGTGTGTGGATGGACATAAGCAAGAGTAACATTTTAGAAGTAGTTAAAGCTAATTATCAAATATTGAATCTAAATGAAGGGACTGAAATGAGCAGATTAATGATACCTTATTTTTATCACAGATATGCACAGATATTTCATGATGGGCAGGCTGCATGCTGCATTATTTGAGCTAGAAGTAATTTACAGATTCATTCTTGAGTATAATTTTTTTGTTACTATTTCAGTTAAAACTGAAAGCATAAGTAATATCCAGCATACCTCCCTGCATCAAGTTCACTGCTCCACCATCACAGGGCTGAACGTGATGTGGAAATGTGAGTTAAAGTCTTCGCTGCACAGCACGCCCTCAAAACGGCCATGGTCCCTCAGATTGCCTCATCCCAGCCTCTGAGGGGGAAACTTAAGCCTTCCTGTATCCCTTACTGACAAAATCCATTTCAGTGTGGTCACTGAATGTCAGGTTTTAAAACTGCAAGGAAAATGCCCAACGACCAGAATGAACACTGCTGCAGAAGGTAACACCTTGCAGGTCACTTGATGCCCACAGGTTATGTACAGGCTGGCTGGCAGCTGGGAGGGCACAGCTTCCTTCTGGGGACAGAGAGCCATCACAACGGATCACTCCTCTCCCAGCAAGGGCCAAAATCAGTATCAGCTATATTTATGCAAAAGGTTTATATGAGTACGTACAAGCACGATGTACTTGTATTCACATATCAGGGATGTGTCTCTCTTCTCTCCTATATGCAAAATACACAGAAAAAAAGCTATGCCATGAATTCAAATATTGCCTCAAGCAATCCAGGGGTGTGTCAAGAATGTGTGAGAGCAGGGCATTTATGTTACGTTAAGCACAGTTAAGTCCTTGTGACTTGAGTCCTACATCAGATATCACAGAAAGAGCTGAAGCAAATACTTCCTTGCAGGCTAGTGTGGCTTTTTGCATTATGATAAGAAATCTTCCAGAAAATTTCAGTCAGGTTTCCTACCTCTTTCCGCCTATCTGGGGCTTTCCTTTTTCTCTCGCTTCCCACTAAATGAATCATGGGACATTATTACTCAAAGTTACTGCCTATAAAAAAACCCAGAGACCCCCTTTGCCCTTCTGTGCTGCAGCTTGCGTTCAGGACAGTTTCTCTTTCAAGGCTGTGGGAGCTACTAGGTAGCTATTTCTCAGATTTCTCTTAGTTAAAAAGCAGTCAAATAGGGCCACTTCTTGCTTCATACCCTGTTAAAAGCTTGTGTCTCTCGATGAGGAGCAGAAGAGGCTTTTATACACATACAAGGCAGTGCTAGAAGATGCCCAGTTTGTGTCCACCTTCTACTACGTTAAAGCTTAGGAGTGGACGAAGATCCTTAATATTTTGCATGGGAGCTGGGGACCTTAGCAGCCTTACCCTTACAAGGTATGATCGCATACTTGCTAAGGTATCACTGAACGATGATGGTTGCCTGTCAGGTTAGTTCTGCAGATGGGGACAGAATTGCTTCACTCTTCCTGTCCTCCATGGAACACAAATGGATCCCACAAGGCAGGAAGGAAACCCTCCTGTCTTTCAGATCCTCTCCAAGGAGGCAGGATGTGTGTGGGAAGCATCCAGAGCTCGTTAGAGACAGCAAGGTAGTTTGCCACTGGTAGCAGGAGACAATCTTCTTGGTGGCAGAAGAGAGAATTTTTTTGTAATAAAAGGGAAGGAAACTCACTGTGGGAGGAAATTAAGTGGGAGTCCAGGCATGTTTGCTTTTTGCAGATTCTTGTTTTAGTTTGTGGAAGATATTAGGCTTCAAATAGTGATTAAAGGAGAGGAAGACCCGATAGGGTCCATAGATCAAGGAGTAATAGAGTACTTCCAGAAAGCTGCTTCCTTTAGAAAGATGAGGCAACAGGCAGTCTTCAAATATAGAGACTTTCTGCTTCTAAGGACAGTAATTTCAAAGCTATTAAGCACAGGCCAGATCCCAGGACTTCAAGAAATAAATATGGGACTTTGACACTTTCGAAAGTTGATTTCTTTATAAAAGGAACCTGTATTTTGTCTCTTACTCCTGAAGAGGACAGAAATGTTTCCAGGAACTTTTGTGATCAGCCAAGCTTTAGAAGAAATATCCAATCCACCTCAGAGCTGGACTGCTTCTCTACGCCTGTCTTTAGAGTGATTTCAACCATGATTAAGATTTCCAATTATATAATAGCTGGAAGGATAAAGCACATCAATGAAAGCAGAACCAAACTGCAAACCTGAGGACAATAAAGACGCCAAGCCACAGGGAATGAGAAAGATATTCACTAGGAAAATTATAAGCTGTTATGAAGGGCCTTTCAGTTCTGCTTCTCAGAGCAAAATGCACACTCCTATTCTCCTTTTAATCTGGAAGGAGCTGAGGCACTAGGCATTGAAATGACATAGGGAAAGGGCCAATGCAGAGAAACATGTCATAAATGTGGGACATAAAGAGATGACATTTGCCATGGAAAAGTTTCAGAAGTGTAATGGAAGGCAATTTTCAGTGACGAAGCTATATGGTATTTCTTATTTGCTTTCATTTTTTGACCGGAACAAAACTAAGCTTTTCCGTATTTCTCTAGGAAGTACAATTCTGGAGGGAAGAATAGTAAATTTGGGTTATTGGAAATATTTTGCATTTATTTTGATTTCCATTTCAGAATGTAGTTCAGAAATGGGATAAATAAATATTTCATGGAAAAAAATAAATTCTTTATTCAGAAAAGACTGCAATATGACACTTTGACATTAAAATTCTTCCCCTTCTTTTTTTCTCCTTGAAATAATATTCAGCAAAATCAACACACTTTAGCAAAGTATTTTAAGTTTTGTCAGAACTGTATTTTCTGAGAGAAAGTGGTTCCCTTAAAATTTTTTCTGAATGGCTCAATTTCAGAGCCATCTATCCAGACTATCCTTCTCCTAATGCAGAATTGTCCCCTGCAGTATATTTTACCAATGCTTTGTCCAGCCTTGCTATAAATGTCTCAGACAATGAGACTCCCACTGAAAGATTACTCCGTAGTCTAATAGATCTGTCAAAAAGATTTTTCTGAAACTCAGACTATATTTTCCTTGTCTTAATTTGGGATGTTGCAGAGCAGCTCATGAAATGCAAGCGTAGTAAATCACTTGAACCAGATGGTATTCATTGGGGGGTTCTGAAAGAAATAAAGTGCGAAACAGGGAAGATACTGGCAATAAATCATTAAAAATAGCAGCTGTTCCCTTTAAAAGGGAAAATCCAGCCTGATGCCTGTACTTAGAATAAAAGTTATTATTCTTTTTTAACTGAATAAAAGATCAATTTCAAGAATTGGAGCCTGAAGAGCTTAATCTCAGCTTCAAGGAAATCTACTAACAACTTGACTATAGTCTAAGTATTAGATGATTATAATTTTAGACCAAACCATGGCATCTCCCACAGGGGTAAATAATGGCTCTCTAGTGTGCGAGAAATCTTTGGAAGAAAAACAGCTACAATTGTGTAGGAAATTCCAGTCTAGAAAAAAATTGTAACTGAATGGCTGTAATGTTCCTGGATTTTTAAAAAAGCTTCTGAAAAGGAGTCTCCAGAAGAGGGGGTTCATTGGAGGGGGATTTTGCTATTGCTAAGCTGGATAATGTAAATGAAGGCTTCTAACGCTAACAGGAGCTAAGGTCTGGGGAGGCAGCAGGGAAGGAGTTTATCACACCGGGTGTCCAAACCTGCAGTAGCAATGTCTGTCATGATAAGATTTTTATTTTGCTTTAAAATGCAATGTGCTTACATTACAATAGGCAACATGAAGGAAATACACCTTGCAAGTAGAATGTGAACGAGTTAAGATTTGTAATGGCCCCTAGGTCTGGTGGCAACCCTTTCTTCTCCATGGCCTCCAAAAGAACCCTTTACCTCAGCCACTAACCATAGGAAATTCAGTGCATCCTGCTCTTCTTTGGATAAATTTTCCATCAGCGGAATTTAAATAACAAACAAACCTCTCCCTGTGAAGTTTGTGTGAATTACCTCATAGGTAACTGAAAATGTAGCACAAGAAAGGCATATTTCTGTTTTCTTAAGAAGCAGATATTTGTATTACAAAGCAGGAGCAAGACAAATTGGTATTTCTGTATAGGGATGAAGAATTACGTTTATTATTATTCAGATCTTATCTCCAATTGTGTTAGAAATTTAGTAGGTAGTCCTGGGGCTTGAACCACCTGTTGAGAAAACCTCACCGATTAGTGTTGCATGAGCAAGTTACAGGAACAGAATTGTGAGCAGAGCTGGTGAAAGCGGTCACAGAAAGAGGAATGCAGACTCAGCAAAAAGCAGCTGGGAGTTGCGTAAAAAAAGCCAAAAAGGACTGACAGCTTTAAAAGCATTATTCATTCATCTGAATGCTTTGGACAGGGAAAGAGAAATTCTTTGTTTCTTTTCTGCTGTGTCACCGTGGTGCCGACTTGGTCCATTTGGATTTCCTCTCTTTAGGTCTCACTCATGATCCTGTCCTGCTAGATCCATGTTAGGAGGACCAGCCATCAAGGGTATCTGCAAAACCTCACTCCTAGTATTAATTTTGTCTTTTGTAGGCATCACATATTCAGCCCTGGCCCTGGCTGCTTACATATCCCATCCGCTCTTCCATTTGAATCTAACCCCCCATAGAAAGTACGCGGGAATCCCTGTGTGAAAGGACTGGGTCTATTTTCTACACATGACCCAGGAGGATATAGCTATAGGCCTGCTTTATTCCTACTGCAAGGGCTTGGGGAAGAAGGGATTCTTGCAAATACTGACCACACCGGTAGTTTTCCTCAAGCAATCCTGGAAGGCAGCCCCAGAGCCAGCACCAGCACCATTCCTACAGCAGGAATTTTAACTGTGGTTATTTTGACTTCAAAGCTGTCTGCAGAAGGAGTGGAGAACTCCACCTGGGCATGTAAGGAGTTCTACTGAAGTCTTTGAAAAAAAGTTCATGTCTGCTTGACCAGAAAGGTATCCACAGGTTTTCACGCTACAAACTCTGTATTCTACAACAGTATTTTTTACTGTTCAAAATACTCATTGAAAGACAGACTCTCACAGCTTTCCTTTGGTACTTTGGCACAGCACTGATATATTTTACACCTGCCTGCCCTTCCACAAACTGCAATGGCTACAGAGTCTGAGGCAGAGGTATAGTTCAAAACCTGTCTCTATATCACCTTGGTTTAGGATTCCTCCACGAAGGGGCAACCTTAGGCAGCTGTCTGAGGCACCCTTCCCACTACCAGCTGATGCCCAAATGCAAATCTCTAAGTAAGAAATCCAAATTCTGGGCCACTGTCCACACAAATCTGAGCATATTATGCCTGGATTTAATAGTATTAGCATTGAAATCCACGTGCAAGGGAACCGGACATGGTAAAGAAGGCAATGTGTTCCATTTCTGTGATATCTCAGTAAGAGGGCTAGATCTTAAGAACAAAAAAGACCAGAAAAGACCTCCCCAGGCAAAGACTTCAGTTTCTTTTGCCAAGTGTAACAATTCGTGTGACTCACCTAAAGCAGGTATGCTCTGTGGTCTTCATGCAGTGCTAATGCCTTGATTATCCTGGGTCAGAGATGTGCTGGAGTGCTCCTTATGCTGTTCACACCCAGGTTTCTCTCCAGTCTGCAAGGGGATGCAGCCCCTACGAGGGCAGGAAGCAGCCATTGTTTACACCTATTGCGAGGACTGCAAAGTGCACCACAGAACAAAGATATTGCAGACAAGTTTGATCCTTATTTTTATCTATATTTTCCTTCCTGTATTATAATTATATGGTTTAAGCAGAATTTGTTTTATATGCAGTGGGCTTCCAGAGCAGCATCAAAGTCTGAAGTCGCCTCTCTGACTGAAAGCTATCTTTGGACAACTATGAAACCACTCACTCAAAAACCTTGAGATCAGCTTAGAAATAATGGTTTCTTGAATTATAATACATTTGGTTTTCTTTTAATTCCTCTCCCTTTGAGGTTTGCATGTTTACATAGTAATCCTTACACTGTGAGTGCTGCGTAAGCACCTCCTTTGCATTGCTGTAGGAGCTCAGGCCGTAAGAAGAGCTGTAGATATTCAGAATTTACCACAAAATGGCTTTTGTTCCCTCTAATGATTTTTTGCATTAATTATGCTCTGCTTCTCAGAGGTGCTATCTGGAATTTCAACCAAGCTGTCATGGAAAGCAGTGGACATGTAAAACAACTGGTAATCAGTATTTCAAGGCATAAAATGGGTTCTTCCTGGTGACGAGATCCGTGGTAGGCTGTTGAAGATGATATATATAGTCATGCTGTCAATTTTGATTTAGAACTAAATGGTTCATATTGGGTTGTGTCACTGCCTTAATAATTAGCATAATTTTCATGTGCTACTTTGCCGACATATTACCACCATGATACAAAGCCTTGTGGGTTTGTGTCTCTTTGAAGATGGCTCCCAGAGGTGTGCCATCACTTCTTTCCGGAGAAAGAAGTATTGTCTTGGCTAACTATCGCTGGCTCAGAGTACTGTGGTAATGAGGTCCCATCGTGGTATGGCTTGCCCCTATTTATCTCAGTGTAGAGCAGGGTCTCAAACCCAAAGTTCTTCAGTGTTTCATGCAAAAATCACAAATATGGTGAAGACGTCATCATTTTCAAAGACACAGAAGAAATCTTTGGTTAGCAAAAAATGATAAAGACTTCCAATATAGGGATTATATCATGTGAAAGGAAAACACTGTGCTTTTTCTCCACTTTTTGTAGATAAAACATTAGTGGATAAAATAGGGGATCATATTCCTCTTTTGAAAAACTTACTACTTAGAGATTTGAAGGAAAATCAATGTGACATTTGAATACGCTTTGAAGTTCTCTCACAGCTTGAAACTTCACAACTTTTGTCTCTCCCTTTTTTTATCAACTGTATTCATTACATTTCCATATAAAGCAGCCTGCTTGTTAAATACCATCTCTCCTCCTCTTGTTCTTTTCCGCTCGCTCACTCTTTTTTTTTCCATTTTCCCCCCTCCTGCCACTTCGCTCTCCAGGAGGATTGAAGACTTTCTCTCAAAGGTAGCAACACACCATTCAATTAAAGCTCCGGCCTTTGTAAGGACAGATAATAACTTTGATCGCTGCATTTGTATAATTAAGGGACAGGCCTCCGGTTTAAAGGGGCTTCTCGTTCACCTTTGAAATGGCGAGAGCGTGATGAGTTTTCTGTGGCACCAGCACAGTAGGAAAGTCCAAGTCTCCTTTGGTGTCACATCTATCTGCATCCCCCAGCCTGCTCGTCCCCTGTCCCAGGGACAACGATTAGGCAGCCCCCCCACTGGCTGCAGATGGAGTGAAGCGGAGCGATAAGGCAAGCTGCCTTTCTCCCCTGCCTCAGATCAGCGGAGGGAGAGCTCTTCTTCACAGGCAGCCCAAGTGTAAGCCGTTTAAACAAGCGTGCAGGAAATATTGGGGTAATTACCAAGCACAGGGAGGGGGTCTCTGGCTATCAGCGGCATTGAGAATGGATTTGAAAATTCGCTCAGCAGATTAATTGATCCTTTTTCTGCAGCCTGTCTTTTGAAATAATTCTTGCAGCAGCTCGTAGACGAAAGTTGGGAGAGTACAGTGTGCTGAGGAGAAGCATCCTCACCCACAGCCGTGTGTATTTACTAGCATCTGCATCCGACTTTCTGCTCTGCCAAAGCATTAAGAATTTTAGCGATAATTCATGTTTGGTAAATTTGTTTTCTGTAATAAGATCAAGCCCGCAAAGGGACAATAAAAAGCAGTGCTGCCTGTGCTTTCTTATTGGCGGTGATGCCGACTAAGCGCTCTGATCACACGAAGCTGCTCCAAGGCACTCCCGTCTGCTACTTAATTCAGTTTACTTGGAAGAGTTTGCCGTGGTTTTAATTTGCTGTTTCGCACCAGCGAAGCGGGCAGCCAGCTCAGTGGAGCTGTGGTGACCAGAGGGCCCCCATGGAGAGCAGACAGGCTCCGTCCCCGCGGGCCACTCAAGTGGAACATCAGCCAAGTGGCAGGTTTGTTGCTGGGGAGATGAGGACCAGCCTCTCGGTCACCTCCGCCCCTGTCCTCGCTCTTCCCAGCTGGTGGAGGAGGGAAACTGGCAGTGAAGTCTTTGGTGCTGTACCCGCTTCTCACATTTGCCTGTCAAAGGATGCACCAACAGGAGGGAAACGGCACACACCGCATTCAAAGCCACGCACTCGGGTCTCCTTTATAGCTGCATTTGTACGTTAGCATGCATTTTGTGTGTAAAGCAGAGAAGTATGGGAGAGGAAGGAGAGTTTGCAAGAGCTATGCTGTGTTGCTCTCCTGGCTGACTCATATTAATTGCTCATTTAAGCAAACTAAAATACTGTTCTGTGATTTAGATGCTGTGCTGCAGAGAGGATTTCAAAACCCTTTATTAGCACTGTCCTAGCAACTTGAGATAAAGCAAGTGACAAAAATGCCCTGATCTAATTTTGAGTACCTATATTTGTGCAGAATGATCTAGTATCTTGGCAATTTCTGTCAGGGCACCTATCAATTCAGACTGCATTTAGTCAGCACACAAAGTAAATTGCTATCCTACTAAAAAGCAGTGAACAGAGCAATTAAAATCCATTTCTATTATGGTTGCCAGCTTCTTCATACGGGAGCAGAAAGATATTGTAGAAGTTCTCTTAAAGCCAAAAACTTAAATGTTGCTATGTGCTTTCCCTGTTTTCATTTCCTCCTGCCTTCTCCAATATTATTGGTAGATCTGTGAGTGTCATATCCCTCACTCCCAAAATACAAAGGGCCAGAATTATGCAGGTAAATTGCAAACATTTGCCTGAGGGAAATTATGTGCTGACATTATGCGGGTTCAAAAGACCAAAGATTCACATGATTTGCAGCCGGGGAGATGTCTGTTCTGCCACTAACATGTACACATCCCTTTTGCAGTCACATGCACAGACATCTGCATGGGAAGTCTGCAAGTGCTTGCATATTCAGGATCACACTACAAGGCCCTGACTTCTACATAATGCTCTCAGTAACCCTTATTTCTTGTTTGATGTCAAGACATTTTCAAATAGAAAATACCATTTAGCGTAAGCAGATGGAGTTAAGAAAATTGCTTGGATTACTGTGACTCTGTGCCCGTACACCTCCATCTTTCTGTCCTGTAAAATGGTGAGAAACGTGTCTGGCTGATTTCACAAGGTCTCACACAAGCATTCACACATGTTTTGGCCAAGAGGTCTTGTATTCCTTCAGCCTCGGATGGAGTCACAGAGTAGAAAGAATCCCAAATCTTATTAGCACTACTGAATTTCACCTTTCTTTGCACTACAGTGCAAAACAGAAGCGTCCAGCCTCACCCCTTTCAATTGCATTCCCTTGTACATCCTGGTTTACCCTTATTTCTCAGGGACTGGGGTGCCTAAAGAGCTATAAATGACCCGGTATCTTTTTTCCTGCCTGCCTTTGGCCACAGTTCAGTGGTCGATGAATAGCATCTGCTCGGGCAGAGGGCTGAGGACCTCTCAGCCGCTCAAGCTTGCTCGGAGGGTAATGGCAGCCAGAGGACCTGACTACGGACTAAGGCTGCCACAGACCTGGAAAGCACAGAGTGCCCTTAAAAATGCCACCCACTAGTCTTGTAGAGACATGTACAACAGGCCAGTGCGGAAAAGGACATTAGTTGCATGTTGTTTAAAATCTGCTTCTCTGTAACTATACAAATGACTGTTTGCAAGGAAACATATTCCTAGACCCCAGAAAGGGGGCCGTTGTGTTGCTGCACTGAGGGCTCTGGGTGCACCCATATGGACAGTGTTGCACACATAGGAGCCTGTTTTGTTTTGAAAAAAGCACAGCGTATCTGCAGCTTGCACTCTGTCATAATGTATGTGAAAATAATAACCTACCGTAAGTGTATCTAGCATAAAGGAAACCTTTTGTACAGTGCATGTTCTTGAAATTAATCTATAGCTTCTGAAATGTACCTGTTCTAAGGAAAAGAAACAAAGCTTGAAAGCACTCCAAAGAACCATGTTGACACCACAGCTGCTGTTTTTAATACCCCACTGTGCAGGGTAGCATCCTGAAAGAGACTAAAAGCCTCTGTCCATCTACTCATGCCAGATCCAAAGCAGGTGGCTGTTAGAACTGTCTTTTTCCTGTTGCCAGGCTTTCTTTTGGGGATCCATCATAAAGCCAAGTGCAGTCTCCAGTGGACTTGCACCAATAGTTTACTCTATTTATATTTACCTAGTTAAGTGATAATCCTAAAGTATCAGAGCACATGTGAAATAATAATTATTACTCACAGAGCCCAAACTGAGCAAATGATTTGTTTGTTTTGTTTTGATTGTGCCTAAAGGTAATATGTCTGCCTCTCCAAAGGTTGTAAAACTGCTGGTTGAAAGTTGCTCAGTTCATCCTGGGATTGTAGTTCTGCTGGCAAAACTGGAGTTATAGACAACATGAGTTTGGCCCACAGGAAAAAACAGAGTTCTGGTTTCAGGGAAGCCATTTATCACAAATATCTGTGGGCTGGACTCAGCTGTGATGTCAATAATTTTTTTAAGTTCCCCTAAGTTATCATTTAAGTGTTGCAAGGGCCATAACTCCTGGTCACAGGAGAGGTTCAGAGATGAGTGGGATAGCTTTAATAGCTCAGCATCTCTGGAGATGTGTGATGATCTCCTGGTGTGGCTGCTCTGGAGGCACTTCCAGGAGGTAAACTAGGATGATGTGCCCCGTCACGGACTTTTCCCCAACCTGTTGTATGATCAGAGAGGAGTACTGAACTGATCTCCTGCATACTAGCATGTTTTGCTATGATGGTGTCTGCAAGGAGGGTGTTCATCTTTGTGTTCAGGCCTTTCACGCTGTCAGGCCAGGTTAAGTAAAATGAGGTTCTTAGTACTCCTTGAATAGGCAAAATGAGCAAAAATGTGGTAGGACCCACCAAATTTATATTCTCAAACTTTCTTCTATAACCAGCAAGCCTGTAAAGGTGCTGCTTTTTAATTTTTAGTAACGCTTTGATACCACTGTAGTTTCAGATTCATTCCCAGGGTTAAATAAAGCATAGTATGAGATTCTCAACACTGAGAGCAGTGGGATCACCAGCTGGAAGTGGTGCATAAGTCTCTTTAACAGGAATAGGAATAATTTGCAGCCACTTTGCATGGAAATAATATTCCATTTCTTCTGTTTCTCTTCTGTGCTGTCGTCACTGTCTTGGAAGAGGATGGCTGAGGAAAGATATCTCAGAGGTCTGTTAAATCATATGGGGCATATAGAGGATAAATAGGGACCAGTTGTTCACTGAGTCTTCCAGTACAAGGCACCAACCCAAGTGATTAGATGGTAGATTCAAACCAAAATTTTATATAAGCCAAGGGACAACTGCGCAAGTTCATTGGAGATAGGCTTGTCAAGGGCTATATAATACAAAGGCTCTGAACCACAGAGAGAGTAGCCTATGACACTATCACTGCATGCTTCTCTGTCCTTATACTATTCTTCAGGCACTTACTGTTGGCTGCTGAGATGGGGTCCTGCACTGGATAGACTTTTTATCTGACCCAGCATAGCTCTTCTTGTGTTGAGTTTTTATTTTTATCCCTTTCTCATATTTTGTTTTAGCCTGGAAACTTGGGAAGTTTTGGCAGTGCGAGAGTGCTCTTGCAGGAAAAGTAGCTCCTGCAGCGACAGAAATGTAGTGGACTTCAGTTTTAAATTATGAATTATTGCAATTCCTTTGATTTATAATAAATATTTAATTAAAAAACAAAAAAACAACAACAAAAAAAAAAAAGAGGAAAAGGTTACTTTTCTATTTGACCATATGATGAATTAGAATTGGAGGAGTTCTAGTTTTTTAAAAAGAACAGCTAAGGCCATAAAGCCATTTAATTACATTGTTTTCCCTATTTCTTTTCCCTTTTATTTCTAAATAATTTACCAGTTGAAGTTACTCCGTGTGAAAGCTAAAGGCAACTTTTCTCAAGCCAATGATGACAACCATCTATGATTGCTATTGCTTTAGACAAACTGCTGTAGAAAATAACCAACCCCGTGAGCTTGTCAACTATCTTAGAGCTAAGAGCCATCTTAGTAAAAAGACTATAGAACGATCTACAAGGCAAATGGGTGAACTGAGCAGAACCAACTCTTTCAGTCTTTTTACATGGCATATTTATCTTACTGATGGGTCAGGAAGTTGGAGCTATATTACGTAAATGAGTTTGCAGGATTGGGACCTTAGCTAACAAACAGTGCAGCAGTTAAGAAAAAAAAAAAAAAAACAGGCAGAAGAAATCAACTTAGCAATTAGAAAGAGAAAAAAACCCACAATTTACCAAGGAGATGTTTTTTTCTTTTAAAGTTAGCTTAGAAAGAGTAATGCATGTCTTTCAAATCTGCAGTGGGTCATTTTTTCCATTATCATAGTCTCTGCCTCTTGAATCATGCAATGCAAACCTGTTACATGAGATATTTAAAAGGATGCTCTCGGCTTTGTGGGCTTTTTGCAGTGACTCATACAAAAAAGTAGAGTTTTTTGACAGATTCCTCAAAGAGAAGGCCTGCTTCTTTAGTGTAATAACTAGTCCTTTTGCCCTCATTTGTGTTTGAAAAGCTGCTGCCCATCCTGCTCCTCTTTGCCTTCACCCCTGCCTCTTTTTGGATCAGCTTCAGTTTTAATTTCAAGTCTCTATGGCAGCTTTTTCAGCTAAGCACTGCCTTCCAGCGTACTGCTGGCTCGCTGCAGACAAAAAAAAACAGGAAGAAAAAAAAAGATAAGGAAAAGGGTAAGACTGTTGGGAGGGAATATTCCCATTACTTTTACTTGTAGCTGCCTTGAGAGTTATTTGTAGCAGCAGTACACAGAACATTTTTAGGACATGTTAAGTCATCGGCAATGTCTTTAAATGACTACATTTGATCACACAACTCGATGTGTAAGCCCTGGTCATGTGTCATACATGCTCGTAAACTGCAGACAATCTTGCTGCAAAACAGAGGGATATAGGTAAGAGATCCGTCACTTACAACTCCAACAGAGTACCACCAGTGAAGTCCAAAGCCCTTGCTGGGCACCATTTTAATCCCAGAGAAGTCTTACTGATTTTTACTGTTGGCAGAAATGGCCAGTAGGTTTTCACAACATCTTTCCTGTAAGAACATTTCACAAAGGTGGAATTGGAGACATGACAGAACATCCCTTCTCTTCAGCATTTAAATTTAAATAATTCTTTTGTCTCCACTCAAGACCACTTATTTGAAATACAGATTTTCAGAAGCTGTTTGTTTCACCTACCTCACAGACACTGAGATCCTATTTCCACTTGGTTTATATAGCCGAAATACTGAGTGAATGGTGTTTAGGAACAGGGGAGAGCAATGCGGATGATGGTGGGAAGCTATCCAATTTCATCCACAAACCTCCTGGTCTTGTATTTGAACTCTGTGAGGTTAGACCTTTCAGTCTGCTTCATTGAGCCGTATCTCACTCAAAATAAGCCAAAGTAAGTCAAAACAAGTCAGCTTTCCTTTACCTGCAGCACTAAAACCTAAGAATGCATCAGTCTGGGCATGTTAGAAAATATTCTTCTGCTTTATAAAACCTACCTCACAGTGAAGAGTGTGCTGAAGTGGCTCTGCACTCCCTGCGCCTCTGCTTTTTATTTAGCAAAGAGCAGACATCCCACAATGTCTGCTTTGGGACAAATAGTAGGGGGATCAAGCTTGCAAAGTATGCAGTTAGGGCCTATAAAAGTATCTGGGTAAACACTAACAATCTCCTCATGTAAAAGTAAGATAAAGATAATTAAACAGACTGAACAGTGCATCCTTTCCACTCCACCAGCACCATGGAGTACTTAAATCAGTTGGGATCCTGATGTGCTGCTGAAAAGCTTAGTCTGCCCAGTTTATGCTTTTTATTCATAACCTGCACCTTTATGCAGAGTTGATAATTTCCTAATAAATAGTGAATTAAAACCACATTATGCCTGCCAGACAGTGGCACATACCTAGAGATACTATTACACGAAAATGATTGTGTGTTCTCTATTTTGGGAAGAAAATGGTGTGTGCCAGATTAATGAGGTTATGAGCAAGTGAGCAGAATAAACCAGTAAAATGTAATTAAGCCATTTAGCACTCCATAAAAACAGGAAAACATAAAAAAGTAATGCAAACCACAGGGTGCAGTTAGTTACCAGCCCCAGTATGTCAGAAGGACTTAAAGGGACACTTTTTATTTTTTCCCCCCACTTTCAAGGCAAAAAACTGTTCAAATCAGACTGAGCTTTCAAAGTTGTCTGTCCGTGTCCCCATTGTGTCTCCTGCCTCTCTCCGACCATTAATGCCTTCAGCAGGAGGAGGATGTTTTTAAAGAAATCATTGTGGTTTTTTCACGCTTTCCAGCTGCAGACACTCCCTCTTCTTCAGCAATTGTTACCATGTTCTCCCTGCTGTAGCAGGAGGTGTAAACTCATCAGGATGCAAACACACCAACCAAAACTGCGAGTCTGTGACATACTCTGTTTTTTTCCTTGTGCAAAAGTCACTTCATCAGGGACGCCTGGACAACCGAGCCCTAGGAAGCGCAGTACTGTGTCTAGAGACAGGGAGCTAATATGCGTTCATTTTAGGACTGAAATAGACTCTCAGAGATAACCCACAGCAGCTGCAATTCAGCGAAGATATTTTCATTGCAGAGAGCAGACATTTCAAATAGTTGTTGTCTATCAAAGGTTGTAAAAGTAGATTTTCATTATGCATAAAGCCATTTTAAATGCCACCATGTAAGAGGAAAGGGATCAAAGGGAGAGAGCTTAACATGCTGGCAGGATGTGTTAGATTCCCTCTAGTGGCTGATCTTCCAGGATTTAATAAATTACTATTGCCAGGAGCTAATACAAATATAGTGCTTCATTTAGCTGAAGTGGTGTATGCTCAGACCATGCAGATGATACCTGTGGGGAATGACAGTAAGGCACAGAAAGGGAAGAGGTGGGAGGGAGGAACCAGTGTGTTAGCAGAGAACTGCATCCAGGAGGGAACTTCTGGGAGAGACATAGGATGTGATGTGCCAGTGGTGGCTTGATGTGACAGATAAATGGCTCACGTCCTACAGAAAAGTGGATGTAGTGATGGTCTGAGGATTTACATGCATCATCATAACAGTCAGATAATATCAGTGAACTTCAGTAAACCCAGAAAATTGTTTGGCAAGTTCTTACAGGGAGGATTTCAAACACAAAGCTGGGAGTTTGATGTTCTAGGGGATAAACCACAAAAAGCCAACCAGAAAACTATCTATCCTAACGTGAAGAAAATAAAGTGGTTCTAGTAAAAGGCCAGAATGCAACACCAGGTGCTCTTGAATGACATGAAAATCAATGAGAAATCGTAAGCAGAAACAAGGTGCTGAAGGCTGAATATTAAAAAATACATGGGCATGCATAGAAAAGACCAGAAAAGCTAAGGAAGAAATTGAATTACAGCTAGTGACGGATATAAGGAGTAGAAAATTTCTATATAGTTCCTTCACAGGAGACAAAGGAAAATACAATCTCTTGCCAACTCGAGGCAGGAACAGAAAAATTCAGATTTTTTCTTTCTTTAATCTTAAAAGAGAATGAAATTGTGGTTGCAGCTCTAATACCATTAACAGCAGTTAATGAGAGGACAAGAACTCTGGCTAAACAGTCAAAGATCAGGTCAAATAATACTTAGATACATTTAGTGTGCTGCAGTCATTAGGTTTGCTGAAATATAGTCTTGGAGTATTTAAAGGATTAGGATGACCTGTTGCTGGGTAGTGATTAATACTCTGAAAGGATGGGTGAATTCCAGAAGTCTGCAAGAGGACAGACATAATGCTTACCTTTAATAAAAGGGGAATGATGAATAGAGGAGAAAGAAAATCAGAGACCAACAGACTGAATTTCTGCACCTTAAGAGAGTGGAAAGAGCTTTGTAGGGCTGTGAGGTTGCAGTGATAAGACACTGTAAGCATGGATTTATCAGGAACAAATCATGTTGAATCAATGTCTAGTTGAATAACATTGCACCTCCAGTGGGTACTGCAATGGGGCAAAGGATGGGATATATCTCCATTCCAGTGAGGCTTTTGGCCCATTCCCACATGTTATTCATGTAAGGAGTCTAAGAAAGTATCGTCGAGGTGAAACTGCAATCAGGGTGACGCACAACTGAAACCAATAACATGACGTTCAAAAATAAACCAGTGTAAAGTGCTATATTTAGGACTGAAAATCCCGCACACAAATGGGAACTAAAGACGAAAAGGCTGTTCAGTTACATGGTGGTAGTATGACCTGGAGCTTATATCCTGCATGCTGGGGATTAGGCACCAAATGTGAGTTACCCGGGCAATACTGCTAGCCTCACAGAAAGCTTGTGCATGCAGTTTTTAGAGCCTTATCTCTTAGTGTTAAGCAAATGGCTAGGTCAGTAGGAGTTGTGAGTCAGTTGTGCAGCGAAAGAGGACAGCAAGGAGCGCCGTTGTCCACTAAAGTCCCAAACCTTTAGTTAAGGAGCAGATACGTTCCAAATTCTAGACTATGCTGACTTCTTGAATACGTGATTCAACTTCTTATTCATAACTTATTTTTAGACTGTGAGGATTGAAAAGACCATTTTTAATCAAATAGCCTGACCTTGTATGCAATACAGACCTTTCCTGAGTTAATTCTTGCCTTAGTTAACTAAAGAAACTCTTTTAGAGTAACCTCCAAGCCTATTGTTAGTATTTCCAAATTTCTAGCACAGACATTTCCAAATGTCTGGCACAGCTCTTTATTAAATTGTTTCAGATATTAGTAGAAATGTTGACTTCATTTCTACTCTGAGTGTTTCTGACTTTTGCTTCAAGTCCTGAATATTGTTATATTATCTTATTATCAAAGTTTTCTTTCATATTACTTAAAGACTCTGATCAATTTATCCCTTCACAGCTTTGATGAACTAGCTCGTGGCTGTCCTGGAGTTTAAAGGCTTGCTTTCCAATCCTGTAATGATCCTCACTGATTTTCTCTGAACCCTCTCCAGTTTATCAACATCCCTGATGAATCATGGATGCCATATTTCAGCATAAACTTCCAAACATGAAGCACCAGTGCCAAATCCAGACTTAACATAATTCCCTTCTGCTTGCCTGCAGACTGGTTGCCTACAGAAATTCTCCAGTTTATTCTTTCAGGGACTGTATCGTCTCTTTTGGATGCACCAGGTGCCATTGAATATCCACTGTGATTCCTAAATATTTTCTAGAGTCCCTGAAGTAAACTACCCCTGTCCTATAAGTGTGGTTTATGTCTCGTATTCCTGGATGTATCCATTTACATTTAGCTGTGTTATAGCACTTGTTCGCTCCTTTGTCTAATCTAGCAGGTGATTTTTTTCTGTATCAGCCATTTTTCTGGTTTAGCACTTCCCCGTTCTTAGACATCGTCGGTAGCAAAGATAATGAGTTTCCCTGGTCTTCCAGGTCATTGATAAAAACTGCTAAATACATAAGGGCCAAAACCTGATCACTGGGGGCCTCCGATAAAAACTGTCTACCATTGATGATTCTCTGATTTGAATCCATTAAAAATGTGCTGTGTTGGTTTTCCATTGCTCTAAATTCTCGATCAAAATCCCCCACCAGATATCAAGTCATCTTGACTAGATGGTGTATCTGGTTTGTGGCTTACTGAGAGGGTGGATGCCAGTCTTCAGATCACACTGCTGTGTGACTGGATGAAGTGGTGTTAAGGACACTGTAGTCAAAAGCAAAAATCACACCATACATGAGAATTCCTGTCGGGGGTGGGGTGGGGTGTGTGTGTGTGTTTCAATAATTACATTTTAGTATTGCAGTGTGGCGTTATGTAGTTCATCTTAGACTAGTTTCTGTGAAGATTAATGTTAGACTTGGGTGAATGAATTCAGGTAAGTGTTTGCAATTATTATATAGACAATTATAGACAATTATTATATAGACAATTATTATAGACACCTTAATATCACTGTATTGGCTTTCTGGAACATCCTGCAGAAGATTTTTTGTGGGTTGTTGGATTTTTAAAAATCAGTTTACTTACATTGGCTACGCAGTTCTGAGTCAGGGTATGAATTTGCCTTACGTATTTCTTGTGCCTTTTTATTTGCTAGAACTTCAGGCACTATCCTCAAGTAGAAAATGTCAAATGTAAAATGGTCATTGCAATCCCACTAATATGTAGTTTTCTGAAACATTCATTGTTTTGCTTGATCTCTTCTTAGAACTTGAAAATTCAAATATTTAATTGTTCTGGATTAGTCTACATGTCCTGATTTTTTATTATATGTAAAAAATATCACCATACACACAGTTATTACTGATCTAGCGGAACTCTGAAAAGGGAAGTATCACTAATATTCCCACTTTGCAGACTGACCCATTTTTCAGTGATGTTTGAGGAGTTAAGGGTGATTAAGTTAACAAGTATATACTACTTGGAGTTTCAAAATGTAGACAATTGCATTTATATTTGACTTTTACATTAAGTTCTAAGTTTTGGAAGAGTGCTGAGCTTTTTCTGTTTCTTCTGAGTGCCTGCAAATGGCTGCAGAAGTGCATGCTGTCATCTTAAGACACTGATGAGGACAATAAGGGGAGGGTCAGCAGCATCCCTTTTTTTTATTTTATTGTGTATAGCATGCTTGTCACACAAAATACAGCATAGTAAGGTAATGATTGCACTCAGTGAGCAAGCTCCAGAGTGGGAGGTGATACTCCAGCTGCTATGTGACTAAAGCACTTATACTGTTTCTAGGACCTGAGCCAGCAGCTCTCCATGGCTCTGTTTGTGCTGTGCTGTGAGAAGCCAACCTGGGGGTCTCTAAGCATCACCGCGCTGCACTGTGCAGTCAAAGCCACAGACAGCGTTTGCAGATTATTCCTTTACTGCTCGTGCATTATTCTGTGTCTCTGCTAAGCCATGGCCTCTTGAGGCCCCAGGCAGTATGAGGGAACCTTTATCAGGTGCCATACGAGCAGGGAGGCGGGGTTTGCTACCCCCCGCCTAGCAGCGGTCTGCGCGTTTCTCCGGCCAGGCGCAGGCACATAATGGCACAGCTCATGTTCCGGATGGAGGCGATGGGAGAGCATGCTGAGAAAAATAATTGAAAACGAAGCCGCATTTAAAAGTAATCAAATTACTCCTTGGGATTAAATTTTTAGAGCAAATTTTAGCTCTCCTTATTCTACGGCGGTGCCTTGCCAGGACTACATAGCTTGGCCCAGCTCCATGCCTGGGGAGAGTTTACCACTTTTCTGAGTAAATAGAACATATGAAGCCAGATTCTCGTCGCTTTTATGCCTAAGTAAATGCACCGCTTTTTTCAGTGGAGTCCTCCCTGATTTATACAAATGTCCATGAAAGAAAACAGAAAGTGAATGGCTCCACAGCTGCTGAACCCTTGCTGCTGTCTCTAACTCTGCTCCCAGAGTGTGTAGGAAAGACACTGGCAATGAAAGATAAGAAGGCATGATTACTTGGGGCCTGATTACTTCTTCAGGGATCCTAGACCTGCTCTGTCAGCCACAAAGGGGACAGTGACCATTAGGATGAAAAGTGTAATTCCACTGTGGCAGCTAAGAAATGTAATTTCCACTGTTGAAGGGCCGCACCCTTAACAATGTTGTAGGGTTTATCCCAAAGTGCTTGCCTTACTGCCTTTTGCCATTTTACCAGTGAGAGCAGTTACAGCAGCACAAGATGAGGAGAAAGCTTTATAGCTCCTGTAAAGGAGAAGCAAGAAAAGGACATTCAGAGGGCACGGCGTCTCTCTGATTGTCCAGTCCACTGCAACTCCTAAGAGTCTAGTCATGCAGCTGTCAGGTTTTGGTGCTCAGGAAAATTAAATCTATCACTGAGCTGCACTGCCTAAGAGAAAAATCCAAAAGGAGCAAAATGCTGCAGGTACTAACCACGAATATGACTTTTTTGTGTATTATGTCTCTAACAGGCACCTCACTTACCCTGGACTCTTTCCTCTCTTCCTGGGGTGTGCACACACATCTGTAACATGCACAGGTATGTAGGAAAGGGACCTTAGTCCTTTGAGTGAGGAGACCTGATTTCCAGCTAACATTCACGACACCTGCATGAGGAAGCGCCTTGCTTGTACTCAGTGCACCATGCACACCCAGGCTACTGTTCTTAGGCAAGAGCTAATAACATGATATAGGCTATTGTAATGAGGTCTCTTGGCACATGAGCTTGGGCATCTTACGTTGTCTTAGGAAGATGCTTCTAAAGAAAATCTGTGTTATGTAAACGTATATACTTATATATGTATGTTTATTTATGTGAGTGTTTAGGCAGAGCACAAATTAATAATTTGAGTTAAGCAAACAGAAAGAAAAGAGTTGAGGACAGTGGCAAGATTCCTTATAACTAACTGTGATAAATACACCAGCCCAAGCTCTGCTGCACTGTGTTGCATTACAGTGTATGTATCTGTCTTGCCCATTTCTTATGCTGAGCCCATCAACACATTGTTTGAAGACTTTTATGTCATATATCCTGCACTGTGCTCTGACAGTATCTAGGCACTACAGAGCAAGTTAAGGATGGACTGACACTTCCAAGACAGTCCCTTGCTGTTAGTTTAGCTCTGTTTCACTTGAAAAATATCTTCAGAATGGCTGTTTCAGATAACAGACCTGTCTACTCTCACAAGTGACAGCTCCATCCCTTCCACTTCAGAAAACAGAGAGTATCATTAAAATGTTGACATTCACCAAACATTTGTTAAATTTATCATAGTATTTCCTGTTCTTTGTATAGGAATACCACAAAACGAAAACAATAAAGGTAAATACCAAGGTCTGGTAAACGTCAACATTTTAATGGAACCCACACTTTGAAGATCTCAGAACCAACCATTTGCTTATGAAAAATGTCATCACTTCTTTATTGTTCTAGTTGTTGAAAATTGGTAGACAGGTTTTATTAAAATTAGATTTGTCGTACCCCAAGGTGAGAGTCACCACATCTGTGGTCTCATTAGAGGACTTCTCTTCCTCCACAAACCCATCTATCAGAAGTGGTAGGAAAGAATTCAAGTAACAGAAGTCTATGTGCTGGCTTCTTTGGAAACTTGGTTCAATATTCACTGAAATCAGTGGAATTTTTTAATCAGGTCATTGTGCTCAGTTTTGGTTTTGCAGCCTCACTTCATAAGTGACAAGGCTATAAGCACTTTTTTCAAATTATTTCTAAGACACAAAAGAACTCTTAAGTAATAATGTGTCATTTTCAGATTGCACTAAATCCACAGGTGATTTATGACTAAAAATAAGCATTTAGGGGAATAAGAATATCAAAGTTTCCAAATCAGATCAGATGCATTCAGACTCTGAAAATGGCCACATGCATGTTAAGACATTATACTACATCATGTACTACAAGAGTGCAACCATAGAGTAATTTTCTTTTGTCCTTCTGTCACATTGAAAGAGCTCTTTGCTTGAAGTATACGTGCTTATTTCCTCCCAGGTTTTGTTGCTCTTCCAGTATAACCATGAAAGGTCTTATTGCCCACAAATGAACAAAGTATCTCATGCCCAGTTCTGGTTTTTCCCTGAAAGCAGATACAAAGCAGGTACAGGGCTCAGCCTCTCTCTCATTAGTCTGATGGCAAAATTCCCATTATTTGTCTTACCACTGGAAGAATTTTTTCTCTTGAGACTTAATTCACCAAAAATGTCATAGAGTCAACCAAAAGGATTTGTGAAGACTTCGTTTAATTTCTAAATTACATCAGGCAAAAATGGGGAAAAATTACAAAAGCATGGAAAAGTAAAAAACCCCATGGCTTTAATTTGGTTTTTTTCAAAATTATCTTGCTATGTATCCATCAACTTATTTTTTACAATGTTAAAAATCAGAAAACTACTTGATTCCTAGTTAACCGAAGTATGCTCATGAGAAAAGAAATCCTTAAAGCTTTTATTTATTTTTGCTTCTATAGAGTATTTTGGTCAGTCCAAAATTTCCTTTATACCAGATTTTTGTTTTGGCTAGTAAAGAAAAAGTATCAACCATTCAAGTATGCTTTTCATCTTCAGTTGTGAAGGACTGGGATTAAGACTGCATTATCCAAAATGCTAAAAACACTTTCTGTCACTGATCACTAATTAAGTAGCCCCTTATCAAAGGACATCGATTCACAGAGGAAAGGAAATCCCATCATTTAAAGGGCCAGAAGTCATTAAATATAAATGAGAAGATAACAGTAAGGCTATGTTCTCTTAGCATGCATCATATCCCACGGTGATTTTTTTACTTATAAAACATTAAACTGATTGCATACTGTTTTGCTCTGTATCACTCACAAGGACTGCTCTTGGGTAATGAAGTGTAATTAAGAGGAATCATGTATCTCTTCATTGAAAGCCAATAATTTCCTTTCCCATTAGTTACACTCTGGAAATACAGTGCTTTACAGAGGTAATCTTTACCATTGATTTAATTGAACCAGCTGTCTTCAGATGTTAGACCTGGGTACCAATGGCTAGATCATTTAGGTGTGCTTCTGCTTAGCTCAGAAGTTAAACAAATATAAACATATAATGATCCTTACCAATCATCAGGACTGGTTATTAGGCCCAATGCTAAAAAGCCATTCCTTCCTTTTTTTTTTTTCTTCCCCTGGGAAGTTTCTTTGCATTTGAATTTGCCAAAATGAGTGTAAATCAGATAACTTTCTTCACAGTTTTTCTTTCTTGCTTTCAACTACTGTGCTTTAGAAGTTAATGAAATATTAGTAGGATATGGAGATATATAATACCTAACTGCTGGCTTTCTGAGCAGTGAATATGTGCAGTACCAGTCTGTGATGTTGAGGAAGAGAGCACAGGAACTGAGGGAAGGTTGGTGCCCCCTCAGAAATGCAGCGACTTACATAGATGTGTTATTCTTTATGGCTGACTACTGACATCTCACTAAGGGTAATAATGATATGCTTCACACCTTGCTGGAAATTCACAGTCCTTTACTGTGAATTTCAGAAGCCCATTAATGATACACAGGTGAAATTCAATATAGGCATGCTAAAATAGAAGATAACCTAAAATTTTTAAAAAGTGAGTTTATGAAATTGAACATGCTCTGATTTCCATTTAGATTTGACAATTCTTTATCCTGGTCTTCTATTATGGAAAGTACCTTTGAGTGAAAGAGTTAATTCTCATATGCTCAAAAACTAATATGTGCAAAATGAGTGACTAACTGCCACTAAAATAATTTAATTACTGGACAGCATCAGCTCAGTTTCTTTCAATTTCTTTACCAACAGTTGACCACAATGCATTTCATCAGCAATATTGATACCTGCCTACAAGGAAGCACGAAAAGGGGCACAGAGACTGAGGAAACTGATCTGAAGGAGAAGATGATCTGGTTTACAAGTGGGTGAAACAAAAGAGAGATCGTTTGTTATACATGCATTCGCCTGGACTGCAGCTGGCTTTTCACAATGGGATATTAAAGCAAGCCATCTACTTTCATGTATGGATGGGATAGGTTCATGGGATGATTCATTCTTCATTCCTTCCAGAAAATTATCTATTCTGAAATCACCATGTCCTTGCAACATCTCTGCTCTGATCAACAAGGTGAGGCCAGGTTAGTGATGGAGGAAAGGAAGCATTAAACATGTAATCCTCCTAGATGGAGGATCCTCCTAGTGGGAGTGATAGCTGAAATGATTTTGAAAGGAAGTTGGCTTCGGTTTTGGGGTTTTTTTTAGTTTTTGTTTCATCCAGTCTAACTCAAGGTTAAATCTACCTATTTACTTCTTTTAGCTGCCTAGAATGACACAAGTTTACTGTAAACCTCACTTCAGCCCTATAGTTTCCTGTCAGTCAGCATTGCCACCACTGTGTTAATGATCATCAAATGTCAAGAGTCACTTTTGCCTTGAAAAAAGCTTGGAACACGAGAATGACTCAGTAAAGCTTGAAGCTTAGGGACAAACATGTAATTTATGTTACACAACAGAAGGAAGGTTACCTGTATAACACTTCCTCGATATGTGCGTGTACACACAGAGAAGAGAATTTGTTCTCCTTCAGTCACAATACACGTTTTTATATGTTAAAGACGGGGAACAGACGACTGTTTAACATTGCAAAGAACTATAAAAATGTTAGTGGCTCTCCTTTCATTTTCAGTCATCTAAAAAGTGTTTTAATGAAGTATTGCAAACTGAATTTGAAAAGTCATATGGTATTTTAAATAACTGTCAAAGAAACAGATTACTTTTAAATACTGTATTTTAGAGCTCACAGGAGACCTCAGGCAGTTTGTTATTAATTTCAACCTAATGCAAGTATTAGCAAGCTTACTGGATAAGGCTTCTACTTTCTGAAATGTCTTGACTCTCTAATGCTCATTATTAATTGTTCTAATAGATATAACTCAGCACAATTTATTGTATATGTCTGAACATTCTCTAGGAAATCAGGGTAATAGGGTCTCTGGCCATTAAAAATGCCCTGGACAACGTATTTTATTACTTCTAAGTTATCTTCTGTTTTGAAAATATAAACTCAAGGAACTCTTAGAAGAGCGGGATCATTAAGAGGGCAAAAATATCAGTGTGGCAAAACAATAACATTCTCTAGCTGCTAATAATCTCCAAACTGCTAGAAATTCTTCCTGTGGTCTGAGTTTTAGAAACCAAGGCAATGCTAATGATATTTTGTATCCTCAGGATCCTCAGTGGTCTCATTAGTACAAAATCATCTCAGGATAAATTCTCTGTGTAGCTGAAGGAGCAGTTTGGGACCTGGCTTCTGCAGTATCCCCCTGTGTAACGTGGGCACTGCCCTGGGAGCAGCAGGCTGGACACCCCAGTGCAAGTGCCAAGGAATGGAGCTCAGGGCAAGAGCCACAGTCATGATGAGCCTTACCCAGGTACGTGGCGCTGCCTGCTTCATGGCATGCCAACCCCAGCGGCTATAGGTGCGGATCAGCTGAACTCAGACTCTTGTAGACCAAGTATGCCCACCATTTTACAGTGTAGGAGAAGAGGTTTGATAGCTGCAGGTGCTAGCAATGTTAGCCAGATTTATTTATTGCATTAGGTGAGAGCAGCAACAGCAGTCATCTTACACCTCCATACCAGAGCCTTCTTGTGTCCTGTTCTGCCCTGTTTGCTCATAGTGCCACATCCTGGAGTTACACGAAGGCACTGCTAGATTAAGGAAAAAGTTGTTACCATTAGAGTTGACGGGAAAGCAAAGTTACCTGTTATAAGGTCCGTGGAGGATAGGAACCATCCTATCTATGATATTTCTTCCTAATTGTGGCAAGTCAGAAAAGCATGTTGCTTGTTAACCGTGGTGCTTTCTTGTGTGCAGGAGCTTTTCCTTTTCTTATGTTTGAACAGTTCCTAGTGCAGCGCAGTCATGATTCAGGACTGAGCTCTCACAAGCTACAGTAACAAAAGTAAGAAATAAATAATAAATATAGCAGTGCTCGCATCTCCCAAAAATACTGATTTTGGAAGCCACAATTAAAAAAAAATACATCGCATTTCGAGCACAATAAAACATGTATATTTTGTAAAACTTACAGTAATGTAAACCCCTTGTCAACCTTTGCCCTTCTGGCATTGCTGAATTTAGTAAGCCTAATCTTGAAGCATCTGGCTGACTTAAACCTCTCTTGTTTTATTCTTCAAAAATCCACTGATTTACATGATAGTTTGCCTTAGACAGGGCAGTCAGGCTTTGATATTTGATCCCCATGGGAGTGTTGATTAATAAGGGCTGAGAGGAAAAGTTATAACTGCAGAAAATGAGAGTAAATGAGAGTCCTTTGTAAATGGGAGCCCTGGGATCTGCTGTGATTTCAAATTATATTTCTGTGTGTGTGTGTGTGTGTGTGTGTGTGTGTGTGTGTGTAGTCAGTCCTTTAGCATGCCAAGAGCTCTTAGTGCACTTTAGAAAAGATGTTCTGAACATTGATAATCTGTAGAGCTAAACTATCTTGGTTCGAATAATTGTAGAAAAATAGTACCATCAGGGTATTACAAATGAAAAGGAAAAAAAATCAACATCAAAAACATCCTGTAAAAGCAGGAGGCTACAGAAAACAAAAGTGCTAGATATTACGGCTCACAACTATACAATTTCTTCCTAAAGGCATAATAAGAAAGAATTTATCCATTTACAAAGCAAGATCTGAATTTGGGGCATCAAGAAACGTGAGAAGTAAACTGGAGGCTTGACACTGGGCCAACCACCTGACCTCGTCGCTTTGGGCTGTTCCTGAGCAAACAGAAGCTTCTGCAGTGCCTATATTCCAATTTTGAAAGGGTCACTGTGTGGTCTAATAGCCTGGCTACACAAAGCATCTGACACTTTTTCATATGACCACACATGACCTTTCTTTATGTGGAAAGGCTATGAACCTACCCATTACTGCTAAAAACTAATAATCAGTTGTGTTACATGCATGTAACAAAACCTCCACTAAAATTTATTGATAAATGTTTGTGACATATACAATCAAAATTTTAAAAGTCTGTGGAAACTGGAATTGCAATAATCTCAAATTTTGCTGGTGACCTTCACCGAACTGATTGTAATTTGGGAATACTGGGAAATCCATTGAGGCAACATTTTGCAACCAGCCAAATGTTGAATGCTGGTTATGATTTTCAAGGCGTATGATTAGCTTAATATTTTTATTTTATTTTACCTCTGATTAGTTGTACATGGAATATTAAAGCTGGCATTTTGCAGTCAGTATAGCTAGGGGTATTTAAATCAGAACATAGATCTCTCTTCTAAGTATAAGTAAGAAGGGCAGATACTTAACAGTTTTGAAACATATGGTTAATAGGCCTATATTTTTGACTTATAGCTCTATGATTATATTTTATTTTTCTGTTTGTAGATATTGGGAAATGAATCTTCAGATGGTCCTTAATTATTTTGAATTCAGCTAATGAGATATGCTGCTGAAGTCCAAAGTCTAGGCTCGTGATAAACAAAAGCTAAAAGAAGGAAATATAGCATTCTTATTTTCTTTCTGAATGTTATTCTGATTAAAAAAAAAAAAAGTTTCCTAACTACTGAGCAAATATTTTTAAATTATTTTTCTACATCTCCAAAATTTCATTGTTGTGCTCTGTGCTCTGTGCTGGGTTTTTGAGAGACCTCAGCTCTCGTTTCCACCAGAGCAATTGGTATGATTTGGGGGACAAAAAAAAGGTGAAATAGCTCAGTCTATTATGAAGAGGCTGACCAGAAGTGGCCAGCTGTCAGAACCAGCACAGCCCCTCTGACCGGCTGCTCAGCATCTGTACGGTATTTCTCCTCACTATCCTGCAAGGTAGGGAAACGAGCCCACCTGTCCACCTCATTTCTCAGGTCAGGAGCAAAGGACAGGAAAGGATCAGGGGGAGGCTGCGTTTCAGGTTGAGCACCCATCCGGGGTTACACAGTGGGAGTAGACCCTTTTCCAATGAGATGAGGCTGGCCACGCGCTTGAGCCGCAGTGGCCCCAGGGCAAGGAAGATTGGAGGGCCTGCCCACTTGCCATCGCACTCTGCAGCATCTTGCTGGCTTGGCAGACTCTAGAAAGAAGTTCCAAATATCACCGCAGCCAGGGGCATCTCTAATGCCACCACTGTGACTGGGGAATAGGGTATGGGACTGCAAGAGGCAGATGGTTTGGAGGAGAGGAGGGATGATGCCTTTATCAGTTTTCCTCTCCTCCTGCCCCCAGGAAAGGCGCACCCAGCAGATAAAATAAGTATCTCAGCCATACTGCAGGTAAAGGCTGACAGAAACACAAGATGGCACATGCTTAAGGCTGGTATCCTGGCCGTTGAACCATACATCTTCTGTACTCAGAGTGCTGCGCTTGGAACAACTTACTTTTTCAAGTTCATTTAATGAAGCTGGGATCTTATGGACCATGCTTTCTGCTTGTGCTTAGCAAATGCTGCATCCTGTCATGGACACAAGGCATCCTTTGTGACCAGCAATCTGCGTACGCCTCTAGCAAAAAGCTGTCATTTGGAGATTAAAATAAACACCCGTTTACATACTGTAATATTTCTTTTCTATGTATGTTTTAAAGGGTACAAGGAAAACATGGAATCCAGGCAGCTTTGCAGCTAACACTCATTTCACTATAGCAGGTTTGCTCTTACTTTGGCCAATGTTTGGACTTCCCCTGATTGTTTTCCACCTCTGTGAGGGGTTCCTGGCCTTTCTTGCATGTTGTTTGTGCTACTCCTGGGGATTCTGTGGAAAGACAGGTTGAGAGAGACAACAGGAAAAACGGGGTTGTTTTTTTGGTGTTGGTACTCTCCAAAGGAAAACCAACAAGAAAGGGAGGAAGGTAACACAGGACTTGGCAGAGAGCCAACACATGGAAGTGCTGCAGCAGGTTGAACATTTTATTTCTTTTGCCCATTTCAAATATTCCTGTTTTAGTCTGAGCTGTACCAGCTGTACAAGCCCTTATTCACAAATGAGCCACTTATACAAGGCATCCCAGTAAAATTTCATGTTTTCTGTTGTGCACAGAAGTCCTGTTGAGCTCTTCACTTCAGGATCTCATCTTCTTCATCCTGTTATCCTTGACACTGGAATTGCTCATTCTATATCAAAGAGTTTCAGGACAGCTGCTCAGCCTCACAGAAGACACCAAATGCTCAATGTGATAGTCACTGCTCAGGCGTTACTGATTCCTACTATGGTGCATGAACTACTTTATACTGACAACAGTGGTCTGATCTCTGAAGTCATCATCTGTGTCATTTGTCCTATGTTTGGTGGCATTGCTGAGGATCATCACTCTTTAACTTCCCACCACCAGTCCTCCTTGTCCCTGAGCACTCTCCTTCTGTGTGCATGCCCCTTTCCTTAATGCCCCACAGCCTTCTGGAACCTCAGCAGACACAGGGCAGAGGGACGACTTTTGTTTGTCCAAATGGGTACCTTCTACCAGAGTGAGAAATTCAAGTTTTTGGTAACCAGCTTGTTTCCTGTAGCTTCTGACTTTTAAAGGAGTCATCGCATTCCCTCTGGGTTGAATGCATGGGTAGTTCTCATCCAGGCTGGTAATATAAGCAATTCCTGGTGCTGGGTCTATTCAGAGATTTTGGCCTGAGCTGTGTTCCCTTTTCAACACCTAAATAATAGGAAAGAAGGATAATATATTGTTATGTATAAATTACCTTAGAAAGACATATGGTTCGACCTTGATTTAAACAAGCTGTACTAATAATATAAGAAGGGGGAGAGTGGGGGTTGACACGATTTCCAGCAAGGTACTTAGAGAGCTGTTTGAAGAGACTTTACAATAATTAAAACAGAGCATAGGTTATGTTAAAGTAAATTAAGTCAATTTAGTTCATCATCATTTTTACAGTGTTGCAAATTAACATAACAATCACAACTATAGTTGTCACTGACTTGAGCAGCAGCAGTTAATCATTGCAATTAATCATCATTAATACATAATTCATAATGATCAATCATGCTTGACTCTAGGATCGTAGTGGTCTTATATTAAATACTATATAAATATAAAAGGGCATTAATAACTGTCAAAAAGCTAGGAAAATCAGGCCCCCATTTTCCATTTTGATGTACTGTTATGAGCTACCACTGCCACGTGTCTGAGTTTGTTAGTATTTTTTTAGTTTGAATGAACCTTGACAGGTGACAAGTAAGATTGCAGCTCATATATGCAAATTGCATAAATGTCCCATATTTGTCTAAGATAGCTGTTGTACACCTCACGGATCTGGTAAGTCACTCAGGAAGAACTCTTTTGCTCAGAATCGAACTGGTGCTTTGGCTCGGCAATTCTTATTTCTCTCCCCATGGCACGCTGAACAACACAAAAAGTAACCTTGGGTTTTCAAGAGCAGCTCTCAGGTCCACCTCAGCCACTATTCTCAAAGTTTGTCAAGGCAGGGTTGCCTCCAAGGTGGACACTGAGCTGTGGTTTATACCTATTGCAATACTGATGTCCAGGAGCACAAGTATCTCTGAAAAGTAATTTTTCAGGCTGCCTATATGGCTTTACAGGCTGCAAGTATTCTGTTGCCTGTATTCTAGAAGCCCATGCTGTGGACCGTGTTTTGGTTCGGTTTTTAAATGATTTCTCTCTTTATGTGCTCCTCTACTCTGCAAACAGAACAGCAATGACATAAATTAGGTACTTTTTCAGAAAGCTTTGGAGTACTACTTTTCAAGTTAAATCTCCCTAGACATTTTAATGAGTCCTCTTTGCACAGAAAATTAAGCATGGTTCAGACATATACTGCACCCCAAAACAAATCAATTTATTTTAAATGGAAGGCTATCTTAGAGGGTTTTTTTTCCTTGAAGAGTGAAAAGCAAATACATATTTCAATTTAAATTAATTTTAAATATTTTAGTTTGCTTTAAGGAAAACAAGAGAGAACACAGCATGCCTATCCATAATGAACTGCAGTAATACTTAGTTCAAAATGACTGTTGTTTCCGCATACAGCAGTGCTCAGAGAAAGCCAAAAATTCAATACAAACAAAAAGCATTAAAGTTTGACAGCCACGTGATTTCTGGGCAGAGGGTAAGGACCCACTGGAGAAGCTGCTAAGTGTCCTGGTACAGCAAAGGATGTTTAAAAGCAAGTGCTTTTTTCTTAACCAAACAAAATATTTCAAAAGCAGCAAACCCCTTTTAAATTCCTCCATGAAATGAAAGTCTCTTCAAGGGTAGTTTGGCAGAATTAAACTATTAATTTGTCAGATTTCAGCAGCGTCTGATCTCTGAATAGCATGCATACCATTTTATGCCTGAAGGACAAACAGAGCCATGTGACTCCTGCAAGTGGGTAGATGTCCTCAGAGCAAGCTTAGAGCAGCAGGTAAAATCATGCTGTATCTGCCTCAAAACAGGCCAGGCAACAGGGAGCCATCCGCTGTCACATACTGAATTCAAAATTAGTCCTCCAACCGCAGGTATAATTTCAATCTTGTTTTCTACCCAGGAAAGTTCCCCCTCCCCCTTGTTTTTTTTTTATCTTGACAATAATCTTTTGCCTGAGTTTAAGGATCCTTCATGAAACTGTTATTTTCATCATGCTGCAGTACCTGTCTTCTGGGAAATCACTCCTTGCACTGCCAAGGACACGACTTCGCGTTTCAGCTTCAGTCCAGTCCTTGGCCGTGTGTCTCTCCTCTCCTGTTGATGACACTCTCACCTTCTGCGACTGCCACGCTCAGAGCAGATGCTACCAGAGCAAATAATCTCTCCATGTACTGTAACCGTGCAAAAACCCTGAAATATGAGGCTACCAGTAATGTGGAAGAGCTGGGAACAAGACTGTGATGTGCACCTTGGTTCTGAGCCCTTGCAGGTAGCTATTAGTTGATTAAAATAGGACCGTGCTACCTTCCTCCCCCTGCATGTTCTCACTGTTTAACTGTGATAAAATGATTTATTACCTAAATTAAATTAAGAATAGATTCCATCTTTGTCCTCTAATTTTTGCTCAGAATGACACAGGGAGCTGGAGGGAGGTGGGCAGAAAAAGCTTGGAAAATAATGTTGTTATTAAAAAAATATTTTAAGTGTCTCTCTTCCGAAAAACTAATCACTCCAAAAGTTTTCAGCAAAAAAGTAGGCTTGAAATGACCTGAGATAAAACAAGTTCATATTAGGAAGAAGATTTTCATAAAAGATCGTGTGAGGAATTAGGAGATTGCATCCATCACAGGGGTTTCTTTATAAGGAAGAAAAAAAATAACTTGACTGTCAAATCTTCAACTTTAAATTTTCAGACCCTGGCCCCTGAGAGAGGAATAGTATGCCAAACACCTTGACTCCTTGAAGAAAGCGTGGGAGGAGTGGGGCAACTCAGGGCTGGATCCAGACCAGCTGAACTGCAAGCAGGGAGGGCTGCTAGGGAGGTTGTGAAGGAAACCTGCTTCAGCAGTGGGTAAGTACTCTTTCTGTCAGTTTGGAGGTTCACTTGGGACTGCAGAGAGGCCCCTTTGTCCAGCTGGGGTCCGCAGCCTGAAGGAAATCACGAAAAACTTTTTTTTTTTGTTCTGTTGGTAATGAGGGACTGAGCAAGGTTCACTGCTCTGATTGAGGAGAACAGCAGCAGCAGATGTACGCAGGTGCGAGCCTCAGTGCTTAGGGGATTCAAGGTTATGGAGAGCGTAGTTCCCTTCAGGTTGAAGCGGTAGCTGTTGTGAATTGCAGTTTTGGACTGAGAGGCAAACGCTCTCTGTAACCCCTCTTTGCAATGCTAAGTCTTTTATTGTGTCCAGCTCTTTATCACTCAGTTCTCACAGATTCGAGGTGAAGAGGACAGAAGCTCTTTCTAGGCACAATTTTTTCTGTCTTGTTTATTTATATCAGTCACTCTTGATCAACTATTGCTACCCAGGTACAAAGTACAGAGTGAAGGACTCATCCAGATTGGTGTTTTCAAGAATACTGGATTATAAATAATAACTTGTGTATGCGTTTACCCTGTTTGAGGTGGTTGGTTAGAAAACTAGTTGGTTTTTGAAATGCAGTGAGCCTATACATTTTTCAGGATGCTACTGTAAAAAAGGGTTAGGTGGAGCTTTAAAAAGTCAGCCAAATTATTTCTCCTAAAGGCTTTCTCTTTGTGTGAGCTCCCAAATATAACAATTTATCAACTGATTACCCTTCTGTTGTATGTTCCATTGCAGCCCTGTGAGTCTCATAAGTAGAACTGTGATTCTTTTAGTGGCAGATTGAGAACAGAGAGATGAAAATATTTTTGTATAAACGTAATAAAACTTCATAACATACAGTGGCTGGGTGTCCTAAATAAAAAGATAATAAAAATAAGAAACATGTATAAAATTAAAATTTTAGATATATTTGAATTTTCACCTCTAGAAAGTCAGTGCTTAACTTGGAAATATACAAACCAATTAATGTGTATGTGAATGGGTTACATTGTCACATTGACATGTTGTTGCAGTCATGAGGAATGTGTTATGATATATTCTTCTATTCCTCACTCCATTTAGGAGTGCACACAAATTATTGCAAATCCCAACAATGATAAATTAATTTGCATATTACATGCATAAGAAGCTGCAGGCATTTATATAGGTAATATGGCTATATCTACACACAAAACAGAATATGAATAGTTATTTTTCAGTCTTTGTTAAAATTTTGGTTAAAATCTTAGCTCTTCAAACTGAGAGCTCTTGATAGTCAGTTACAAATGAGAACTCTGAAAATCTGTACTCCTGTGAATTCTGTGTATTTCCTGTGTGTCCCCCTGCTTGGGTATATCAAAAGACAATTTTTCCCAGATGCCAGCCTGCTGTGGGTTTTTTCATACCTTGTACTGCACAGGCGCCCTGTGTAATCTATGCATTTCACTGATGTTACATGGAGATTCAATTATCTGAAAATGTAGTCCAAGGTCTGGTCTTCAAAACTGCAGATGCATTTTACCCAGACACACTTATCAGTCAATACTGATTAATTTTTACTTGACAAGGTTCAGGTGCTTGGGGGGAAAACAGTGTGGAGAGCATGTGAGTAACTTCAACAGGAAAACATTGTGTTTCAGTATTCATGTTGTATGCAAACTACCTTTGTCCTGAGGACCTCTCTCCTTTCTCTTGTCCACAACTCTAATTGAGTTACAACCCTAATGATGTCTACTCTCACACACATCCATTTTGGGTTCTTGGGGTTTTGTTTGTTTTGTTTTGTTTTGTTTTTTATTAGGGAGATATGGCAGTAGCTAGTCACTTTCCCCTTGCATGCTCTTTATCATCTTAGTCGCATCTCCAGACCCATGACAGACGTTGAGTGAGAGTGACCTGCAATGTCTATATAAAAGCTGCGGTACAGCATGGTCTAGATTTTTTTATCATTATTATTATTGTTTTATTATTACTATTAATTTTGCAAAAAGCCTTCTTTGCTGTTGGGTCCCTGCTTTGGCAATGCAAGCTGAAAAACTTCCATAGATGTAGAGCAGGAATGCTAAATTCTTTGTGTTACTGCAAAAATGGGGAGGGGTGAAGGAAGCATAGACAGCGTCTTTGTTATTGAACCAAGGTGTAAAAGTAGTGGTTTTCTGTGCTATTGTGTTCATGTCAAGGACCATCAGCTGTGGTATCCCAGCATCAGTGTGAGTTTGTGTCTGCAGCCTCTTGAGAAATGCCACCACTGTGGGGCCTAGCGAGGCTAGCGTGGGTCGACGAGGGCTCTCAGGAAACAGGCACCAGAGCTCCTTAAGAGCTTCCCTGCATAACCCCTATAGCCCCATCTGGTTGATGCTCAGGACTGCTGCTGAGACTTTGGATCCAGAATGATGAGCGCGCTCATTTTTTCCCTTCCTGTGCCCACAAAGAGGTCACCATTGCTGTGCCCGGACCTCCTTCCACACTCAAGCCCGGTTTAAATTGCCATTTCATTACATTATTTGAAGAGCAAGACACCATCACAGCTCAAGACCTTACAAGTAACTATACCTTGGACACCATTAGAGATAACCTCAGTTATCAGTCATCTGGGCTGATGCGGGTTAGTGACGAATGACAATTTCTAAATACTTCTTTATTTCAAGGAGGCTGGATGATTTTTGTTTATAGATGAATAGCAATAATGAAGGTTTTTGACATCTGCCATTGCTGCGGCATATGTTTCCAAGCACTTCTTGCTATACGTGTTGTGAATACAACTCGTTATGGCAAAATGTATTTCCTCCATCCAAATGTGATTTGAGGGTACCTTTTAATTTCATCTAATTCTTTTTGCTATAAAAAGTCAAATAACAGCATACAACTTACCTTCCATACCACACTCCATTTAAATTCCCTTACAGGCTACCAGTTTATGAGTAATTTTTCCATTTAAATCTTGTAATGTAATGATTTACAAAAAAGCCTTTCCATTCTTTTTACAGCTCAGAACAGGTTTAAAAACTAAAAGATCAGGTTCACATAATATCCATGAATTAATTCAATGAAGTTTTGTGCTATATGTCAGTATTTTAAGGTTGGTTTATTCTATATTCCCAAATTTATGCACATTAATAGTCATGTTTTGTCACATAATTTATGGTTCTCCATTACCACATTTTGCTTTTAGCCTAATTTATTATCCCTACTTTTAACACTGTGTGTTACTTTGTGTAAAAATGCTCTCACCCGGACCCTTACCAAACACCTTTTCCCTCTGGGTCTCACGCTACCTGGACAGAAGGGTTAGATGATTTGGTTCAGAAAATCTTTTTACGGACTAGAGAGGTTAAAAATATTTTGCTTAATTTCTGCTCGAGTAGGCTTCTAATTTTTAAAGACATTCGGAGCTGGCAGAACACACTATACTGACAGGGTCTGAGGTTGCAGTCATCATCTATGCAAGCAAGACTGCACGTGGCAGCAGAGCAAATTTTGGGTGAAGATTTGTCAGCTCCTCTTTCATCTGAATGTGTCATGTAGTCCCATTAAAAACAAAAAATATGGGCCAGAATCTGCACCTTTTTTCACACTACAACTCTTCTTCCTAAATTATCTTCTTTACCCTGGTAATCTCCTCTACTTTCAAATTATATGAAGTACTACCCAGCATGGGAAACAGCGGCAGAACTAAGTTGTCTCATGCAAAAGACCAGATTTCTTAAATGTGTTTATGTACCAAATGATTCAGGCAGAAACCACTGAGGCCTAAGCACTTGGGCACTCACCATGTTTCTGAGTCCAGACAAGTCCAAAAACACTGCACTAAGGCCCTCCCTAGACCCATCACTAGTCATGCTGAACTTCATGACCACTAATCTAAGTGTGTAACCCCCCTCCATTTTTTTTCTTAGGATAATCTGAGGATGCTGGCACAGATCTTCAACTCGCCTTCCTTTTCTAAAGTTTTCCAGTGACAGTGAAATCAGTAAAATAAATCACAAGGAAAGTGATACTGCTAATTCTCTCTTCTTTTTCCTAAACATATTTATCATTGTATTTTCTCCTCATAATAACATCTCACAGAGTAACTATACTTAAACAGAAGTATGTAAATATTCTTCACACTATTATGAGTTTGGAAATGGGGAACTTCTGCTAATCATATCCTCATTCTGAACTTAGTTTCTTCTAATCTGTTGTGTATGTTGCTATTCCACAGAAAATATTTAAGTAAATTTAGATTGTAAAAAACCTAATCTCATCCATTTATGGGGCATATAGTGTTTTCAGATGTTCGTTTTAAGTTCTTTAGTGGGTTTTTTTCAAAATCATGTTATGAAAAGACATAGAAGAGTACTTGTAGCAAAGAGTTGGTTAAGATAGGTTAAAAGCAGTTTTTCCTTTGCCATAGCCAGATTTAAATGTTAATTGAAATTAATATGAAGAGAAGACCTTATTTTTAGATCCAAAGCAACAAAATCCTGGTAGTTGTCGTTTCACATTGAGTGCAATTGTAAGACTCTCCAGTCTCAGAGGTACTAAATAGCAACTTGATATGGCTCTACTTCATGTTGTAGGTACTGAATCATCACGAAAATCAAGCTCTTAAATTTCATCTTTCATTTTCTTTCCTTTTTTGGTAGCAGGATTTTGTGGGCTTTGTTCCTAGATACTAATTCCAAAGTTAGATGCAGCTCATTTTGCATTTCATAGTTTAGAAGTTCTTACGGATTATTTGTTTCCATAAAGATTGATATAGCAAGAGAAAATGCTACTTTCTCATTGAGATTTGTACCTTATACATGCTAACAGATTCTATAGTTGAACTCTACGACCTATTTATCTTCCTGAAAGAAACAGAAATGACTTTGTCACAAGCTGCAGAACGTAGGCAGGACTGCACAATGCTCAGTCCCTACTGCATTCTGAACAGTGATATATTTTAGCATCTAATATTTATGTTCATTTCAACATGTATGGTCATTTTTCATCTGCACTGCCCTTGGTGATGATAGAAATTAGTTTTATTATGGCTTCCTTTAAAGGACATCCAGGGTTGGAGAAAAGACAGGGAGGGGGAAAGTCGTCTGGAGGCATGGGCTCCAAATTGATATGTCAGGAAAGTATATCCATGGATTTTTTGTTGTAGTGATCCATAATTCTCTCTTGTATTATACACTTATAAATTACCTTTTTTTATGGTATGTCATTTAACTACACGGGTCTTTGTATCAAAACTAGTATTTCAAGCCCACGCTGAAACCGTCAGTGCTGTGGAGGTCAACCTGGAAAAACAAAATGGATGGTAATCTCAACAAGCAAAGTCTTCCCTTCCATCAGACATGGGCACAGACATGACTGCTACAAGTCCATGGAAAGTCCTCGTGGCGGCATTTGTTTCTATTATGTGGGACGAGGCTGACACCGCTATCTGTCACTCACTGCGTTCTGCGGGTTTTGTGTTTATGCTGCGTCTCACTTTTTTTCCCCGAGATGGCCTCCCTCTAGACTGCTGCATTTTAAATCTTGGCAGTCAGGTGCTATTTTTCCTGTGTCTAGCCTGTCAGCCTGGATCTTTATAAAACCTCCAGCAGGCCCTTTTCTCCTCCCCACTTCCAGAAGGGAGGCATTTTAAGTAAGCCAAGGTTCACTATGTGACAGGAAACAGATGAAATAATAAAGCATCCTTCCATGCCATATAAAGTTGTGGTAAAGGTGTAGTGAAGGAAAGGGTAATTACAGGGAGAAAAAATGTTCTGTATTGCCTAATCTTGTTCAACATTCAACTTGCTAAAAAAAATAACCTAAATTATACTATAGCTGCAAAATTTTTGTAAGACTGGCTCTAATTATCCAACATTTACTTGGCCAAATTGACAAAATCTATTAAATATATATGAAAACATTTTGCAATATACAGATAATAACCTTGCCCTTTAGACCTGTCGTTGCAGAGATAATGATTTGGGGGTTGCTAAACATTTCATTTATGTTTCAAACTTCGGCAAGCTGTTTTTCTTCTGAGAATGAGCTTGTGAGTGTCAGTAGTGTCTCTACATCTCATTACAGGGAAGGAAAAGAGGCAGGCAAGCACAAAGTATATAAGCTAAAGCTGTTTAAAGAGGAGGTGAATGGGGGAGTGAGCTGAGTGACTGATAGAAATTCCAGGACTTCCAAATAAATTGACAGAAATGCAGGCTTGCTGTCTGAAGACAAATGTGTTATTCAGAGTCTTCTGGAGTTCAGAACTTAAACCTGACACCACTTCCCACTGTGGCCTTCAACGATTTGCCTGATTTCCTCTTTTTCCCCATCTGCAGTTGGGGAAACTAATACTTCTTTGCCGGTGTCATGCTACTCTCGAGTCATTTACAAAAAGCTATCTGCACAGAACGTGGGTCTCAAGGATAACCTTTAACTAACAGAGTAGTTACACGATAGCTATCAATAGATCACAAAGCATTTTCCAGAAGAATTACATGTCATAACACCCCGAAAAGAGGGGAGCTAGATGAACAAAGTCACTAAATGAAATTTTTGCAGTAGTTTTCTTGTTGTCTTTTGTCCTCCCCCTTGAGGGATTTTATAACCTGGATGATTTCAGTCCAAGCCCCTAAATGTTGCATTAGCTCCGTGAGGGAGATGTAGTCTAGGAGCAATATAGATGCAGAACCAAGCTGCAAAGGTGAGAAAACCAAGAATATTTTAAGCCATCTTTGCTGCCAAAGGACACTTTACACTGGAAGCTGTGCACTAAATCTCTAGAGCTTTTGTTCAATATGTGTTGCAGGATATTTTTTCTCTCCTTTTCCTTCAGCTATGCTGGATACATAAGGGTCATTTTGGAAGCAAAAATTCTTAGTATGTGTAATGTAGCTGCTTTATTTGGGAAAGACTGGCACAAAATTCTTGCATTTGAGTATATTAAAAGTAAGTCATTTGCCCCTTCCAGCACTGATTAGTAGGAAAGTCTGCAGCTGACCTTGCCTGGTCTCCAGGACTATATGGTTTATCACTGCTCCTTCAGCCCTGCCTAGGCTTTCTAAATCATGATACACAGAAAGAACTGATGCAGGGCCTGTCAGTGCTGCTTCTCACAAACTGACTGTTTGCAAAAGCACCATAGTAGAAATTCAAAGACCAAAAGTAGGTAAGAAACTAGAAAAATGCTCTAAGTAACAATTCCCTGTGAGGGCATGGGGGGAAGTAGCGCTAGGGAGGAACCCATATGACCAGGTGTTTGCTACAGTGCTCGAATAGGACATAATTTATGCTAGGATTGACAGCATTTCTTTCTGTTGTAGAGAAAAGTTCAGATTTACACTGCCAAGCTATCTGGCAGAAACTGTGTGAGAGCAAGGGGGCTTTTTGCAGGAGCAGCATGGTTTTGGGGGTGCTGGTGAGTTATTGAGGTATAGACAGAGATTAGGAATGTTGCCAGGAGGCCAGTGAGAGTCCCGGGCAGTTGCTTTCAGTACAGACAGGACATGATTGACTCCAGGCTTATTTTTACAACTTCACAGCACGCTGTGAAATACTTCTTTGTGTATACCTCAGCTATCGCTGCTTCTGAAAAGCCCAGGCAGAAAGGAGGATTGCAGCGCTTTGCGACTGCCATAGCATCTTCTGTTGTTTCCCAGCTGCTGCATGGAGGAGAAAATGCTCTCTGGTGCTGCCCTGCCCTGCAGGCAGAGGCTCTGAGGAGGGATGAGTTCAGCCAGGTGCGAGTGCAGAGGTCAGGCCTGAAATTTCTGCACATACGGGTAAAATGTTATCAGCAGCAGACCCTCCTTGTGCATTGCAAATTGCTCGTCTGGACGAGTGCCTCCCAAGCCCATGGGGAAGACTGGGGTGAAAGATGCTGTCTTCTGTGAAGGTGTACCAGAGTGTAGACTGCAAGCCAGATTTGAAAATACAAGGTGCAGTGTCTTAGGGCATGCCCTTCAGCAAAATGAACATGAGATGTTCAAGAAATGCAGAGCACCTGTCTCTGTAGTGAGAGCTGTGGTACCGTGCATTGTATCTCAGTAGAAGAAAATGGCAATCCAGGTGACATATTTGACCACTGTCATCTTTACATCATTCCTAATTTTCTTCAGATATTCTTCAGATCTTATTTTATTTTTGTGTAATGAGGTCAACTAATTGTATTCTCTGAATTCAGCCAAACAAATTCTCACCCAATATTAAATCCTGATGCTGGGGGAATTTAAATTAAGGTTATTATGTATGTGTTTAGGGACTGTATTTTGAAATAAGTAACCCAAATGAGGTACAGGAAAGCCTTGTATAGGAAGGATGCAAATACGTGGAGTCAGCCTCCAGCTCTGAAGTAACATATGTTTGGTTTTCCCTGTCAAGGAGACTTTTCCCCCAGTATGCCATGTTTTTGTTGCTGTCCCCTTCTGATTGACAGAAGCAGGAAGTTTTACCTCTAAAGTGAAATTTCTGGGACTTGTTGCATTTTCCTCTCCTTTGCATTAGGAAAATAATTAAGCATTGATGAATATTCCTCTTAAAATTCTTCCTGAAGCAATGGCATATCTTCCAGATAAATTTAACTGTCCACATAATATCTGCAGTGGCATTTGGCAGGAAGGTTAAATGCAATAAAGTCCTCCTGAAATTTTCACAGGGAAGCCCACTTTGTGATCTAGTAAGCAAAAAGATTTTCATTTAGTATAAAATCTCAGTCAGCCTTCAACAACAGAATGATACCACATGCATGTACTGGCTATTCTGTGAAGCAGTCCCAGCAATGGCACATGCAGTGTAACCTGTTAAACTTGTAGAAAACATATTTGGTTTTGCACCTGGATCTCAACTTGTATTCTATTAAAATACCAGTACAGCTTATTCTACTTAGTAGGAAGGAATAATAATAATAACAGCAACAACAACAACAACAACAATAATAATAATAATTTAAAATGGGTAATCAGTAAAAGTTAATGATCAGATGTTGAACAAATCAATGTGGAAAGGCCTTTGGGGCAAGGAGGACAAGGATGAAAATTAAGACTGGAAATATAAGTAAAAAGGAGGACAAAACACATAAAGAAGGCACTAGAAGAAGGGAAGCATCATGCAACTTTAGAGAGATATGCAGCAAGGCAGAATCAGAAAACCAGAGGGGTTGAAATAATAAAGAACAGGAAGGGTATGAGACAAACTAGTAATGCTAATATGGCATGGAAGGAGAAAAAGAAGTCTAATATGAAATAAGGCCTAGAAGAAAATGAGATATCTAAGTGTATCAAAGAGATGATAAAGAATTATAAGAGAAATGAAATATTGAAGTGAGCTGTAGGAAGTAAGAGGATAAACAAAATGCAGAAACAGTATGAAGGTTTGAAAGATTTTTTTATGTCTTCCTCCTTATTAAGCCTCATCATTAACAGGAACAATGTTTTGTCTTATTTATAGCATCAATATACTGCTGCTGTAAAATATTCTCTAATACTATATCATCAGCAGCAACTATACGTAAAGTTGAAAGCTTCAGCAGATCAGTGTAAGGTAAAGCCTCAATCAGCCATTGCTGTCTCTCATTTCCAATGACACTGATCCCTTGGACTTTGGCAGGTCAGTGCTGCACTGCTGAAAGGCTTTTGAGTATCTCCAGCACCTTCGTTAGGCAACTGTGCAGAGCAGGCAACCAAAGAGTGAATGAGAAGAAACCTGTTGTGGTAATGACTGATGTGGAGGAGGACAGGAAAGCAGACAACTGGAGAACCCACATTTGTGGTTCAGTGTTGAAAAAATTGGGATTGATACTATAAATTAAAAAATAATAATGAAAGAGGACTATGGCTAATACAGGAAAGAGGAAAGGGTAGAATGTGGGGGTGGAAACATTTTGAATAACAGGAATAAGGTATGAATGCAGAAAATAGATATCATATGTAAATGAGCCTTTTGAAATAAGAACCAGGAGTAAGATAAGTACTGACATACACTGATGTCAGTTTTGACATTAATAATGATTAGTGTGAGTTGATAATTGATGACAAGGAGCTACAGCCAGAGCAGAAACTGTCTGCACCAGTCCTGTGACACTACTACTTAACTCAATTAGTTCAAATTACAGAAATGTAGCTGAATAAGCAATATTATGAACTGTGACTCACATAAGCATTTCACTCTGGGAAGGTAATTCAGAATCTACTAACTAGAAGCTAATAGCCAGCAGAGGCACATGCACAATTTATGACTTTCATTTAAAGGGGACTGCTTACCACAAAACAGCTAAAATGAGACTACTGAAGTCTGTTTTAACACCTTTCCAGACACTAGAGAGGAAAATATCTGTTAAATGAAAATCATCATTCCAAGCTGTGAAACTCATGTGTTTCACTATTAATTTTGACAAAAATAGATGCAGCATCACTGACACAGATACTTCCTTATATCAGAAAGGTGTCTTTAGCTTTTCTTCAAACATCAGCTGAGCTGTAGTTCAAAAGAGGTAATATCAGAAGCATAAACAATATTTCTAAGTGCCTGTGGTCTCATTTAACCACTTGCATTGGCTACCAGGTTCAACTTTCCTACTACATTGATCCAGGAGGCGTTTCCTCTGACTCTCACAGCTGTGACCTAGAGCAGAGTCAGGTCAATTGAGTCTAGTGGTGGAAACATTAATACATCACTGAGAGCTTTCTCTGAAAAACTTCTTCAAAACTTACCTCAGAAGAAAAAAGATTACACTCCTTACCCACTAACAAGCTCATGCTTATAATTGCCATCTTATGTTCACAAGCTATACCAATCACCTGTCTTAAAACAGGATGAGTTTTTCTCATCACCATGTCATCTATCATACATATCCAGTCTGAGAAAGTCATTGCTCCTACAGTCATCAAGGAACATGTACACTTCTTATTTTCCCTTCATATTCTTGACTCTACATTGCTAGGGCTTGGGGCATCTTGGGTCGGGCAGACAGAGTGTTGTTGAGCTGTGGGGCTTTTGCCTTGAGCTCTTTTCTCATTGACTATTTCCCAAGCTTTCCCTCACAGTGCCATTTGTGCATGTCGCGTGTAAGAAGATATCTTCAGGTTTAATAATGTGATAGTCTGAGCCTTGAGCTTTCACAAATAGATCTGTTGAGCAGTACACAATGCTGAGAGAGAATCAGATTGTCCTCAGAACATCTGCTAGATGTGGCACACCCTGGAGCATACAGTCACATTGATCCCATTGATTAACTGGACAGCAGCAAGTCCAAGTAGGTGGCATTCGAGCATGTAGCATTTTCTGCAGCCCACTTTTTCCTCAACTTACACTCATTCTTGTGCTTAAAAATGTAATCCTTGCTTTGAATACATACCTGAAATGATGACAGCATAATCTTTTTTGTTTTCAAGGATGAAAGACTAATACTGTTTTAAAATACCCCCACACATGAAAAACTAATGTCACAGGTGCGCTTCTTCTCATTTAATAACTTCTTTCCAGGGTCTCTTTCTTATAGGAATTGCAGCTGATGTGGCATTATCTCATTTTGAAGTACCTGCTCAGAAAGTCTCCTCAGTGTAGTCTTTCTGCCTTGCCATTATCTTAGCAACAAAGATCAGGTTAAAAATGCCTATAAATCTTCTGTAGAATATAACAAAATATGTGTTTCGAATCTAGGTTCAGGTCAGAAAAATTTCCAGAGCTAGGCATCTAAACGTATGCAATGAATCAGGCCTAAACTACCAATAATTTTCATTGTCCAAAATGACTGTCAAAAAAACTACAAAAATGGATTTTGAGACCTAAGTCTCAGCTTCTATCCTGAGGTCTCTCTGCTCAGCTGGTATCGGGAGCATTTGGGAGTCTGAGGAGGGACTCGCTTCCGCACTTCACCATTCCTTAGGTGCCTAGGTCTGCTTCTTGGCATCGCCTCAGCTGACTGACTCCCAGCACCAAGTGCTTGTGCAAACAAGTTGCTTTCCAGGCACAGTGCTTTACCTTTGTCCCCACAGAGCTCATTCCAGTAGGTGGGGTCCAAATGCACCTGCTGGACTGGCTTAGTTGGATTAGTAACCCTCAAAGGCTTCTGAAGGGAGACTCAAGCTAGGGATTACTAAATCAGGAAGATGGAGATCTGGGTCCAATATGTTCCTCGCACAAGGATTTTAGACACTCACATGTCACCTCCCAGAATACTGACCTTGACATTAAAATGCTCTAAATGGGTGTCAGTAAGACTGCTAGAAAAACTGTGATGTTGTGCAAAGCATGCAGAAAGGATGCAGAAAGGATGCAGAATCTCTGTAGAGAAAGAGCTCTGCTCACAGCCTGCTGCTGTTAACCTGGGAGGGAGGGAGGAGATCTGGGATACGTGCTGCTGTGATCCACTGCTCCAGTGGCTCAAAAAACTCAGAAGAGCTCATGCATTTTTCAGTGTTGACTACCCTTGTTTTGCAGGTGATGAATTACAGATCCTTTTGCAGCTATGACACTCTCTCTAATCATGTTTCCTCAAATTAGCTCAGAGCTCTGAGAAATTCTGGCATGCAGTGAGACAGCCCTGTGGGAGTGTGGGATTTTCCTGCCCTTGCAATAGTGCATAAATAAAGGCTCTTTTCAATGATGTTTATGAACAGACAGACAGCTCCTCACCTAAAGCCAGTCAGAATAGTTTGACTGACTTCAGTGTGACCATGCATGTTTACATCAGCTGAGGATCTGACCTGAAGTGTTATTAAATTATGTATTTCAGTTTTATAAACAACCATGTCCTGTTGAGATGATGTGCCTGATTCATGGGGCCTGTTTTGCCATGTAGGGCAGTTGATGGGCAAGATAACTAGTAGTCAAATCATTAAAACACAATTAGACAGAAGGAAGCCAGAAATTCACCCGTGATTCTTCCTCTCCATTTTGTGCTTCACCACACGCTGGCGATTTGCACAGACAGCTGCACACACACAAGGACGTTACCTCCTAGCCGCTTTGCCATACCTTCTCCAAGGAGAGCAGCAGTTGAAAAGCAGATTGCCTTCCTGAAAATGGGGCATCCTGTCGGTAGGAAAAACCAAAGCAAACAAAAGGTCTGTTTGAAAATAATGCCATTGTACTCCAGCACAACATATATTCAGACCAATTTTTCCTTTTTTTTTAGACAACTGGTCCAGATAAAAAGAAAGCAATAAGTGAACTAGCAGGCTTTTCTAGCATGTACTGTGATTTGCATGTTCACAGTAGAAACACTAAAGCTGTATTTGCAAAGAAGTAAGTTAAAACAATACCTAAATCTGGAAAGTGTACCATCTCTGTTAGATCCTTAATTACAAAAAAAAAAAAAAAGAAGAAAAAAACTTCATGAGTGCAAAAAATAAGATATTTTTATTTTGGCATAATACCTGAGGTCACAGGACCCTGTAGGACCACAGAAGGATCTCTCAAGAAGAGTCCTTCCCCTCATTCCTTCTCCATAACAGTGGAAGCCCCCAGGTCTGGTGTTTTTAGGCACATCTTTATTCAGCTTTTCACTGAAGTGTCTTAGGTGCTCAGTAAAAGGAAAAAAACAATAAGGATTTTGGAACAAAATGTATTCATTATAATTTCAAATATAGGTGCTCTTAATTTTTGTATGTGTTAGCTTGTGAAAAGGCCTTGAGGTGCTGTGGTTAATGATCCACTTTTGATAGACTTGTGGGCCTGAACCTGAGCATCTTGTCATGTTTCTGCTACTCGCCTAAGTACAATGTGTGTGCTTAGCACTAGGTTGGGAACCGTGTTGACGTCGAAGAGATTTCTGCCTGTGACCCATTTAGCAGGGCTAGGTAGAATAGGAAGCATTCTGGAGGTTGCCTTGGGGCTTACAGGAGTTACCTGCCTGGATGTGGAGTGGTGAGCACCAGCAAGTCAGGCCAGTCCAGCTGGGTGGCTTTTTGGGAAAATACCTGACAGTAGTGGCTTTCTTTGCATGCTTGAAAGGGGCACGACTGGACAGGAAGGAGTCCTGCCTCAGCAGCTGCCCTCAGCCATGGCTCCTTCCCCAAGACACCACATGGGTTGCAGTAGCACCCAGCACCACTGTGGCCCAGCATGGTCCACCCTGGCCTGACGCAGCAGAGCCGAAGCAGGAGGTGCAAAGCAGGGTGTCCCTGGGGCCCTTTGCTGCAGCCCCTCGCCCCCTTAATGGGGCAGGTCAGCAGGGAGAGGGGCCCAAGTGCGTCCCAATCTTCCCTTTCTAGCAGCTCGCCCCTACCACTTCTGCTTGTGGCAACCTGAGAATGTGGTGCTTGCTTTACCTCGCTGAATCTGCTTTTCTTTGGCTTTTTTCAGCTTTCTTCTAGAATATCCTACCCATGGGCTTGGTGCCAAGCAAGCACCAGACAAGAAGCCCTTCCCACCAGCCCTTCTCCTGCTGCTGTGCCAGCCATCACCACCACCGCGGGAAGAGAAACAGGTAAGAGCCTCTCAGAAACACCATCATGCAGTGGTACGGGCATATGCATCCCAAGGGTGCCCCCGAACTCTTCCCCCAGCCCCTGGCAGCCATACCAAAATGGGCCACCAAGCCCTCACCCACGTCCATACTTACCTCCTGCCGCCTCCTCACATCCCAAGAGGAGCAGCGGGGCACCTTGCTGCCTTGGGCTCTCCTGAGATGCCCCTGCATGTGCTAATGGAGGTGCTTGTGCCCTCTGCCAGCAAGCCATGCTCCAAATGCCAATGGTGGATGGTTTGGGTCCTTTGTCCTCCCACTAGATGATCGCCTGATGTCCTTGACCTGTACCCTTAAATTCCCCTCAATCACCCCCATTTCTGCTAGGTCATTCAGCGGCAGGCCTCTGTGGTATTTCCCCTTTCCCCCAAAGTGAGGCAGTGCTGCCCACGCCACCCTGGCCTCAGCCTGGCATCTGTGCCAGGGCAGACCAGGGCATGTGAGTGGTGGTGCACCATAAGCCTCTGTCCCCCGTTAAACATGAAATAAGCATCTCAGCAAGATGCATGAGCAGCAGCTCAGTGTAGGAGCTGTGAAAGGAGTCTGCGCGGCGAGAGCCATGCGGGTAGTGGCTGGTAGCAATAGGTCAGGAAGGAGTGTAACAGGCAAAAGTGTAACTTGGGGATTCCCTCAGCAAGTTGTTAGCATGTTTCTGTAATATCCCTCAATGGACTCTTTATTTGTTGTTGGTTTTGTTATTACCCTTTAAACCAATGTGGTTATGTTGATTATTCTTCCCATGACACCCTATGGAAACTCATGCAACTGCCTGGTTATGTGGAGTGCGAAGCAGCATCTGCCACTGACTGCTTACCTCCTAAATTCATTTTGGTGCCACCAGTTGTCGTTTTAAATTTATTCATGAATCTCTGATCCCTGTGTATACACCTCATGATTCTCGGTGATTTTTACACCTTTATTACTACCTTCAGAGTTAGATTTTTCAAGGCTGAGGGATTCTGACAGTTCCTTATACAAATCCATGTCTCTTACCATCCTTATTGCTCTTTTGTGTTGGTTTATTTGCTCTATATGTTTTAGTGGAGGGGGTAGACTGCAGCAGTAGCAAAGTAATCACGAGCCAGGTGAGCTATGAGTTGGTATCAGAGCATGCAATATTCTCTGTTTGGTTCTTTTTCCTGCTGTAACAGTTCATAAGTTTTTTTTTCTCCCCAAAGTGGTATTTCCTAGAACTATTTAGCAGCAAAATCTCTTTCCTAAAGAGTTAACTGTCAGATTTGAGCCCATTTTTGTGTATATAGAGTTAAAATTGTTCTTCCTCATCTACGCTACTATACCTTTATCTATATTCAATATCTCCAGCCCTTTCATCTGCCAGTCAGTGCCAGAGGTCCTTCTGCACCTTTACACAGCTGCTTTTCTTTTTCACTTCCTTGGGCAAATGACTATCATCAGCTGCCTTTGTCACCTCAGTGTCTGTGCTCTTTTCCTGATCGCCTGTGAGTTACCTGGCATAACTCATTTTTTCTCAGTAGAGTTATGCTGAAAAAAAAGAATTTGATGCACTGGGTGAACCTTTCTGTGCTGCTGCCAGTAGAGTTTTGTTACTGACTTTATTGGGGTTAGGGCTGGACATGTCAGGCTTAGGCTTTTCCAGCACTTCCTTTATTTGATTTTTTAGAAGATAGAAGTTGATGTAATTGTTAATTCTTTGTCCTCTTTATTTTTCTTTTTGCCATGGCTAAGAAGTCTTAAACAAGCATGAATTAAGTTTAAGAGAATGTAACATAGTAGGGGCCTTCATCCTGATTAATAGATATTACTATTTTCTTGGGCTATTCTGCCTTGCACTATGTTATTATCAATAGTTTGCAAAACAGCATCATCGTCTTGCCTTTAAGATAGCTAAGGTTTCATTTGTTGCAGTTGGATGGTGGCAAACACTTGTAAAAGTACTGGACAATTATTTAGCAGAAATACAAAGTCATTTCCAATATGTAAACAGAACTTACCAAGGTTTGAAAGTTCCTCTTTGTAGTAATAGTTAACACTTATACAGTGACTTACATATTCAACGCAGAGTGCAAACATTCACTGATTAATCTTGACACCCCATAGGTAACCTGGATTGCTATTCTTATTTTACATGTGAGATGCTAATTTAATTGCCCATCTCTGATCAGCTATGGGGCACTTTGCATTTCTCAGAGGGAAAAGCTAAAGACTCCAAACTTCCTTTTCTCTTCACACTACCAGTTTTCAAAACTGACAAAGCCTAAATTCTGTTTTTCCTTCTCACTTCTTCACAAGCTGGAAATAAAGACTTTACCTGTTGGGTCACTTTTGGAAACTTTAGTTTCTTTCTATTTCCTTTGAAAAGATAGGAAGTATGAAACTGTATATGTCATTCTAAGAAGCTGCAGGAGCCTCAGCTACATGGTATGTAACATCCTGCGAAATGTGACTTTTTTAAAAATTCAGAAACGGCATAATGACCCATTTTGAAATAGCTGATCGCTTGACACTTCCTTTATGCCTTTTTTGGCAAGCACCATACATTCCCACATCTGCCTTTCCTTTGTAATAAGTAATAACTTTGATTAAAATGAGTTTCAAAGCTTTTCCAGAGAAAGTTTCCTAATCTTGCTACCACTTAATCTAATATTAACTGTTTTCATATAACTTCCCTGCTCGTCTGTGATTTGAAGTGGCCGAACTCTACAAGTAGCTCTTCAGTATGCCAGAAGCCCTCTTAATATGAATCAACATTGTATACATTTTAACACTATGATTTTAAGGCTCCTTTGACATTTCTAGATTCATGCTTTCTGGTGATGAGATGACATGTAATAGTGTGATGAAGAGGAAGACAAAGTAGGAATAATTAATAATTATTGCCGACGGACTCTGAATCTGGGGAGAACGGTGTTGAGGAAAAAGATTTAGCAGGGGTAGTCATTTGTAATGTGATCTCTTTCATTTCCAAATGGCAGAAGACCAGCATCCTAAGTGGCACACCATATATCATTTAAGGGTGAACAAGATTATTTTGCTAGGAGCAATAAACAGCATACCTGCTACCTGTCTCACAAAATGAGCACGTGGGCTCAGATTTCCAGCAGTGATTTCTTGGTCAGAGAGGCTGCTCAGGGGGTGCATGACCTTAGTTTTCAGGATCAGTTAGTGGACTCTGTCGATGCAGGACGCTTTTGTTATCAGGCACCTTCAGACACCTGATGTGTGAAGGGCAAGGATAGGTGGTCCAAATACCTCACTGCCCCATCTGTCCTGACTGTTCTGCATCCTACCCAAGCACTTGCTTCTCATTTCTCCACAAAACTGAAACATGTAGTTGTCAAAATTGCCATTTCACTGTTACACAAAACATGTTGTGTGATACGATCTGATACTCAATTTTGCCTATACACGTGTTTCAAGCTGATTTTTCTCTGTTTTATTTCTTGGCATCCATTAGGCCACGATGGTTACAGATAGCTGTTTCTTCCTCCTGGTGCTGCTACTGATGGTAGAGAGGTGACCTGACGTGCTGGTCTCCATCCTTCTCATCCAAACAGGTAGTGAGTTTGTCTCCCATTCAGTGACTGGTATTTGAATTATGGTGTTCAGCATCTGCATTGCAAACTTTAAATGAGCCAGTGAGCTCTTCTCAGGTGCCCAGCCACTTCTGATAAAGTGACCATGTTTGTGATGGGTGGCAATGGCAGGTACAATTGCCCTCTTTGTCCTGTGGGTGCTTCTCAGGCCCAGATGTTTGCCTCTTAATAGGCATTTTTGGGTCGCGGCTGTTGTATGATGCAGGAGCTGTCAGGATAAGTTCCAGGTAGAAATGAGCAGACATTTCTAACCAGTCAATCAATTTGAAATTTTCACATTCATTTTATTCTTCAGTTTGTGTTGTCTTAGTCACACACACACACTGCTGATGTATTTATTCAATATACTGTTACTGTCATCTTAAGCTGCTCTTTGTCTAAGGCAGTATAGAAATATATATGCTTCAAATTTTGTATAATAAGTCACCTTGGTGTCCTGAATCCTTGCAAATGTTTCAAAGGAATCCCATTTTAAGAACAGTATTTTAGATTTGCTGGGTTTTACGGAGATGAGGGAGAGACCCCGTTTAAGGAAAGTTGCCCATAGCATTTTCCATATGGCTTATGTTTTTGAATCTTGTAGCACTGACCTGGTTGTCAAAGTAGGATGTCACTCAGGATTATGCAATTTTTCAGAAACTATTGCAATTCCAGACAAACCAAGTCACTGCTCAGTGCTACTGGACTGTGGCAATTTGAGGATTGTTTAAAGCTCAAGCCAGGTGTGCAGCTTAGCTATAGGAAAGTAGCTTTAGTTGCAGTTGAAGAGACACAAAACCAGCTTGCTAGTAGAAGGCCAGCTATGATTTGAGACCTGCTAATGCAGTTGCACTGAGAAGATAGTCAAGATGTAAATGAAGCGATATTCAACTCTGTAAATGAGATTGAGATTATTTGTAAATGAGAACCTAAATATCATGGCGAGTCAGGGGCTGAACACCTTGGCTGGGCAATGGACTCTGGTATTTTGGCACCTTCATTCAAGAAACAATCCTTGTGCATGTGCTCTGTACATAGCATCTTATTACATACAACTAAATATATAGAAGTCAACTGTCCTTGAGTGTCTGGCTCCTGCCAAGCATAAAGCCAGGACTCACAGGGTACGTGGAAAGGGAAAAAGTTGTGATATGAAGTAAAAGGTGATAAAGCTGCTAAGCCAGTAGGCTGCTGAGATCTTATGTTCTTCCTGAGAGCTTTTTAGAATTCATGAGTTACAGAGAAGGAGCTAATTTCACGTCTCTCTAAAGTTTCCTGAAAGTCAAGTTAGTCCTTTCACAGTACAGCTATTTTGTCTTTCGGGCCAGTGATATCCTCCTTTTGACTCTCCCTTACACATCTATGAAACACTGATATGGAAGGCACACTTTGTTGAAGGCTGTCTATCCTTCACCTTTTATATACCTTGACTGGATTCTTGGCTGAGCCTGTGTGTATGTATATTTTTCTAAACTGTTGCTCAAAACCATATACAACCTGATGCAAAATGGACTGGGAAGGGCAACAAATCCCACCCCCACCCCTTTTTTTTTTCATAGACCTCTGTTTAAAAAACATGAAATGACTACAGTACAGACTTTTTAGCGTCTGACAAGAAGTCAGCTGTGAATTCGCTTCAGTAAAGTTTTAGTGATGAATTGCACTACTGAATAAAGCAATATTTAAAATCAGAAAACATTGTGTGCGTTATTTGAATGTGAAAACTACTTCTTTTGTTGTGCAAGCTACTTCCATCTGGAACTTCTACACAATTTTTTAGTCAGATACATGGATAAAATGGCTAAGTGTCTTTAAAGTCTGGTCACATACTTAGGAATTGAATATGGGTTCAGAACTGTCATATATTTTAGATTTGTTAAAGCATAAGATAGAGTTGCTGATGTTCAGAGGACAGTTTTTAATGTGTCTTGCTTGCATTAAGAAACACTTTTCCCTCCTAGTCTTCTGAAATCTATTTCGCATTTCTAAAACAAACTGATGTGCTTTTTATTCCTGGAGCATACGCAGACACTACAAATTCAACAATGTCTTTTCTGGCAAGACAGGAGCGTATTAGTAAGAACAAGAGTTTAAAACCTTCAACCTGTAGCTTTCAACCTGCAACCTAACAGCTCTTTTTTGCTGCAAGACCAGGGTGTTTGATTCCCTCCCACTGACCATAAGAGTTGAAAGCTTGGTCCTGCTTCCTTTGTGTGACTTCAGATCCATGTCAGACTTCAGATCAAGCTGCACAGCCAGAGCAGCCAAAGGAGGCTTTTCATCACAACACTGGAGTAAAAAATAGTTCTCAATGAGATCAAAACTTTAAAAAGCCTCCCTGTGTGGCCTGGGCAGAGCAGCCAAGCAATCCCAACCAGATCTCCAGCATTACAGTCCATTATCCTCAGCAAATGTTTTTCTGCTGACAAGATGCCCCTTTGCTTCTCTGTGCGCTGTAAACAATCGCTAGTTAATATAGGGATTAATTACTTCTTCTTTATATTTGGGCACCCATGGGAATAAAAGGTCTACTGCATACTTGCAGAAGATATTCTCATTAGTGTCACCTTAGTGTTATTGATCACTCTGCCATCAGTCTTCTGTAACCTTTGATCTCACCTCTCTGGGCTATAACAGGTTGATAAACCTAAATTGAAAGCACCACCAGTACAGGGTCTTATTTTTCCGGATAAGCTTCTCATACACTTCAGAGCAAAAAATTCGTCATCCTCCGTAGCCTCCTGCAAGACTGGGTCCCAAAATACCTGCCTTGACATTCACAAATGCAGTAGATGCACATATTCAAACAAAATCTGAGAATTGCTAAAGATGGCTAAGTACTGGAAACAATTAAAAATCTCTAACCCTGTAGTGGCATCATTACCTTTTATTTCCATGGAAACTTTTTAATGGATAGGAATCCAGATTGGTTGGCTGACAGTGGCAACAGTCTAGTACTGTAATACATCAGCAATCTCACTCTTGGCACTTCCACACGTTATGTGAGTATTTATATCAGATTAGTTTAGCAAAACTGTAATCTGAGGCTGAAGAGTATAGCAGCTTTGGGTAGCTGTAGACTAAAATTTTTTTCCAGGTTAACTGTGCTGTGCTCATAGTGCACCTGATTACTTTTTGTTTATTCAGCATGGACTTTGTTAAAAAAGATTTTAAAAAGTCAGGTAATTCTGTGGCTGGTCCCTGATTGTTCACTGAGAGGTAGAACGGCCTGCAAGGAAAAAGAAATAATGTCTTGCAAAAACTGCAGGGGCATTACATGAACCACACAATTTCCCTGGCTTACGTATTCTATGAAAACTCAACAGCTGATATTGGCACTATGGCTACAGAGGTAGTATAAGTTTCATTTCTCTGAAAACCTTAAAATACAAAATTTGGACTTGTGTCCTATAATTTACATTAGACTGCTCTGTTATGTTTATTAGCAAGTCTGCAAAGCATACCCAGGGAGCATTCACACTTTATGCGCTGGCTCAACATTTATCATACTTTTAGTCCCCTGATGTAATGTTCTGTATTTTTCTAAGAAAACTTGTTCTTTTTTTTTTATTTTTACATTTTTTTCTCATACATTATTTCTTTGACTCCCATTTCTTCTTTTTTTTTTTTTTCACTAATGCACAGCTGCCATTTTCCAGAAGTCTTCTCACTATCCTCTGGATGCTAAACTGAAATGTTGGACAGCAAAAGTGTTTGTGATAAAATTGAAATCTCATCGACGGTCTTCAAGCTGGCACTCCACTGAGGTTAGTCAGATATATACTAGACTGGCTGAAAACCTGGGATGCCAGCAGGTATCACTTTTTAGCTGGTTCAAATGAGGAAAGGATTTTTTTACAACTGCGAGGTTATACCCCTTCCTCCACCCCTGACATGCAGTGGGCACACGAGACACAGGTCAAGCCCTAGGTTGGATTTTTAACACCTGTGAAACTCAAAAACAGCATTTGTGAAACCACATTCCTCTTCTGATGGGGATTAGGGGTGTGTTTGGCAGAAGGCATGAGGAGGAAATAAAGCAGGAGAGAGCTTTTGTTGGTGGGAGCTTGAGGAGGAAGTGTCTACGCCAGGTTTTCGGCTGCAGCACAGTGGCACAGCCTTCGTGAAGTCAGAGGTCTTCTGCACCGGCTTTTGATGATTCTGAGTCCTCTGAGTTTCCTGTGGGGAGTATAGCTTGAGGGGTGGCCGAAACATTAACCACCACCTGGCAGGGAGGAGGAGGAGGGTTTGATTATATCCAGCATCTAATTAAAGATATAAATGCATTTTTCCAATACAGAAAATATTTTTTAATTGTTTTACCTATAGTACATGAAAATGAAAAAGCCCTTTCCAGCAGTGGTTGTTATGGAATGTGCTTGACAGAGGTTAGACTACTCCAGGGAGCTGTTTCACCAGCACTCTGTGCGTTACAGGAGCTATCAGCCATCGGATTATGCACTACGGACTATTAGATGTGCAGCTATTATGCTTGTATCATTTATATTGATTTTCACTATTCCTATCTGATAATCTTACTTGCATCCCTTTATATACAAGTGTATATGTATACACATATATATATATATACATATGTGTATACGTGTATATATAAAGATGCTGCCTTGACTTGATAGTTTAGGGATAGTTAATTCTCAGGCACAGAGATGCATTTGAAAAAAAAAAAAAAAAAGAAAAGAAAAAAGATACCTACAGCAAGCACTGCTTGTTTTGTTGAAACACTGCAAGGCAAGGGCTGGTTTAAAAGTAGATGTTCTGAAACGTGAGATGGGGTTTCTGAAGTTTAGGTAAATAAAACTGTAGTAACGTCAATAATAGTTACCTAATATCTGTTGTAAAATGTAATTTGTAGAGTGCTTAAAATCCATAGAATATTTCATGATCTTGTGAATATTTTTTTAGAAGTCAAAGAACAAACTGCCTACTGCACATTTCTTTCTTCTGACTGGTAAGGTTTCTGGCATATAGAAGATATTCTTATGCAGCCTTTGTAAGGCCTTGATTTAGGATTATTCTGCCCTGGATGTGCACTGATGCTCCTGGAGACTGTCCACAGCTCATCCTTGGGGTGTCTGAGACTCCCAGCAGGAGCAAGGCTGTTTGCTGTAGGGACTGCTCCTTTCTTCATCGGTGTCTGACTTCATGGCCAGCAGGTTTTTTTGGACTAGTGGAACTTATGGAATACTCAGTTTGTAAGGAAAAAACATTTTTTAAAGGCAAATAAATCACAGGCTGGCTCATTTTTTATGTGGGTTTCCTCAGGAATTGGAAGTGCTGGCTATCCCCACTCTACTTTTGATCTGCTCCTCCCCAGTGAGACGATTCTGCCTCCTCAGAAGCAGATCCCTAGCTGTATACAAGTATACACAATATACGACAATATAAACCAGTTGGAGAATTCCCCAGCAGTGAAATCTACCTTAAATATCTGCTTCCTCCTACTTAGCTGTAGGGGAATTGCCATGCCCCAGGTAGCTATGCAGGCATAAAGATAAGTTTTAGTTATAGAACTAATTAAAAATTATATATATGTATGTATTTCCATTTTATAACCAATGTCATTTGGATGATTGCCTGTTTGTGTATTGTATCTTTGCAGTAAGGAGAAGGAAAAAAGGAAGTGGAACATGGGCCTCATGGGTCCTGTATATCAAACATTGCACTAATTGCTAGTAAAGTAGCATCACTAAGTGGTGGGTTCTCTAGTATCCAATCAGTATCCAATACAACAGATATTTCACTGTTTGTAACTTCTAAATTAATTTCTTAGGATTTTTTTTAACTTGTAAATTGTTATTGGCGACTTTGAATTTAAAGTAGACCTACAGTCAGAATACTAGATGTTGTGGTTTTATTTAATCCTTTTTTCTACATAGAGTTTATCTGCTTGAAGCATGTCTTTATATTTTTCTAGCTGCAAAATCAATATAGGTATGGCAGAGCAAGCTGTATTGCTTTGTCTAGTGCATAATAGAGCTGGCTGGAGGACAGCAGTCCCTTTTCACAACAGCCTTTGAGATTTTAAAGCTTGTTTTAATTTTGTTTTCTTGTTTTTTAAACTAAAATTACTTTTGAAGTTTTGGAGAAAAAATTAATTGCTTTAAAGGTCAGTTTGTATGCTTTCCTGTTAGTTATGAAAGTTATATGAGAAAAAAAGAAAATAAGTCAGCCCACAATTGAGATACTTCTGCAATACTTTACCAGTGGTAAGCAACTCTCCTCAGATCGCAAGCTGTGGTTCATCCAATATATTTTATAACTCAAAAGTCTGTAAGGACCCAAATAGATTTCATCCATAAGCCTATTCTACCCCATGCCATATTATTTCCTCCAACAAATTTCAACTCATTTGTCACAAAATAATCAAAAGAAACTCTTATGGGTTTTGGTGTTGATTCATGATTTGGTCAAACTGGGCATAGTTTTCAAAAGATACAAGTTTAAAAAAAAAAAAAGGAAAAATCCAACCTGGTTTGGAGGCATAATGGACTACCATTTGAGTAGGAAGACGTTTTAACCTTTTCATTTCACCTTTTTCACTTTCCTTTGATTTTTTTTTTTTTTTTTTTGGCTTTAAATTGACATTTTCTCAAACATGACAAGTGGTCCTCCTGAAGACAACAGGGTTTGGGCTTTTTAAAAATTTGGTTACAGACCTTCAAATAGGTTTTTAGTGGGGAAGAAAATAGTAACTGTATCGTATCACCTCTCACCTGAGCCATTCAGTTCCTTGGCAATAGTGATTTTGGGGTAAGAATTTGCAGAGCAGCAGGTTGACTGGCTTTATCTCCTGCTACCCGCTGTCATCTTTTGTCGTTACATTGGCCTTCATGCTCGTTGTTGCAACACCGGGAAGGAAAGCTCACTCTGCACATGCAGGCAACCCCTTTGCAGTCACCGTTGCTGAAATGTAATACATGAGCTCCCAGTGTGTGGCTGAGATCTGTGGCTCTGGCACAGCAGCCCAGCCCTGAATTCTGTACAGCCATGCAACTTTTCCAAGGAGTCCAAAAATTGCAATATGCTGATGTACTTTCAATACTATTTTGTGTGAATTTACAAGGTTAACACGTCTGCTGTTTCCTCTCATCCTTTGAAAAGGATGAAAATAAGAGAATTATTGGTCTTGGAAGTAGAGAGGGAGGGCTGATGTCTGGTTATACAGGTCTGTGAAGACAGAGTGAATTATCCTGCAGATTATTGAAAGTAACTTACTCAGAAATCACTGACAGTGATTGCTGATGGACTTCTTTGAGGATTCATGAATATATTCTGAATTCAATGCCACGCTGAGACCTTCTTGGTGCAAAACCATGAAAATTGTTCCCCTGGCTCATCACAAGTGATGTATTTGTGGTAGCTGCACAGTGACAGTAATACTGCCTGTTCTGAACAAAAGGAAATCCTCTATTGACCTCCTGCTTCTCCTTGTCTTCTCACCTCTGCAAAGCAGAGACATCTGCATGAGTAAATCCGTCAGCATATATTATCTGAGGGAGTGAAGGACCCAAGCCTTGTATATTTAACATCTAAAAATATTGGGCCTCTCTGGTTTCTACCTCAGCCTACGGGCTGTACATTTTTTAATCCCCTGAGTCTTCATCAGTCTGATGCTGTAGAATGCAGAGAGGAAAGTTAGATTTCTTTTTAAAAATTATGTTCCTAATGCTCAGATGGAAAAAACACAGTATAAACATGGCTATACACCTTGTTATAGGATATTTTGTCTCTTCGCAGAGGAAAAGCATGGGCAGTGGAGTGTCTTACAGGAAGGTTTAAAAGCTTTTTTTTTTAATACTTTGTGGGGGATATATGGATATAATGTTATTACATATTGATTGTAGATAAAGATCAAGATATAATGATTCACAATTTTATAGCCTACCATAAGCAGAAGACAAGCTTGATGTGGTCGAAGTACGTTGTGGTGTTAAGGATATATTGTATGGTTGTAGTCCAACTGAGCAATGATCAAAGAATGAATAACTGAAACCATGTTATTATTCATCAGATAAGAGTCCCTTGCCAACAGGAGATAGAAATCATAATTCACAAGGGTTGCCATGTGAGAATTTAGTTTCAGGAATCTAAATAGGCACAAAATTAATTAATAAGTGGTGGGTATCCACTGTCTATGAAGAGACACCTTGAATCCAAACTCTTTGAAATATTTTCTTATGCCCAGCAATAAGATCTTTCTCTTATCTGGGCTCAGTTTTGTCTGCTGTCTATTGTCCACCTTTCAGCTCTGTTGTGATGATTATGAAGTTGAAGCTTTGTAGTAAAAAATAATAGAAACTTGAGATCTACAGCAAAAGATAAGATGAAAGCAGTCAAATGAAAAACTACTTTGACCTTTTAAAAGTTTTATATGGCTGACTTTCATCCTTGTTGGGCTCTGATAGTGTGATAGTTGGAGAGAGAGGGGTAAGGAAGTTCCCTCCACAGAGTAATTGAGAGCCTGGGTAAGCCAATTTGCCACAGAGGTCTCTGTGTCTCCCTGTCTATCTCTCCCAGCTCAGATGTTTCAGGGGGTGTTGATATCAAGGAGGACAGGAGGGCTGAGGTTACCGGTGTAACCAAGTCCTGTGTGTCACCAATGGCTAAGGAAGCAAGCTACTGCCATAATACTCCATATTACTATTTCTTGACAGAATTACATGTTCTGTTTCCAGGTTTAATAGATCCTTTCATATTTTCTTCTTCAGTGTGATCTGGGGATTTAGGATAAACAGAGGGATATGCTACTAGCTGCAAAGATGATGTGTGCCAAGGGTAAAATTGTATTTACAGGAGCACGTGGGGTGGAAGGGACAAAGGCTGAGGGAATTGGGGTGGGCACAACCCAAAATATCCAGGAAAATAAAAGGATAGAACAGGCATATTTTAGATTTGTCGATTCTAATAAGCAAACTTATCCATGTAGACTAAACAAGGTTAGGCTGGTGAGATCATTTGGTGCTTTACAGAAACTCATCAGGACAAGCCTATCTGCAGGATAGGGATGAGTTTAGCTCATTCTGTGGTTTTAATTTGGTTGCCTGAATGCCAAGAAGGAAGGAGGGGAAAAAAACCCAAACAAACCATCACTGTAAGTAAGGCAAACCTGCACCCCTGTAGTTGCACGTCTTTTCAGCAGTCTACTGCAGATCCTGAAGCAGTTCTGCATCTTTCAGCACCTGCCATGGCCACCAGCCTTGCGCTGGGGACAGCATGTACAGGTGGAAGCCCAGCAATGTGTCTTCCTCCCCTCTGGCTATTACACTGGTTCCTACACCAGTTAAACCACCCACTGCTGCTGGGTCTGATTCTTCATTGCAGTGTATCTTGTGCATTCACTTACTGCTGTGTAGTCACTGTGAATTCTGACCTTCTTATTTATTACGTGGGTGTAAGAGGCTTTTAAATAAGTAAACATAATTTCTTTTACCCTTTCCTCAAGTATAGTTTCTCCTGTTCTCTTGCACTTTACCCTCTGTTGAGTAAGAGGAGGCATAGCAGGGTTTTTTTTGTTGCAAGCCTACATCTTTCTTGCTCTCTTGCTGTACCAAGCACTCACAGCATCTCAGGGATAAGTTGTGGTTTGCATTTATACTTTCTGTGACTCTACTGAATCCAGTGTCATTGAAAATCAGCTGCCATTGAAAATCAGCTGCTTCTGGTTAGTTTAGTAATTCCCTTTCCAAGTGAAAACAGGTTGTGGATTTATACTCTCCAGACCCCTCCTAAAGACTGGGGGGTTGTCTCTCTTTTTGCCACTGTTGCTGATCAGACAATGACAACTTGTAGGAAAGTTAAGGAAGATCTCTATTTTAGACCACAACATTTTTTTTTAAATACATCTGAATGATCTTACCAAAGACGGATAGGCCTGCTGCACTTTTACTTGTGTGTGTCTATGGGAATAAATACTTTGAAGTAAGCAGACTTCCATCAAGCATGAATTCAGTCCTGCTGGTTTCCCTCCCCATGTGAATGTGCATGTCTGAGAGGATGTATACTTATAATTATGCTTGTATCTGTAATAAAACCCCTTATTTGAATAAGAGAAAGGGGAATGAGTGGCAGTAGGTGTTAAGCCCATAGAGTGAGTGACTAGACAAAGGCGAGTGGTGCAGAAGCCCCGCTGCGCCAGCGCCTGCAGAGCGCGTGCTGCCAAGCAGCGCCGACTGTGGCTGCTTGCTGTGGACTACTGATCCATTGGATGAACAAGGCTCGAATCAAAGCATAGAAGACAAGCCATGTCCTTTCCCTTTCCACTCCTTTGCTACCCATTACCACCACCACTTTCCCCTAACATACATGCAGTCTTACACACTCACATGATCACCTGTCCTTTTCTCTGTGTTTCATTTCCAACGAAACTGACGAGGGGAAGAAACCTCTACTGACATGTTCATTGACAACGTATCAGATGGTCATACAGAAACAAAACAAAAATAAAATAAATATGTATATTTCAGGATTTTCTTTTTTCTGTAATAGTTAGGTGGTCTTTCATGTCCTGAAACACAGTAACAAAGAAATATTCAGGTGCCTCTTTAGCTGCAATGCTAACTGTGAGTGACTTTCAGTGCAAGAACATTTTGGAACTTGAATCGGTAATTACTGCTTCAGAGGCAGGTAACTCTGATAGATGATGGCTTAACAGAGCTGTGCAACACTTCGAACACAAGTCTAAGCGAGCTAAGGCACATATATTGGTCTGTATTTGCTCAATGATAAAGAAAATGTACTGCTCATACTTAATGTACTTTTCAGCCATGCATCTGAAAGTGTTAATAGAGAAAACCACCGTGTAAACGGCCTAATAGCATCTCTGTTCAGGTGTTTTGATCTGTGTGGCACTGCCGGTGGGGTATATTATCCTTGGTACTCTGCACGAGGTGGAATGCCTAGTTGCAATGCAGCTCTGTGTTTCCTCAGTGTTTCAGAGGTGTTTGAACCTGGAAGTGTCTTTTTAAATCAATTTAAACTGTTACCAGATTTTTTTCTGATAAGTATTATTAGGATTATGACTAAACACAGGGGTTAGGTTAAGTAACTTGATTTTCCTATGATCGTGTCTATTGGAGCAGGATGTGCTACAGTGGTGTTATTTATGTCTGTTTAAAAAACCACAATGAATAGCTGTTTTTAAAAATTTTACACATAGGGCAGAAATTCAGCACATCTAATGGCAGGGTGAGGTTGCACTGACTGCTTATATTGTAATCCTGTGAAAGAGAATGATGCAAATTAAGCCAGGCAAGCAGTTACATTAAGGTTAAAGATTATTCAGAATATGCTATGCTGTTTTTTGTTGGTCTTGGATCCGGTGAAAGTAAGGGTTCAGGGTCAGAGGCAGTAATGTTTCTCCAGAGAGTTTTGTCATATTCAGATCACAACTTAAAGCCAGGCTCCTCTTGCCATGGACCTGATTTAGAAAGCCTGGGCTGAATTTGTGAGCATGTAAATGGAGCTTGCATCTGTGCTTCTGTTCCGCAGTGCTCAACTTTTCGTATGGAACGGAGAAAAAGGGAGGAAAAAAAACTTAAGTGTTCCTTATCAGCAGAAAAGCAAGTACTGTGTAGCATATGGTTCTGTGGGAGACAGTCCCTTAATAACAATCCAGATTTCAAAATTGATATTTTGCTTCTGGCAAGAAGTTAAAAAACTGCACTCTAGTGTCTCTAAGTTACTTGTAACACTGGTTTTGGCCATGACTTTCAAGGACTTTGAAGGACTTCCTAAGCTGTGTCAGGATCCCAAAAAGGAAAAAAAAATATAATTAGATCATATTCTTCAAACTAAGTCACTTCCTTACATTCCAAGGTTTTCCTGAAGAAAGAGAGGGTGCGATCATGGGCAAGCTGCTATCTTTAAGTTTCTCAGGGATTTCCTAAATACAGAGAGATATCTTTGCCTTCCATGTTAAAGTGCTTGAGCAAAAATAGTATATCATGGAGAACTTATGATAAACATTTACAGTTTTTAGAAAATTTGAAACACTGAGCGAATTGATAGCAGTACATATCTTAAGAGAAATGCCAATTATATTTGATTTGTAATATTATGCTTAATTAAACTGCTTATCTTCCTTGAAATATTTCACAGAAATGTACATATAATGTCCACTAGAAAGGAAGACTGATCCAGGGAATACTGGTGATATCCACTTTAATCGACCATCAAATACTACTGGAATGTGTCACATTAAGGAGCCACTTGCTCAGTGTGGCCCATCCCAGCACTGACTGCTCCTAATTAACTGGCACAGCCTTGCAGGCACCACAAAGAGTCTGTCAGCTTTCGTCCCCTGCATCATTAAGAACAAAAAGGTAATCGTATCTTGCTCTGCAAAGTGTTTACAGCCACCTTAACAGCACATCTGAAGAGGAATAAATCACTTCAGCCTGGTTTCCAAAGTTGCACTGGAGTGACAGGATGCATTTTCATTTTTAGGACACTGTTACTTAAGTATTATTTGGATAACAAATTAACTTTAGCTCAATTATCTTTAATGAGTTCCAGTGCATGTAAGTCATACTTGCCTGGAAAAAGGAGAAAAAAAAAAAAAAAAGCCAATAGTTCTCTAGTTGTGGGTGCTGAGAAGGTATTGATTTCTTTGTCTGATCCAGTAGCCTCCTGGCCTCTTTCTTCTCCCTTTCTCTATACCGCTTCTTGGCTGGGGCAGCTGTGATGGAGAGTCCTGTGTGTGATAGCCCAGGGGTGAACAGGCACCCTCCTCTCTGAGGCTCAGTCCCTGGTTAGTTGATGACCCTGGACAAATCGCATTGCCTCTTGGAGTCCCACAAGTTCTCCCCACGTGTTAGAGGTAATAATGCTTTTTTACACTGACTGGAAGACAGCAAATCTGCATTTCATTAGCAAGGACTACTTTGTGCAGTAAGGGAGGAGCATCTGCATACAGTGGACTATATTCTCCCCTCAATATCCATCCATGGCTGCTCCTCACAGCACAGAAGAAAATGTGTATGAAATGTCTGAATGCAGTAAAGGCTAAACCTAATGTGTTTATAAAGAAGTGTTAGAAGAAATGACGGTGCCTCAGTTTTTTCCCAGCTCTGTGCAGACCAGTCTATAATAGTTTAGACTGAGGAAAATAAAGTTTGTAATAACTGTATTGTTTGGTTAAATGTGCATTCTGTATCTCTCTTGGAGAAAAGAGGCACTCCTTTATCTCATTCATGTCTCGTTAATATGCATACAAATTATACTACAGGTTTCGCTTTTCACTTCATCCTTGTACTTCAGAAGTGTGTTTGAAGGGCTTTTCTCCTTTCAGAAAAATGTAAGCTCATTTTACTAGTGGCCATGTACATTACTGACAGGTGTCAGAAGTGCAAATCACCCACCAAATAGGCTTCTGCGTATCTCTAGTGAGATACAGTTGTCTGGCTCAGAAGTGATTCTGGTGATTCTGATTCTGTAGCCTTTCGTCCACTGCACTGGGACAAAGATGGCACCACATTTAGTGTGCATAGCGTTGATTTTCCACCTCTGGGATTACAGCTCACATCCAGCTTGACCCTCTTAAGTGCAATCACTGGAACAGATGGAGATGAGGCTTGGGTGGGCATAAATCTGAGCAGTTATGAGGATGGCTTGTAGCAATTTGAAATCACTAGAAAGGGAAGACAAAATATACATGAGTAACAGGAACCATGTTGAGCATGTTTTTCTGGGGAACACCAGTATGCACACAAGAAAGAGAAAGGAGTAAAAAGGTTTTCAGAACACTCATTAACTGGGCTGGTGCATGTTTTCAGAAGAACATGGAGTGATGGGTAGGTAACAGGGCCCAACAGGTAACAACAACCAAAAGCAAACAGGATTGTACTGAGCTTACATGTACTTTGCTGTATGTTGCTGCTGATGATCACAGGGCAGAGGTCAAATTAATAAAACTTAAAGGTAGTTGAAAAAGAGAAAAAGGAATTCAGAACTGAGATACTGAGATACTGAGTGTAGGCAGCAAAAAGCTACATCTTTGATACACTTGGGGTTCTCGGGGCAGCTGCTATTTTTCTCCCTGAAAATTAGCTTTTGGGGAATGGCCAAAGCCTGAACTCTAATAATTTGATAAACAAGGTTATCCTTGGAATTACCGCTGTTCACTCCACAACTCATATACCAGTTCCTTATGATCTTTCATGGTTTTTAGTCAAAAGTAAAGTGGCCCAATCAGTGTAGCTAATATTTTTGTTCTAGTATCTTTGTGTAGGCTCAGTAGAGCAACTTCTGCAAGCCATCTTTAAAACTTCAGGATTGTGACCTGCGGGCTGTAAGAAGTGCAGCTGAGCTTAACAGTGGGGCGGGGCGGGGGGGCAGTTAATTTTGTTTGCTTTAAATACCTTCAGATACTTTCTACTGCTCCAGGTAACATTTTATTATTATTATTTGCCACAGATAGCTTTCTTATTTCCTACCCCAGCTCCAAACTACCACAGCTGGCTTATACGGTTTCCAGCTTTTTGGATTTCAGTTGCTGGTGTTAGCAATTCACTTCTTTTTTGATCCAATATCTGCGCTTTTTCCTTAAGTTTTAAATTGTGTGTTTTGAATGCTGGCATAATTAGATCAGTAGCTACCAGGTGTGATAAGTTGAAACAACCATCCAGACAAGCTGTAAAAACCCTAGCTTGGACAGTGAGGGAGGGTTGTGTGTGTGTGAGATGTGTTTTTTCCCCCCGATATTTTTCAGGTGCACTGTAAGGATAGCACTTTGTTTTTAATGGTAGTTCCTGACCCTTCTCATGCAGCTGAGGAGCTGGCAGTCTGGCAAAGGTCTCCCGCATTAGGACGTGGTTAAATTCTTGGACTGGCCAACCCAGACAGGCTGTCTGTCAACAACTGGCTGTGCAGGATGGTGCAGATCTGTAGGCACGATTGTACGCCCTTACTGCAGCTTGCATTTGGCAATGAGAGCGCACTTTGGAAATAAATGGGGAACAAGGTTTGGGGACATCGGTAATGGGAAAAGAAAACCCCAAAGCCTTCTTTTTGAAGCACTGTGACATCTACTAGTCCACAAATTGTGGTTTAGTTGTATTATAAAATACATGTAAGAGAACAAGTTATTGGACATTAACCCTCAAGACAGTAACTATCAAGTAAGATAAGCAGAAAAATTCAGTGTATGAACTTTAATTTTTATTTTTTTAATGTAAGATAGTAACCTTACTTAGAATAGAATTTTGTGACAGCTAATTCACCTAAGTGTATAAAGTCTCCAATTTCAAAAAAGCCTAATGCAGTCAGGTGCTTAAAAAAATTATTTAACTGATTTAAAAGAAACCCTTAAAAGCCTTTTGTTAATCTCAATTTAAAATGTATTGTCATCTATTTGAAACTGGCAGTTTTTCCTTTATTTTTATACAGAAATTGTCTGAGCTTAAAACCACCTTCCTAAACAGCTGAAAAACTCAAAATCAGAATAGATCCGGATAGATCTATAGAATAAATTTTGCTTACTCTATTTATTTGTGTGTAGACAGATCTTCCTCTATGTTGGCTTATATGGCTTTACAGATGTAGACCCACTCTGAGAAATTCATAAGCACGCTCCAAAAGAGCACTAGCCTGATCATTCAAATTAACAGTCTACATTTTAAAGTCTTTTAAGATATGTTTGGTTTCCCTGTGACCCCACTGGTATCTGAAAAGAAGTAATGTTTTCTGAAAGTCATTCAAATTGTTTTTAGTTAAGAGAAACAAACAAATTATCATACTGCAAGCAATCTGTTGCAATTAATATGAGAGCTGTCGTGGGGTATATTATAATAAGATGAACTGACAATGCTGTTCAAGGACTACACTTAAAGTTTCCACTCCAAGGAGGAAAATGACATTTACACTGATCATAACTTCCTTTTCAATGACAGTCATCTTTTACGAAAGATGAATTAATTTTGTTGTGTGGGTAGATGAGGGAAAAAAAACCTGTTCTTTTCCCTGAAGGAGTTGGCCTAGGACTTTAAATTACAATGGCTGAAACATTAGGGAAAAACAGGAAGCTCACAACAAACACCAACCAGCTGCTTCTGCTGTATATTTAATATGTACAGCTCTATTAAATTGCTTTATTAATACATCTGCAGGTATCTTGCAGCAGGAGCCAGATGGCTCAGGAGATGGATAATGGCATAAAAAGGGTTGCAAGTAGCAATCTATTGCAGGTCAAAAATAGCCAAATGATGTTGCCTTCTGATGTCTATTCAGCAACCAGCACGAACGACTCTGAAGAGAGGGTCTTACTCCAGCACCTGGTCCTGTACCACCAAAAATGCTGTGAGCGTTTGTCCCATATGAGCAGAAAAACCAAAACTGGTGACAGGTAATTAGGCATGCGCTGCCTACACATTAGTGATGATGCTTTTTTCTAGGATGCTGCAGGACATTTGTTTTATTTGGGGGAGTAACAAGAGACCAAGCTCAGCAGGTGACTCTGTAGGTGGGAGGAAATCGGTGTCCACAGTCAGCTCCTGGGCCCTGAAAAACAAACACAGAGGGTTTCCAAAATTGGCATCAAGGGCTACCCTGGAAACCTGCCAAGGGACTGCAGCCTACACTGATTCATACACACTGTAATACAGTAGGCTGCATTTTTAAATTTTCATGACTGACTCTCTGGTCCTAGATTTCATAGTGAAGTGCATTCTGAAGGAAACCTTTTTATCTGGGTTTCTTAAAACCTGGGCAACAAATATTAGGAGAAAATAAGTGCCAGGCTTTGTGCCTGTTTCTCTACTTTCATCTTCTAAAAGTTTAGAAGTAGTTTGTTGGTTTGAATTTATGAGCTATCAAAACTGGTATTATTAGGTGACAGCAGGCAAAAATTTAAGAAGTTATGGTACCACAATCTTAATAAAGCTGGTATAAAATTAGTTATACAGAGGCATTACAAATATAATCCTGCTTTCTCAGTTTGATAGGGCCATAAAGCATCACAGTGAGGTTCATCATATGACCAAACCTGCAAGAACTCAGTTTAATGGTCAGAGCATGCTGTAGGTGTATTTGTCCAGAAATCCCACCTGTGTGTGGGTATTTCCTTGTCACTCAGAGTAGCATGACAGAATTACAGTATATGCCTTGTGTCAGATCCCTTGCATCGCTCCTGGTTTCAGGCATCAAAAGCAAAATGCGTGGGCCCTGCCTCTCAGACCCCAGGAAGGCAATCCTTTGCCTTTAAACCTTAGAACTGCTTTTGGAATTACAGGAGTGATACTACCTGTAGTGTGTGCGTGCGTGCATGCGTGCATGCGTGTGTGTGTGTGTGTGAAGGGTATGACCTGCAGCCTGAACACAGACTATACACAACTTTGCACCTAGACAAAGGGGGATGTTGCTGCCTGACACTGCCTGTTGTAAGTCTGGGGGTGAGCTTGGAAAAGCTGTTGAGGGTGGTCTAGGGAGGTATCAGTGACACTAAAATAAACATTTCTCTGATATCTCTGTCTCTTGTAACACTCTGAAGTTATTTGTACCTTGCAGCTCAGTCCGTAATAAATCACTCTGATGGCCATTTAGTAGCACAGTGGCCTGTTGCTGTATTTCAAATTCAAATAATCCCCCAGTCTCCCTGCTTTTCAGGGCATTTGTTGAAACCTAAACTCCTTATCCCCAAATGCTAATGGATATGGCTGTCAAAATAAACACAGAGTCCCTTTCAATTACTTATTGTTTTGGGATTTGTCCACATGCTGGTTCTTGGTGTGTTTTTAAATTATTATTTGTTTGTTTGTTATTTGCTTTGTTGTTGCTAGTCCAGTAGATTATACTGAAAATAAAAAATCCTGAGATTTCAGACAGGAGCAAGAACAGGGCTGGATTCTGAGTAAATCCAAAATCAAAAGGAAATGAATGAACAGCCACAGCTACACGTGCGTAATTCGTGAGAATGATTCTGTAAAAGCACATCAGCCTCGCACTGTGAAAGCGTAGGAAGCACTTGTGTGTGAATGTGTGTGTGCTGATGTACAGTTGTGAAGTCAATGATGTTAAAACACAGAAATAAAGGCCAGATCCTTAACTGGTTTAAATAGATTCACCTCCATAGCTTCCTCAGATCCATAGCAGTTTACATTTGCTGAGGATTTGACTCAATATAAGTCCAAATAGCTATAAAAATAGAACATGTAGAAATGGTAAATGAAAATTAAGACCCATGTTACATAATGAATTTTGAATCTTCATTATTCCATGGAGAGATAATTTGACATGAAAATACAACTTCATTACTTCAGATGAAAAGGGTGGTTATTAAACTTACTGTTAACATGACCAGACAGTAAAAACTCTTCAGTGAAGCATGAGCTGAAGGACTTGGGGAGGTAAAATCAGTTATTTCAAGTCTAAAATTACATCCTGTAAGAATTCAGGTGGAAGAATCAGATTTGCAGTGTTAAACCTGAATCCAACAACTATTTGTTTCTACTGTCCAGTGACTTCTAACTTGATCTGCTCACACAGGTAAGTAATTATCACATCTGAAAATAACTGTTTTATTTATTTAGCATGCTTTCAGAAGTGTTAGAGTTAGATGTGAAAAAAACATCTACCACAGATAAAATACAAGAAAGTAGAAGAAGGTCCTTGGATAAAATTGAGTGTATTTGCCTTTACAAGGTAAGGATCTAATCAAATGCTTTATGAGCAGAAGACTATATACAGCTTCATAAATCAATCATAAATTCATTTTATAAAAGCTGCAGCTATCCTTCATTCATGCTAGGTGTCCTACCTATAGAGAGTTCTGTAGCTGCCTGTTTCATGCCCCCTGGCTGGTTGTAGATGGTCATTTTTTCTCATCTGTTAGTTCCTTTAGTCATGTACTTCAGTTTCCCTTAACTGTTTTTAAGGAAATTCTATTTTGTCCTTTAACTTTCCACCTCTCTCTTCTCTCTTGGCATCACTTATCTCCATCACACATGTCTTTTAAACTGCCCCAAAATTCACTCTTGCTTTTTGCTATATATTTCCCCACTGTTCACACATGATAATGATTCATTCTTCCACTCATGTGTTACTTACTCAGTCACTTCTAATGTATGGGAGGAAAAAAGGCTTTTCACGCTGCCCGCTGTCAAGTGCGTTTAAGGGACTGTATTCATGGCACAGAGTAAAAGCTACATCTGGGGACAATTAAATGCACTAGTGAAGCAGAGGAGTTTCCTGACTGCAGGGTCCACATGACCATAATCCTTCGAAGAACCAAGAAATTCTCATCCTTCGGTGGAGCCACCGGGAGCTGAAAGGCTCTGAATGCTTTGCAGGAGCACATCATGAAATTTATGGAGAAGCCGAAGAATATTTTATAAGGATGACTTTATGAAATGTTACTCTTGCCTTATAGGGGCCTGCGGGTTTTATGGTGCTGCCTGGTATAATGTAACACCATTGTCAACATAGGAAGAGCCTTGGGAAAGCATTAGTTAAGAGATAAAAATGGAAAACACTCTAGTGAGACCTAGATTTTGCTGATTTCTCTGATGCCATACTACAGCAATGGCACTGCTCTATTCTTCAGTCATGAATAACCAAACCAAATGACGCATAACCATGGCAGCAGGAGTGCTATAAATGCAGACAGATGTGCTAATGATCTTGCCCCTTCTTTTGGTACATGGGTTGAGGTGATTAGTTGTTATGCAAATAGCTGGAATCGCATCTCAAAGTGTGATTTTGTAGCCTGAATTTGTTAATAAGCTAATTGGTGTGCATATTAAAAAGGATTCTTAAGGTATTTACACATGTACAATAGATGATTTTCAATCTTTTATCAACTTGGCTGCAATAAAGAAAATCAATTAAATGAAATAAAATGCCGTGTTCAGTACTAGGGATTAGTGCTTGCAGAGATTTCATTGCAATACAAATTTTCTAAGAAGAAAAGACTAAACTGATAGACTTGGGGATTTTCTTTTTCTTTTTTTTTTCTTTTTTTTTTTTTTTTTTTGTCTTAACTAACCGGCTTACATATTTTCAGATGTGTTTCAGTTAATTTAAATGTTCCACTTGTGGGCTCCCCTCCCCATCTACTACTGTGTTCACCAAACAAGAAATTCATGTGCTAACCCAGAACAAAATTGTAATCCTTTAAATTACATTGAAATCTTGAAAATGTAGAGGTTTCAATGATATGCCTCATGCTTCTAGTAAATATGGACCAAGTGCAATAGAATTAGTTCAAAATTAACTAGCTCCAAACCAGCAAAATCCTGCTCCACCTTCCTTCCAAAAACTTGCTTAGGTCATTCCACGTGAATGAAATGAAGCTGAAACACTGTCTTCTTCAAAAAATAACCCCATTTTGCTTTCTTCATCCCTCTATCCCTCAATATACCCTGCTGACTAACAGTGGACATATATAATGCCCAGTGTATTTCTGCACTCAGAATGCTAAATCTCATGATACACTCAATAATATTAATGGTGATGATTGCTCCCTTCTGGGGAGGTAGGATTTGGAGGAGCCCAAAGGCATTGTGCCATTTATTTTTTCTAGTGGTCAGAAAAAGGGTTTCTTGGCACAGTTCGCCTGTTCTCACTCATTTGGCCATCCACGCTGAACAGAAAGCTAGCCCACAATGGCATCCTTCATACATACAGGGAAGGTTCATACCTAACTTGGACAGACACAGATATCAGCTGTCTTCTGACTTCAGCACCAGTCCTCAAAAAACTGTTGATAAGATACTTCAGGAGGATAAATATACTGCTAGTTTAGCAAAAGAACTGCAAAAGTTCTACTGAATGGGAAGGTAGCTGATACTTGAAAAGAGAGATTTGGTAACTAAATTTGCTGCTAAATGTTCCCAGATGACCTTACATATAGATTTAGTTTCCAGTCAAGCCTCACTGAAAATTGTAGCAGTATTTCTTTTGCTTGCAATAAGCTCTGTATCTGTGTCCTTGTCTGTGACTGTGTCTGTGCTGTCTCTGTGTGTGTGCATGTGTGTGTGAAGGAAGATGCAGGTGCAGGTCTATGCTGGAGCAGCCTACTGGAATTTTCCTCCTGGTAAGTTTGGCTCAACAATGGATTAAGCTGCTCCGTTGATTTAGTATGCAAAAACTTGTCTATCTTAAAAAATTCAATCAAGGTAGGCTAATAGCAATATTAAACTCTTGAAAGAGTCAGCATTCTTTTGAATAGTTTTGGGAGCATAAAAACTGATCTCCCCTGAAGGCAATAGGAGTTTTACTCATTTCTATGGATATGGGGTTAAAATACATATATGTTATTTTATTATATTAAATTATATTAAACCACATATATATACACATTCAGTATCCACAGAATGAGGCTGGATTAACCAACTCAGCCAACCCAAGAGTTGTATTTCTAAGAGATTATTCCATGCCTGATGGATTCCTGTTCAGTATAGCTAATATATATAATATTCAGATTAGAATTATATGGGAGGAAAGAACAGTGAAACGCTGTGATTGTGTTGGGGTTGAACAATTATAATACAACTAACTACACTTTAAATATTCATTTTTATGAAAGACATTCATTGTGCTCTTCATCTGGTTAGTTGCTCTCACTTAAGACTCATCCTAGTGTTCAATCTCTGATAGAACATTGGAAAAAATCATAAAATATTTAAATGCTCTCATTATGTTTTGGACAGCTTGTATTGACAGTGTATCCCACGCTTCATTTACAACAAAGCTTACAATTTTTGCCACTTAGAGATAGCTGCAGCTCCTCTGAGGCAGAAAGTATTTGCTACTAAGAGTTAAAATGAGAATTGCTGGGAGAGCACAGATTGAAAACTAAAAGGCCCTTGACTAGCCTAACATTTTTGAGACTTGCACTGAACCATTATTTTTAAGTTATAGGGTAGATAACAACATTTAGACACACTGCATGGCATCTAGAATAACATACAACACCATCCAGCGTAATATGTAACACAAGCATAAAAATGGCAAGTAATGGGATCCTTGCACATTATAAGGCTTTTTAATGTCTTCACTTGCATTTTGTTCTATCTTGTTCGGTGCAGCTTCTTCCAATCGCTGTAAAATCTAACAGGTGCCTCTGTAATTTCATGCACTTTCCAAACCACCTATTGTTGAATGTGTGACTGTGTCTTAGACTGAACTGCAGTGCTAGCATTATTTTTGCTATCTACTTGTCTTAGACATCCGCCTCCCTAGCAAAAAAGCTTCCTTTCAGAAGGGAGAGTATCACACTATGATATCTGGATCATCTTTGCCTTTGTGATGAAATCCTTTCTGTAAGAACAACACATTTTTGAAGACAAACTGGAAAAAAAGAAAGTATATTATCGGACAGCGGCTACCCACAGGAGCTCTGAGGCTTCCTTTTGGACAAGTTCTCCAAATCTGACTCCCTTTCTGAAAATTTTGAGGAAGGTTGAGCTTTTCCAGGCCACACCTGCCTCTGTATTCTCTGTAAAGTCTGCCAGGAATATTCTGAATACAGAGAATTGCAATCACCAGACACCCTCCATAGCTGCTGAAGACATTGGTCTCGGCTAAAACCTGCCAGCACAGCCTTTAAGATGATGCTGTTTTGGACGTGATGCTGAGAGCTAGCAGGCCTGCAGCGAGTGGGAGAGGGCTGTGGCTTGGCCCCCACCACCCTGCAGTGCCCAAGGCTGCAGGCAGTGCTGGCTCCCCCTCGAGCCCTGTGCTTCAGAAGGGCGGCTGTTGCCCTCTGGCTTCCACCTGGCACAACCTCCATCCTCCAAGCATCTCACACACAGAGCTCCCAGATATTTGTGCTTCTCACAGCCCCTCCAGCCTCCAATGTCCCTGCAGTTGTCACTGCAATCTCCTTTTCCAGATGCATCCTCAGGCACTGTCTAATATCTTAAGGCACAGCTGGGGAGTTTCAACACTTTTTCTGTGGATTTATGATGAGCAGAAAAGTTGTAAATGAGTATAAGATGTATAATGAATTTGACTTCAGCCTTCTCTGCCTTCTGCATGTCACACGTCCAGGGATATAGGCTTTTCAGGGTGGGGCATTGTATTTTTGCCAGTGTTTGCATAATGCTTTGGCCAACAGTGCCTTACTGACCTGGAGGTCTAGGTATGGTTGTAATGTAAATATAAATAATAATGTAAGCCACTGAGAAGGTAAAAAGTTGTTTGCCCCTTCCTACGGTGAAAAGAGCAAGGAACAGTCACAGCTGCTTTAGCCGCATGTACTGTTTATGCACAGTGTCACATAAACAGGGATGAAGGAGCCACTCGGCTTTTGGTGGCCATGGGGATTTTAGTGATAGGAAAAACTTTGTTGACAGAAGCTTTCTACTCAGAATTTCTCAATGATGCTTTAGGAGACATTTTAACATATGTGAGTTCAAAATTCTCTCTGTCACTAACCAGATGACAGACAGGGAAAGGATGTTCATTCTGTAGTGATGGAAATGCTCAAGGAACGTTTGTGGAGTACCAAATGCAACATGGTGTCAGACCGTTCCTGGGGCTCAAAAGAACTATGGCAATACAAGTAACAGGAATACTATGCTGAACTTCACTGTGTGAGGTGAAATTGACTGAGTAGTTCCCAGAAAGAGCTGTTGCAGATAACCTCACTGCATGGAAGATAAGCAGAGTAAAATACGATGGGACGCTACTACCTGAAATAACTACAGGAGCATGAGGGAACCAAGCCAGGCACTGGATGGATGCCTCCATTTTGGGATCATGCTGTCCACTGACACTGAAACATGGCAGGGTTTTCTGGAAGGGAGAAAGATTCAGCACATTAGTGAGGGAACATTTGATTAGTAGATGTTTGCACTGGAGTGGGATGAGCAAACGTAACTTATTAGTTTGTCCTGAAACACAGTTGCTTTTTTCCTTTCACAGATATATAGTCAAGTGTTTTTACAAGCTGCTCTGGTGATTTTTTTTCTTCCACTAAGGTTTTTTCCTTTCTTTATACACATTACTCATAAATGGGAAAGCATTGCTTATTAAGAATACCTTAAAAGCTGACTAGTGAACCCCCCAGATTATAGATTGATGTACATGGTATCATTTTAATAGGGAGTCTTAGTTGTTTCTACCCAGCCTTTGTGCCAACAACTGCATCTGACAGAATGGTTATTATAATAATCCATTTCCTGCTTGATGCTTTTGCAACACTGACTTATTCAGTATCAATCATGAAGGATTATTCAAAGCACAGACCATTGGGCAGGATGAAGAACAATGCCTTCACAAATGCAGGGTAATCAATGATTTTATTTTCTGAGCAAGAATACTTTCAGTTGTACTGCACACAGAATTCCCTCTGGTTGAATAAATTGCTGAAGTGGAAAATTTTATTTAGCAGCATTTGGTAAGAGTCTCACAAGTCTCCACTGAGTCATTAGGAGTGCTACAAAAAGTCCTCTTTAGCTGAAAGTAAAATTCTGTCTCCTTCCTGGGTGAATACTGTTGTGAGAGGTTGCAGTAACTTCAGGTATTCTCCAACACCCTTCCTCCCCATCCACACAGAGCAGCTAAGTGAGCACTTGGTCAAGGGGTCCTAGGGAAAATTGCCCAGGTTTCTAAAATTCCCCAGTTGTAGCTTCAAACTAAACAACTGGGATGCTTAAATATGATAGAATTTGGTCTTATTCTGTTACATCAGTGTTTTTCAGAAGCCCCTGCCCTTACTTCACTGATTGTTAGTAAGGTCAAATTTATGTCTTAAATGTTGCTTGATAAGATCCAGGTTGACCAGAGATCCAGGAAGCTACAGAAGGCTAATGTCAATTTTAAATATACCTCTTCATTTATTTCTCCAGTACCATGAACATTATACTTGTATACCAAGAGCAAAATGTTGCTGGATGATGTTCTGTCATGCTTCCTGTAGCTTCACTGTGGTATTTCCTAACATGCTAATTATTGTCAGAAAATGCCAACTGATCAATGTGCTCCAAATCTGACCTCACCCAGCCCAGACAGGTGAGCATTTCCTTGGGAGATGGGAGACAAATTTTCAAGTTCTTTTACTACTTGATTGAGCCTAAGCTTTCAAGGCCAGCCTGCTGTTGGAATGCCCTTCTGTGAGGGGGGCAGGTCTCTTCTTTTGGGTATGTTCTGCTCTGCATAAAGTAGCTGTTATTTGTCTATCTGCCTTGGTGCAAACTTGTGCAGATCCAAACCACTGGCCCATACTGAAGTTACTAAGCAGTCTGTCCTTCTCTCTGAGTCTTCTTTCACTTACATTTTAGGAGGGGGGAAAAGAGAAAGATATTACTGTGAAATGTTTTGTTTGTATCTTCACGTAGAAGGGGAGAAAAATACATAACGTACAGGTGGGAAGGAAAAACAGTTTCTGAGAAACTGTATTTCCAATACATATTTCACTTTGTTATCTTAGAGTTGTCTGGGTGAACAAATACGTACGCTTTCTGGTCAAATTAGAAATCTATGACTAACCTGTTGCTAACATTTTTATAACATTTCTGGAGATGCAGTGCTATTGGAAAGATGAGTAAATGCATCCTACAGCTTTTACATCAACTCAACTGTGATGGCCCCTTTCTGGGTCCAGCTGGAGTCTGGCACAGAAAGAGAGAGAGCAAGATGAGTCTGCCCTTTCTTCTCTTCCCTCAATGTCACACTCTGCATTAGCTGATACACGCTGGGTCCACAGCCCGCGGCCCATGCTCTCCTGAAATGGCACTACACTCCCACTAGCCCCCAAGGCCAGAAGACAAGCGAGAGCACCTGACTGAGGAACCTGCCTGAGTAATAGTGGTGCCAGCTGGAAAGGTTAAAGGCCACCCACCATTTGCACTGCAGTAGGTTAGCATCACTGGCCTCCCTCAGAACACAGCCACCAAAAAAAAAGCAGATGATGATACTTTTAGCCTATTATTTGGAGTTACCAGAATGCTTTAATAGAAGCAGAGCAAGAAAAGCCAATTCAAAATGTTATTAACTGTTTTTCTGCATGGGGGACATCTGGAGAGCACACTATCCTCTCATGAAGGGATACCCGAGCTAGCTCTCTCTGAGCTGGTTCAAGTACTGTGAGTAATATAACCAGACTAGCGTGGCACTCTGCCCAGACTAATTTATCAGTCTTTTCAAAGGCAGGAAGTCTGACAGGTCTGCTTTATTCAGTGCCTCAGTTGCCACTAATGAGCGCTGTGTAACTAGAGCCTCTGAACAGCACAATAATCAATTTAAAACATCTCTTGCAAGAACTCCTTGAAGTTGAGTTCTCAGGCCTGTTAATGATGCAAGATGAGAGTCCATCTACGTAGACTGGCTGCCTAGAATAAGCTTGCATGAAAACTACAGAAGCACAACACGAGGTAGAAAACACATCTCTGTGGCTGGAAACACACATCTCAGCTTCAGCTTCTGAGAATAATTTCAGAAATACCAGGGCTGGCCCACCTGTGCACCTACTAAAAGTCAAAGCTAAGACATCAAGGACTGGGGACAGTGCTCAACTTGTGCTTGAAAAATCCCACGTGCAGTCTGTAATGACCCTGTTTCAGCTATTACTGCATTTTAAATTCTTCAGCGTGCTGTTAAGTCAGGCCATCAGCGAGAGGGCAGCAGAGATGTTAAACCTCACTGTCTGGTCCTGGCTCTTTGCTTTGACATTTTTATCAGTTTTTCACTCCTTTTGTCTGTTTAATCTATTTCATTTTCCAAAGCCATCAGCTGTCTACTAAAGTTATTTTCTTTCCAGACATTATTACTTTTTTTTATTTTGAAACATTATTGACAGGTATGATGCAGGCAAACTGATACCTAATGCAATAATAAATTAGATACAGCTGAATCCCAGTCTCCCGATATAATCATATTAGAAGTATTCTGTTATACACATGAGACCCTAATGAAGTCAACACAGCTGCTCATGTGTAAAAACAGCAGAATTTGATCCACTGAGTTCAGCTGGATCTGGCAGCTTTCCAGATTTTCTGAACTGAACTATTTTCATTTCAGATATCATGGTCGCCAGTAGGAGCCAGTAACATTCAACATCAGAGCGGCACTTCCCAGAGACAGTCATCTCTAGAGCTGATTAAAATAACATAACCTCCAGAAATATAATATCAACAACTCTATTTACATTCATTGCTTGAGGGGATATTAGTTTACTGTGCATTATATTGTAACGTTCAAAATAATATTTATCATACCCTGAACCACTCTTTGCTCAGAGCCATTTGTAAAAGTCAATGAAAACACGAATTAATCTACCAACTCTGTTCTAATGGCTCAGAAACCTGTATCTCCACTCTTGAGCTGTCTTTCCTCTAAACTGCAATTTTAGTTTGTCTCTCTGACCCCATCTTTTTCTAGTTTTCATCTCAAAAAGAACAAATTGGAATATCTAGTCTTTCTCTTCCAGCTCTGCTATGCCCCTTCCAGAGATGGTGACCGATACCTCCCTCCTTGCTCCCATGCTCTTTTCCACTCTGGCATTTCCATCCATGGCATCCTGTCTATGTCTGCTTCAGAGAAGGGTTTAGGAATTTTTTCTCCCTAAACCACAATAGCAGCTCTAAGATACAATCTTTTTTTGCTTTTCTAGGTGTCTAATGGGCTCATCTGCTCTGGTCACTTCTCAAGTGCTGCAGGATTCTTTACACCAGTTTTGATAAAGGATGTCCTACACTGGCGTCATCTTCCTGAAAATAACGTCTCCCTTACCCAAGGATACTTCGTTAACTTCTTTCACATCTATCTTCAGATGTGAAAATATACACTTACTTCTCCATGATGTTACAAAATTGGTTAGTCTATTAATGTGGTACGATTCTCATCACCATTTTGGCCATGCATTCTTTGCAGGTTCCCACCTGTTAATATTATCTGTACATTGTACCTTGAAATTTGTTTTGACTCAATTCAATAGGATAGAGAATTTTTGTGATGTACTCATACAGTCCCTAGCCTGAAGGGTTTCTAATAACAAGGATTTATAAGCACTGCACAGGTATAAATTACAATGTCAACAGTATCTTTAATTTATATAGAAGGAACAGCAACTATCATTTCAGCAAGCATTTTTACTGCATACATATCCTCGTGCTTGCCACTGCTGAAATAGATATCTAGAATGTGGAGCTGCTGAATAGCATGAGATACTGGCAATGCAGGATGATGAGATAACCTATGGAAATTATTTTAAAAACACAGAACAAAACAAAACAAAGAATAATCAATATACTATGACATAAGCAAAACCAACAAGAAACAGACTACTAGTGATGTTACAAGCTTCCACTATTTTATTCCACATTTTCATACTACTTGGCAGCCAAAAAGGATGAAACCATTGATAAATTTCACTGCAATTAGATATTTTGCCTTTAACCAACTGTAGTGCACTCATGTAGGGACTCTAAAGGTCCCTTCCAACCCAAAACATTCTATGATTCTATGACAGCATTCTATGATTCTATGATCATTATATGTTTCCTGTGACAGATCAGGGAATGGGGGGAAGTGGTTTTGTCCAGAGCATGCATTGAGTGTGAATTATACAGTAAATTCAACACTAGTATAAGACAGAAAAATGTATCACAACTACCACTATTTGGTGAAACACACATGGGTTCAGCACTTCAAAACAGGTAACTTGTCCCCACTACCTGTGAAAGACATGCCAGCACATAACTGCTTTTGGAACAAATACTTTGGCCTTAGAGAAGACCATATTAAAACACACTTTATTTTGTAGGTCTTTCTCAGAACCTTTTTCCTGCCAATATGTAAATAAGATGCTAATTGAGAGGTGTGCAGGGAAAACATATTCTGACACGTTGGCGCATAGCATTTTCAAGCAATACCCAGCACATTTATCATTATGTTAATGTGAGATCCCAAAGGCAGCATTGCCTTTAAGGCATACTTGAGCATGCCAAAGTTTTCACTTCATAGGAGGCAAAATAGGAGATAGATTTGTCATTCATGAAAATGTGAAGATTCCCTGAGTTATGCACAGCAGTCAGAAACCCTAAAATAAAATAATGGTTTGCTTTTGTGCGGTGATATTTTTTTCATTTGCAAACCATGAGCAGTTTATTATACACATTATTTTCCCCCTTTTGGAGGTGGCATAACTGAGGCATGGAGTTTAACACAGCATTTTTTAAATAATGCTGGTTGACGTCTCATGCAGTTGGGCTGCTAATGGCATTAAACACCAGTGGTTTCCTTTTCTTTTCCTTTTGTAACTTATACCAGAAAAAACATCGTCTAGATAAACAAGCGAACAAACAACAGTCAAAGAACACAAGATCAGAGAGCTCCTAAAGTGTTTGCCCAAGCCACTTGCTCAAGGTCACACAGCAAGTCAGTGCAAGGGCTGGGAAAAGATTTGTGACGCCTGTTTCTCAGCTCATTCCAACCCTCATGTCAGATAATACTCCAAAAGCTTAAAAGATATTCCAAATGTCATATGAATCTTCTTTAAAAAGAGATGCAAATCTCAAGGATATGGCTTATGGTAAGGTTCTGAGAATAACTATTCCTGTGAGCTTTAGGTAGTGAGATTTAGCTATATTCCTGTATCAGTAAATGTCCCCAAACTTTCAGGTATCCCAAGTTTAATTTGAAGATGTAACTGATAATGACTTAGCCTGTATCTCTTTATGTTTCTCCTTCTGCTTCTTGTTGAAAAGGAAGACACAGAAATAACAATGAAAATATACAAAATTTAAGGTAAAAGAAACCCTACCAATACAGAACTCAATGATATTCTGGTTGAATCCAGGTCCCTACTGCCACAGCTAAATATATATAACATGCATAAATGCACCAGGAATCATTTTAATATCAGTTAGATGTCTTAGCTTTCTTCTCTCTTTACTAGAAGGCTGCTCCAGAAAATTAGTTGTCACTCATAAAACCTAGATCCCAGACATTTGCAAACTATTAGCTATCCTCAAAACATTCAGCGAAAGGCAAACAAATCCCCTTAAACAAAGAACAAGCACTTTGTTCCTTCACCTCCAGGGATAAATTGCATGACAGCTTCAGAGGATGTACTGGACAAAAGTGCTGGTTCTGTTTCTATTTTAACCAAAGACCTCTATACCTCTTTGATATGAGGATGCACTTTGCTACTGTTATGAACCACTGCTCTGCCTTCTATTATGTTGCTTAGTGACAATGGGCTCAAGTATCAGAAAGATGTTGTGGATCGTCATGGACGATTATGTACCCATCTGGGCCTACTTACACATTTACGTGATTTTGCTGAGAACATACATGGGGGCAAAACCATGGCCACTAAGGGTTTCAAATGCCCTAAAAAACAATCAAATCCAAAGTCAGTAAAAACATAAAAAGGATGAGAGCAGCCATATCTTTGTGGCTGTTCATACCTTCAATAGTTTAATCTCAATGTGACTGTTTAAGGTAGGCTTAATCATGGATCATTTAAATGCACAGGGTTCAAGTAGGCAACTTTCCTCACAGTGCAGTAAAGCTGCACAAAAACACAATACTTCTGGTCAGCAATACTAAAATCTGGAAATGTGGCTAATATTCATATGGTCAGGAAAGCTTTTTTGCTTCAGCTTATGTTACTTTACTTTGTTTTAATATTATCTATTTGTACATTAAGGTAGATGGGTTAGAACGGCAAACTTGTCACGGTTAACCAGGCAAGCAAAATTTGCATCTGAGGAATGCAACATCCACCAAGGACTTTGGCTTGGGTTTCTCTCTGTTGCTGGGAACCTTCAATAAAATGGGATGTATTTATGAAACAGACGAAAAACTACAATTGACATTTAACCGTGTTAAAGCCAAACAGAAAAGGGTACTCTGTTCAAAGAGGTTTATGAGGAATAATATAAACATGGAGCAGTGGGAGACCTTAAAAAAGTACAAATAGCCTGGCTAAGGAAGACAGGAATATCTATTAAAAAAAAGGAAACCACAAGTTAACAAGGTAATTGAAAGCAGAAAATAAATGAAAAATTGATAGTTGGATAGAAAGGTCACTAACAAAGCAACACAGTAACTTTCATTAGTTGTAGTTTTTACTGAATTGAGGTCATTTATATCAGCACCCCTGCCCCACAGCTAGTGTTGGGCCTTCACTTGCTATTGGCATTAATAGGCACAAGATCAAAAGTCAGAATCAGTATTGCAGGTGCTTCGTAGTCCATGTATTCTGTTCATGGCAATCAGGTGAAGCAAACAATTATTTTTCCATTATCCATAATCCTCTTATTTACCAGCCTTTAAGCCAGTGATTTTTTCTAAAATTAATCAAATAATAATATAAAATATAAATATAATATTAGAAATTGAAATGAGGTTCTTGGGAAGGCAAAACATCAGGAATAGTTCTCCTAGACAGTACTTTCTTTGGCAGCATTGTAGCAGGCATTTTAAAGGACTGGATGAGGCTTTGCCGTGCACATCAGTAAACAGGAGGATGAACATCTGCTGCTGTCTCTGGTGGTGCTCAAGTTGCTATTGTGACAAGAGAAACCTCCCTTATTGTCCTGACACCTTGTCACCACACTCAAACTGAACTTGAGGCAACTACACTTTGTCCTTCACAAATGTTTTGTTGCAGTTCCCTTAAAGGCCTGCTTCCCAAGTTTTAAAACTAACAAGCAAAGGCTTTTCATGAATTAATGAACAATATACCTCTCCTTATCTAACTACACAGGCAAGTGCCCAATTTCGCCAGCACTAGCTGGAGGGTATTAGTTGCCCAGTCCAAAGGAGCAAAGATTAACTGAGCTTCAGGTGTCAGTGAACAATTCACACTTCTTTCTTCTTTATTGCATTGTATTGCAGATGTTCCCATATCTACTGATGTATAACTAAATGTAAATAATTCAGGAGATGAAAGTATAGCTCAGAAAAGGGTGTCATGGGTTTCCCATTCATAGTGCATTACGAGCTGCAGGCCCTGGTAAGGAAGAAGGCTGGGATAGTAGTATAGTACAGTGCATATGCCTGCCAGTACAGCAACATGAGCATGCCCACGAGCAAACCCGCCATCTCAACGAGCAAGGTGGAGCAGGTGGGAAAGGCAAGGGCAGTACGGGGAGATGAACTGCCCAGCTGAAAGGTTGTGCTGCAGGTTAACAAAAGAGCCAGGATCCTGAGCACTGACCACCATGATGTCCAGACTTAGGCATGCCACTTCCAAAGTCCTTGGCAGATGTAGGTTGAGGGCTGACGGTGATGTCTCTGTGTCACCCACTGTGAGGCTCTGTCTCAGGGCATGGGGGTTAATTGCTGGGAATGTCAAATGAGAAGGGTTAATGATGAGCTCAAAGAAATTTCACTATTGCTACTGAACCATCTGATTACTCGGGTAAAATCTGGGAGTAAAACACACTGATGCAATCACCATTTTCTTCCAGGGGGTTAATTCTTTTATATATATTTATATATTTTTATTTACAAACACATGCACACAGATACATTTTATTATTCTAACAATGCTGGGACGTGAAACAAGAAGCCTAGTACTCCTTGTCAGTGCTAACCTGCCAAGATGTCACATCAGCAGCACTAGAAGTAGTGAAGGACCCCTGAATGTGTTTTACCTCTTTGTTAGCGCTGACTCGATACTCATCTCCCTTTCTATTATCCAAAACTTAAATACCTTTATAACATGGCTGATACTTCTAGGTCATGTATGCCTAGAAGTTTCCTGGATTTTCAGCACTTTTAAGGATTATTTTGTGATATATTCTTATAAGTAATAATTTTTGTACCAACTGCAGCTCCAGTGCCTCCTCTTCATCTGGAACTGTTATCCGACTGCTAATGAGATAACTGGGTATATCAACGTCTGTGACTATTCCTGCAGAAATTTTTGCACAAGTAGTGATTCAGTATTTCAACATTATTGCTTTAAATATAACTAAAGAAGTAAAACATTTTTTAAGAAAACAACTGGAACTATGAATAATATCACAAATGTGTCTTTCTGTGTCCACCACAAACACCCAAGTGTAGATTCTTATAATCCACTTCAAAATCCGTGTGTTTTTCTCTCATATTAAATACCATTAATTGTTTGCTACTGAGAGTGCAAAAATAACCTTTTGCTTTACCTATTCTATTTCAATGAGAAAACTTTTTTTTTCCACATTACTGCGTTTCTCAGATTTAACTTATTGCCATGTGATTACTCAACATTTAAAATTAGAATGGCATGCAGTCCCAGAACATATCGCAGAGGAGTCTTAGCAAGCAGGAGATCTCTGTTTAATCACCACTTTGAATTGTTACAGCTACAGCAGGAGAACTACAGAAAAATTTGCCTTAAAAATTAAACCATGGAGAATGTTAGCACTGCTAAAGAACAGCTTTCTAAGGAAAAAAGAAAATTCTGACACTCACAAATAAATCTGTGGACCTGTTCTGTGTGTTTGCAGCAATGCTACTTTTGCACGATCGTAGAGAGAAAATTTAGGGATTTCATTAAAACCATGACACCCTGATCATGGAGACTCAGATAATTTGCTAGCACCTTAAGACAGGCATTCAGCTTACCTACAGTGCACTCAGGATGCAGCACAGTGTTGCAGTGCCCTGAACACATACTCTCCTCACGGTCATGATCCACCTCACACCACTCTGTCACAGAGACTGGAAAACATTAGAAATGGCTACGCCAGTAAAGTCTTCTCCTACAGTAAAAATGAATCCCTTTGGAGTCGTTAATGTGGCATTCCTAGTCTCACGGCAGTTCTAAATGTATAGCCAGAGAACTGACTAACATAATAAAAACACCTGTATTTTAAAACAGAACCAATATTATTCAGTAGCCTGCGGTGGCTACCGTCTGTCTTAAGTAGTACATGTTCCTAAAGCTGCTCAGATGCTCTGAGCATCTACTCAAGAGGCCCCAATGACTCTGAAAAAGCTGCAAATAATGTGCTTGCTGTCAGACTCATTCTTCATTGAATTCTGAAAAGATTTTGTATCTGATGGACTTCAGGACCAGTGAAGACTCTTCTTCTTCTGTTATACCTACATCAAGACTGTGGTAACTATGGGCTTCCTTACCAGAGAAAGACAAGTTCTGAAGGTCTAATAAGCTTGTCAGGATTTACCAGGAGTACTTTGCATAGTTTCTCAACCATCCAGCAGAACACACAGGATAAAGCTCATTCTCCTTGATAAGCTAGGAAAGACCTTCTTGCTTTGCACTGCATGCTGGTTTTTCCTTTTTCTTTGTTGAAGTGGCTTAAATTTCATTACTAGAAAGTAACTGAGTAGCATATTTATTATTTACACTGATTATTAGCACATGGGTCTTGTCCCTGGGGGAACCTGTGTGTGCGTCTAATAGTTACTACCCCAAAACTTCATAGTCCAGGATCAAGAAGAGCAGGCAGCACAGCTATCAACATACAAAAACATCCCTTCCTCACTGCTTGCACACAGAACCAGAATTTATTATTCCCAATAACAAAATTTAAGATACATGGTCCATGATGTTATGCTGGGGCATTTGCTTAGAAGAGGACTACATCAACCCTTATACCCTCATTAAACATGAGGGAATTGTACTTTTGTCTGCACAATGGGTATCCCTGCACAGCACAGTGAAGGGTAGACATGTTGAAACAAAGAGATTTGGTGAAGCTGCCCCATTGGGGTAAGTGCTTGGACACTGTTTGAAGCATATGGGTTGGCTCATTCATAATATAAACTAATTATTATTAATAAAATCTGCAGTATTTCTGCATGACATTACGTTATACTGTCCAGCCAAGAATGCAAAATATCGCTACAACTGAACCAAAATGCTGTAAAGATGGGTGAAAAGCCATCTGCACCTCCCAGTCCGCATAAAGATGACGATTTGATGTTGTATTAGCATTTAATCCTCTTCTGAAAATCATGCATTTATCATGTTTTTTTCGTACATGAAAACTGTAGGGTTTTTTATTTAGTCCTGAAGCTGGCATTGCCTTTCCTCCACACTCACACACTGTCCCCTTCACTAGCACCAGTCCTGGGCAACCCTGAACATACATTACTGCCTCTGGCATAAAATCAGAAGATATTGTTGTATGCACAGCCACATACGCGGTGATATGTATAACCTAACAGAAAACTTTGCTAACAAAAACATACTGTGGTTTATAGTTAATGATCTTTTGCTGTGACAGCAAAACAAAGGTTTTCTTTCTTTAGCTGTAATTCCACTGGTTAATTGGAGGACTTACCCTTTCTTTCCTTTAAGCATTCACCTCTTTCTCTGCAGTGGCTGGAAACGTCTTGTTGAAACAACTTCTCTGTAAGAAATGCCATTGAACTAAAGCCATTTTCTTCAATATATAATACCATTTCTTCACACCATTATTTTAGGGAAAAAAAAAGTATTGCAATACTTCCAGATATCCATTTGTTCAGCTCTTGCAGTATGGATTTTAAACATTTAGGTGTAGGGCTCCATTATATAGATCACAAGGATACAGTAGAGGAAAAAGGTTTACTAGAAATTTTCCCACTGGCAGTGGAAGGAGTGTGGCAGTGATACCTTATTTCAGAAGTTCTTGCTTTCATGAGGAAATAATAAATCTATGTGCTCACCTTCTTTTTAGGAAGTATGATTAATGGTTCTTTTATAATAGAGGTGAAAACGTATGCAATGATGCACAGATTTATTTCCTATCTACTTCTATTCAGGAGAATTTTCTACAGCATGTGTTGCTTCTTAGAAATCTCCTGTAGCATATCCATGCATCCAAGCCACTGAAGGCTTGGCTTGGATCTTGGTTTTGCTATAAAATCCCCATTGTACACCATGACTTTTAAGTCTTTGAGACTGTGCCTGCAAAACAGCTGGGCAGTCTTAAGCAGGTTTAAGGGCTTTAGATTTAATACTGGACTATATGCCCCGGTGGACTTGGGAATGACAAATGCTGGGCCCAGGCAGTCCCATGGAGCCTTCTGCTGGCAGTTGCTCTGAAGCCCCAGACTCCAGGCTTTCTCTTATCTCCCACCCTATGGCCAGTAAGGTACTTAAGGAAGGGAATTTTTGGCATTGGAAAGAACTTGGAAATATCATTTTACCTCCTCTGACACCTTCTGAAAAAAAGGATAAGTCTTTCCTAGATTTGACGCAAAGCCAAAGCCTTAACCTTCTTGAAGCTGTCAGTGAGCGGAGAGGCAGGGGAAAAGCTTGTGTTGATTACAGAAGGTTAACCCCAAAGGGACTGTGAAAATGTGTTTTTTCACACAGCTTTAAGAAAAATTGTGTGGGTTTCAGAGATGCTAAAATCTTGTTTTGAAGTTGTAAGCCATGTCTAAAGACTTTAGTAACATTGCTATGTAAAGTTGGAGCAGCATAAGTTTTCCAGAGTGTATGAACTAGGTGTACATAGAGAAGTATATTCTGTGTGTATGAAGTGTGCCTTACACTATTCAAAAGACTATCTGCTTTTTTTCAGCTGGTTAGATACAAGTAATGAAAAAAAAAACCCTCTTATAAAAATGCGGACAGTCTCCTTTTGCAAACAAAGTGGTTAGATATATTGCGTTTGTTCACACCATACCTTTTATCTACAATACATTTGCAGTATATATTTTGCCACTCAAAGTGCACGCACACAGCTTTTTATCTAATAATGTCTGGAAAAGCTACATTAAAAGTACCACAGGCTTCTGAAGTTCTGTTCAATGTTTTCCAATATCATGTGTAAAAAAATGTTCTTGTCTGATACTGGAAGTGATCCCTATCAGTTCTACTTCATAAAACTCCTAGAGCTTTCATTTTCACGCACCTTCACATTCTTCACAACTAGCGGTATTGATATGCCATATAACAGCCTATCTCTAGGATGACTGCAGTAAATAAGTACTACTAAAAATATCACAAAGATTGATCCTTTTTTCCTGCCCAGTTATCTATGCCTAGATGATTAGATAGTTCCCCTGGGCGTAAACACAAATAGCAAAAAAATGCCTTTGAGAAGCAGCATAGAACGTTCTGGATGAACACCCAATTTTGGGGAGAGTTGGGCAAACCTTGACCCAGATTTATAAACACTAAATCACTCTCTCCTATATGAAAAAGAGTGTATCTATGGTCATCTAGTCTACCCAGGGTTTTCCCTTGCCAGTTTGCGACAAACTCAGTTTTTTGCTACCTGAGCATGCAAGTGGTGGATTCTGACGCAGACTCCACTGGCACCACTACGAATGCATTTGCAAGTTTATCCTTCAATGTAACACAGTTTCGTTGTGCTTCAGGTGAGCTGGTCTAATCTGTAATAACAGATCAATAAGCCTACGTGTAGTAGCCTTGATGTGGCAGTTTATGTGAGCTGCTGTACTTGTGTGCACCGGTGCTCTCTGTGCAGCTCTGACACCCTCTACTCCCTGCCCACAAATACACATAATTCCCAGAAGCATCCAGGACTTTTAAAATGGCTAGTTACAAGCCCCCTGTGCCCAGTAAGCTCTGAAGAATAGCTTCTGCAGCAATAACATTACTCCTGTTGAGTATAGCCTGCTGTGTGGAAAAAAGACATTCAGTCTTCGTGTATAAATTTCAAGTGACGGCATGAATGGTATGGATGTGATAGCACTTATCAGGTAGGCATATTTACAATGTATGTATGTATGAACATCAGCAGGAACAAAAAATACATGCATCCCTGCTTGCTAACGTGAACACTTCTGCAAGTTTGCAACTGAACTATGAGAATTATGAGCATTTCTATTTCATCCTCTTGAGTGAGCTTTTCAGATGTGCGGAGAAGCAGCTAAGGCACCTGAATTACCCTGTGTCTGAAAAGTGGCAGAGGAGAAAAGAAAGAGCCTGGAGAGGAGCTCAGAGGTGAATAACTTCCAACAATCCTTCAGCAACATTAAATACCACCTTGTTTCTCACAGGAGCTTTACTCACTTGCATGCACCAACAACAGATACCACCCCCTGAAAAAGCAAAAGGATCATATTGAGTGCCTGACTTCTACTCCTCAAGAAAAATACTTGCTCCTTCCATTCCCAAGCCCAAGGGAACATAATACCTTTTTTCTTTTTACCTTAGGTCTTGGTAGCAGAGGCAACAGACATCTTACCACGCACTTCTTCAAGAAGACAACAAATTTCCATTAGAAACTTGAGATGAAGGAGCACTGGGTCTAGAGGATCAGGGTGCAGGGGTGGGGAGGACAGAGGGGTGAGTGGCTTCCCAGGGATCACTGTGGGGCTTCTGGGTTTTTTTTCTCTGAAGAGGGTGAATATAGCAGCAATGTTCTGAGGAAAGCAGAGCACAGGATTAGTGGATTTGGGGCAAACCAACAGAGGCAAAAACTGTGGAGATGGACCTTTGCTTAAAATATTGTCAGAACCTTGCTTTGGCTTACACTCCCTTTGTTAAGTATTGGCTTTCAGAAAGGAGATGCAGCAGACTGATAACTTTGGTTTGGTAACAGATCATATAGCACCAATAAAAAGGTAGTGGTGGTGGTAAAACCCATTCCTCCAAAAGCTAAAGCATTCCCAGCTAATGAAAACTGTGACAGAGTCATTACCACCATAGGGGATCTGATTACATCTGTTGATACAAGATTGATTTTTCTTGGCCCACAGTCAACTGCCATCTCTGCAAACAGTTCACAGCAATACAGCCCATGGGGGGTTATTTTAGAGTCCCTGACCTAGGCAGCCCTGTTTGGTTTACTGTTTTCTCGTGAATACTCCCAGACATTTTGGTGCCTGTGTAAGTACGGGGCTCGCCAACAGCAGCCAATGCAGGTCATAAAACACTGTAATAGAGGATTTCCATTTCAGCTGTGGCTCTGTCCTGAATTCAGGGCGGCTGCCTCTGAAGCACTATACTTAAGGGTGTTTATGATTCAGAAGAAATTTCCAGCCCATACAGTAGTTGCAGCTTTTATCTCTTTGGCTTTGATCTCCACTGTATTCTCTTAAATATAATTAAACCTGTCACATCATTTCCCCCCTTCTCACTTTCTCTCTGAAACAAAACATTTATGCACAAATTAGGAACTTTAAAGAAAGACAGTTCCAAGGACTAATAAAATAAATTTGGGACATTTCAGCTCCACCTCATATATCATTTCATAGAAAATGCGGTGCATTCCATTCTAGCTAACTCCTGAACCAGAACTTTTGTTTCTTTTTTCCTAGCACAGTATATTTTACTGCAATTTCTTTTAATGTCTGCCATTGCTAACCTGGAATTGGGAGTGTGAACATTAATATCCTTCTTATAACACAGCACTAAATGAATTTGACAATGCTGGCATCCAACCAATGCACAGGTTTCACTGACAAACTGCACAAACTCCATCTTGTGGTTTGACTCATTGATTAAACTCATGAAAAAAATTGTAGGGAAACCTTAACTTCATTGAAACTTTCAACAAATCTGTGCATTATTCAAAGTTTTAACACCGGCTGAGGAGAGTAGGGCTGAGCTTGCCCCCTTAAACAAATTCACGCAAGCTCAGTGTCTAAGGAGATATGAAGTGCACAATATTACTATGACCCATTCATTTTATTCCTTACTGTGTATGCAGTTCTTCACAGCACAAAGAAACAAAAACTAAGCTGCTTTTCAAAGCTTTTTTGCATTGCCCCATTAAAATTTGAATTCAGACCTCAGGACTCTCTTATCTCCAGCAAGGATTCTCCACTTATTATTAGTAAGATCTTTCCTAGCATCTCTAATTGCAATATCCCATCACATTCCAAGTACGTATGGTTTATCCTCACAATACTCCCTCCCATCCCAAAGCAGCAAAAGTATCACCATCTTACAGATGAAGACCTGAGGGACAAAATGAATACTTGATTCACCCACTGTCACAACAGGATTTTGAAGCACAGCGAAATTTTATCCCACGTTGAAGGACTGCTTTTACACTGATACTGTAATGATTTGCATAGAATCCTATGCAATAAGAAAAATTAAAAATAGCCTGTTAAGAGAGACATCTGGTATGATTAGCTCAACTGAACCTAATGGCTTACATGAAAGACTGATTAATTATGTGAAAGGCTGATGCATTACATGAAAGACTAATGAAACTACTGAATGTACTGTGCTGAGTTTCATTAAAAGTGTACTTGCTTTACAGTAAGTGATGGCTTGCTCAGAAAGACAGAAGCTAGGCTACTTGTGGTTAACACTGTAACAGATGAATCACAAAATGGGATACTTGGCCTGTACTTTATCTTGCCAGATCAAGTGAAGGGTTTCTCTAAAATCTACCTGAACAGGATGTCACCAAGTTACTAGCCCTGTCCAAGTGACCTGAGCCAGGTGAGGGCAGCCAGGATGTGTTAGATTTGCCGTGCCTGTGCAGTCTGGGTGTGATTGCATGAGTACTTACGCTTTGTGGGACCACTGGGGCAACTGCACACACGCAAGAGCTTTACAGTGATTCTGAATGCAGCTATTGCTTAACATCAGTCGAGCGACAAGTCTAGAAATCAGAGATCCTTCATTTAATTAGTTGATCCATGAGAAGATTACAAAATGCTCCATTCGGGTTTACAAATACGTACAGGGGAAAAAAAATAGGACACCAGACATTTCTTCAAGCTAATAAAAGAAGACACTGCAAGATGTTACCAGAGGATGGGAACAGAAGCTATATAAATTTCAGTGATTTTAATTGATGTGATTTTTTTCACCTTTAATGCAAGTCTCATGATTTAGGGATTTTTCATAAAGCCTCCAACTGCTGCAGTTATTTCATTCCTAGCATCTCTGTTTCCACTAAAAAAAATACATAATTGATTTCTCTCTCTCAATGGCTGCACACAAAACACATTTAAACTATGAACACTGAAGGCTTAAGTACCAGAAGAAGAATGAAAATATGCCTACACCTCTTTTATGCATGATGTTGGCTATGGGGAAACTAAGCTGAGAATGAAATGCACAACAGTTTTAAGTGAACACGTGAGGTACATAGGCACAGACTGTACAGATGGGTTGCCCCATTACATGGAGCCTTTAATTTGCATGAGTATCTAGAATGGGAAAAAAGTTAACTCAAACTTTTGGACATGCAAATATTAAAGGTTCTTTGGTCTCTGTTGTGCAAAAAGTGGAGTTAGATGCCTGTCACTGTTCTTTCTCAACTTTAAGAAAAAAAATTTAATTTTTTTTTAAATATATGTGTGCCAACTCCATACCCCACTCACAATGCATCCTGGAGAGATCCTCTGTCAGCCCCATGCTGCACTTACCACACAATACCTGTCTGGTACATTCTCAGATGATTTGTCATCTTTCAGCCACAGATCTTTGATACTGTCACTTAATAAAAGCTTTAAAAAGACAATAAAGCAAAACTAGATGCTCAGAATGAAAGGATAAATAAACAAAACAGAAGCCCAGCATCCTTGAGAATGTATGACTACCCTGAGTAAGTGTTTCACAGATAAATGAAGTGTAGATGAGTGAACATGCAGCAGTCTTAAAACAGCACACTCTCTTTTGGGGAAAAAAAAAAGCAACAACAAAAAAAAAAGAAAACAGACACATAAACCAGTCCTGTTAACATATGTTGTATAAAGTTGTTTTTTGGTGATATCAAGTTTTATGAGCAGCTTGATGTGACAGCACAACGCGGCTCAACAGAACCTCAAAGGAGGTGATGGTTTCAGGAAGTTTTGTTTAGAAACACAATCTTTTCCCAGGTTCCAGTCTTTGAAATAGTGCCAGGCTGGAGCAGACTCACATTGCTGTAAGACGCAGATATTTTTGCTGTCTTGACAAGAAGATGTTCCTTCTAGACACACTTTGAAAAGCATGTGGGACTGTCACATGTGTCTCATTAAATGAACTGAAATGCTGAGGTAGCAGCATAGGTTATTATTTATAGAGCCCTACTATTTCAGGTATGTACATGAGACAGTGTCAAGTACTATGCAGGATTATCCATACTTTTCATAGATGTAAATTTGTGCACTGAATATATTCATTTTGAAGAGGGAACTGAAAAACTGAAGCATAATGAATGGAATAAAAAGGAGGTGAACTATTTGTGAATGCCACCTTAAGGCTCTCATTTGCAGACCACTGCCCATTCATTACACCAATAAACCATCCTATTTATCCCACCTAAACCGAAGTCTTCTTGCCCAATGTCCTTATACCACACTTGGTCCATTGCTGACATCTCGCTCTATACCAGCAAAACCAATCTAGTAATTACCAAGAACTCATTTGAAGAGGAGAAGCAAGAGCCATGCATAGTTCCTCATTCTTACAGAAAAGCCTTCGGGGCATGCTGCAGAAATAGAGGATAAAGTAAAAAGGGTACTGTCATGGTTTAGCCGGCAGCTCAGCCCCACGCAGTCGCTCGCTCACTCCCCCACCGGTGGGATGGGGGAGAGAATCGGAAGGATAGCGCTCGTAGGTTGAGATAAGAACAGTTTAATAATTAAAATAAAATTTAAAAAACAACAACAAAAATGCAATGGAAAGGAAAACAATGAGAGGCATGAAATCCGGGGGAGGGGGTTGGAGGGGAGGGAGGGGGGAGGGGATGAACCACCGAAACAAACCGCACGTGACGCAGCCGCTCACCACCCGACGCCGTGCCACCCTCGAGCTGCAACTGCCCCCCCCTTAATATACTGGTCATGGTGTCACGTGGTATGGCATGAACCTGCCATTGGCCAGGCGGGGTCAGCCACCCCCGCCATGGCACGGGAAGCTGGAAAGGTACCCAACCACGACAGGCACCACAGTGAAGAGAATTAACCCCTTCTCAGCCAAGACCAGCACAGGTACAAAGAAATATTATTACTTATTACTTTTTATTTATCTGGGTAAAAGATAATGCCGATTCTTCAGTTGTCCAAAGCAGGCCACTGTATTTCTAATTACTGTATAAAACAAGGGAGAGATCACGTAGGACTTAGATGGGAGAATATGACTCTCAGCTTGCCATGATATAGTTCTGGAAAGTTTATTATCATTTATTAGGGCAGGAAGAATTAAAATAATTGAGATTTATCACTTCAATCAAATCATATCTAAATGTAGCTCTTTTTCTTCAGTAACTCAGTGTGACTTAGGAAGCCGTCTACAGTGACTGAGGTATGTTGTAGTCCTATACATTGACAGAAATACCAAATACGTTTCACAGCCTACTTCTGATTACACAAAACATGAGGTGGCGTTATCTTCACAGAAGTAGGTTCAAAAGTTATATAGCTTGACCATTTCCTAGTCAACTTATAGATACAAATCACTTTCAAAACACTGTGAGCAACTGAGAATATGTTATCAAAAATCAGATTCAAACAGTGAGAGCCATGTTATACCTTCAGTAAAGGAAAGAAGAAAATGGAACAAAAATTGCAAAACTGAACACATAATATAAACTGAATAATCATGGCATTCAATAATGTCTACAACTATGGCATTACCTAATAGCTGTGCAGAATTGAATGACAAAATGAATTGGGGAAAATAAAGAAAAAAAACTACAATTATGAGAAGTATAGCAGCCAAATTTTGTCTGAAAACTTCTGCCATCTCCCCCTACCACATCTAAAGCTGATTGGAGAACGTTAGCTATTTTTATAGCTGGCTAAAAGTTGATAGGAAAGCTTCACTCATTTTACCTCAACATTTTTAACTTCACAGCCTTTGGAACAATTTTTGGGACTTATCCACTTATGAATCAGTGCAGTTGGGATAACATTTAATGTGCTACATTGACATGTAAAAATAAAACAGCATAAAAATGGGTGTGACAGAAAGGGTCTTAGAAAGCCGATGAGATATGTACAATATGGAGTGTTCAAAAATAGGTAAGACAGGAGCCCAGGGACCTAAAACAATACATGTGCTGTATGCTTCATCTCAGTTCTTCCATCTTTACACACTTGTCTCTTGACTGTATTCAGGTATGGTTTATTCTATGTCCTTATTCCTAAATAAAGGAATATCTAAATCAAATTAATCTTCTGCTTCCTACTGCACTCTGAAGTCCCGAGCATCCTCAACACTCATTGGAGCTGAGGAGCCTTTCAAGAGCCGCTCCATGTGCATCAACATTTACTGATATAACTTGCATTGAAAATACAGAGAAAATCTTCTTTGTGCAGCCAGCACTGTACCACATGCAGTATAAAGGCAGCCATGCCAGATCCTTAATTACATTTGGTGGCTTTTTCTCAAAGGCCTTGAGAAACAACGGCATGCCTTATTTGTCAAGAGAGCTCCAATTGTTAGCAAGTGAGATCCATAATATTTTTATGAGCTTGACGTGTTGTTTCTGCTTTCATTGATTAATGAGATAGTGCCCCTTATAGTAGGTCACAAATTGGATTCTGTAAAAGAGGACATTATGGTTTTACAGCTTTTGGGGGAAAAGAAAGAAAAAGCAAAAGCAAGTGCGATGCACAATGGGCGCTGACCAGCTCTTCCTCTGGGACTCTGTCACTATAGCACCAGGGAACAAATGATCATTTCTCAAAGACTACTGATATCCTGATCTACAAGGCAGACACATTCAGGGTATTTTCATCAGGGAGCATTTATCCTCACTGCATCTTGCATGTAAACGTAATAAGGTCTTGATATGTATCCCACTGTATGTAGTGTCCTTGGGAACCATAAAGTGCTTCCCAAGAGCAATCTGGCTTTAGGTGCCTCTTCATCACTTCTGAGAAAGGATCACTTCAATGTATTAGTAGTAGTGTAACAAGATGGAGAACCTCTTGAAACCACCCCCATTACACAATATACCACAGCTACTGACAAGGCACATTACCTACATGATATCCACCTGATCTTTCACTACAGTGACTCCACTTTTGTGAGCTGTTAAGGTAGGAATTCCTCTTTTCATCTGCCATAGTCCAGCAATTCTACAGAAGCCTTTGGTCTTAATTATATGATATGATGGTCAAATATGCTTTCTTTTTAATCACTGGATAATTTGGATGATTTATTTTGTGTATATTTAACCTAATGGGCAAGTACTTTCAAAAGTAAACACATTAACCGGGTCTTGAAAAACCTATACAAAACATGATTCTAAATCTGCTTGCAGTGCATTAATCAAGTGGCAGAGTAAGCAAATATTGATATGCAAATTAATCTTACAAACTGTCCACAAATAAAGACATATGACTAGAGATAGAGGGCTTCCGTATCTGGCCCTTGGTCCATGATCATGTATAAAACCCACTGCCTTGTAAGACAGGGATGTATGAGTTTAAGAGCGTGCTGCTTAATCATCTGAACTAGAGTTGAAAAAATACATCACCAACAGTTTGCAATTAAAGGTGGCATCACTGAGGATGGAGCAGTGCTTCAGGGTAAAGTGACTGGAGAGGAGACAAAAAAGGAAGAGGAAAAAAAGCAGACGCAAATGCCAAAAGGCCAAGAGCAGCCTCCTGATCAGCACACTGGGTTTGGGCATCCCAGCTGAATGCATTTTTAGACAGGCTAGTAAGGTTTGCAATGGGCTTTAGGTCAAGACTGTTAATGGTAGGGTGTTCAACATAACCCCACAAACCGACCTTAAAACAGAGCTCAGCAATGTTAGCAAAATAAACTGCAATAAGTAACTGCAAATAATGTGCTGAAGGCAGAGAAACATCAACCTCTACTGTGGCAGGAATAAAATGCTTAAAAATGTCCTGTTCCTGCTGAAAGGGAACCAGCGCTTTAATGATATAGCCCAGCTCTGAGTGACCCTGAAATACATCTGCTCTTTCTGCACCTGAGCTCCTGGTGCTCTGCCATACCTAGCCCTCCCTGCACAGGTACAGTGACTCCTTCCACATTGCCCCTGTGAATGCCTGTTTAGAAGTGCAACTCCCAGCAACATAAATCTCTGCTGCAGAAATTTTCCTACAGCCCCTGGAGACACCAGGCTGTAGCAAATATCCACACTTCTGCCCAAAGAGGACCCACATGGAAGCAGGTGGATATTCTCTGAAGGAAAAGCTCATACCGGAGCAGGTTTATGCTGAAGGACTGCTGCCCATGGAGGACCCATGCCAGAGTAGGGGAACAGTGTGAGGAGAAAGGAGCAGCAAAAAGAAGCTATCATGGACTGACTGCAACTGCTTGTTCCCCACGGCCCTGTGCTGTTTGGCAAGAGGAAGTAGCAGACTGGAAATGAAGGAGCAAAGCTGAGCCTGGGGAAAAAGCAGGACGGGTGTAAGCTGTTGTTTTAATTTTGTCTTTGGTTCCCACTATCCAAGCATCTTTTAATTGGTAATAAATTAAATTAATTTTTCCTAAGTCTAGTCTGTTTTGCCTGTGATGGTAATTGCTAAGTGTCTTTATTTTGGCCCATGAGCTTTTTCATCATAGTCTTACTCTGCCCTATTGAGGAGGGGGAGTAACAGAGTGGCTAGGTGGGTTTCTGGCTGTTGGCCAAGGTTAACCCACCACACGTGCATATTGAAGTCATTGTATTCAAGAAAGAATAAGGCTTAACTTAGAGCCTGGAAAATCAGCTGATGCCACCAGCACCTCCAAATGCACTAGGTTCGCTAAGTTTATCAATAAACCTTAAGATAGTTACACCATCGGAAAAGCAGTTCTGACTGGGTTTTTGGGCAAACAGATTACAGCCAAACTAGGTCATAGCTCACTTTCACCTCTCAAGAAATGTAACTGTAAACTGAGTTGAAACTTGTCTTATTTCCTGAAGGAAACAATGATTTGTAGAAAATCCTAATTTTTGCTTTGGTTAAAGACACCCCTTGAACTGTAACACATAGGACAGGCATGCTCTTCTCCTGTCTGGTCAGAGCACTTGTCTGATATTCATGCAGGTGAACCACTCATACGCATGATATGATTTGTTACTTTATTGCAAGCTTAACCACAATTTACAACCCTCTGAACTCTTGCCTTATCCAACTCCCAATCAATAAATGACACATCGTGACTTCTGATGTTTACTTAAAATAATTTTATTTAAATACCTGTTACCCTATCGTGAAGGTAAGAGCAAGGTGCATAAATCTTCTATGGACAGAGAGTGTATGTGCAAAACACTGAGAAGCAATGGAGCTATAGGAAATAAATTCACCATGCAATAATGAGAGATTATACAGTTGAGACCAGTATGATTGATGAGTTTTATCAGAGAAAAAATTGCAAAAGCTCTCTGATTTCTTTTAGAAAAGGATTATGGGTATCAAAACCTCAGAATTTATTATTCTGATAGATATCATGAGAGCTGTTTCAAGCACCTTTTAGCATGGTGACAAGTGCCTTCGTATCAGGACAATATGCATTTCAAAGAATCAATATACATTTAGTTTCCTTCATTAGAAGAAAGCCAAATATACACAAATACAAAATATTGGAACAGCAGCACTGGATATGAGTACAAATTAAACCCACTATCCCTTTTCATATGCCAAATCCAGGTGAGGACAAAAAGCCTTCACGCTACCTTTGATATTTCTATGCTATGACATTCCAAATCTAGGAATGATTTTCCACAGAACCCTTAGTGTCTGCAGGAAACACCAGGCCATAACAGGAATTGTTACTGTAGTCTGTGCCAGAAGGATGCTTTTCTCTAGCAGACTCCTCTGCAAACTAAAACCTTCCTGTCTAAAACTTCAGAGCTGTTGCATTCCCTCATTGCTGTGATTTCTGCTGGCATACACTCTGTCCCATAGTGCTGCTCACCAGTGCTGCTTTGGCAACTGGGTGCCTGTGCAAGGCCAAAGAGTCACCTTTCACATACAAAGATTTTAATCATTTCAGGAACTGTAGGTTCCTGAGCATGTGGAAGGGGCTCAAGAAGACAAAGCTGGCTGCACAAACCCGTGAATAAATTAGAAGAGCCTTAGGGCTCCTAGAGGCAGTTCAAGCAGCAGGAGCTACCCACACTCTGCCCCTTGCACTGATGCCCTGTAGAAGTCAGAGCTTGGTATGTCATGCTCTCTGTCGTGAAGTCTTACGTCGTCACTGCCCACAACATGAGATGCACATTTCAACACTGTTCTCTAATTGTACCATGTCTGTCTCCTGCCTGCCGTCTTTACACTTTGCAGACAAACAGTGGTTTACTTTGAAAAACATGCAAAAGGCATGCCTCATTAGAGGCTCAATTCTGCAGAGTGCCTCAGAGCGGGTACTCAGCCGCCTGCAGAACGACCCTCTGTGATCCTACACACTAGCCAAAGATGTTAGTGTCATTTCACTCTGTACAAAGTGCATTTGTTGTAATCGAATATGAACCAAAGTTCTGTGCTGCAAATTGGCAATTTTTTCACCTGCAAACTGCAAACAGAGGCTGTACAAACTGTGAGCCATGGATGAAATCTTTCTGAAGGCCTTAGGAGCCCTGCGCCTTGTTCCAAAAACAACACAAGATGCAAAGCATCTCTGGCAGAAACAAGGAGAGTGAAAATGAGAAATAAGGTTCCTAAAAATGTCAAAGCATCTTCCCTATCAGTTCTGAATTTGTGTATTTTACAGTGTTGAAATTCACTGTGATTAGCTGAATTTCCTGGTACTCCTTCATGATTTATTTCTAACCACACATTCTTGGAAGGATTTCTGATCATCAGTTTACCCTGTCAGTTTTGTTTGAAGTTAATAAGGTATGTCATGTGGGAACAATACCTGTCCAATCTACTATGCTTCTTTAGCCTGTGAGATATAATACAGTGGATTATTACCCATTGACAGAGATCACCATGCAGTGACAGAGGAAACGGCAAGGCAGCAGAAATCAAGCAAGGATTTAAAATAGGCAGGTCTGAAGGGGGAAAGGTTGCCCCTAGTCTCCAGTATTTCCAGGCTGATGCTTTAAAATGTGTGTAGCTTGTTCATAATTGGAAGCATGAGATGTCAGTTTTGATTCTGGCTTGTTTTGATGATTGCCAACTATACTGAATATGTTTTTTAAATGGAAAACAAAAGAGAGCGATCATTAGTGGCTCACTCACTGGTGCTGAATGTCATTAAATAATTAGCATTTTCCAGTCTGCAGAGCTGCAGCAACGACATCTCTGTTATTCTAGGTACAGTAAGAGAATCTCAGTAATGTGTGGTTTGTATAATATGTAATGAGTTTGTAGCAAAGCCTTTTCTAGATCCGCCCTACTGCTAACACGCACCTTAGATGATACAACTGCATCATGCTACATTACAAAACAGCATCAGTTCATTAACTGGCAGTACCTTCCAAACACTCGAAGCTTGTTTTACAGGTTGTTTTGGTCCTTTGTAGCAAAGACTTATAAGCTAGAATGAAATAAAAGTTGAGCTAAATTTTTGCCCCAGATGTGAATTCATATTTTTGTTTTTTAAAGAAAGATCATTATGAACTTTTTCTTATATTATTTATTATTCTGTGATCATTACATTGTTTAAGGATGATATATTAATAATTTAGGGCCCTATTTTCCATGTATTTCCATCTAAAGTGAGTCTAAGCTGATTCCTAATGAACTGTGTTATTTTCACCGCATTAAGAAATTAAACTGAAATTTCTGAAAGAAACTGATAGTATTTGGTCCCTACTTGCTACAGGTGTTAATTGGGATCCAGCTTACGTTGGGTTTTTTGTTTTGGTTGCTTTGTTTTGTTTTGTTTTTCAGCACCTAAGACTTAATGGCAAGGTTGTTAACTGCCTTTAATTAGCAAATGGACTTTTCCATTCTCTGACATTTTCTTCACCTCTTTCTTCCACACTTAATGAAAAGTAATTTGAAAGCGATAGAAGGTAAGGCGTCATTTTCCAGTTGCATCTGCTTGTGACTCTTCTCTTTTTGAAGAAGGAAATATCTTGACTGAATCAGAAGGACCAGATCTGCCATTGCCTTTCCAGTGCCCCTGCTCCACAGTTGCCTGGTCACCTCCCCATGCAGTTTTGTGGGAAGGGGACACTCCCCTTCCCGGCCTGCACAGGGAAGCCCACAGCAGTTCTCAGCAGCTACATTAGGCTGACAAACAGCACAAGCATTAATTGCTGTCTACATCCATTTGTGTGCTAAATCTAGCTGCTTTCTGTCTTTGGAGAAAATTGCATATGAAATCAATAAGCTCAGGGAAAATGGCTATAAAAATACAGTTCTTTAAGTGGAAGGAAAGTAAATTGCCCATGCTGCTCAGGTAGTCTCGGATTTGTTGCCAGTTTCCATATGAGAGATTTCCTTCCCAATAACTTAAGCCTTAGAAATTATTGTTAGCCACTGTAAGCCTAAAAGTCTAATGCATTAATCTTTATATATGTTCCCTTCTATTGCCTCTTGCTTTATTTATGGAAATCATTTTGCTGGAGTAATACCATAAGCTATACAACTTGTTTTCATGAGGAACTGAAGTTTTAAAAAATAACTCAAAATTAAACTAGACATGAAATATCATTTGAAAAGCACCACATAACAATTACAAATATTTATTACTTGCAGTAAATATTGCCCCAGTTTCTATGTAGGTGAAGCTCTTTAATACTGCTGCAAGCCATTATTTATACCTCTTCTTTATCATACAGGAGTTTAAAACCTCTCAAGTGCCTCATCCTTACTTTGAGGATTCACAGGCCACCTGTACCTTTGAACACTTCACCCACCTAAACAATAGATTTACGTCTCTGAAAATAAACTCAGACTATGTGTGAGAGCTTTGCCCACAGCACAGACAGCAGCATTGTTTTTGGATAGAAAAGAATAATCTCAGTTTGTTTATTGCAAAATTAAAGTAACTAAATCTCACCTGAATGGCAGCAAAATATAATATGTCAATATAAGGTCAATATTTACCTCCAGTATCTCATCAGCAATTCTCAAACTGGTTTGAATCTTTAAGACTCACAGTGTGCTCCAAGCTCGTACACCAGGGAGCAAGACACTCAGCTTGGAAGAAAACCATCAGGGGAATAAGTACTGTAAACGTCATATGTTTACAGAGCCTGGTCCATGAACTAAATAAGGAAGATTATGAAATGTGTGCAAATAAACTGAACTTGATTTGCATCTGTATCTCTGGAGCTGGGTATGCAAATAGCCATCTTTATGCACAAATGTTGCACCTGCAGGTATAATCAGAAGCACTGTTTCAGGTGTGCAATACCTTTGCCTTTGTATAAATGTGTTATTTTAATTTAAAAAAAAAAACCTAAACCAAAAACCTGTGAAGAGCTTGATGCTGGGTTACTGGGGAGAAGGGGCGGGAGTTAAGAAACAGTGATTTAGTTGTCATCTGGAAACCTCTCTCTAAACTTTTCTCATTATCTCTCACCCTATGAAGCATCTCCAAGCCTGTTATTGTGTTCCCATCCATGTTGCCAGCAACCACACATGGTAACTATTAATGTAACAGTGCAGTATGGACACCGTTTGCATTTCTAAGTGGCACTGTATGCACATGATATATAATGTCAAAAATGTATTGGGGCATTCTGCAGATATTTCAGTATTGAAATACTGTAATAGTAAGAGAATATTTTGATCCATTAGATTTACAAATGTTGAAGCACCTGCTTGACTTAAGCACATGGACACCACTATTAGCAATCTTTTATGCTCACAGTCAGGACCATATGTAAATCCTTGAAAGATCTGTGGTATAAATGATATTCCCTTATTCTTCCCCCTCCCCGCTTATTTACAGTGAAAGGGCAGATGCTATTCCCAGAATCAGTTCACTAGACTCCTAATTAAAATATCATTTCCATTAGTGAAACACTGCAAAACTGACATTTTCTGATTTTATTTTTAAAATAATGCAAAAAAAGAGAAATTAATAAAGCACATACGCTGTCATAAAAGTGACTCAAACCTGATCCATACCCAGCATATATGAATAAGTTTATAAAGAGCCTTCATTCATATTTTTCACAAAAAACTTTAAGCTTTGCTGTGGTTGGTCAGAAACATGTTTCACTGGCCCCAATCCCTATCTAAGCATGCTCATTTCAGTGTTAGCAGCACCAACATCAAAATTAAATAGTTTACAAAACACCTCATAAACAGCTCAGAATATGGCTTTTTATTCTTCAGTAACCTTGCCAAATATTTTACAGTATCTTGTTTATTCTTCAGTTAAAAGCTTGGTGTATATTGTCCTGTGTATTACATAAGCCTACTATCTCCAGTTTATGTCATGGAATGGTAGCTAAATACCAGAAAGGTCCTCCAGAGAAGATGTGGAAGGTCCATTGTTGCTGGATTTTAAGAACAGGTTTGACAAAGACAAGGCAGGGAATGCTAACATGCAGCCTTTGCAGGAGCTGAAAAGCTGAACTTGGTATCACTGTGTTGTCAGCCTGTAGACTGCTAATGCCCTGTGATCATTAAGAGCCATTTATAAAATAATTGGAATAATAAAAAGACAAAGCCAATCGAATAAATTATTCCTACTTCCACAAGCAAAAAATAAACAGAGGAAAAAGAACTTAAGAAATTTATGCTCCCAGGCCAATTATCTTCCCGGAGGAGCCTGCAGAAGTTCTGCAGATGAAAGCGTGGCAAGTCTGAGGTTAAACCAGCAGTTCCCATACCCCCATACAGGAACTATGAGCATTAATCACACAAGTCCAGCTGGTATGAAGAAACATCTTTCAAAAACCAATGCTGGAATATACATCGGAGTTGTATGGGTAGGAGTTTGCATTTTATTAAGCCAGAGCAAGGAGCACCTAATATTTCCCAGTGCACATGGCTGCTCTCAGATGCTCACCTTGCCACAGGCACCTGACAAAACTCAATGGAGAAACCACCTGGGCTGGACAAATGTACATTTTCTGATGTGAAGCATTTAAATGTAAAACTCCTAACAAGCAATGAAATCCTGCACCTAGGTTAATCCTTTCCTGTACCTTGTTTGCTCACCACCGTGACTCCCCCTAACCTGGACACACTCCCTCTCCTGACCCACCACCCCTGCTCACTTCCTCTGTACCCAGTATCCGGCAGACCTTGTCTACCACTTTGATGTCGGAGGAAGGAAATCATCCTGTTTTCTCCAAGCATTTTGTGCACCAGGCCAGAAATACAATATACAACAGCTTGTAAACTACCTAACAGTCACTGAGGGTATGCATGTCTTCATGCAGTTCTGAACAGGCAGCATTTTACCACAATCCCATAAAAATACAGAGGATTTGATGCTTAAAATACTTTACTGAATATTTCATTTGTTCACTATTCAGTATCGTCTGCTATCAAAGTTGAAATAATTTTGGTTTGGTTTGTACAGCTCCTTGCATGATAGTGCTCTGTTGCATGATGAGGATCAATTCCTACATGCTACAGTCATGTAAACAGTAATTAATAACTCAAATAGTTTGTGCTCATCTTTGCAGTGCATTTGGGCTATACAAACATTTTTACAAACACTGGCAGCTGGCAAAATACTGGTAAATAATGAATAATACAACTTAGTTAATAACGGAAAACCAAACACATTGGTTTTATTACAAATCAGCTGTTGGTACTTGCACACAGCAGCATCTTTCCCCATATTGCTAATTACTTCAAAATATCAGAGGCTCTGAGCACTCTAAATTTCATAGCTTAATTACTCAAATGGAGAGAGATCTGCATTTCAGGTAGACATACCCACTGGAATTAGACTGCTGTTATCACTTCATTTTTGACACCTAATTACAAATAAGTACTTTAGGTCAGATAACTGGTTACATCCAAGATCTGCTGACACATCAGAAAGGCAGTAAAATAAGGGCAAAGTCAGCTCAAAGCCATCTTTGAGAGCTCCCACATTTTGGCATAATTTAGAGTTTTAGATATGCCTGCAATAATCTTCAGGAAGCAATTATTCTAAGCAAAGATTTTGGCGTTTTAGCAGCATCCAAGCCACTCCATCTTCTCACCATGCACTTCTACACTCTCTGAATTATGGCTTCTCCTACTGCCAAACTGCCCTGCCCAGCTGCAAGTGCATATGAGAGCTCTGCAAGTGTGTATGAGAGCTCTGCAAGAGCAGGGCTCTGCTGGATAATGAGGAAACAAGCATGGGGCAAGAAATGTGTTTCTGGGGCATTTTGATAAGGAAATCACAGTACAGCAGAGAGCTGGGTTAAAGTATCTATCCCACCTGATGTTTTCCATTTTTAACATGGGGAGTTGGCATAGTCCCCTAGCTAAGGGAAGAAAAAAGAAGGGGGTGGGGTGGGGGGGTGGTTTCCAAAGAGGCAACTTTGCAGCCAAATTACATTTAAAAATTGAGCCCACCCATTATGTTTAGAGGCACTGCCTTTTAAGGATTAGCTACAATTTCATTTGCATGCTGCAAATTGACAGCCGGCATCCACAGCATGCAAAGTTGCTTAATCTTCCTCTTTAGATGGCAATAACTAGAGCCAGTGGTTAAGCCATGGAAGTTCATTCAAAAGCAACATCTGTTTGCACTTCAGACTTCAAATCGCACTGTTGTGTTTGCTTTTCATCAACACTTTAGTCGTGAATAGCAGTGGCATTTTGCATAATATTTAAGAATTTGCTTATGTAAAATACAGAAGAATTACTTGCAAGGTTTTGAAGAAAAAATTCATATCAAGTCACATTTTCTACATTCTCATCTATATTTAAAATATATACATCTAATTTTCTTCCACGCCTTGTCTCTTTCTGACCTTTTGTTAGACAACATGTGCTGCTTTGCACATGAAAAGCATTCTTTCTGCAAAACTAGTCGTCTTCAGTTCTTTTGGTTTGTGCTGATCTGTGTACACTGGTTTCATTGACATCTACTACATGGCGCTATGGCATTGATCAAATGATCTGTGCTCCTGTGATAATTAGATCCTACAGCTACGGCTTGCTGACTAAAAGACAACTTTTGAGAGTATCGCTGGATAACTTGCTTACAAGTCCTGATGGCCTAAACAACATAGACTGATATAGTGGCAGTGAGTTTAAAGGAGCTGTGAAAATTTTATCAGCTGTGGGTCAGGACAGCAACCTCTCGTTTTCACCAAGAATACAGAGATTAGCCCAAATTACAGTGGAAGTGAAGGTGGTTCAGAGGAAATTTATACCTGTAACCTGCAGTGGTGATCTGCATGATCCCCCTTGCAGCTTTGCTCATGTTCTTTCAAGTCCCTCCTAAAGGAAAAGCTGAAGGAAGGAAGGACAAAGCTATAAAAGAAAATAAATTTCAAATTATAACCATTGTTAAAAGTTCTTCAGGCTTTGACCAAGACTTCCAAAGGTGACCAGTGAATTTATGTTTCTCATCAGCAGCACAGCAAAAGACCCTGATCTTCAGGAAAGTGCTGAACCACCCAGAATATTTAATATACTGTTGTACAGTCTTGGAAAGCCAGACCACTCTTTGCATAAAGGTGAAAAACTTTAAAATATCAATTTCATTTGAGTTATACACTCTGCTTTTTCCAGTTGAGACTTTTTGTTTGTTTGTTTTATGAGACCATTACAGGCTACAAAGAAGGTGGGTGGCATGGAGCTTCCTTTTTTCACAGCCGTGGAGATGTTCCAGCTGCCTGTAGGACTACGTCATGGCACAGACTGGGGCTATGTCTGTTTTCTTATCCTTAGGTCTACGTCCTTGTACAAAGTTGCAACACTCTGGCTGAATGGTGGAGGAGACTGAGCAGAGGAGCATGCCATGACCTGGTCACATCCTTGTTCAGAGCTGAGGCTGTCAAAACCAGGAGAAACAAGGATCAGCAGACACCATCCATCACCATGCGCAGAAGTCTTCCAGCCTTAGGCCAAGGCTATCTGTCCCACGTCTCCCTAACAGCCAGGAGATATCCCTCCTAGACCAACTACGTCACCAACCCCCGTGACGCAGCCACCACCGATGTTCTGCCAGCTGTGACATGGCCACATCACCACCAGGGCTGCAAGTGCTGCATCAGTGTGACACAACTATTATCTTCTTCCACTCACGTGAAAAGAAATAAAAAACAAACAAAAGAAAAAAAAAAAGAAAAACATTTTAAAAAATAAAAAAGGGAAAATAACCCCCAACAACTGATAATGATGAGCTGGGAATTTAAGTAGCTGGAGCAGCAATTTAAAGAGCAGCAGCTTGGCAATGGCTAAAGTGAATTAAAAGCAACAGGACCTACCAACTGCCAAATTTTAAGATTTGTGTGGTATTTTCTGCTGAGATTTGTGGTATTGAAGGCTAAATTCTATAAGAAAAATGCTTTTTTAGGTGACTGAAGGTAATATTTCACATCTTTGAAATTAAAGACCTATCCAGTGACAAACTCTGCATCCACAAGTGGCTGACAGTGCTGAGGATATTTCAGCACAGACTGCCAGGCTCATATATGTCTTCCCCTGAAATAAACCAAAGATTTTGCCAGGGACTGTCTCATGCTACACAATTCTGTTTGTCATTAGAACAAAATACATTCATTAGTATGACTGTTACATCCTCTTGACCTGACAGGACAAGGGACTATAGGCACAAACGGAAACACAAAAGATTCACTCTGAACATCAGGACACACCTTTTCCCCATGAGGGTGATCTGGCACAAGTTACCCAGGGTGGTTGTGGCGTCTCCATTTCGTAGATATTCAAAAGCTGTCTGGATATGGTCCTGGCCAACTAACTCTAGGTGGCCCTGCTTGAGCAGGAGGTTGGGACAAGATGACCTCCATTGGTCCCTTCAAACTCAACTATGCTGTGATTCCTGGGGGGGGGTTAAGATGTGTTTTGCCCTGCAGATCCATGCTTAGAGGGATCTACAGAGTGCAGATATTCTCTCCTTTATATACATATATATTTATTTTTTTAATATCAGAGGCAGGGTGAGCCTTTGGGGTATTATTGATTTTTTAGGGTTTTTTTCTGAGGCCACATCATCAAGAACTGGCTAATGAGAACTCAGGAACTACAGAAAACATCTCCCCCCTCAGAGAATTATGCAAGTTCCATGAAATTATCCTTTCTTTTTGAAAGTCTTGGTTTCAAACCCTGCCTTGCTCAGAAGGATTCAGAGCAAGAGCTGGTTAGATAAACTGCTGTGCCTTTTTTCTTTTTCCTAAGTGATAAAAATAAAATTATATGTATAAAAAAATAAAAACCGAGACTACAGTTCACACTCACTGCAATAGAGGGGGAGGAAGAGGGGGAGGAAGAGGGGGAGGAAGAGGGGGAGGAAGAGGGGGAGGAAGAGGGGGAGGAAGAGGGGGAGGAAGAGGGGGAGGAAGAGGGGGAGGAAGAGGGGGAGGAAGAGGGGGAGGAAGAGGGGGAGGAAGAGGGGGAGGAAGAGGGGGAGGAAGAGGGGGAGGAAGAGGGGGAGGAAGAGGGGGAGGAAGAGGGGGAGGAAGAGGGGGAGGAAGAGGGGGAGGAAGAGGAAAAGACCAAACCCGGTATTTATATTGTTGAATGATGACCGTCAGGCTGTCAGGGAAGCAAACAGACCCCAAGAAGAGTCCATGGGCATAAAAATATTTTTCAAATAAGGAGCTTATCGTGTCCTTCCCTTGTGACTGTCCCACATTGCCTTTTCAGAGGAAGAGCTCAACACAGAAACTGGTGCATAATTAGTTTTAATTTTTGCTTTGCTCTTGCAGTTCACCTTTAAAAGTTGAGAGCCGTTGCTTTTCATCAGGTATGCCAGGTGCTAGAAACAGTGCCCTATGCAGTCTGTTACAGATCCTTCCTCAGAGTCAGCAATTGTGCAGCTATCTCTCTGCTCCTGTGTCCCTGGGGATTTCTCAAGGACAGGTGGTCTATTTTTCTCTTTTCACTGTCCATGTCCGTCCTAATTAGTTTGAACCAGGCTATATGGATTAACAAGATCCCCTCAGTAAGAGGCTTTGCAGAAAGGGTGACCTCCCACCCTCCCAAGCTCTACGTGTGTGAGCTCAGTTGCAGATATCTGGAGCAGCGTACATGGTAGACCTGCATTCAGAAATGGCACAGGAGACTACTGTAATATTTTCCCTTTAATCTTTAGAAACCAGACACTGAATTTTTCCCTTACACAATTTTATACTGGTATAAGTGTCACCAAAGTTGACAAAAAAAATAGTTTCGATATCTCCTGACAGAAGAAAACAGGTCCCTGAATGTACCCTCTCTGGACTTCAAGGTTTTGATGTGCTGCTTGTAATACTCAAATTATCCTGCCTTCTCACTTCCCTATCTGGGTTACCGTATTTAACATGGTGTTATTAATCATATAAACACTATTGACTTTTTTCTGTCGTAATCATTGATTTCAGCCTATCTTCTGGAAGTTTTGACTGCTTTTGTAAGAGGGCTGTGCTGCTGTGGCAGAAACTAGATTTGTTTTAACAGAATACCAAAACAAGAATGCAGACAAGTTGGAAGCTGTAGGTCTGCAAAGATTACCAGTGACAAAGCTTTGGGAAACTTGATAAAGTCACATGTGAAGTAGTGTTGTTGGAAGCTGATAAGGACTAAATGTGAAGACAAAAAGCACAGAGTGGGACTGTTAAATAGCGCATATGCACAGCTCACAAAAAAGGTGAGGTTTGAGAGGACTTCAAAACCACGGCCCTAAGTCAGTTCAGACTTTTGTATTCCACCGTGATTTCTACTTAGTGCTAAGATCACTGGGATTTTACCTTGGCTGTTTTAGAAGTTTCCCATAACAAAAATGCTGAGTCTTACTATGCAGTTGATTATACTATCCTTGCTATTCTGCAGAATAAATCTCCTGAGGGCAGATTTTGCTTCCCATTACCAGTCAGGATAACGCCAGGCTTCAGCAAAATGATCCTGGATTGACAGAAGTGTCAATCAGATCACAATATCTTGCCTGAAGGGCATTGTCTTCAGGAAATTTTCTTCTGTTTGTAACAATTTCTATTTTGAATTGCCATTCAGTTTTACCAATTATAAAAATAGTATATCTCCTTCCTTTCATTGTTCTTGAAGCTTCTACTCCTAATTCTGCCACCATTATTAAACAAGTCCTCCTTATGATTTTAAGTAAAGGTTCTTATATTAACAGGGATACGCTTCTTACCTACTTTTGATTACATAAATCTTAGGTCAAAAACTATGGAAGAGAGAAAAGCTTTCTCTTTGACAAAGCGTATAAAAAATTTGTTACTACAAAATACTGCACGTACTATGTAAGTTTGCACAATATTTTCCAGCGTTCTTCTTTTACCCCCATCACAGTGGATTGTAACCACTGTTGTCTGTTATACTAGACATAATTGCATGGTAGTTTATCTGCATTTTAGCTGTCCTCACCTGAATCTCATCTAATCTGTTAATTTCAGTGTTGTGATGATAAGCCCCAAACTGCATACATTTCTGACTTCACCCTTACCAGTGCTGCCAAAAACCTGTTACTCAGAAAGAAGAAAAAGTTATTTATTTCAGTCACTCATTCTTATCCTTAGCAGGCCAGGCTAAACTGCACTAGGGACACTTACTTGTGTAGAAGGCTTAGCCAAATGTGAAAACTCATATACCATATTACATCTGTATCATAGATATTACTCCCTAATACACTAAGGATGGCAGAGTTAGAGAAACATTATTTCTTTATAAGACAACTCATTCTTTTTTATATCTTTTGTGTTATTTTTGCAACAGTAGAATCTTTTAACCCTTTCACTCAATGTACTTCCCACTAAATACCTACCACAGTGCCATCATCCACTAGCATTTCTTTTAAACCAACAAAGCTGAAAGAATGAGTGACACAGATAATTCAATTGTTAAATATGAATTCTATTTAAACAATCTAAGCCAGCCAGTCACCCATGGTCACTTCCAACAGGTTGCATCTATCTCATGCTGCACTCTATCCTTGCAACCTCTCTCCTGGTTGCTGCCACTCCAACATGCCAGCTTGAAGGTGATTTGTCCTATTTTACAGAGACAATGTTAAGAAAGCAGAAAACAGTTCTGACTGACTACCCCATCAGGTACCAGTGATGGGATTCATGGGACACACCACAGCCAAAGTTTGCCATGAATGAGGGGAAAAAGCACTCTGGAACGAGTAATGATATTGTAATAACACCTAGTTTGGATGATATAATGCCTTTCATCCAAGAGACCCCTAGCATTACAAGCTAAGTACAAGTACTACTTCACCAGATCGACCGTAGCACTTAAGTCATTTAAGAGTGTAAAGTAGTACTGTCGGTAGTTCCTGAAAGGAGGTTTTGGGGAGTAACTCAAACTGCCTATTGAAATAAGATGCAATTAGAACAAAATATATCAAGAGATATTTGACCAGAACCTGAGCCAAAACAGATTTACTTTTAAAGAATTGTAAAGTAATATCCCCTCTGCTTTCCCAGATGATGTTATTTTACAATGCAGGACAAGAACTTAAAGTGATACATCCATGACAGCAGGCTACAACACTGACAGGGAGATGAAATACAAAAGTGGTGTGAAATCTGAATTACACACTTTATTTTCTCCTTCAAAAATACCATCCATTTCACAAGAAGCCAGAAAAAAATATGCTCTTTTGCAGTGATGCTTAATTTACAGAATGTCCTAGGAACCATGCCTGGAGGTACCACTGAAGAAAAATTCAGTTTGTTCCACTGAATAAAAAAAAAACAAACCAAGCTATAATCACAGCAGTTATCTCAGTTCATACATTCCAAGATAATTTCTAATACATTGCCAATGTGTTGGCTCCAATGCTGTTAAGCTGGTGGGTATCTCAAGGAATTTTTGTGGCAGGTGCACATTTGTACATGCACACATGTGTACCTGTCTACACATATAACACAAAAGAGAGGTTTAAGGGAAGGTTATTAAGGAACACATACTTTTGTTTTTATGGTACAAAGACAATATTAAAAGACAAAAATATATATCTGTTATACACTGGACAACAGCAAAAAAAAGAGCACTGCTTTACGAAGGTAGTTGCAAATCCCTGCTTAAAAGTTCTTGCACTCAGGCCAAACTGCCCCATCCCTGTCTCTGCAAGGCTGGGGGTAGCCAGCAAACCCCGACTGAGGGCTCTGGCACGAGTGCCTGACAGCATGAGAACTCTGCACTAATTTTGACCACTACTTAAGAATATACAGTTATGTCCTGACAGCTTCTTACATGTTGTAAGAACCTTTTACATGTCGTAACTTAGGTGTTGTAACAAGTTTTCAGGAGGTTTGCGGTTACCTCTGTTGTGATATGCTGCCACTGCATGTCATCATCAAGACAACATAATGGAGAAAGACTGTATGAAGGTCTTTAAAATTCTGGTGAAAATGGGCCATGCTAACTCTGAGGTAAAAGCCACCCTGGAATTAATAAACTTGGATTTCAACTTTAGGAAAAAAAAAAAAATCATAACTCTATCTTTCATTCCCATTGCTTTTATTTTATTTTATTTAAATGTATGTCTGTAATTTGTAGTCTGAGTATAAACTACCATGTTGCATATATACTTATTTATGCTGCAGTGGAATACAGAGCCGCTCACTGACACAGCTGATTGAAATTAAATACACCATAAAGTTAAAATGTCTGTATTTACTGTGACAGTTAAGGTGTCTGCATTATGCAGAAGAAATAACAGAAATCATAAACTGTGTTTTAAAAGCCATGACACTTTTAACCACAGAAAGTGTCTGATCCATAAAATAATAAAACTCCACTATTTACACATGAAATTCCAAATGGTTTTGTTTATTAAAAATCTAGTATTGGTTTCAGTGAAGTCAAATGTCTATTGGCTTTAATGACTTTTTGACTAGAGACTTCTGTGGGTATTTCAAAAAGTAAAAGATATAAACACAAGCACTTCGAAGGCTGAAAAACAGGTCAAGTTCCCCCATATATTTTCTGCTATATGTCACATGCACGTAATTTTTTCCAATTATTATGGAAAAGGTTTCAAATGTGCATCCAATAATTATGAGATACATATATAATACAATGCAAACTGTGTTCCTTCTTATCACAGACTTAATGCTAAATTAATTTTGGGAAAAAAACCCAAACCAAAACACACACACACCCCCTTCACAAAAAAAAAAAAAAAAAAAAAAAGAGAGAGAGAAAGAGAGAGAGAGAAGCAAAACCACAAGCGCATTTACTAGTCCTGAAATCTGGTATAACGTTTTGTGTTAAAAGATTTCTTGAGAAGAGGATGCACACAGAGGATTTTCTAACCACCATAAAGGTAACTCTGAAAGTTAATTTTAATTTATGGACCATCGAAGGCAAAAGACGAGACAATGTCTCTGTGAAGAGCCACCCTCTCCAAGTCATGTCAAAACCAGCAAACTTTTATATTCCTGAAGCTACAGAGTTGTCCAAGCTAACCCTGACCTTCCAGAAACCTGGTCAAGCATACCAAAACCTGAGAAAACCTGTTCACCTCTTCCAATAACAGGCTGTGCTCCAAGTCCAAGGGTCTGCACAACCCAATATGACTTTGTGCTTTCGAACCTTTTAGTTTCCTCCATATAAGGCACCCCTTGTCCTGATTTTGAAGACCTGAGAAAATCCCCCAATGCTCTAGCTTCTAGGTGCTTATGCCTATCAGTGCTAATCATGAGTATAGTCTTAAACTCTGACCTGAATTTGAGACCAGGGTCCTTAAGAGGCAGAAATCACATGGAGGGTCTTATTCTCCCCATTCAATGAAATAAATGAAATATCAAATTTAGAAGCTATTTTGCATTTCCCATTTTGAAAGCCTAACTCTCATTCATGGATGAAACTGCACAGTAACCAAGATAACACCCCAAACTCTGATGAGACAGACATGCACCCCAGTGGAAGTCATTCTGACACGTTTCCAGAAATCAACCTTAATAGCACCAAACATTTTCAACTTACTGGCATATTCATTACAGGAATTAAACAAGATCAGCATCCCAACCACAGTTCAAGTGGTTGATGCAAGTTTATAAGCAGTAGTGAAAAGTGAAGCCATTGGAAGAAGCTTCTTTTCTTTTTTAATCAGGTGAAAATGAAAGATGTACCACAACTTGGTGCATTTCCAGGTCTTTGGGGGCTTGACTGGAAGGCCACCCACTCTAATGATTTCCTGCTGTAATTGCAAAAAAGGAGTTTCCTCCTTATTCATTTGCATCCCTTTCTTGTCCCATTTTTTCAGTGAAATGATTTAGCACCAGTGTTCACTGAATAGCCTGATTAATGTGCGGCAGATGACATAGCATATACATTCATGTTAGTGATGGAAGAGCCTCATGTAATTGGATCAGAAATTGAATAAAATTATGAAAAATTTAACACAGCCTTTGTCTTTATATGTTACAGTGGGATGGCTGGGAGGTCAGTGAGCAGGAAACAACTAGGGGCGTTTTATATTCTTTTCTGGTAAAAATTTGTTTAACACAGGCACATGATTAAAAAGAATGCGGTATCCCACTGTGACACAGAGGTACAAGAGAGGAAATAATAAATTGGTGGCATTGACAAGGTGTCATTTATTATCTGCTTTAAAATGTCAGGTCATGCCATTGCACTGAAATATTTTCTCTCTTGATGTATGTCTTACAAAGCAGGTTCAATGTTTGGCACTTTTTGATTTCAGTAAAAGAAAACAGTTTTTAATCGGGAAAGCACAGTAACCAACAGCAAAATAAGGTCAATTCAAGGCTCTTGTTTGAATATTTTTTTCCACAAGGCTCTTGAAAAAGGCTATTCTAAGTGGCCTAGTTCCTCATGGAGTCCTGTTCTATCTCATGGAGCCCTGGCTGGCTCTCTGCCCTTTTCCCTCTTTTTTAAAAAAAAAAAATTAAGTGTGTTTCTGTGATTTCAGTAGCAAAAAGCCAAAAAAAAAAAAGATAAATGTTCATTTCTGTAGAACTTAAGCATTGTGATAAATAAATCAACTTTTCAATTGATTTAATGATGGAAATCATTTAGGGAATATATCCCAGGCTGACATGAACTACATGCTGGAAATACATAGGGGGAATTAAAATAAGATATGAAATTATACTGATGATAAAAACCATTAAATAAACCAGACATCTCATAACAAAAGAGACTGGTTATTATATTTGCATTTTTTGCATTAGTGGAGAATGAACAGAGAAGAGTGAAATCCTCATTGCAAAAGCCCATTTCCCCCACGAATCTGTCAGAAACATGGAATCTGGAGAAGCGAGGGAATGGACTGATGATGACAGAATACCTTGCAATTTCAAAATAAGTCACAAATTTTACTCACTGCTGGGTGCATTTGTGAAATATAAAATTAAGACTAAAAACACTAGCCAAGGGTTAGGGGAAAAAAACTGAAGCTTGCTCCTACGAAATGTTCACAAACACACTCCTTAATGAACCTGAGTGTTAGTTACTTTTTGAACCTACTCTCCAAGAAGTACTCTATGTTATTGTTTGGGAAACACAACATGAATAAAAGCAATATGGCAGGGCTGAGAGGCAGCAGCAGCAGATTAAAGCCTAACTCATTTGACATTTTTATGAGTAGGTCTAGACCAAAATACTGTGTCTGCTGAGACACAAAATAGCTGAGAGTAGGAGTGGAAAAGGAGAGAACACACCTTACGTATTTATGGGCAGGTTTGGAGCAGTGCAAGGCACTTTTTTGCTGAGGCTGTTGGAGGGCTGGCTGTTGCCAGAGCAGCGTTAACTGAGTAAGCGTCTAGAAAGTGCTGCTGCATTTGAGTCTATGTACAAGTCTGCCTTTTGCAGTGTTTTTCTCTCCTCCATTTGTTTGTACAGCCCTCAACTTCAGGGCAGCATCATTGCACAAGGCTTTGAACCTGCCTTCACAGATTCAGCATCAATGTTTGCACTGGTACAAGGGTGTGTTTCCTGAAAACGAAAGGGACAGACTATGAAGATGCCTGGATTGGCAGGACAGGCATGCAACAAGCTGAAAAAAATGAAGGGTGAGAGGTTTTTCTTGTTCTTTCCCCTGCCTAGTTCTTACCAGATCCTGGTTCTCTACACTTTTTTCTAGTTTTTTTTTTCTCCATCAATAAGATACGTTCAGCTCATCAGTCCCCAAGGGGATCCTAAATGCAGTTTCTTCCAAAGGAAGTTACTAAATATCTCTGGCCCACTGTCTCCAGCAGTCACTGTACATTTATCCAGAGGAAAATTTGGAGATACAGCAAGTAGTACCATATGAATGAAGATCTTAGGGTTGTAACTAGGCTTTATCCTGCTTCTTCTGTACATCAGTAGAAACACAGAATAACTCCACCAAAATCAGCAGCTGTTCCTGTCTCCTGTCATCCTAATGAAGACCAGATCCTCGTCCAGCAAATCTCTGTTTCTCCAGTTAAATGACATTCAGCATCAGTAATTTTCAGTCTCTCCTTACAACAACTCCTCTGGATTTACCCCCAGAATTCCAAAAGAAAAACATAGTGGTGAGAGGGATGGGGAGGAAAACACAATTTTTAAGGAACAGGATGAAATTGCATACAAAAAAAAATATTCTATACCAGGTGTGCATTAAAAATAATAATAATAAACCAATTTGCCTTGCTTCCTGGGCAACAACTGCTTTCAATGTTTATGGCTAGTTTGTATGACATAATACTGTAAAATCTAATTTATGATCAGCACCTTACAGACAACATAACAAGTCGTCTTACATTTTTCATATTTTTGTAGTCCAGCTAGAATTTTTTTACATCACCTTGAGCTGAATGCCTTGAAGACAATAGAAAAAGCAAGCTCCTTGAGTTATGTGGCAATGTTTCACTTCAGCTAATACAGTGCGATTGTTTAGACTAATAGAGTAATAAATGGCTCAACTGTTCGCAAGGGACTAGGGATTGTCGAGCAGGGGGGATTATTGCTGTTGTCTGTGGTTTAGTAGCTAGCATTTTGATTCCATGCCCAATACAGATTCATAATTAAAATTTAATTCATGTGTGAGCTTGCAAGAGAGAGACAGACAGAGAAAATATGTACACGTACAGATGATGGGGAGAGAGATATTTTTCTCTGCATATGGACTGGTTCCAGAGAGGGATTCAGGAAGTTTCCAGTGAGGTGACACAGCAGAGAAGCTCGAGACTGAAAAAATTCTAATCTCTAGGGCTTAGAATCTATTACACTGCATGAAAAATCATCCATTTACCTAGAACTAGTTACTAGGAAATACTAACCATACAGGTGCTCAAGAAATCTTACCCTTCCAGAGGTTAGATACCTGCCTTAAGGATGTCAGAGAAATGCTTTCATTCCCTTCAGAGAACCAATCTGGGAATCCATTCCTAAAAGTATTAACCTACTCCTTGAACAAACCTACTCTACTCACTCCTTTTTCATATTCCTGGAGGAAAAGGAGTTGCTTCTGTCACTCAGCATTTTGTAATAATCCAGAAATTGAAGCTACAGCATTTATAAATTCTTTTTGAAAAATGTGTTGTGATATTTATATAAGACTTCTGTCATTTCAGTGATAGGATGCTAATACTAAGTTTTTCTGCAGGATATATTTCAACTGTCTTATCCCACTTATTGAAATAAGTGCAAGTTTTAATGTGAGCACTGTTAGCAAGATCTTACCATTCCTAAACACAGTGCACCAGAAAATATCCTTTACACTAAGTAAACCACCAGTAAGACAGTTCATTTTATATTTCAGACTGGGAGTATTTTACATTACTATTGAAACAATGAATGTCACAGGAAGGCAGAGGACCTGTCCTCATTTTAGGAGCAGGAAATAAGCATTTGGCATCTATTGCCTGCAAAGAAGCTGTGATGGGGGGAGCTGCTGCCATAGATGTGCATGTTCCACAACTTCAGAACACACAGACACACTCACATTATTATTGTTAATAGCTCATTCAGCATTAGAAGCAGTAGGATACTGCTTCTCCACTGCTGTAATCATCTGTTGCATGTCCATAAACTCTTTACTTAATAGAAGTTCGCTCATAAATTAGAGATCATTCAGACTTTCCTGCAATATTTTCTGACAGACAAATCATAAAAATTAAAACAATTACAATTTACTGATGTGCAGCTATAGCATTGGACATTATTACCTTCACTTAGCTTTATTAGGAGACAAATAACAGGAATGCCAGGCTGCAAACTGAATTGCACAGGCTTCTTAGGATACATGTCTTATCCTTTTCCCCATCACAGACCAGATTATGTCCTAGGGTGTGTTCTCAGTGATTGTTTAAGTTCTCAAAAAGATACATGATTGACATAATAAAAGGGCTTGGTTTTGGTTTTAATGGTAATGTGATATACATAACTTTTTCCCCTCCTAACTGGTTTCAGCTGAATAACTTATTTTTCTAGCATCTCAAACTTTCTTTTTTTTTTTTAAAGTTTAACAAGGTTTCTAGGACTGAGAATTAAACAGTGGTCTACGCATCTAGTGGATGCCACTTGCTGGCTTGTACCATTTGCTCTAAGAAGTAATTTTAAAATAATTAGTAAGAATGAAAATAGCTATGAATATTGGTGAAAAGGAATAAAAAGGAGTTGTAAACAGACCTGTTGAACAAATGGCCAATATTAAAAAAGATAGAATTTTTGAAGAGGAAATACAATTCTTTTATATGGAATTTAATTAAATACTTTGTTCAGTCCAAGCTCAATTATTTAGTTTCATATTTGTGCTCTTAACAGTACTGAAGTTATATTTTGGCACTTTAAAGGTGATTTTGAAATGTCTTAGACATTTCATTCCAAAATGGCCAAAATAATGCACTTTGCCTTTCCTAAATTTGTGATTTCTGCAGAAGTAATTTGCAAATCTAGGTGAAATTCCTCCAAAAATTCTATTCCTCTGGAATCCTAATACTTAACATAAAAAACTGTGTCTGATTGGTTGCAAATAGTTTCCTGCACCCTTCCTCTCTTAGTCTAGATTTCACAAACATTAGTGTACCTTCTGGTCATTAAAATGTATTATTTTAAAAGAAAACACCAACCCTTTGCAGGATAATCATATACCCAACATTCTAAGTGTTTTAAGAAGTCTTTTTATACAAATAATTATTGACATTTATATAAAAAACTTCAAGCTATGACACACACAAGAGAAAGGTGTTGTCATAACTTCTAGCATCATATTTGAGATTTCCAGTCGGAAAGTATATGAAAGGTAGATTAGTTGCATTGACAATGCTGAAATGTGCTCTTATTTTGTAGTACCATCTCTTGATAAAACAGATTTTCTTAAAATACAGAATTTTTTATCCAGATACTGAAATTATGGCAGATAATTCACACATTTTCTTATTATTAATGGCTGCGTCCAGTATATGAATGTATTGACCCTGCCATTTCCTTGTTTGCATCTATTTCAAACAGATAACTTGGATTTGGGGGTTTGGTGGCCCTCTCTCCCATTTTCCCCTCCTGAAAGAGCTCACCACAGAGGAAGCAGCAGGGAGATGTCCCCTCTTAGCCAAACTGGGACATGGGAGCACTCAGGCGAGCTCTCGCGAGTGAAGGGAGGCAGCTCTCATGGAGAAGCACTCAGCATATTGGGAATGAGAGGTCCCGACAGAGAACAGAGAGCATGCCAGAATGAAATGTCATAAAAAGAGGTCAAAAAGAGTCTCCTTTTATCGCATCCAGAGGAAGTGCCAAAAGATACTGATAAACATTCGTGTCTAACTTAGGAAGATCCAGATACAGCCTGGTGAAAGTTAAGATGAGTTATTTTACATTTTCCCTCACCCTCTTCTTTCCAGTTAGTGATAATCAAGGCCAAAAGCAGCTGTACTGCATAATTCCATTTTTCAAAACAGAAGCCTACTCTTGAGCGACTTTGGTATTTTCCAAGAATAATATTCACTTCTGTCAGGCAATGTAAGGCAAAATAATCATTTAAGAATAATGTAATAAACATCCCTTGAGCTGTACAGCATGGGAAAGCTCTTCATTACGTGTTCTTTTTTTAATAATTACATTTTTTATTAAAATAAACTAATGGGCTTCATTTTTAGTTTTGTCTTGTTTTATGCTAAGAGAAACAGCAGGGCTACCACCAACTGGGACAGAATCCCACCAACTGCAAGATCACAGCCTAAAGGGAAGGAAAAAAAAAAAAAAAAATCACATTTTTGGAAGAGGTCCAGAAGAACTAGCCTGAGGTGACTTCTTTTATCCTTCATCAGAGCCTAACTGAAGGGCACAGATTATAACTGTCCATAAATTCCTCAAACTTTTTATAAGGATACAAAGGGCTGACTTTGATCTCAAATTAAAATAAATATTCATGAATAATAGTGGTGAATCAAGTGAAGAATAACTTGGTCCCAATGACACTTTTGGAAATCCAGAACCACTCTACTAATTTCAATAAAGTTGTTGCAGTTTAACATTAACACCAAAAAGCTTAGAAGTGGGCCCACTAGAGCATACCTGATTAAAAGGTGTCTCATAAGTCAGTGATTAAAGTCTCACACACTGGTTTTCCTCCAGAATAATTCCACAGGGTGGCATTAAAAAAAAAAAATTTCTTATTTTGTGCCACTCTTTGTATAAAAGTCTGATGGCAGCAAGTAAATCACAGCAGGAGGATGGTAATTTAAAGGGAAATGCAAGGGATTGCCAGCAGAAGTGGTTGCACTTCAGTGGATCTTCAAGTGGCTATTGCTGATGTATTAACAGCACAAAGGCAACACAAAGCACACTTGCTGGTGAATGACAAGTACACTAGAGACTCAAAAAAATGACAAAACAAAATGGTAGCAGGATATTTTTCCCTACACACCAAGTGGCGCAGCCCCAGCAGCTGGCCTGCTGAGTGGTCATCTGTAACCAAAAGCGGTACATTTCAGCAGATCCCTTAGCCCACAATCTCAACGAGCACTGCCTGGTCGGAAAAAGCAATGAAAACCCATCTGACATTTGTTGCAGCTGGACTGGGTAACAAATATGAGCAGCTATTAAGGAAGGTCGATGAGATGGAAACCAATGCAACCAGAACTGGGGCATTCTGCAAAGACCCTATAAAAGAACTGAAGCAGCGAGCAGCAATCCCAGGAAGCACAGCACGGGATGAAAGCCATTCTGGGTAGTGTTAAACTGCTAGCGAATTGTATCCAAGGGGGATAAGCATTAATTTAGACATGGAGAAGTCCAATCAAAAGCTGAGTACATGCTACCTGCTGACAGCAATATCCTACATATCCTACCACCATGATGAAAACTGTTAGTGTGATACCTAAAGAAAATTATCTGCTCAAAGCAGTAAAATCTTAAGTACAGCTGTTTGAGTTCCCAAATTGATAATAAGATCTAAGGGTATCAAAAGCATTCCCAGGAAACACTGGGGTACCTGTGCTTCATGCTGCTGAACTGGTGGTCCACGAGGCAGGACCACTATTCATCTGGTTCTGAATATCATATTTGCTGACTTTTAATGAGATACATGAAAACACATATAAAATACTACAAAATCAAACCACCTTACAATCTACCACTTTACATAAAAGCTAACAAACGTCCTGGAGCCATTTGTATTTCTGGTGAGAAAAAGTAAGGAAGAACAATACTGTAGAGGGTCACAACCCCTCCAGACACCGCCCCAAAACTCATCAGTGGTCAAATATTCAAACAGCTCAGATCCAAAGGTAAACACAGACAAACTGAAACTAATTCTTGTGCAAAGGGACAAGTCAAGACAGATGCAACACTACTGCGTCTTACTGTCCTAGCCCTTGTGCTAGTCTAGTGTAGGCAGGTACAATTTAAGCCAGGTGCTGATATCTACAATCCACTCACATGGACACTACATAATTTTGTTATCCAGATACGAAATGCCCACTTGCGTAGACAGTCATGCATAAATAGATGGTCACATATAAAATATGGCAGATGGCACATATATGTATTTCCCAAGCAAGACACCATGAAAAAAATACAAACCAAAAAACTCAGGAAATGTTATCAGTCAGATCACAGTAGGCTGAATTTTAAAATGACATTTCAAATTTAGCACTCAATTTTCTGCAAGAAGTGGCTTATTTTTCCTTTTAAAAAATACTTATATATTCAAATCAGTTGGTAAGAGAAGTGCCTATTTATTCAAGAGAGAACTCACTTCTTATATGACTAGCTTGAAGACCATTCACAAATATGCAAGCTATCTTGTAAGCCTTCATGTTTCGGTTTATAAACCAACCCTGAACTATGTGGGATTAGAAATAAAAGCATGACAGGAAGAGAATCTCTGTTAATGATCTCCATTATGGAAGGCTGCCCTCTGAAAAATCTAAGAAAATACTCATCTGGAATGTCAATTCTGTATTTTCTGTTTGCTTCACAGAGGTATCGCTGCTTCCAAAGGCTGACTGGGTAAGGCAAGATACAGCAGCAACAGAGGTAACAGAAACACTTCTTATTTTCTGTCAGCCATCTGCATGGGGCTTTCCATTCAAGAACTTCAACATTTTGATTTCAGAAATGTTTTTTTTTTTGGTCCCACATTGAAATGGAAACTAAATCTTTACAATATTCAGAAACACAGCCACGATCTCTCTTCCCTGTTTCTATTGAATGTCAGAGCCCTTTGGTTCAGAGCTTCCCTCTCCCACTCCCACACTTTATGTTACCTATATAAGAAGTGGCCAGAAATCAACGAAGAGGAAACCACACAGAGACTAAACAGTTCTCCAGCTACCACTGGGAAAGTCAACTGTGCAGCCAGGAGGAAGAATGGATTTCTTAATTAATGCTATGTTGCTTTAATCATTAGCCAGTGGTGTTCATCCCAAGACCCACACAAATCAAAAAATGTTATAACAAAATCTAGTTGAGGTATTGTCCATATTTCTGTAATAAAGCACTAAACAACACCTGTAAAGTGCAAGCCAAACAAACCACAACCGTTTTCATGCAGGGAAATGTAGAGTTTGATTTATCATTACCTAAAAAAGACATGATCAAAGTAACGTTAATAGCAGTGCAGTTTTAACTAAATAAATATAATAATAAATAAACATAATAAGGGGTACTAAAGGGAACAAATTACAGTAAAACTTCCATGTAATCTTACCCAATAGATAGGAAGAACAGTGGTCTTTTCTACTTAATGGTTTCTTTTGGAAAAAAATTGTGTAATCCAAGCCTAGCTTTTTTTTCCCTATGTATCCTTAACTTCAGCCTCTGTCTAAAGAAAATAAAGGTTTATTTAGGCTGCAGCCTAGTTTTCCAAGTCTGTTTACACTTTTCTTTATTGAAAAGTTTATTTGAAATATATTTAGAAGTTACAGGTTGTGACTATACAACAAATCTGTGACTCTAACTAGGAATTATGGATCCTGGGGCAGAAACCAAAAAATCTTTACTGAAAGTCCCTGACATGGAGCATTCTGGTACGTACCAGTATTTCTACTTTATGTCTTTTTTTTTTTTTTTCCTGTTGGTCATTTTGTCCAAAATCCATGAAATTAGAGAGGAGTTCTAGTGGCTGCACATAGTAAAATTTGTCAGCTTCAGATTTATTTCATTTCATTGGAAGGGGTGGGGCAGGGGAAATTCATCTGAAACTAGAATTCAGATGAAAAATTGCAAATTATCTCCTGGCTGTCAGAATACTGCACTCTTTAAAGCTGAAGTAAGTAAACAGTTTCAGGGGAAAAAAAAAAAAAAAATCATAAGAAAATCTACTATTTTACTTTTTTTTTTTTTTTTCATTCTTCAGTCGTTCATATACAGTTCTGCTTATAATCTTCCTTTCCAGGAAGAACAGATTGTCCTATTAAAAAGGAAACTTTCTCCTACACTATCAACAGGAATATAATAATATTGCATGGACTTGTCCTGAAAGGAAGGAGGATTTTTTAGGAGCTCAAAATAAACCAAGGATCTCAAGAAGCAAAATTAGGTTCCTTTCAGCTTTTCTTTGCTTTTTTATTTTTTAATTAATTTCCTATAATTTTTTAGATTTTTCATGGCAAGCAGCGGCTGAAAGTCAAAGGAAAAAAGAAGCAGATTTCTCTAACATCAAGAAGAGTCAAATAAAGGGCACTGTGCACCTTTCCAGAGGCACCTGTGATCAGCAGACTGGACACAAAATCAGCCAACATCACTTGGCAAATGGTTTCATTACTGGCTTTAGCAGAGATCCCTTGGCTCTTGCTGCTGCCCTAGGTGTTGTGAATCAGCAGTAATGCCATAATCCTTTTCCTGCAAGTTTTAGTTGTTTATCTTTTCTTCCTTTAGAATGAAAGAGGTTCTTTTGAAACAAAGGACACAATATCTCATTGTGTGTTTGCTGCCACACTATGGAAAAGGTTAGCAATTCTAAGAAAAATGGTTACCCTTTCAAAGGGTTTTTCTAACAGAAACAATTTTTTTTTTTTTTAAATCTGGAAAACCTGGGCAAAAAGAAAAGACCCCCACATTTGAACAGAGAGCAAAAACTAAAACTAGGAGTTTGTCATCCAAGTCTCAATCTCATAGTCGTCTGAACCAAATCAAGGGAAACATAATGAGATTTATTTCCCTTAGATAAACCAACCCGTACACTTCTAAAAACACTTAAAATAGCAGAAAACAACTGTTCCACTGTACTATCGTGTACCTGTTGACTGGGTTAATCTTTGCACACTAAGACACAGTAGCATACGTATTATACAAATCCGTCCCTCTTTCCCCCTCAGTATAAGCTAATGAAACTTAAGCAGAGTCATCCAACACACTGCAGGCCAGCACAGCAGCTGGCTATACTTACACCACGGTTTGATTTTGGCACATCATACTCAGAGTAGGCAATATAAAGTCTCTGCATTAATAATGCAACACAGTCTTGCAACAACTGGACCAGCTTTTTTCTTCCTCATTGTTTTTTAGCATCTCAGATTCTCCTGCTTGTTTCAGATGTGTCTGGTGCTTACACTTGACCTTCACTCAAGGTTTTTTGCAGGGCACGGTCAAAATGTACCTCCAAAACAGATGAGGTATATAGCTTCGGTTTTTATGCTAATGATCTTTTTCCCCTCCAGAGAAGGTTAACTTACCTACCCTGCAATTCCTTATATCGGTGCTGCAGCTCTAATTCTTACCCTTCCTGATTTCACAGGGTCACAGTGCAAATGCTGTTGCCATTGCCTTCACAGGGAGTCAAACATGTTCCCCTGCCTGCAGGATCCCTGAGCACTGCTGGCAGGGAACTGAGCACAGCGGGAAGCAGTGTCTTCCATCCTTCTGTGTGTTTGTGCATGGCCTGAGAAGCAGGAGGAGGGTCACCACAGGCTGTGCTTTGAGCTCAAAAAACCTGTTTCTGCCCTTTCCAAGGCATTAAAGTTGGATCCCTCAAAAAAAAAAAAAAAACACAAAAAAACCTGTAAGACCAAATAAAAACAGCAGTACTTTTTCTGTCTCTCCATTAACAAAAGAAGAAATTCGCTGCCGTAAGTACCACCATTTCCCCAGGCTACTTTGTCACGTCCTTTAAAGATGCCTGGGAAGTTACTCAGATCAAAGAGGTACACTTCAAGGCAGCTTCAGCTCTGCCCCAGCGCCCCCAGCCCCCGCCTCGCACAGGCGGTAGCAGGAGGGGCCGTTCCGGCGCAGGGGGCGGCGCTCGGGGCCGCTGTCCGAGGTGCTGACGGCCGTCCGCGGGGGCTACATCGGGCGCCCGGGAGGCTTCCTCCGTTCCCGCTTACGGGACGAAGTAACCCTCCCTTCAGCTACATAAATTCACAAGCACTACAACGGAGTTCTTCAAAAACAAGCTAAAAGTGAGGTCTCCAGATATAAGAAAATGATCAAATTCCACCCCAGCTGGCAGGCGGCTACTGAAAAAGGGAATCTTTTTAAAGCAACTGCAAGCCTAAGCAGGCTTTACCTGGTAGTACAAATGTATCAGAGCTTATTGAGGAAACTGAAGGTAAGTGCTGTCTGCTAACAATATTCTCACCTCCACAATATGCCAGTATTGCTAGCTATCCGCAGACCAACAGTTTCTTGGTCTTTTCTTCTCAATATCCATTTTTCAAAACTCTGAACCAAGGTTAACACACACATTCTTTCATCCAAGCATGAGGATAAAGTTTACTAATAGCTTTACACCAAAATCTTGAGTTAGAACATGCTTGGGTGGGGGAAGAACTTCTGAATATTGTTCCTACATCATTTGTAACAGGTGCTGCTATGCGGTGTATTTCCAAGTTAGAATAGAAAAAGATTTTCAAGATTTCTGGATCTTCAGAATGATAAGATTTTAGATTAATGCCACTGCTACTTTCAGTAGGAGCAGAATTTCACTCCTTTCCAGTTATATACAAGAGTATCAGCTATTACAGAAGTTCTTTTTTTTTTTTCTTGTTTTGAACTTTTCTTTAGCCTACTTTATCATGAAACAGAAGTAATTGACAAACCAAAGATCATTATAATAGTTATAATAAAGTAAGAGTCCCTCATGACAGTCTGCCAAAAGGCAGCAAGCAACCCAGTGATCAAGAACTGCAGCATGACCTACAAGCAGAAAGGTCATTTTTTTTGAGCTATCCTCTCCTTATATAAAACTTCAACTCTCAGCTTCCCAGCCAGTTGCCTGCTTCTCTACCTTGGTTAGGTTTCTTCTATTATAAAATTCAATTGAACTAGAGTCAGCTTCCATCATTCTCAAGGCATAATCCAGACAGCCCCCTCCTGTTCTGCCACTGAGACCTATAGAAATCCATTTTCACTGTGTACATTTCCCTGACCGAGAATCCAAGAAAGTTTTGCAGAAGTTCAAAATATTATTATTACATTGTGGGCTGCGTCATAATTGCTTGAAAGAAAATTCATGACATATTCTACCACTTCATATTTACTATTACATTTCTTTCAGTCAAAATTATTACATTCTGCACTGCAACACATAAAAGTTTCTTCACAGACATTCCCCAGATAAAAATAATTTCATGAGGAAAATACCATTGCCCACCTATTCCTCTGGTGCCCAATTTCACTTTTGTAGAATAATCTGAAGGAAGAAGCCACCAAATGTTTTCAGCAATATTTTTTTCATTTACAGTGAGACACACAGCAATATAATGGAAAACAAATAAATTAGAAAGAGACCCACATTTGCATCCATTGTTCTCTGCTCCAACCAAACAAATCATATGGTCTGTCTCTGATACTTTGTACAGAGTCCAAATTAGACAACTCTGTTTATTGACCACTTGACTATCCAAACAAAGCCAGAGAACAATCTGCAAGCTATAATGCTCATCTTCCTGTATGTGTGGATTAATCAGCATCAAAATACTTTTGCACCATTTAGTTTTACCATTAGTTTTACTGAATTTAGCTACTGGAAATACTATTTTCCTCCATTATATACTTCATTTGTTGTAAATCAAGAATGCCCATGTGTTTTATCCTAAAGTTATTTCAATTTACACCAGTAACACAACAACAGAATTTAACTAACTATCGGCTGCATGGGTTTACTACTGCATTGGAATGTTACTGCAGGCTTGATGGAGAAGTATCTTCCTGATGAAAATTATATGAGTTATATTTTGCACAGAGCATAAAGGAAGTATCTTTCACGTGTTCATGCTGACACTTCCTCAGGTCCTCCTCCGATAGGAATTCAGTCTGCTCTTCATAGCTGTTGGACAACTACAGGTTATCGGTGGTACCCGTTTACTGTGGCACAAGCTTACTCACCATAATAATGGATAGCTTGAAAGGCCTTCAAATATGCTCTGTGTGATAATTTTATTAGCTTTATGTATAAAGCATTGGAAATCTAATTACTGGTCTGGAAAAACATAAATACAAATTATAAACCTTAGGGGGCTTATATATCTAAGCAGCTAGAATAAGCTGCTAGTTTCACCAACCATGTACTAACATGGCTTCATTTTTAGAAACTTTTGATCTCATATTTCCCAGAGCTTTCATTATTTCTTGAATTGAGATGGCAGCTACTCACTGTTGCTACCTACTATTTGAGATTGAATATCTCATATTACAAGTGCTCAACTGAAACAAGTTGAAATAAGACCTCTGGGCTGCTAAACTCTCTTGAGGCCCACAAAACAGTGAGATGCACATCACATGAAGCTATTCAGTAAGTCAGCTTTTAAGTAAATAAAAGCAAATACAGTAGTCATAGAAGAAACAGTAGTAAAAGAGGCTAAATATATTGATTTTAAAGAGACCGCTATTTTTCTACCTACATAAAAACTTGTATAATCTCTTCAGAACATCTTCAGAATGTTTTGAAAGGTCCTGTTTTTTAAAAGGTCACCAATTAGATAATAAATATATGCACACACCCACACACATAAATAGGTATTTAATATATATAGAATTTTAGAACATTGCTTGGATCTGCATGCCTACTTAGTGTGAAATTGATTTAGATTGTTTATACAATGTGTAATAAAACTTTCCAGTTTGCTAATGAGAATAAAAACGAGCGAAGAAAACAATGTATTTCCTTCTACTCTCCGCCAAACTGAAGGTAGGAGGTAATTCTTTAAATTCAGATATTTTCAATCAGATTTGTTTCTTTCATTTCAGAAAAAGCAAGTATCATAGCACACCTGGAAACTTCGAACTTCCAGTTTTATGCATGATCCTTCTTTGTATGCATTACAAAGAAGTACTGGCATGATTTTAGCCAACCCATCCATTTTGTAGGACTCTTGCCAACTACCACCTGTAATTTACATAATAGAGCATGTAATTTGAGATGTGCACTTGCTCCTCCCCACATTCATTTTCAGTATGGCACAGTTCACCTGTTAAGTAATAGCAATTCATCACTCTCTGACAAATAGCACAATAAAACTGCTCACTGTGTCTTGTGATGGGAGCCAAATCAAACCAAAAGAAAAAGTCTTGCACTTATGTTTTGGACTAGACACAGACCCATGTAATACCATCACAAATTCAATTACTTTGCACTGTGATTATTAACGACAGAACAATGTAATGACTCTGAGTGAAGATAAAATTCCTCTGGTTCAGTGAGTCCTTGATGCTGAAATTTCTTTACCAAATTAAAGCACTTTTTCCCCAGGCGTTTGGGAGTCTCATTAAAAGCCCATTTAAGCCAATGAGAATCTTCCCATTGACAGACATAAGTGTGAATTAGGTCTTCAATGCATTAAAATTGAAACATGTGAGGGTCAATTTTTAGGAAAAACAATTTGCTGGTACTAGCTTGGAATCGTTTCTGTGCCTGCTCATGCATCCAGCACAAATTTGTGTGTTCATATCAAACAACTACACACAAATGCATATAAAGAAATCTCACTACATATATACATGTAATAATCTAGTCTGCAGATAGAAATTGTAATAGTAGAAAATTTTAAAGAGGCCTCAGAGTTCATTCAAAGCCTTTTAACCCTCATAGGTATGCCCTGAAGCATGTGTCTTATTCCTTCGTCTCTCTTATTACTAAGAATCACAGGAATTTTGCACTTAAATTCCCCACCCACAGCTATATAACTTCATCCACAAAGAGTCTACCTCTACATTAAGGGGATGGTTGCCTAAATCCAACCTAATTCCTGCTGTGGTCCCTAATTCCAAAAATGCTTCTCAAATTCCCCAGTCATTGATCATCTAAGCCTGTACAAATCCTATACATCTTTGGTTTTGACATTAAAACTTTTCAGGTGCAAGTAATTGTGGCTTCCCCAATGAATATTTTTCATTCCCCAATAGGCTGGACAGGACATAGTCAACTCCTCTTACTGAAACTGCTCAAGTCTCTCTTAGAAACATATCTATATGTTTGTGTGTGTGTATCTATTATATGTGTCAGTGTATATATATATATATATATATATATGTATAAAAATCAAGCTTTAAGACAATGAGAGCAATACTGAAAGGGACTATGCAGCCTAAACTAAACCTTAATCTGGAGACTCCTCAATTCCTGTACCTCCTCTAACAGTTGCTATATATTTTTAAACAGCACAGGACAAAAATTACTCAGATGTTAGAACAGGAATAGAAGTCCCTTTGTCCTAAGCCTCAGTGGTTACAGACCATGGTTATCCAGTAGACTGCAGACATTGTTGTTCTTTGACTTAATAAAACTTGAATTACATTGAACAGAAGGGAGCATCTTCAAACCAAAAGTCTGAATTATTCCCATTCCTACCCCCATCCCAATACCCTACTGGAAATTATGCACAGGCTTTTAATGACGAGGATCAACCACTGAAAAGAATTACTAGAGGAAGTGATGATAAATTCAGATCAATATCTGGCACCTTTCTGGAAGACAGTCTTTAGCAAAAAAACCCAATATATTTTAGATACACTCAAGGTAGCTGCATGAAAAACTTAAGTGGTTACCTTAAATAGACCCACACAGCCTCAGAGGTCCCTTTTGCTCCGAAGGTCTATGAACTTTAGCATGTAGCATGTGCATTTAGCTAGATGCAGTCAAATCTATGTTGTTTCTAAGATCAGTTTCTATTCTTATTGCAAAATTGTTTCAAAAGACCAAATTACTGCATGAGTTTTTCTGGACTGTATCATGCAGATAATAAACCAGATGATCTCATAGGTCCCATTTGGTTTAAAATTTCATGCACTGGCTCTTACTTTTGTCTGCCAAATATATTTTTATATTCTGAGCATTTATCTGAAGAAAGATGAGAGCTGAACATTTGTAATCTAGCTGTTTCTTTACAAATGGCACAGCCAACTTCCCACTTCCACATGTGACATTACAAATGGAAATATCAACTGATTAGAGAAAGACATCTGAAAAAAGTGACACTTTTTCAATATTCTGAGATTATTTGCAGAATTTTATTCAAACTGGAGGTACTTTTGGTTTAGCTCCTCCTAATGGCAAGCAAACAGCTAAAACCTCCTGCCTCAAGCTGACAATATACTCTTGCTTTCCCAGATATAAGATCATTATTTGACTGAAGCTAGTAGACTATAGTCTGCTATCGAAGTTATAGTCAAAGACAGATCAGCACCAGCTTTGTCTCGTAAGAGAGATTTTTACAGCTCCCTTGGAGCCAACTCCATTACATATAATTCACATTTGCACTAAAATTCATAGCCCTTGGAAGAGTTTGGATTCACTCACTGTCCTAAGCATTTGGATCTGACTTGGAATAGCTGGAAAGAGGATATGTTGGCACTCACTTCAGTGCTGCAAATAAAAATTCAAGAGAAGCAGCACCTTTTTCTTTTTCCTTTCTTTCTGAAAGTATTCTCTAACCTCACAGTACAATGTACATCTTAGCTGAATATTATCAGAGATAATTGAAACTTGAAAAATGTTGGCAAATTCTACCCAGGTTATGCATAAATCTTCAGAGAATTTAGAAAAAAAAATCCATAGACAAAATTAATCAACTAGTTACTTCTACCAATCAGTTACAGAAAGCAGTGAGGAAACCAGTAGAAACTTCAGTATGCCAAATCATATTTGCTGAGTTATTTACATATAATGTAGCATGCTCAATAAAAAAATTCTGACATAGCAATATCAAGACAAAAAAAAGGAGGAAGAGGTCCATTTCAACCAAATGACCAAGGTGACCCAAAGTTTTGTTACCCAAGGTTGATAACAGTTAAATTCTGCCTGCCAGAAAAAAACTAGCAGCAAAAAGTGCTCTCGCACAGATCCTGCAAGCCCAAGAAAATATGTCAGGAATGTGGACACACCTTTTTTTCAGTCTACTTATATTGTGAAAAAGTCAAATGTAATCTGATAAATAACCAGTTGAAGTCTTGCCCAAAACAAGATCTACTTGAATCAGAAATTTTTCTGCAGTTATAGTATGGGTTGAATAATTTTCCTGTCTCAAGTCATCTGTCAGTGTACATGTATGAGCAAATGCAGATTTGCTCATAACCCAAATGGTTTGGGTTAGGAGTACAGAAACACCATAAGTCCAGAATCTTTTGAACCTAAATGCTATTGTTTAAAGCATAGCTTTGGAAGTCCAAACTGTATTATTTTACCTCAGGGGTTGTTGCCGCATTGGCTTACTTAATCTGATCAAAACCAGAAAAAGTTCAGATATATAAAAAGCTTTCAGCCTGTTCTAGGAAGATTTCTAACCCAATTTTGTAGCTCTAACATGTCAGAAGATTATACTCAACTCTGCGTGACAGACAAGAGGCAACCTGCAGTCCATTTAAGACCTCAAATGACTGAGGGGGGAGATGGATGTCTTGGTAACACTAGAGTATGTATCTTCTGGTTTCTAGGAGTATTTGAAAGACATATTTGGTGATCAGGAAAAGGCCCCTGAACCTAGTTTAATATTAAATAATCTTCCAAACTCTTAAATGCTTATCTAAAAACCAAACTGGCATAATACCCATTACTAGCTATTTGTTTTCTTTTTGTGAAGGATTTGGGGTTTTGACAGCACCACACACTAATGCCACATAAACTAATATGAACATTAAAAAACTAACATGTTTAACTCCACAGTACAGGGCTGTGTTGCCTTAAATGTGAGTTTTCAAACAAATTGGTACAAAACCAGCACATACATCAGGCACAGAAAAGCAGTTTGAACTAGTTGCTACATACCCTCCATAACATGCACCTATAATAAAAAATGTTAACAGGTATAATAGTAAAAGTAAAAACACAGTGCTAGTACATAAATGACACTGTCAGAAGTGTGAGGTTTACTAAACTAGCATTGATGAGACAGAACCACACAGAATCTGGGAAACTAGAACCAAACCAAACCCAGAGCCATCAAAGATGGGGGCAGCCCCCTAACCCTGTTGCTTTTTGTTTGTGCTGCTTCTTATAGGGTGGATCTGTCATCTAGGACTGTAAATGCTGCAGTACCTCTCCTGGCATGTAGCTTCTTGGCTACTGTTGCCCTTCTCCCCTAGTCCTTGCACATCCCATGTGAAATTGCTGTGACGAGTGTGATAGAGCACCCTGAACATCTCTCTCCACTCATCACTTCTGCACCTCCTGGGACTCTCTCAGCAAATAAGAGCTCTGATTTCCACGTGTCTCCAAAACCAAGAAATGCAGCCTGCCTTTTACTTTAACCAGGCAAGTAAAACAGAAACAAAGCACCCACAGTGCTATAAAAAGTTTGGACTTTTTCAAATAATTCCTTACAAATTATTTATATGCTAAATAATAAATTTTTAATGGCACCTTTTTCTGTTTTTTTTTCTTCTTTCTTTCCTTTTTATTCTTTTTTTTTAAAAGAATTTAACAGGAAAGTGACAGAAATTATAACAGGCTACCTGGAAGCAAGAATGTGTTAATTTTCTTAGGAGGTATATCCTGCTAATGGAATATATTCACAGCATTACCATATCAGCATGTTAATACCATTTGCAGAACTCAATAAGAGTTAATGAGAACCATAATTATTTGAGAGTGAATGTTGCTTTGGGCTTTATTATTCCTTTCTTATAATTTTGAGTTTCTTTGTTTTGGACTCTGCAGAATGGTAAACTGACTACATCGCCAAGTAATTGAATTTCTCTTATTACACACACCCCCCGCATAAAGAGCATGTCATGCAGCCAGGACTTATATGATGCTTTCCTCCTCCTCACTGAATCATTCAAACTTTTTTTGTGGGAATGAGTCAGATCCTGATTACAAGTACACTATTGAAACTCAGTACAAGGTCCACAAATAGTGGTAGATATTCTTCATTTTCAGTGGGGTTCTATAATCAAGATAATTTGCCCCAGCAACTGCATATTCAAGCAGACTGAAGGCTTGTAGCAGCCTTGAATTAATTAGTAAAAATAATCACATTAAGACTTGAACTTAATAATAAACTGGGACAACATTAACATTTCAGTCATTAAACTTGTTTAATTAAATTTAATCGAGCTCTCACATTATTATGGCTACAGTAAACTAACTAACCACATTGTCTTGTCCCTCTTCCTCAACCCCCACCAGGAGAAAAGAAGAGGAAGAAGTGGAGAATAAAGCAAGGGGCGGGGGGGAGGAAGAAAGGAAAAGAAAAAAAGAAAAGAAAAAAATTTAGTCAGATTTCATCAAAGGCTGATTCAAAAAGTGATTCACAAGAACCGCACATCGTACCTCTGCTTCATTAAACTAGAGAATGAGAACTTTACAATCAAAGAAGGAAAATATATTAGGTCAATTTTCCTAACCTCTCAAATCCCCTAGGAGTGCTAGCTCAGAACTTCCATTATATGCTTTTTTGTGTCTAACATGGAATTATTTGTGTTTAGGACACTTCCACACTCCTAGTGGCAAACAAATAATTTAATATTAAATCACAAGAAACAGTAAAGAAACTACTATTTAAATACTTGTTGGGCAAGTCTACAAAAATGTGACTCAGCTGCCTCTTTTTAAAGAGTTTCCCTCCTGTGTATTTGAAATGTGCCTAATTTTATCTTTTGGAAATTCTGCAATGCACTATGTCAGAAATTTCATTCTCTTTGGGAGACACTACTGAATTAAAAGCACCAAAGTCAGTCCTTACTTAAATACAATTTCATTTTCTAGTATCACTAAGTCAGTATTCACTTTTGCCAACACTGTATAGATTCCCTAATGAAACTACATTTAAAGCCAGAGAACTTACATATCAGTGCTTAGTTATGACTCTCAATTGTAGTGGCATTTCCACTGAACTAAGTAGATGAAGAAAGCTCTGTATGTCAGTAGGTCTGCCTCTACCCTGACAGGAAGACGACCCAGACTTCATTTCCTTCCTGGGTTAATCCTTCACACAAAATTATTATTTACTACCACTAGAAATGCAGTCTGTGCACGCCTCTTTCCAACCAGGAGCTTAGCAATGTTGTTGCCCGCAGCAGCACCTATGTGATTTTCCACAAAAGCAAACTGTTTGACAGGAAATTGTCAGTTCAACTAAATTTAAGTGTCTGCTTTCCACATTTTTCTATCAAAACAATATGTGGGAAATAAACATATTTGATTCAGACATGTCACTGGAATGTTTCGCAGCAGTTAGAGATAAATTACCCCATACCTTCATTCTTCAGTAGTTGCTACTTGCTTTAAGGAAAGACTGATGCCTTCTGGAACATGTAAATTGGCTGGGGGTGAGGGGGAATAAACAATATGGAAAAATGGAGGCATGAGACACTAAAATAAGAATCCTCTGAGAAATTGTGACAGCAATCCCAAATACAAATACTAAACTTCAATACCATGAATGAGGGTTTGATTTTTCACCAGAAGTTCTGACTTTTCCAAGGAGAGAAAAGCCCAGTTTTCAAACAGTTCAAATCATCAAGATTTACAATGTTTAGAATGGATCCTGGCAGATCTCTGTGCAACTAGCTGCACTAGGCTTTTCACCTTGTCCAAGTGTTTTAAGGATATCTGAAAATGTCTCCCAAAGGCTTTGTACAAAGGTGCTCATTCAAACCTCAGGTTTTTTGTTGTGGTTCATTTGAAGCTCATAAACAGCATACCTTCTGCTACATCCAGCTTCACTGAATCACTTCCCATGTTCTTAAGGAAGTTTAAGATATAGTGTAAAAACTTTCCAAGCATAAATTTATTTAATAAAATATGTGGCCACAAATTCTATGAAAACCTTAATATTTTCTGTTTATTTCAAGGTATTATGAAAAACCAGACCCTAAATAATAAGGGATATTTATCAATTAAGAAAGGTTTAAAGCTGGGGAGAAATAATAATAATAATAACAAAAAATAAAAAAAGGGTGGCACTGCTTGAATCTCCCATTTACACTAGAAAAGTTACCATAACATTTTGTTGGCAGCCAGGCATCATTGTCAAAAATGTCAGAGAAGTGTGGATTGAAAGGCTGTCACCCTAATGAAAGTAACATGATTGAAATGCTTGTCATTCTAGTTAAAAGATAAAGAAAGACTATAATTTTTGCAATCAGTAAATCAAATTTATACAGAAAAGGGGACAAAGGCTTTTTTGCAAGCTTTGAAAAACACAGCACCGATAGTAGCCAACAACTAATGCAAACATTTCAATTACCTGTAGAAAACTACGTATTTTGCCAGAGTTCACAAAATCTAGAATCTATATATACATTCCATCAGATTTAATGAAGCTCACTCATTCCTCTCATAACAGTAGCAACAAACTTGCATTACAAGTGAAAAGTCTTGGTTTCAAACTGCTAAATATCCTGTTCTACTACACAAGCAAGTGTAAGTCTTCTCCCAGCTGAAATGAGCTCTTATATGAGATCTTTATATGACTGGCTCCTTTTTACTCTACCTTTCCTTTTACAATACCAGTATGAGTAAGATGGGAAAAACCAATGGAGAATCTCAGAAATGCTACTTGAAATCAGTTTATACAGTGAACTAAAATGTCACCCTCATAAATATTCATAAGAGAGGATTTCACACTATATGTTCAGCATTGAACGGTGCATGTTATTCTTATTAATGTTTCATAAACATTTGTAGAAAAAACAATATGCTTTACTTTGCTTCTAAGTATTAAGTAGAATTATAGCAGCATCTGCTTCCAACAGTTGAGTGCACAAGCTATTCATGCCCTGTCGTAAATTCCATGATGCATTAAGATGCCATTAAATGTACCTTCTGTGGCTGTCTCCTCATTTACATACCCTGTAAATCATCAGGTAAAAATCAAGTGAACTGGGGAGTAACCTCCTACATTCTTCCCTTCTGCCACAGAATCCAGTACCATCCATATCTTCCTCCATCAGGATCATCACCATCAAAACATTATGTTAATTATGTCAATGGTGAGAAACTTAATTGTTAAAGGCAATTTAATTGATTAATTTTTTTTTTAACAAGTCCATTTTCTTAAAGAAACAAAATTTTAAAGCCAAGAGATAAAGGCAAGCCAGAAGACATGAGCATGGTGGTATGCCCTTTTTTCCAGAAGGATCCTCATTTGGGAGCCTTACTTCTCTTACATTAAATTTAAAAAATAACTAGAGGAATGAAAATTAGTTAAAACAAAAGCTTCCTCCTCATTGTGAGGTTCACACACGCGCACACACACACACACACACACACATATAGTCTCTTTAGCATATTTTCCATACTGCCTCCATACCTGAGGAAAAAAGTGACAGAGAATATCTCAGCTTTCGCAGAACTGTAACATACCTGGAGGAACATCTCTTTTTTTCTTGATTTCAGCAACATTCCCTTACTGTTTCTTTCCCTCTAACTACCGATTTAGTTCCTTCAATCAGGCTTTTTAAGGAGATAGCTGAAAAAGGTTTCCTTTTGTGAAAATGCCCAGGCAGTTTCCTGCCTTGTTTGGCAAGATAGCTTTGTCAGTGTTGCAGCTGTAACTCCACTGTCTGCAGACTATATCTCTCACCACTCTGGTAATTCAGCCTCTAATGGTCAGGAGCTTGGAAATAGACACCTGCACCTGGGTACCAGAGTTGGCAAAGCAGTGTGCTGCTGGCAGAAAATCCTGTTTGTTTGATTGTTTCCCCTCCAACATTCAAACATTTCAGGCCCCGTAAATTAGTCAGATCAGCTTTCCCTGAACTTAACAATTACTTCCTTGCATCTCTCATGAGCTTTGCTCTTTCTACATAGCCAGATTTTTTTTTAAAAAATGTATACCCTATAGAAACATTGTCCAACATCTTTATTGTGTTGCAGTGTCCTTGAAAGGGAACAAGCCTTGTGAACTGCAAGGCCTGAAGTCAGCAACAAAGGAAGGCTGGAGAGGGGGGAGGGAGGGAGGGATGGAGAAAGAATGGTAAGCAAATCTCAGTGCACAAATGCATCCAAGGTGAACTGCAAGACTGCCACAGGTAACTCATTTATTTCATTTTCAATCTGTCTATCTCCACTGGAAAAAAAAAAGAATTAAACTTAAGAAAATTAAATAACCCTTTATTTTAGGGTCAGACTTTCACCTAGCACACATTACACCCTTGCTATGAGAATGCAGCACATCGGAGTTCTTAGCATCCTTTCCAAAAGCAACAGCTTCTTTAAAATTATCAGATCACAGTTTTTTCCCTCAGGAGAAGCCAAAAAGGGAGGAAGGAATCTAATAAGTAATATGAAGTTTCTTACATTTAGTGACAAACATTATGAAAAACCCCACAGCCCTTTGTAACTGATGCTTTCTCCTTGCCTGTCATCTGTGTTTATACCACACCTATCAGCCTTTGCAACCCTCAGTCCTTCAACTCCTTCTGAAAGGAATAAAGAGAAGCACCTAACATGTGCTTTATTACCAAACACCAAGACTCTTCTTTTTCTTTAGCCTTTCAAGAAATAGTGAGGGAGGAGGACTGGAAAACTTCTGAAAATTAAAGGAAAGCGATGCTGAACTGGGCACAATGGATCTGCTATAAACTTGTTGGTACAGAGCAGAGCCCCCACAGGTGAAATGGGGACAGCTCTGCAAACTGAGTAGGCCCATGTCAAACAGAGCTCCTGGAGGAGAGCTCATTTCAAGCCAGCTCTTCATACAGGAGGTCAGGTCTGAGTGGATCAGGCACCCTAAAGACCCCAGGTAGACAATGGAAAACCCACTTTTACAGATACCTCCTGGCATATCAGTCATTTAGAGATGGCTATAATTATTCAGCACTATTAGTAAAAATATTAACTTGAAAGAGAGTGAAGACTTTGTCAGCCTTATACAAGAACGATGTGAGTACAGTTAGCAGTGACAAGCCAATGACTTTGGGTGCCAGCACAGTTGCAGCAATAGCAACTGCTGTTCCCTCTGAGCTGCCACATAGTTTTGGGTGGACAAGCTGGATGGAGAAGCTTGTTCTCCCACAGGTTATGTTGGGTCACCGTCTCCATGAGGGGAAACCTTGTATTGGCCAGTTGGCTGCCTCTGTGCTGCTGCTAACCTTCATCCCCCATTTACTTACCTTCTAGAAGCAGAGGCTTTGTTCATACTGCATTCTCACCTGGGAAAAGCTGTTGTCATTATAAATACTTAAACCCTTTTGACATCTTATTCCATTTTTACCAACCCCTCTAAACAGTTTACGGATCAGCCAGCATTGCCAAAGTTTTCCTGTTTCTTCAGTGATTGCTGCTACTGTACCTTTTTATTTTCTCATTTAGGAAAACAGTGAGGTTGTCTGTTGACCCCCTTGTTTTTTAACTCTGGAACCAGTGTCTGCAGGGGGAGAAACTCTTCATGATGCTGAGCAAAAGTGGCACAGTGAGGGCACCAAAAAATTAGAGCAGACATTTGCAGTTTAGAGATGGTGTGGTCACTTCAGCCCCTCCTGCCATTACAGCATCTCCACATAGTGTTATAGTCTCTTACTGCAGCCTCACAGCTCATGTTTAAAAATAAATTTGCATCCTAATCTAAATTCAGAGCGCTTGTCTATCTCGATTGAGAAAGTCTTCAGTTTTACTGTCCTATGAAACAATTCTCCCTTTCTAATGCTGTAAGTACCTCCATTCATAAGTAGATTAGCAATAATCTCTGTATCGCTCAGACTAGGTATTTTTAGTCCTAAACTGCAAAAGCCAGATCCTACAATTGCTTACACCTGTGCAGAATTCAGTCTAATTCAAAGGCTACAAAGACACAGCGATCTGCCCATGTAGCTTTGTTTCCAGCAAACTGATCCCAGAAATTACCACATTACATTTCCAATTCTCTAAGAAAACCACCAATGTGCATAAATAATTAAAAATTATGTCTAAAAATGCTCAACTCACCTTTTTTTTTAATACCTATATTTCATTCATCACAGTCTGACCATGGTCCATGGCTCATCCTCCTGTGCACTACCACTGCATAAATAAGTTATGATTCCTTTAAGTAGTTGGAAAACGTAACTGAACACAGAAGCACAACCTAATGCGTAACGTCTAAAATCTATTACTTCTTATTACCGTAAATGCAAAAATATATACATATCTACATATACACATCTCTACATCTCTTGTTCTTCCTAACTTCATAGACTTTTTTTTGTTACTGCCTGCACGGGTAATTAATGACATATTTGTTTCTTACTTCCATTTTTTCCTCCAAGAACACTACTACATGTTTTATGACAGGCATACTATATCCAGTAAGAGAAAGGAAAAATTCGTTATTTTTTTTTCCTGGACAAGTAAGCTGAGAAGAATTACTCAAAGGGGAGCTGAAAAAAATAGTACAAATTTGAAACCAAAACAAAATTTTTGAACTAAACCAAAACTTAATTTCACTCATATTTTTCCCTAGAAGATTTTGGGTAAATAAAACATTTCCATTGGTTTTGTTTTTTTTTTTTCTACTCCCTTTCACTTTGATATTCAAATAGAAGAGGGCAAAAAGTTCTAGGAACAAGAGAGATTTTGTGTATTTGGAAAGTTATATTCTTGAGGGAAATGAAACTTTTTCATTAACATTTCCAACTCTTCAAAAGGACAAATGTTTTGTCAACAAATAAAAGCAGACAAGTGTCATATTTGTGACTCTGAAATGTGTGCTATCTCAGTACTCCCTGCTCTGTTACATTATTTAGCTGCCAACTGTCCTGCATTTCATATGCTTTACAGGCTTTTAAATAAAGTACACTTCATTCTGGCATCGAATCTTACTTTTTTTCCCTTCAGATTCCCATATCATCTCTATTTCTTCCCTATTCATCTAGGTATTTGACTAACGCAAGTTGCTTTAATGTTTAGGAGTGGAGCTCTATATATCTACTACTTCACTTTGGCCATCATTGATTTCACTGAATACCACAGTTTTGTTACACATTTTCCATGGAAACTCCCTACTAGACATTATGTAAAATCAGCAGATAGTCCAAATAGTGCTTCTCTTCAGTATTTTATTTTTTTTATTTTTAAAATTTTGTTTCCTTTCCTTCTCTCTATTGCTTTCAAGCCTCTTCCTACCATTTCCAGCTCTCTCCTTTATGGCACTCACAGTCCTCATGCCAACATGGCATGCCAGGACTGATATGTGAACCCTGAGAAGTGCCATCCACTTCTACAAGCAGCCAAAGCCAAGCTGGTGGCATTCAAGAAATCTATATTGGTCTGTCTCAACACCCTAGAATGGCTTCCTGTTCCTCTGTCCTTTCTTTTTATACCACCAAAGTCAGAAATAGTCCCTGTTACAGAATATGCAGAAACACCCTCACCATAAATTAAACTACACAGAAGCTGTCTTGGGTTTGACTACACAAATACTGTTTTCTATATCAGTTTTGTTTCATTTATGGCATAAACACAGAAGGTCAAATCTGTCATTTGAATGTGGAAACCCATTTTACACAGCACAGTCACACAAACACGGTATGAAATAAATGTTGTAGTCATATGCAGCTTTACTTTCAAAGCAAAAAGATCTCCCAAAAGATTACTTTCTTAAGTAGTGCGTTGTTGTGATCTGAAATAAAACAGCGTGCATACTATATAATAGAAGCGTGATAGCATTCACTTCAAAAGTAACTAACGCTGAAATAGTAATAATAATAATTTGCAAAGTGTTGGCTGCCATTCAAAACTCTCCTGAAACCACTCAAACTGCTTGACTGAATAAACTAACAAACAGCTTCTTTCTTCCCTCTGCTTCCCTTTCTCTGCCAAAACCAAAAAACAGACAAACACAGTATGGCTTGTACCTGCTTTTCTAATTGATGTCATTCTGACTCAGCCATCTGAACTTTACCAAGTCCAGGGACAATTCCAGAAAATCTAAATATTCTTTTAAAGAACTACCATTTATTATGGTATGGTTTTCGCTAAACTCTTCCCCTACTGAAACCTGGGCCGGACATTAATACCACGTTGTTATTGTAGTCTGGATACAAGTAATGTGATTTATGATTCCTCCAGAAAGTCAAATCGCATACAACCTTGTTTTAAGTTATATTTTTCATGGTTTTCGAACATAATTCTTGAACCTGATGACTGTGTGAGTTGCCTTTCTGCACCTGCTCCAAAACTTTCTAAGAAAGTTCTGTTGTTAAGCTCTATACTACTGCCCTGGTAGTTAGATGTACTGAAATCAAACCTTTAATAGTACAGGACAGATAACTTGAAAATAATAAAAGGACTAAAAGAAAGTTCATATTTCACCTCGTTAAAGTACAAACCTTGGGTTGGTGGCTACTGAGACAGCAGGCAACCACAGCATAGTCTCATATCTACCAGAAAAATGACTTTCACTATACCTAGTCCTAAATCCTATATGCAGAAAAAAACAGGAGAGATGAAAAACAGCTACAAAACGTACTGGGAATGGACGCATCTGCTACTTGTTGAACTTTCAAGAAATGTGTATTTCTATTTTCCAGATTACATATCTAACACAGAGCTGGCTTCCACCTCCTGCCAGCAAATGTTTTAGTTATTTATTTATTTTAAATTGAAAGGCAGCATGTGGGAGAGAGAATGACATTTTACTGGAGCACCAAGATTCTGAAGCTCTAACTAAATTTAGATCACCTCTGTTATTTTCAGTCCTAACTGGCCAGATAGCCCCGGTCTTAAGAGAAAGCTGTTAGAATACTCCTGGCTTGGCCACTAAGATCACCATGGCTTCATACATCAACATATAAACAACAAAGCTGTAATAAATTAGAAAATTCTATGCTGCTTAATTTAAATGTTTTCAAAGGCCTATTAAGGATAACTTATCTGTGTTAAACCCTACTTCTTAACTGATGCATTCTCAACTCACATCTACGTACAATTATATTTCAGAGTACTGAGGCATGCGATATTAATGGGTGCAACAGTGACAGTTTGATCCATTCAGCCCAAAAAGTTTCCTGTAAGCACTCATGTCTAGAACTGTGAACCACCAAACCCTGCTCAGCTGCCACTTGCTGAGAGTGACACTTAAGCCCATGAGATGTCCCCACCAATCTTGCTCACCTCTATGCCACACACAGCTTCAACAGATTTGGAGAGGCTTAAAAGCAGACTTAAATATTTTGGTCTTTTCTTCATAGACTTTTTAAAAAATTTTATGGCTTTTGTAATAACAGAAGAGAAATAGTCCAGGGATAAGGGAATGAAATATTGATGACCTAGTACTTACGTTAGGTTTGGTTTGTTTGCAGACATTCAGAGTTTCCCCAATTAAATGCTGGCTTTAATCATGCCATCCATTCTCAGTTGGCAGACACTAGTAATTTATCAAGATATTTCAATAGATGATGTATTCCGCAGGATATCATAGTCATCTACATATTCAAATGGCACAACTTGCAGACATTAATGATTTTAATACAAATCTGATTTAATACAAATTTAATATAAATCAACCCCTATTTTTAAAATGCGCTGCTCCTTTTCCCCTCTTTATTAACCTAAATTAGAATCTAAGCTGCATGTTATGTTTATTTCATGACCCCATATTCTTCCCTATTTCAATTTGGAAGAACTTAAAAAAAAAACCAACACCAAAAAAAAACCCCACGAACCCTCCACCATATGTTAGAGGTGGAGTGAAATTTAGTATCCCCCAGCATTTGTTGAGAGTCTAGCAAAAGGACACATGGTTTAGAAGGAAGAACGCAAAACAAACCAGTCACAGTAAGAGTTTGTGAGAAATTATATAGGCTATTCCCTATTGCCATCACAACAGAATAATTTTTCCTAAAATGTGCATTCAGACAGAGCAATTAAGAATCTAATGGTACCTTTCAAAGAAAATACAAATATCACATTTTTACAGCTTCTTACACTCCAGAGTCCTGAGCCCCAATTTATTCACATTCTAGTTGAAGTTTGTAACAGCTCAGGAGATGGATTTCATTAACACGATCTTCATTGCTTCACTTCTCTAAGTCCTCCCTGCTCATTAGCTCTGAAGAGAGCCAGTACTTGTTAATGGTAGAACAGTCATATGGTAGATCAATAACCTAATAAGGGCAAAACTTTAAGTGCATAGGAAGAGCAGAGGAGAACAGAGAAAAACATTTCACAATTTACCTTTGTTCCTCCCCTGGTAACAGATGTGAATCAAAGTCTACCACTGTGAACTGGGAGTTCTAAATCAGGTCCTAAAGCTTACCCAAAAATCCAGTTGGATGTTGTGGTTTAGCCGGCAACTCAGCCCCATGCAGCCGCTCGCTCATTCCCCCACTGGCGGGATGGGGGAGAGAATCAGAAGGGTAAAAGTGAGAAAGCTCATGGGTTGAGATAAAAACAGTTTAATAATTAAAATAAAACAATAACAACAACAATAATGCAATGAAAAAGAGAACAAGAGAGGGGCAAAATCTGGGGCGGGGGGAAGGGGGAATGACCAACCAAAACCAACAGCACATTATGCAGCCACTCACCGCCTGCTGATCTGACACCGCCAGCCCTGAGCCAGCTGCCCCCATTAATGTACTGGCCATGGTGTCACACGATATGGGATGAACATGCCATTGGCCAGTCGGGGTCAGCTGACTTGGCTGTGGCCCCACCCCTCCCAGCCCCCTGCCCACGTGGCAGAGCGTGGGAAGCTGGAAAGGTCCCCTACTACTGTAGGCGCTACTTAGTGACACTGAGCCGCTGCTTACACAGCAACTAAGGCACCAATGTGCCATCGGCACTTTACCAGCTACAGTGAAGACAATGATCTCTACCCCAGCCAAAACCAGCACATTGGATTACCTGGTTATTTCAGTTCTAAGTCCTGATGTTCGTTTTAACCCTGCTCAGGAGCTGGCAGCAATACTGGTAGTTTCTAAGTTTGGACAAATGCGAGTTCCAGTGAAAACCTGTTTTAAGGCCATGATCAGTCACGAAGGTTTGTATGCTACGAGTCCCTAGTTTACTACCAACTGTTTTCACAAAGAATTGGCTCTGCTGAGGAACTTGAATAAAATGTCTTTTTTTATTTCAGTGGGAATTAGATGCCCCAAATGATCTGAGAGCCTGCATCAGGCTCTGGCAGGCCCTGGCCCGCTAAGCTAATGGTAATACTATGGTTATGATTATAATGGTCCACAATAGTGTACACTACCATATTTTTCTGATCTGATATGCATCCAACAAGCCGCTGGCAGCCAGGGTTAAATCCTTAAATATCTCTTAGGTCAAGGCTCTCCGTCTTTCCTGCAACAAAGAATACTTTGATTTCATCCAACAAGCCTCATGAAAATGAATGCAACAGTAGCACATTAGTGGTATCTTACAACTCACCAGGTTAGGCAATGTAAGGGTGGTTTGGACACATTTGTTATATTTGTTGTCCTTTTCAAGCAGAAAAATCAGAAGCTGTATCAGAAGAAACCCTGTGAGCCTTGAAGTGAATGCAGGGAATTCTCCTGCAGCAGCCAGCTTTAATGAGGTATTGCAACACCAACCAGTGCATTTCAGAGGCAAAATATCCAATGGCTTTCTGAAAAACAACATAGCCTCATCCTGTTCTCATGAGTGCTACAGCCTAACATGCATCAATTGGCTTTTACGTTTTCATGGAAGGATACAGTTTGACCTAAGCCACCATAGGTAAACGGTTACATAATTTAACAGGCACTAACACTTGTTAAAAGCTTTGCCTGAGCAGCCAATTTTACACCCACAGCAAACACTTCCTGCATTACTCTAAATACTACTCTTTCCAGGTATTGATTAATACAAGGTCCCTGTTGTTTTTGAGTTAATTACCTTTCTGTGAGCATCATACAGTGCTGAAAAAAAAAGGCATTAGAGTTAGATCTACCTGCTAGTGCAGAAATTTCCCCCATCATACAGTTTACCACAGCTTTACTGAACCCAGCACCCAGGCTGGTGGGCTGCTCCTTGGTACTTGTGCACAAAGGCTCCTCCTGTCAAAGGAAACTTTTCTCTTATAATCCACATAATTCTTCAGCTTCCTCCACTGAACTTCACTTTATTACACCTACAGATTCACCTAAGGGCAGCAGCTCACACTCTGCTTAAGTGATTTATTTTCCTTTTAACAGATCTAGATTTTCATGGGATTGTTAAACCAGTTTGGTTTTAATCATGACTAACAATCTTCAAGTATTTTTTTTTAATGCATCTACCGAATCATTAAAACCATATATAATTAGAAATACCTCTGTTTGCAATATATTATCTTATTCCTGGAGGAAGTACACGTTAATTCATAGTTTTAAAATGAAATGGGGATTATTCCGCTGTAAGTATCTTTACAAATAAATATTGTGTTCTTGTTTATGAAATATGTCTTCAGCATTGATATTATGTTCACTTTCCTGGCTTGGTGGCAGTCAGATGCACATAGATGATAAAAATGTATTCTGTTTTTAGGATATTAAAACCAGAATTTTATACTTTATTTTAAATTTATTACATATTAACAAATATGCAAATATATAAAGCAAACCATCCCATAAAAAAAGGACAAAATCTAGTTGCACAGAAAAGGAAGTGGTAACATAAGACAATAAGAAATCATTCAAATTATAGTAATTCTGCAAAATTATTATATTTTTTAAAAATTAATAACACAGGGCTATTCTATTCTACTTGCTTCCATTCAGTGAAATTACATGCCACAGAACAGAGTAACGTTGCGATGAATGAGCACCTCTGTGTTTTGGGACAAAGAAACAGACTTCTTGTTTTGTTTAGAAGAGTCTTCGGAAATCTAGCTCTTGAAATCCATATCCTCTGCAAATCCCAGTGAGAATGGTTAATCTCCCATATCAAGTTCAAGCATGCAAAAAAGTTATCCCCATAAGAAACACTTAATTTGTTTTGCTTTGTTCCTCTAGCTTCAAGTCAGTGCAGAATGGTCGCACATTATGTGGATCAGACCATTTTAAAATAACTTTGTGCTTCCTGCTAGACTGATACAGAATTTTCCAAGACTCACATTCCACTGAGCACTTAACTTTGCCCATCTCTAAAACTGGCATGTTAAAGATTAAATGAAATACTGAAATCTGGGATGAGCAAAGACCTCTAAATTGGCAAACAGAATTGTCATATGAAACAGAGAAGGTCATTTATTATCTCTCTGCCACAGCTGACCCAGCTGCACAATGAGGACACCAAACTACCTCAGCACAGCACTGCAAGGCTTTCCATTTACAAGCTTTTTCAATGTCCCTAAGTATACATGTTGAAAACACCACTGCTAAGCCTTATTTAAGGCCAGCCTCTGAACATACTAAGCAATAACAGAGCAATTGTGAATACTGCTATGTTCCTTAATAAAGAAAGCTTTCTTCAAAGTGTAACTGTTTATGATTTATCATTGATCTTTAAAAACTGTTTGTATGTCCAAGAATTCAATTTATGAAGCAATACTTTAAAAGCTAGCCAAAGGAGAAGCAAGAGTGCTTTGAATTGACAAAACATTTATTTTCTTGGAAGTCATTATAGTTGATGTTTACCTTCTTTCACATGTCTATCTGACAATTCCTTCTGTTATCTTTCCAACTAACATTTTCAGTTTCAATTTCTCTAAAAGAAGTGGATTATAAGTGGAATTGCAGGACGGGGTCTGCCCTCATGTACCAGAAGGAGAAAAGTGCTATAGGCTGGCTGGCATGGTCTAGCATTGAGGAAAGTGGTGGCTGAAGTAAAAGGGAGTGGGATCAGCTTATGCAAGACTCACATTTAACTATGCTCCTCCCAAGAAAGGAAGCCATTTGAAAAGCTGGAGAACACCCAGCAGTGACACAGGGGGGCAAATAAATTTAAATTTGTTCAAAAGTTTAATGAACCTAGACTTTAAGAATTATTAGTGCTTGCCTTGGGTCACCCTTTGCCCTTTAAATTTGACCCTTGGCTCAAGTTAAACTTGCCACTTCCCAAAATCCCTCCTCAAAAGTGTTTTAATAACTCTCAGGAAAATCTCAGATGGCATACACTTCAGGAGAGAATATGTAATTTGCCAAGGAAGTACGGACACACATTTCTCTGTGCACTGCCAAACAGAAGAAACAGTGGGATGAAAATAAAAAAGCAGAATTAGATTTGCATTCCGTTCTCTCATCTTGCACTTACTGAATGAAAATTGGAAGAATCGAGATCTACTATAAATACCTTTTTCCCTCCACAGAGGGCATCTGAAAGCTCTTGAATGACAGGATTTTGTTTTCCAAAATTTTCATCTCTATATAAAGCACCTAAGATGCTTTTACTTTTTTTTTTAAAAATACATTCCTCTTAGTGTACTAAATACATTACATTTGTTTAATTGTGGAAAGAGAGGGGATGATGATAGAAGCTGAAACAAGAAGGGTAAGAAAAACATAAGAGATAAGTTAACATTCAGAAGCCAGGCTGACTAAAACCCTGGACGAAGCACTGCATTTAGAATTTTATATTTTTGCCCTTATTCAGGGGCAGTAGAGTTATGCCTGCACTCCAAGAAACTTCAGAAGATTGTTTTGTTTAATAAGTTCAAAGATCTGAGAAAAATATTTGCTGGGAAAAATACCAGAGGAGCTTGGCTTTCAAAGTGATTCAAACACATCTTTTTACTACAAAGTGTCTTTTCAATTAGGATGCTAGGAATCAGAGGTGGCTAAGATGTAAGGTAATGAGGGCAGGCATGACATGGCAGCCTTAGGGCTCTGTGGGATTTTCCTTCAGCATTTGATTCAGCCCCTTGGAGGAACCTGTGGTGAATCTGATAGCAGGTGCTTGCTTCTCTTCCCCTGTGCCTCAGCTTTCATGCCGTGTGTGCTCTGTCATACCTTCGCATCTATTGTGCACACACCATCACAATTATAGAGCTTTTGTTTCCAGGAGTTCTCCAGTTTATTCTTTAAGAAAATAAAATAACTTTAATAATAAGGCCAGGCCTGTTTCTAGTCACTGGGAGATTAAATGAGGGAGGGAGGGATCATCTGAAAGTCTCTGTGTGTTGGAAACATCAAGTAATGACCTTTATTACTAATGACCTAGGCCCTCCAGCAATGAACCTAGACAACACTGATTAAGAGAGAAGCCTGCTGTTTTTTACAGGCATATAAAATAACAGGAGTCTGTGTTAATAGAGAGGAGTATGACACAGAAGGAAATGTAAAAATGAATGAGCTATAAAAACAAGGGATTTTTCCTCCTCTGTGGAAGACAATAAGAAATTAATCCAGAGATATAAAAGCTTGAGTCACAGTTTCATAAACCATAGCAGACGCAGATCTTTACAAGGTAATGTTAACTAAATCTCACATTGCAGATTTGCAGAAAAAAGACAGTAGATTCCTTCCACATATAGTATAGAATAGAAACTTATGCTTAACAATGTATCAGCTGTCCCCTTTAGAAAAAATAACTCATCTGAATTTTTTTTGCATTATATACACTTGTTTTTTTGTAAATGGAATTGAAATCTTACCTATTTCTACTAATACTGTAGCTAAAGGTTCCAAAAGGCCCATCTTGCTTTTGTTACGTGAATACCAAGTCCTTATGCTCACGCAACAAAGTCATGAAGAGTCACAGGACATGACTAGTTGTTACAAGACACCTGTTCTGGGAATATATCTTCAATGGAAAATGTTCTCTTCTAATTATGCCATTCCCAGCACCACACTTCCAGAGCACTAATAACACATAAAGCTTTTTATTATTAAATAGTTACAGCCCAAAGCCATCATTAAGAGCCAGAGCATTCGTGTTCACATTTATGACAGGCACTTGATGCAGCAAGAGAAATGTGAAGAGCATGTTACAGAAACACTTCTATGGGAAAAGATCTCAGAAGAAAATAAAAGCTACAGACAACAGGGAAACTCCAGAAAGGTGGATAACAAGTGACAGCTAACATCAGAAGGCAAGAATACTTGCTCCTCCACTACAAGACAGTTTGGGGTTTACCAACTGATGTGGAAGGGCAACACAAACTCTAGGTAGTATCATCTGGCTATTTTTAATGATACGGATATATGAAATATAGTAGAGCTCAGGCGATGGTAATTTATGCCTGCCACATTCTTTATTGTATTTGCAATACAATCAAAATATTTGGTTTTTCCCATTGAAGAAAGAAGGGATCCCCACTCTTACCACAAGCAAAGGGATTTCAGCCTGGAAGTTCAGCTTTACTTCCCCTAATTTGGGATAATTTAAGTCTGAGTCTCAGAAACCTAGGTAAGAGGCAGGAAATTAGAAAGAGAGAGAAAGTGGCTGTTTAGCATATTACTTTTGTTGCCTCAAATTTGAGGAGTAGGAAACAGAAATTGGAATGGGAAGATGGACAAATGCCAGTCTTTGTAAAAGAGGGCACGTATTTCTGTTGGCTTTGAACTTTAGTGCTGTATTTGTACATGTTAACATCTCCCATCCTCTTTCAGTCTTGGCCTCACCACAACCTCAACACTGCTTCACAACTTGCTATTTTCCTCTCGGTACAGTGGTGATGTCTGGAACATCTCCTCATTATGCACATGTGTATATACATAGTGATGTCTATTTTTAGCCTAATGCCATATGACCTTATACCTGACTGATTTAAAACTAAAGACAAGTTTATCTGTTTATGCCTTTAACCTATTCACATCTCTCTGTATCCAGCACTTTATCTTGACATCTTCTGCTGACAAAGATGCTGCAAAGTTAGCTATCATGGGCTAAATTAGCATTTAAAATACCTTTTCTCAGGACAGATTAAAGAACAGAAACAATTCCTATGCAATCCTACAGTTTGGTGCATACAGAGTTATCAGTCCATGATGACCCAGGCAAATGATCAGAAAGATTTCTTCAGGTGCTAGACTCATCTGGAGCATCCTAGGATTTTTTTCTAGCTGGTTGTAGGACACCTTCCTCCTCATGACCCCTTTAGGATGTTCAGGACCAGGGCATGACTTCCAGCATGTCCCCTAAGCAGTGCAACAGTCAGGATCTCCTTCCCTTGATCCACAGGGGCAATCGCATGCTGGTTTTTACCCATCAAACTACTTTTCAGCACACGCAGGCTTATCAGGTGCCCATTGCATCATTCTGTGTTGTTATGTGGCCACTTTCTCCTTGGACCACTTTCTGGTCTGTAGTGTTTCCCCAGGTGACAGAATGCAGTCTGCAGCAGACAACACATCCTCTCCTGGTGACCCAACAGCTTTCATACTGAACCTTTTGGGACTGTCTCATTCTCAGTGTTGACTTGCCAGCTGAACTCAGAGCTGTACATCAAAACTTCACAGATTCCTGTATTTTCACCTAAAATGCCAGCAGAATTCACTGACCAACCTTCCTGAAGGTCTATGCCTTTGTTACAACAGAGTGGGATGAAAAGCACATTCCGTGTCATAATTCAGCACAACATCAGTAAGTCTTTCTCCAAAATATTTGTGCATAGCATGAACATAAGCAGTGTTAGTCTCCAAGCCTTTGATACTACCTTCTACAGAGATGATCCTAATCTTTCAGCACAGAGCTGTGATTTCAATCATGCAGTGAAATTCTGATTCTTAAGAAACGAAACTTTCATACATGCTTTATGAATAATCCTGTACAGAACATGGCACTGCATTAAATGCATTTTCCAGACCCACACAGATGATAACTATTTGTATGTCCTCTGCATTATGCCTACAATTTTTGTAAGTCTCTTCTTATCCAGATTTGTCAAGAAAAATTCAGCCTTTGTGGAAATATGCAGGCTCAATCTTCATATTTGTCTAAATGACTGATGGCCACTTTAAAAATTAATTTCTACACTATATAGTGTAGAAATTTCTACACTATTCTACAATATCTATACCACTGAGCTCTAAGACTTATGCTCCAAGTTTTTTGGTTCTTCCTTAGCTCTTTCTTAAAACATTCAAGTGTTTGCCTCCCTTCCATCTCCTGGTTCTACAGCTACTTGGAGATCTTTCATGAATGAGGTTTTTTTTCACTCTAAAATTGCTATTCATGAAATCTAAATGAGTCCATAACAGTGGGATGACTTGCATTATATTCTTGGCTTAAGAGGTTCATTTTTATTAAACTTGTTTATATTCACGACAAATTTTTACTTGGTTATTTAAGCTATCTACAGTATATAAATGGTTGATAACTTGAAAAAATATTTCATTTCAATTTTGAAATAATTTACATAGACTGCTACTTCAAAAAGTTCAGTGCTTGCTAGCTTTCCTATCCGTTAAGCCACAGCCTTCAGAATAGCATGTAGAGCAGCCAAGTGCCAGCCTGCATGCAGAGCTCTGATAAAAGGCCAGGAAATCTTGAAGAGCTTTCATTGACTGTGGTAAAACACACCAAAGTGCCAAAAGGAGGAAAAAATTCAAATACAAAGTCCCTGCAAGTTTAAACTCTCAAGAGAGAAGATAAAGCAGTAAGGGCAGAGCTAGTCGTCTGCTGAAACGCTCATAACTGAGCTCAGCCTCTCCTTCTCAGGCTGCTGCTCTGAACAAATACCACCCAGGTTATAAAACATTGTCATTTCTCAGCTCTCGTTACCCTCCCAAGCACAGCTGTGTCTCTGCATTTTCTGTATGGGATCATCTTTGTCAAATACAGTGATGCTACTTGGCAGCTGAGCAATGTGTCCACCTTCTGCACAAGGTAAAACCACTAGTTACAAACAGACCCTTGCAAGTCTTCTCTCCCTAAGAGGGTCAACCCAGACTCTCACACAGCTATAAATATCCTACTCCCTTCAACCACCTCCTCATTATGTAGAAGCATCTGCTGAGCTTAATGGTAACCTGAACTCAGGCTGTCTGGTTCATCTGGGTGCATAGGACAGGGCTTGGGGTATGCATTCACTCAGCTGATAACCTACTCACTTTCCAAGGTATTCATAGCAAGGGTGGGCTTCCAGTGGCTTCCCATATTTCTACTGAATATCCAGGACAGACAGTTTCTTAAAAATACACAGCTTCTTGCAAAACAAAGGTTAAGATGCGCCTAAGTAATTGGACCACTGTAACACCAGAGGGGATGCTCCAAACTGGCTGCAAAACTTTGGGCAAAGTAATCTAATTTTTGTGATCAGACTAGCTTGCATTTCACCTGGGATAACTCTAACAAGCTGGAAATAACTTTTAAAGAAAAAAAAAAAGTCCTTTTAGAGAGCTTAAAGACTTAATTTCCTTGGAAAACAATTATTTGAACTGATGGCCTATTGAAGTCAATGCCATTTGCTGATAATCACTAGCACCCGTAGTTGTAAAAGTCTAATTACATGGTTATTTTAAGGGATTGTTTTTCAAATGATTAAGCCAGATTGATGTACATGAACCACAAATTTGACTGTAAAAGCCTTTATTTCAAAAAAATGGCGTCCAAGGCTGGATTAAAGAGTAGAAATTCCTAGAGCAATAAAATATTATAGCTCAATTTAAATAAGGTTTCTACACAGCTTCTACCCATGCCCACAAAACACTGATATGGAACATATTTTCTTCCTTATTTTGCAGCTGCAAATTCAGTGTATGCTTGAGTAGTATTAAAATCTATCTCTCCAAAAGCATTAAGACTGGGAACAATTCCACTTTTTGTATACATTGAGAAATTAGAAGTGTGTATGGCTGGTTACACAGATGTATTTGTACCTGAGAAACACAGGAAAATATGAACAGATGCCAGGAAACAAAGCACTCACTCTCCTAAAAACCTCATCTTCCATCTGAGGTGGTTTTACTGCACTAAGTAATATTCTGGGACATCATAATTTCTAACAAAAATATGAGTTCCAGTACAGGGCGCCATCTTGGCTGGACTAATAGCACAATTAGAAACTCCGATATCTTGTTCAAACCCCTATTCCCCCAAAAAAATAAAACAAAAAACACCCCAAAACCCACCAGAGAATGTGATTCAGTCTCCCCACAGCCTCTGTGCCATTTCACAGGTGTGTCTCCTTCAAGACATTCTGCTAATGAAAAAAAGGCCATTCTCTCTTTCTATTAACAAAGAATTTAAAAAGAGCTATTGGAAGAGTAATATAATCTAGAGCTTACTTTTGCTATTTTATCCTAATAAATATTTCTCCTAAAACCGAAATGACCCTGTTCATCTCCTTTTGTATAAACCGTCAGACCTCTGCCCACTCTTTCCCCAAACTTCACCAATTTTTCCTACGCTTACTGCTGCAATGTTGTTGGGTACAGCTCCCATTAATCGTCTGAAATTTGCTGGTTTGTGGTGTGTGTGATTTAGGATGAACTATCGTATATTCTTCTGTAGATATATGCTGTATACTATAAGACTGTTACTGACTAGCAGCCTAACTAGAAAACATCTGTTAAATTTAATTAAAAGTCATTTTAGCTTAGTTTTTACTACAGGTAGGAGGGAAGCGTGTAACACAAACTGTTGCTTTACAACTGTCATAATTCAACGGTGATAACACTACGCAAAGTATAGATTATAACCCAAAAAAATATGACAACATGGGACCAGCGTGCCCTACAAGCTATATAACAGACACACAGAAATTATGGTGTTTCTCCCAAGCCGTTCACAGCACTTGTGTAAGAAAAGAGACCCACACAGAGCATAACGGGTACGAGAGCATGAGGAAACAACTCATAGCAACAGGCAGAGGCTGCAGCATACCAGCTACCTAACCTCAGTTTAACTAAACTGCAATTTTTATTCAATGGAGAAAGCTCTTCAGATGGTACTGGTAGTAAAAATGAAATCCTCTCGTAGGTACATCTTTTACAAGCAATTTGTTGATTCTTAGTGTTGCAGTATCCAAGCATGCTATTCATTCTGCTTTGTTTCTTGCAAACTGTGGCAATTTTGCAAAACATATCACAGCTGCAAGTATATCAGCATATAAGTACATGGTAAGAAAATCATTCTTTTATAACTGAAAAAGCTATTTTCTCTTTGTTGTCTTTGTTACATTTCATAATCATCAACAAAACCCAAAATTAGCAGTTTGCAGCTGGTCTAGCTGCCAGCAGGAATTTTTTTTTCCCCCAGAAGGATGGAAGATTCACATTTCCTGTTCTGAAAAGACAAAGTTCACTTTCACTGGATGGGTGAAAGGGTAGCAATGGTTTTAGCAACGGTTTGATATGAAATCAAAATTTCATTCATTTTACAGGTAATCTGAGTAATCACTTATCAACACCTATCATTTTTCTCCACCTATCACCTTTCTAAAGGCTGACAGTTAGGAAAGCACATTAAAATTGAGCTTTTTAACAATGCTCAGTATTTCACCTCCCAGTTGAACGCAGTGTGTTCAAGTACTACTATTGCAGGCAAAGAACCCTCACTGTAAGTCTAATTAACAGCGACTAAGCCCAACTATGCTTAGATCTTGAGACACAGTTACAAGCCTTGATGGCTGCGGGCACTACCATCAGGTAAGATTACTGGTTTTGCCTCAGTGATATTGCATTACTCAGGTGGTTATCACACGCTGATAAAGAAGAACAGGGGATGCCACACACAAACAGAAGCCCCCAATGTGGACAAACTGAGCTTCTGCAAACCTGTCCCAAACAGGGACATTTTGTCATGCAGCAGCTTCCCAGCCATGCTGCTGCATTTCCAGGGAAGCTGCCTCCACCCACCAAGGGGGAACACAATGTTTCACAACCCTCCCTCATCCTCATCCAGCCACTGGTATGGCTTTAGGAAGGAAGTTTCTTTGTCTTTGAGGCATCAGTGATGATAACCATCATCATGGAAAAATCTTCTGCCTGTGCTGCAGAAGGAGGCAGGAAACCCTGGCAATTTCATATTTAGTGTGAAAGCACTAACAGGCTTCCAGGTGAGCAGTCCAGGAACAGACAAAGATTTCTGCCCAGTAATGTTGAGGAAAGGTCATTTTGCATCAGAAAGAGCTTCTGAGTTGAAAAATTCCCTGCTCCCACCCACCACAACACTATCCACAGGTGGGCAGTCTTCAAATCTCACTAATCAAATCTGCAGTTTCTCCCAAGTACAGATTAGCAAGACTCTGCTTTGCCATGTTATTCATTTATCTGGGAGATGTAACAGTGCCTAGGAAACAAGAACTACTGTAATTTGATTCTTTTCCCATAGACTGTGTTGTGTGCTGTATACACTACTGCATAAATCCTCCATGGAAAACACTGAAATATTAAATAAATTGATTTTCTTTCTCTGCGAAACCATATTAACCAAGAAGAATATACAGAAGGAAGCAAGGACTGAAAGTCCTGTAAGAATCTGAGTGTGCAGGTAACAGGTTTTACATCTTACAGTGCAAAGGATTCAGGGTTCAGACAATTTAAATAAACACCCCACTCTCTTTATTAAAGACCTTCAAGGATGCAAATAATTTATATTTAAAACAACGGCTTTACATGTCAGAACATACCATTCTGGGACAAGTTCCTTCCTCTGCTAGTAGAAATTCATATCACTTTCAACAATTCAGAGGGTATTCTTCAGGTTACACCCCTCATTACTGACACAGGAGCTTGTCCCTGTGCCCTGCCTTAGAGTCATGTCAGATTCTTAAGGGAAGTCGATAAGAGCAGGTGGAAGTGAAAGTACTATTTATTAGACAGAGCACTCCAAAATATATGGGTTCTTTTCTTTCCGTTCAAAATGTTCCTCTCTTCCTCCCCATACGCCCCCATCAGTGGTTTCACCAAACATTAGTTTCCTGCAAACAAATTACCACTCCTTAGATCTGCAAAACTGGATGGGAATTGTAAGGAAAAGCAGCATCTGTTATTGCATTATTAACACCTTTTAATCAAATCCCAGTAGAAGCCACAAGTACAACTTCAACTACAAAAAGTTTGAGTCTAAGTTGTCAGTGGAGATTCAGGAACAGCCTGTCCTTAGGGCTTCCAGTTTCTTTCAGACACCACACATCATTATCCAAACTTCTTATTTGAACTGCTTGATAATTTTCCTCTGAAACACTTCTCTTTTCATGAGATTGATTAAACCAAATGTTCTCAGTAAAGGTTTGCTTTGCTTTTTCATTTTGCTCATTAGAAAAATGAGAGGCAACATTTCAAGATTTTTTTAGACTTTTTTTGCTTTTAACACAAAGTAATTGGCTTTCCATTGTCAAACAAGCAAACAGAACTCAACTTTCACTTTTCTGATGAAAAGTTAATTTTACCATTTATCATTTCAAAATAAATGTTTGCTTTATCGTAAGTATCACAGAAAAATAAACAATGTTGTTACTTTCCGGTACGATTCACTTCTTGTTCTTCAGAAAGAACTGACCTATTTCCACAGACAGCCTCGAACAACTGGCAGAGATGCTTTATCAGCCCACTCATTATCAAGCTTTTAAGGTAAAATAGACCTAATACAACTATATTTTCAGTATATTTGTGGCTGATGCTATTCCCTCATTGACTTAATTTTTATTAAGCATAAACCCTGCTATAGCAACTATTTCTATATCTATTTTTTATATAAAAGAGAAAATAATGAATATTCATGTTCGTTTCAGCTAATGAACAACCCAAACATGGGCTGCATCATACCTTTTTTTGTCTCCATGCCAAGCCGAAACAGAATCAATCGCTAGTTTGTTGAAGAGTAATACTGAATGGAAGAAGGATATCCTATCTATTTCATGCCCTGGATTTAAGAGCAAATATAACATAATATAGCCCATTAACAACAATGTTACTGTTTCAGATTCGTATTTTGTAGTTTTTATGTCATAGATATTATATTCATATCATTTTCACTTCCAAGCATTAAATATTATTTTACTGAGATGAAAGAAGACAGCCCCAATCCTGCACTTGAGAAGTGGCCAAAAGTTTTAAAATGCTTCAAATTACGTAAAGAAGAAAAAAGAATAAGTACATCTTAGAAGAACAAGTCAGAAAGGCTGAACAGTGGCAAAAAAAGCACCTAAAAATCAGTTGAGCATCTTCCTATTAAGAGACTTCCAAGTGAGATAAACTTACAGGTATGAATCCCACTGAAAAAAAAACCAAACCACTCTTAAAAAATAACCACACATGATGTGTCCAGAATATGGCTTCATGGTGGAAAATATTTTGGCACTACGTATTAACTAGAGCACAAATAAAGCCATCATTTACCATGAAGAGTAATTGAATTTGAAGGTACTAAAAGGCCCTGCACAAGTTGCCCTCAGCTATACAGAACAAGGATGCTAACTAATCTCCACTCTTCAGAAACGAAGGGAAGCTGATACAGGAGAGTATTTCTTCTGTAGAAGTCTCTCCCTTTGTTCTCCACACCTTTGCCTTTCCCCATTGCCTCACTTGCAACAAATTTTTCTTCTGCCCTACAGCTTTTTGCCAGGTTAATTTTGTAACATCATCTCTATGCAACAATTACAGTTAACTAACCAACCTTTGTCATCACCTTCATAAGTCTACTTTTGCCTCCTCATCATACATGTCTTCTACTTCCATCACAGGAATCTGAAATTAGGCTGGGCCAGTATTTCTGCTCTCTCAAAGATATTTTGCCCTTTTACTTTTCCTCTTTACTGTAGAACTAATACCTGAAGTGATTTTATCCTTTAAGAGACTTTGTCTGCATGACACTGGATAGAGAAACAGATGGAAGTACTGTAACTTCTGTACTCTGTCTTATCTCTTCACTGGTGAGATTTTGGCATCAGAAGAAAGCTGCCCGGCTGGATGTTTGTGTAATATGTAGTCAAAGCCAGCAAAGTGCAACGAGGTTGAGTTAACTTAAATAGGCAAAAAGATGCAATTCTAGCTTACATACTGCAACCTGAAACAAAATTGTCAATGAAAAGTTGGAGCTAGGAAATCAGAATTTATATTTTTCCCATGTATATAGCACTTCTGTCTGTATAACAGCGGACCCAATCATCTACATGGAAAAACTAAAAGAAAAAGAAGCATCCTCAAGCTCAACAACCAAGAATATAGCTTTATTCTACCTACCATATTAGAGCATTCTTTAAACAGGCAGACATAAGGCAGCACTGGTTTTCTATGGAAGCATTTTAGTATTAGCAATAAATGCAGTATGCATTACTTTAAATGCAGAAATATTGGCAATGTGCAAAAAAGTGTATCTCATAAACAAGGCTACCTGTTTACTGACTCTATTTCTAAACTATGAGTCAGTTGGAAAAGAGGAATTAATTGGCAAAAAAATCCTGAGATGTCAAATATTTGGCTTGTATGAAGCCAGTGCTATCTAAGCTGGAGACAAACCCCTCCCCTCCTCCTGTTCCATCTGAAATAGGTAACGTAGCTACAAGTCACGTACTTTTACTGCCTTGGCACAGTTGGTCATTATAACATTTATGATGCAATGAAATAGACCATAAAGTGCAGTAAGTTGTTGGGAACAAAAGACACATTCTTCTTTTGCGATGAGTACTCTAGAAGCAATTTGTCCATGAGCTCAATTGTCCATTTATTTTTATTTTTATCTAATAACAATGCCTATGTGCCTAAATCTTTTTGGTCTGAAGTGCAATAGGATACACTTGATATAAGGTCCAGTGAGCTCCTCTTGCCCAATAAACTCTCAAGCACTCAAACATGCCACCTTGGACTACAACTTCCGTATATTAACTCATACTGGAAGCTTGGCAGAGTTTTAGTGACTGGACACTGTCAGATATATGCATAGTTCCATTTCTTTACATTGTCTTTATCATGTTAAGAAGTATACAAATTCCTGTGGGAAATTAATTTAATTTCTGTTAATCATGTATAGATTACCATGACTAAGAGATGTTTTTCTTTTGGTATTATAAAGCATTTTGAATTCTTTATCATATTCCTGTCCAGATCAAGAAATCTGAAGTCCCCTCCCCCTTATTTTACCACTTTTGGCTCAGAAATTGAGCTAAGAAAATTGTATCCCATTTGTTTACAATTGAATGGATTTTGACAAGGAGCGCTACATTTTTCTAACCAGAGAGCTTGGAAACTACCAGGGGTAGAAGTCCACCTAAAACTTACACAAAATTGACTCTACTTGGTGAAGAACATTTTGCTTCCTTGTGCACATGCTATGTATATAACTAAAGAAATCTAACAATAAAGGTGACTTCCATAAGGGAAGGCGGCTTCACAAAGAGACACCAGGTCACTCCAAATTCTTCTGAACTATCAGACCATTCATCTTGGTTTACAGATCACAAGCCCTAGGCATCCTTCATTTCTTTTACTTTCCACTGAAATGCCTCCTGTATGGAGAACACACATTGGAAGAACATTTGGGGTTGGTTGGGTTTTTTTTTTTCCTCCTAATTCTGTTGAATGCCAAATTGTAATAACAGATGGAACACATCCTGTGTTAACATGGACATTAAGCAACTACTATTTCTACTTAAGTCAAGATTAAGTGAGGCACAGAGAACTTGGGTAACTTACCAAGGTGAGACAGGAAAGATGCAGTTCACTTCAGACACAGATCAGTGCTGTGGTATACATCTCTCCCTTCTCCACGGACCATACTATCTCTCAAGCTAATCATTGCATATCCTGTGTGAGCAATGGCCGTGCTTTTTCTACAGCAAAACCTTCTGGTCCACATTTTAAAGCGTCCAAGATGCACCAAAGACTTTGCAGAAGGTGGACGTGATTAATACATATTAATTTTTACTTTGGGTAACTAACACACAGCTAACTCAGAAATGCAAATTTTCTTCCCACAAAATATTGTGTATTTTGGAAGAAAAAAAAAGTTTATTCAGATGAAATAAAAACTAACTGTGCATATACATATATGCCTTTTTTTTCAAGGGATATTTCCTGGCTTATCCTCAAACATCCACTCTCTTCCTCTTTTCTTCCCTAGGGGCTGCCCTTCAAGGTTGCCGGACTCCATGGCCAGCCAGCTTCAGGAGCAGGCAGAGACAGCTCCAGCAGCTTATCCTGACAGAAGTAGGGACAGCAGGGCAGGCTAGATGCGGGGTGGGGCAACGAAAAAGAAAAAAAATGTTCAACTAAGTGTATTGGGAGGCTGAGGTTCAACACAAAGACCCTGTAGAAGGCTCCAGAGCTCTCAACTCTGGACCCAGCCATGATGCACCTTCCCCTTACAGGCCCTGATTCGGAAAAAGCCTGTGCATGTTCCTAATTCTACCTGCTAGGATTAGATTTGCTCATTTCACTGGGGCAAGTCACAGCACAGGAGATTAAATAGAGTTGTAAGCATATTTCATAGCTTTCAGTAACACTGGAGAGTTCATAATAATTACCTCACAGTATTCCATTAAACACATATTTATAATATACCTATGCAAAGAAGCATATCTGCCTCTAGTATGGCAGATCAGTTATGCTGCTATTAGTCCCACCCTTTTCCCTTATATTAGGTCATTTTCAAACTATTAGAAAATGAGAAGCAGCACTGGGCTGTAAAAATACCTTCTGACACTGAGATTTAAAAACCGTACAGACTTGAAACACAAAAAATATTAAAATGCTTCACATTATTTTCTCCAAAACCAACTGAAAAAATCAGATCTTTTTTTCTTCATTTCCTTAATTTACCGTTTCATTCTACTCTTGCTTATGTTGTACAATTACACTGGTCTGGTGGCAAATTATTACACTCTTAAAATTCCTCATCCTTGAGAAATACAACTCCAATCACTTGCTTAACAAGTGACACATGGAAATCCACAGAGATTTCCTTAAGATGAAGTTGTTATTGCTTTATACTACTGTGCCTGATGGCTGCTAAGGTTCATCATGATCATCCTGCAGGAGAAGGGACATTTAAGCAATATCTGCCTTTGCAGGTTTTAATTACTGAACGTGTATGCAAAGTACAATGAAGGTATCTCTGACATGCAATATGCAATAACCCTCAACACTAATTAGTACTCTGTTGACTTTGTTTTGCAAATAAAGCAAGAGAGCACTATACATTTCCCACTTTCCTGTCCTCCTCTTTCTTCCTTTCCCTAGGGCTGCAGAATTATCTCACTGAGTAATCACAATTCATTCAGTGTAGCTCTAAGCAGAGAATCAACTTCAGGCTAAAGCTGTTGCTTTTCAAGCTGCCTATCTGTACTTTTTTTTAGTATTTTTATTAAGACAGGTGGGCTCATTGCCCCCACTTTATAGATGAAGAAAGTGTTGCGCAGGGAAGTAAATGAAGGAAAATAAAGCTCACAGTAGGTTAATTAGTTCCCAGCCCCTCTGCTGCAAAAACTATCATTTTTCTCACACCAAGGTGTCATATTGGGCAACAGAATTTAAACTGAGCATAGGGAGGGTTGGACTGGTTTGAAAGAAAAACATTTTCTTCATAAGGGCATTCAAGCAGCGGCACAGGTTGCCAAGGCAGGCTGCGCCATCCCCAACCTTGCAGGTTTTCAAAACCCAAGAGGATAAATCTCTGAGCAACCTGGCCTGACCCCACAGCTGACCCTGCTTTGAGCAGGAGGTTAGACTGGCGATCTCCTGAGGTCCTTTCCAACCTGAGTTATCCCCTGATACTGCAGAGGGAAGGCACAGAGTAAGGAACCTTTAAGCCAGTTATTTTACATTTTGTAACACTGGACAGAACCCATTATGATTTACCCAAATCTTCTATTTCTGCTGATGGTTGCTGTTGGGGGTGATTTTTGCACATGTCTGTGTGTGAATTACTGTTAATTTGTGAGCCAGCAGTCCTGAGCGCTCATATTTGAGAAACAATACTTGCAAGTGCTCTGCAGAAGCAGGGACAAGTAACAAAAAAAAACCCCAACCAGCCAAAAACCAAAAAGCCTATATAAAAGGATCTGTAGGAAAACTCAAAAACAGTTCTTCACTCTGTTTAAGATGATTAGTGTGCCTCACAGAGTAAAAGAAAAATAAAAAAGAATAGTATATTATCTCCTTAAAAATGCTGAATGACACTTTTACTTTTCCTGTCTTTTTTCTTAATATATTCTACAGTCATATTTTCCAACTACTTTTAAATAGCATTCTGTATGAAATAACAGATAATAAAAAGATATTTTCAAATAATAGAAGTTTCTTTTTGTGTTAATTCTGAGAAACACAAAGACAACGAAATGTCATTAAGGGAAAACTACCAAAGAATAGAGTACAGGAGATGCAATTAAATTCCCTCTCTCTGCCAAAACTCATAGAACATAAAAAGAAAGAATTTTTATGTTTACTCTTTCCTTTAAAAATCAGATATTCTAGTCACTTCAATAGTCCCCCTTCAGACTCCAGTACAAGAGTTGCCATCAGTACCACTGCTTCCATTTCTAGCATTGCATGATTATTTCAGAGATGAAGGGAAACAATATCTTGGCTTTTGCCCAGAAACTCCCAATGAGGGGATACACTTCACAATCTCTCCATATTTCTATAAATAGTGTGCCTGTAAGAGGAGGGGAGAGGGAGACCAACTGAAACCAGTATTTCTCAATAAATAATTTACCACTGTTCCTGTTTCCTTTAACCCACCATGTATCTGCCTTGTCTCTTAAACTAAGCTGTTTCAATCAGGGACTTTCTTATACTATGCAGTAACATACAGCACAGCACAACAGGACTTGAATCCCTTTTGGGGATTCCTGCCACAGCTAGACACACACAAAAAAAACCCCACTAAACACCAAAACCCAAACAAACAAGCAAAAACAAACCACAAAAAAAAAAAAAAAAACCCACACCAAAAATCAGCTATACAATCACAGCTATAGAGAATATATAGAATTATAGAATCATGGAATCGTTATGGTTGGAAAAGACCCTTAAGATCATCGAGTCCAACCGCTAACCTATCACTGCCAAGTCCACCACTAAACCGTATCCTCAAGTACCACCTCTACCCTTCTTTTAAATACCTCCAGGGATGGAGACTCATATAGGCCCTTCTTGTATCATATTCATAAGTATAGATATATATATTACAGATATCCTATCTATATCTATGATCTCTATATATACCCATCATATCTATATTCATACAGATGAAAGGGAAGCTTTCTCACCATACATGTGGTTTTGCAATGGTAAACACAGAACTTTTTTCAGATCATCAGCCATTTCCCCGTTGTTGGTTAGACTGCATAAACAGAGAATCTTCTGCACTTTGTCATTTTTACACATCCTGCTCAGGACCTTACAGAAGAAATGCTCAAGTTTGATGAGGCCTCACAAGTACAGTAATCAAGCTTTGCATAAGCGAAGCTATATGAACTTAGGTTCAGCAGTGCAATGGCAAAGGTTTCGATGGCTTTGGATGCTACAGCCTCAGGCTTCTTATTACAACACATGGGAGAAGGAATGGAAAAGGGAGAAATAACTGAGACTGGGATTCAGGTAGTCAGAAAGATGGTGAATTGCTTTGAACTAACATTAGGAAATGCTGAGGAGAGGGACAATGCCTCACTCAGATTTTGGTTTTACTTCCACAAGGAATTCCCAGCTATGTGCCTGCATGCAGAATTCAGTCCTTTGCATCAGAAGTTATTTCCTGCAGCCAAAAAGGATTAGTGGCTCTTCCTACCCATCCTTATAGGAAATACTTCCACATTCATTAGAAGGGAAACATCCTGTTTTCTTCCAGATGAGTGCTCTAAACGGCAGCATTGTGGGTCATTGCCTCTTTTTCCCTCTGGCCTAATTAATACACAGGCAACTCACCTTTACCCAAGCACTCCCCCTCCAGGTTATTAAGAACATCACGAACGCAGAAAGGGCAGGCCCAGCTCCACTACAGCCAGCCCAGATCTGCAGACTTACTAGCTCATAAAGGAACTGTGTGGGCAAACCTAAACTGCTTGCAGGCGTTGACCCAAGTCAGTAAGACCTCTGGACTTAATTCAAGGCACAGCAGAGGCAGCTCCAGTACATTTGCATTGCCTACCAGAAACTAGATCACCGTCATACACAGGACAAAGCAGGGAGATTTTACATTGAGCAAGCCCAGATCTGGGCTGTCTGCCCTTCCAATGAAGCTAAAAATTCTTGCTGGACTTGTGCCATCCATTGCAGAGTCAGCCTTGGTAGAATAAAACACCAGTACATTCATCAGTGTCTGAATTACCTACGATTCTCTAGGTTATTTTTGCCCTCTATTTTTCCAGATATTGGAGATCTGCCTAAGTTAGATATTATACACAGTGAAAGAGCTTCTCCAGAAGAAATTAAGAAAAGCCTTCCTGAAAATTTCTTGTCTTTTTAGGACCCAGGGTTTTCTTATGGTGGGGAGATCTGGGTTCAAATCACTGCTCCAAGATTGGGCAAAGCTTTTAGCCTGTCTTTCTCATCCTAAATGAGTGCTCCAGCCATGTTCCAGCAGGAAACAGCTGGTATCCCAGTGGTTAGGCAGTCCATGCTCCTCAACAAGGAAGTATGCCTCCTGACAGCCACAGCCAGAGAATATCTCCCGGACTACAGCACGGATGATGCAGTAAAAAGAAAAACCATTTTGAGACCCTTCAGATGTAAGCATGGGGCTGCCTGCCACAATGACAACAGGGGTTGTCCTCAATATGCTGAGCAAATGCCTAAGTAGTTACATATTTTCAGGATTTGCTGGCAATGTAGAAGGGCCAAAAATTCAAAAAGTATCTGAATTATGGATACAAGGCATCTCATCGCTTTCTTTAGAGGTGAAAGTCTACTGTGTAGTTAGGCTTCAGCAATTAAGGTTGCTGTGAATGTGTAACAAACTAACTTAAGTAGTAACCACAGGCCTAGGGTTACTGAACAGCCAAGCTCTTACACCAGCTCAGATTTGTACTGCCTCTGCAGCTGTCCCTTTCTTATATATAATTTATCAGCCTCTGGTTTCTTCATCTGCAAAGGAAAGATAGTACGGAGGTTGAGGAAAATTAGTACTTAGTTAGTACTTGCAAAGCTTTTGCTGAAAATGGACCACTCGCTGTTTCCCAAAATATACACCAGTGAGCAGTCTGATCTGAAGTTGTGCCAACAATACATATGTAAAAATTAAGTAACTGTGAAGAAGTGGTGTGGCTTTACTCAGATGGTGACCATCTGAGATCAGATTTGTGCAGTCAACCCACCTGACCACACAGAGGAGATACACTCCATGTTGTGGAGATCTTCACCAGGTTTCCAGAAGTCAATGAACTTACACACAATTGGAACATCTTCAGAAGACCAGCAAGATGGTTCCAGGGGTTGAAGCACTTGCCCTGTGAGGAAAGGCTGAGGAAAACAGATTTGTCCAGGCTAGAGAAGAGAAGGCTTTGGTGGGATATAACAGCAGCCTTCCAAAACCCAGATTTCACTACAACAGCTTTCGCTAACCTCCTTTCTAACCCTATCTGTTAAGACTCACGGCTCATCTAATGTCTAGGGGCAACATTTCACAGAGGAGTTGTAAGATACTGATCCACATGAGCCTCCCCCACTGCTTAATAAGAAAATACATTGTGTCTTCAGGTGTGATGGGGAGAGGCGGGGGTGCCTGCCTTAATCAGAAGCTCCACAATGTCAAAGAGAAGTGGAAACAGAGAACATACAAACAGGGCCTCTCACCGAACTTCAGTCTCACACCCATAACACCGAGCACCAAACAGACTCTTTTCTTAAGGGGGGGTGGGGAAGGTGACGTCTTGTCATGTTCCTGCTTGTATCACACAGACATTAAAAGAAACAAATTCTTATGATTTGCTACAGAGATTTTACTTCATAGACTCCTGGCAAATGTCTTCTCAGTTGGAGGGAAATAAAAAGGAAAAAGAAATTCTTCAAGTCATCAGCTTGCACATATCTTATTATAGCAGCCTCTACACTGAAATTCATGCATGCTGATGACAACGCTGGTACACACACATGTCATCTGAGCTGTTTATAGCCACTCTTTCATTTAATGCATCTCATCTGCCAGGTTTTTTTGCAGGTTTTGTCTGCTTTACCATGTTATCATTTAAGTCTTTATCTATAAATCAAACCGACATATAAACCACTTTGTCATCTTTTGTTTTGCAACAGATGTACAGTAAGCAGAGACTGCTTCTGAATAAGAAAAAATGAGAACACAAACACAGGCTGGGATATGCACAGGAATTCCAAAAAAACAAGATGGGTTTTCTTACTTATAACCAAGGCACAGAAAGATGTTTATGAAAAGAATATGAGAGGAGAAAAAAAAAAAAATGAGATTATGATACCCTTTAGATGCAAATGAGATTTCTTCCTTTCTATAATCAGGCTAAGCATAGCAATCTGAAGGAGTGCCATGTGGAATAATTAGGGCTGAAAAATTTGCAGGAGGCTCCTAGGACACAGACACTGAAGCAACAATTCAGTTTCATAAAAAAAGAACCTAAGATAGATTTCTGCTATGTTAATGAGCTTTCATTAACAAGCTCTGATCTTTGCCAACACACTCTGGCCACTCCACCACTCCAATCCCCTATCGTGACTCTTGTGACAACATTACTACTGAGAAGACCATAAGTTGTAGCTACATTGGTTTTGTTCTCTAATCAGTAACAGAAAATACACAACCACTGTCCAGTTCAGAAGGCTTCAGAACATCTGACTTAATGCTGAGGAAGGGGCTTTCTGCACAGTACAGGATGCCATTTTTCTAGGTTTTCTTGCATTCTTGACACTATTAATTGCACTTATTATTAGCACTCCTCTTTGGTGGCATCTTTCACCCTGGAGAGTCGAGCAAAACATGTTTCTTCCAGCAAATGGACAGATGCTAAGATACAGTGCTGTAGACCAAGCCCTACGGTCCAGTCCATCTGGCTTTGACATAGACAATGTTAAAAGCAAAGGCATGACAAACCAGGTCAGATATCTCAGTAGATGGCTTACATGAGCCAATGTATCCTATACATCCTTATCTCAATGTCTAATGCTTAAGATTATTTAATGTTTAACACCATATCCAGCATTTCTATCAGCCTGAAGTATAGTTCTCATTATTTTTGTTATCCACATAAACATCCAAACACCTGAAACTTCCTTAATCTCTCAGTCCTGAGAGACTGCTCTCTTGAGAACAATATTCCTCATGAGATTTCATGGTTTTTCCATGAATTGGGGGGAAATATATGAAAAGAACCCTTAATCAGTTAAATCTTTAGCCAACCAGATTTAAATATTGATCAAATATGAAGACTGAAAATGTTACTAACTACTTCCTCAAGAATCTTATTTGTAATTCAATTTTGGAAGTGTCTCCAAGCACCAAAAAAAATGTTAGAGAAAGACTGTAGGCATCATTTTCTTTTCCTCAAAACCCACATACAATTTTAGCAACCTTCTCCTACCTAAGCAATGACCTTAGTATTGGCAAAAGCAGATTTTGGAAATATCAGGGAATGTAATTACTTTATACTTCAAATTAATTCTTTATACTTCAAATTAATTCTTTATACTTCAAATTAATTCTTTATATGATAGAAACTGATTAAAAATCAAGAACAGACTGAATATTTTGGGAAGGGAAAAAAAGACAGACAAAAACCCCATATGTCTATAGCAAAGCATAAATTTCAAAAGCAAATAGAAGCTATAATTAGCAATTATCAGCCGTAACTCCAGCAATATCCCTGATGACAAATAGCATAGTCAGCAAAAATTGGAAGTGCTAATTAATTTATCAGCTTTCTTAACTTTAGCAAATTACTTAAAATAGAAAGTAACGTGCATTATTATTGGTACTATCATGCCTTGTCCAAGTTCTAGTCTTCTCTAAGACTATGTGCCAGCCATTTGAAATTTCCAGAAGGTTCTTCAAACAAAACAAAACAAAAACAACAAAAAAAGTGCATCAGCACAGAAGATTTAGGCTAGGTAAGAAATATACAAGATAGGACATCCAATCAGATCTCCAATATTCACAAACTTTAATTATGCCACATCCGTGTGACAACTGTTGTTAGCCAAATTCCAATATTGCAAAACTTCCTTTTAACAAAACCATAATGGTGACCATCAGTTTAAGCAGGCTCTAAGACTCCAACCTCTAACAAGTTCTGCATGTCTGAACTTCTTCATCAAATCTAAAGTTACCAAGAACTCCTATTCCCATCTTGCATAAATTTGTACTGAGGCATAAGATCACTAGAAATAAAATGCCTAATTCCTTATCTCCCATCTCCATCAGATAGCTACCACTGTAGCTCTTTAAGACCTAAGTTACACACTTAATTCTTCTTCTGACAGCTTTTCCGCCCCTATACAGGAAACAATTTAGCTACAGATCTTTGAAATAACATAAGGCACCTTGACATTTTCCAGAGAGCAAATCAAAACAAAAAAGCCCCGCACCTCCTTCTGCAACTATTAGCTTCATAGGTAAGACGCTTGCCTTGCCTATGGGAAACTCATTCCCATTTGTGTTCCCTTTCAGCCCAGGAACTATAAAGGAAATTCCCCTGTGTCTGACATGTGGACCACAACCAGTGGGACAAGTGACAGAATCACAGCTACAGTTTTATATTTTACCCTCAAAATAAAATCCAGTTAGCAGGCTCAAAAATCTGGGGAGTGGCAAGGAAAGATACCCATATCCAACTGATGAAAATTAGTCTTGGACCTCAAAATGCCATTCCCAACTAAAGTTGAATCAGTTGACATAGTTCTACCAAAAGTCTGAGCTTTGACTGTATTCTACAACAAAAACTTGCCTTGTCTAAGAAATCCTCACCACACCTAAATTATTTCTGTTCAAATGCTGACAGGTTTTTGTTTGTTGGTTGGTTTGTTGTGGTTTTTTAATTTTAGAATTAAATCAAGAAAATTCTAAGAAGTCTACAAAGTAAATAGGCATAAGGCAATGGCAGAAATTCAGTTTGCTGAATATTGCTGTCCAAGGTTACATCACTGCCTTCTCCCAAGACTATCCCAGAAATATGATGGTACACTTGGATATTACTGGATTCTAATAGCAAGCTGGTGCTGGAAAAAATGTTTCATAGAGATGTGCTCATTTCAGCATTTTTACTGAATATTTAAGAATCCTAAATCTAATCTAGACTTACAAAGCAGGTTTAAAATCCAACATTAAGGTAGTTTACCATGCCCAGGAAGGTAGGTCCTTGTCTGTCTGCATTTCTTTCTTTCACCTGAATCGGATTTCTTTCACCGTCTAACAGTGTTCTGGCTAGCTTCAAAACCCACAGAGTCAGGGCAGCCAACTCACCCTTGCCCATGTGGGCAAGTGAAACATTCAATCAGTTATCTTAATTTCTTTGTTTTTTTTTTCATTTGTATGACTATTACTACACTTTGGTAGGCTTTTCCTCCATAATTAGTTTAAAAGCCTTCATATTTCCTTTAAATTAAGAAAATATGTTCTTGATAGAGCATTCTAAGGTTTTTTCAGGCATCACACTGTATCAACCTAAACAGGCATAGAAACACTTATTTGGGGTAATTTGCCTAATTCATTTCAAAATATGCATATGCAAGGGGGAAAAAATCTATTTAAGAATTTTTAATGTTAATATTTGTAAAGTTGTGGTTACCTTTAATCACTTACCACACTGTACCTAAAGCAAAAGATATTCCAGTTCTAAGTCCTGGGAATCTTTTTTTTTTTTTTTTAAATATATATGTTTACAGCCATTTATGATTACATCAGCACCACAGAAGGCAAAAGCTATTTTGGACATACGGTACTGCAACTGGGGATGAGAATCTGATTCTGAAATAAGCAACATAAGTGTTTTCCAACCCCAACAGTGCTATAGACAAAACAGTCTTCATTATAAACCTATTTCTCTGAACAAAGTATTATTTATACTAAAACAACCCCCAACACCTTGCAAAATTTTGTAGTCCAACTGGTGATATGCTATTTTACAGAAGGAAAATCCAATGATTCAAGTCTTGCAGTCAGACTGATTGCTGAATAGTGATCAACAGGTTTGGGGGCTTGCACATATTAGTAATGATGCAACAGTTCTGACACCATTTGGTGCTTGCCTCCTATTAATCAAACTCTCAGGTAATATTTCCAGACACTCTAGACAGGAGTCAGATTTTGAACAGAACATCTGTCTCAGAGTCCAATTCAACAGATGAATCATGCCTATAATTTTGCCCCAGGTACTAATTTGTGTTCTCCTGAGTGTTTTAAGCACAAAACACTGGCTTCCCAAAATGGAGGCTAGGTTGAATATTCAGGGCTTGGGACATGTTTTAGGCCTTGCTGGAGAACTAGCTGTGAGCACAAGGTGAGGAGGCACAGATGGGAGAAATAGCCAGCACGGTAGGAAATCAGGACTCTAGTGCCTGCAGCTATTCAAGCCTGGTAGGCAGCAGCAGTCACTGCTATACCAACCACCAGCATTAATCTGAATGAGAAAATAGGGGCACTCAGGAACAAGGGGGAAAATGAGACAGAGAGAGAGCAACTAGCCTAATAACTACTTGATTACAGAAAGGAAAAATATCACTTAAGAAACAAGATGCCTTCCCTAAACTGAGAAACAGAAGCCTGCCAGTCTCTGTAGGGTTCAATTAAAATGCTTCAAGCTCCACTTTCAGACACTGTGAGATGACTGCTGGTAACAGGGTCTTGCTGGACTGTGCTACATCTGGAAATTCTGCATCCAAGCCATGAAATACATGATACTTTTTCTGAGAATAACACTTTCTTTTATTTTATTTCTCAAATCTCCAGAGCACAAGTCAATTAAGACACAATAGCAAGCTTCTCAAACTGAGAGGTCATACTGCAGGGCAAGTTACTCCAGAGTGGAACAGATAATCATCTTAAGTACTTTGCAAAGCCTCAAAACAGGCTTCTCTGACTATCCAAAGATCAATACTAATATGCCCACCCTCCAGCCAAGCTAAGCATGATTCACTGGAGTATGTTTTTACCGTGCAAAAATGAAAGGAAAACTCTGTTAGGCTGAAGGTTTTCATTTAGAGACATAGCTTTCACAGCAGTACAGACAAAGTGCAGAAATACTACCTTGTATACATCTCATTCTCTATAGTTATTAACCTCTTTGGAAGCTTTATGTATTGGTGCTTTTGATAAAAGACTCACAGAGCAACATCAGACCGAGGTTTCTATTTTCCCCCCCCAGGTCTGCCTCACTTCTGTAGGTCTTTGTAGCCAATTTTGCCCTTGATTACTTATGCATAACTCTCATGGAAATCAATCAACAGATTTAGCATATATATTTACATATGGCCAGAGGCAAGAGGAAAGGCATTAGTGCTGGATTTTCAGAGCATGTAGTACTAACTCCTTGTCTGCCATTGAAGTCAAAGGGAATTCTACTGCTGTCTTCCAGTAAGGCACACAGATAAATCAGTTGTGAATGCTTGGGAAAATCTCACCTCTAATTTGCACATATTGCTGGTAGCATAATCTCAGTATCATGACAGCACAAAGAGATAAAAGTCTTGGGCCTGTTGTCCATCCAGGATACAACTTCTGCACAAAGTTACTGCACCAGTAGAGAAAGCCAGCAGTTGAACCTAAGCATCCCATGTGCAGAGGAGAGAGGTAAGCCTTAGTTCACACAGATTTTCCAATACATGTTGACTGACAATCCATGTAAGATTTTAGAGGAATATCAACGTGCACCATATTTTTCAATATCCTGTCTTTTTCTCAGATGAGGGGTTCTAACTCAAGCAGACATAACAACCTCACACCTTCCCTAGAGCTGCATATCAGTGCCCAATGACAAGCGTAATTGTTGTGCCTCCATATATACCCTAAACTAATCTCAAACAAAAAAAAAAAGGCAATGACCCAGTTTCACACTTCATGTTCTTCAATTCTTCAGTATTTCCTGGAGCACAGGAATCCAAATGCTGTGCAGCCTTTTAAATCTGCTCTTACTGTTTCAAGGTACATAATCATTAAGACCTATGCCTATTGCGGCTGAACATCTCTAATATTCTAGCTAAGATTTGTGTTTCTTTTAACACAATTTTCAGATCCAGCATGACTTGTAGCTTGAGTTCATTTGAAGAAAAAGCCTTTTGTTTCCCTTTTTTTTTTTTAAACACACAATTTCCCTTAGTTTATCATTCAATATGTTCGCAACATAAGCCAGTTTTCAATCAGGCTCTAATTTAGCCAGGGTCCTTTAGCTCACCGATGAGAATGTCTAGGCCAAGATAACTGTTTACTACAAGCGTTAATGCTTCATTGTCTGCTATGCTTATAGTTCTCACTCTTGTACTGAAAGCTGACCCAGTCTGGATACCAATTCTGCAGTTGTTCATTCACCACTTCTTGTTAATCGGTGCATAGCAGTTCGCTGCTCACTGTGATCCAAGCTCCCAACTCCTTTTGTATCCAGTGACCAACTCCACCATCAATCCCATAGTGGCTAATGAAATGTACTTGCCATTTGGGTGGTACTGTGTCACAAAGCCTTCCTGAAGCCATAATACATTATATCTTTTTCTTTACTCCTGTCAAGTCTCATTGACCATGTCTCCTTCTCGGAGAAGTTAATTGGATATGTGAAGCACGACCTCCCTTTCATTAACCCACACTAACTCCCTGACCAGTCTGTATCTGTCCAGCTTCCCCTAACTTTTTTTTAATTAGTGGCTTGAATCTTTCCTAATTCAAAGGTTACATGTACACATGTGCCACTTTCTCATTTATCCTTTAATTCTTTGCTAGCTATAAACATTACATCATGGTGAATTCACATTCAACTGATAACTGATGAAGACTAGAGGAATCTTTCTTTTTCCTACTCCTACACATAGACGCACAAACTCTCCAAACAAAATAGACAAAAAAGTAATTTTTTTCTTTAAGCTCCAATATCATCATTAGAGCTAAAAGAAATCTTATTTATCTTGAATTAACAGATAATCCATCTGTTATCCTCAGTGGCTCACCATTATGATCACAAGGTTGGCAGTTAAATTATCTGCCTGACCAATATCTCCCCGAGGAATTTTCAGGATTTCAAATTCTATAGCAAATCAGCAGTCTGTCACATGAGATGGTCAATGCTATAGCGATTAAAGTGATATCTGTGAGAACCAAGTGGATATATTTTGATTAAACCACACTCTACAGAAGTGTGTTATTACATCAAAGTTAAACTGCTTCATAAAAACCAAGACAACAGTCAAAACTTTATGGGAAAACCAGCAATAGAACAGGAAGGAAAACAGGAAATGTCTAACCACAGAGCACTGTAAAATTATTTTACATGAAAAAGGATCATTTTTTAAAATATTAATTTTCATTTAATTTTCTGTATACATGTATACATAATGGAAAATAAAGTAAAATTTGAAACTGTTCTTCCTGCAATAGAACATTTTAAATAACCTGTAAATACATACTCGACCCCATCCACAACTCCAGTCTTCCATCAGAGAAAATTCTGTGTGTGGAAATTTTTTTATATAGAATAAGACTAAGTTTTTATCTTTCAAAATCCTTCAGAAAATGAATTATCTGTGCTCTAATCAACCTTAGAAACTATTAGCAATTGGAAAACCTAATAACAGACAAAACTCACCAATACCAGCTATTTTATGTCTTGTATCTGGACCAGTTTGGTTTTTACAGTCCGACTAGAATTTGACTTCTGCATCTATACTAAGGCACTTAAATAATGTAGTTTCATTTACTTTGACGCTGTACAACCAGCAAGTCGAATTAGCTTCTAGATCTTGTACTTGTGGAACATAAATCTGAAATTTAGCCAACTTTGGTGCTGAAGTAACCAACTTAGATATTTCATTTTAAGTGTCTATGTTCCACTTCTGGGATGCAAGGTTATATAGGCCTGCATCACACCTTAAAACCCTCTGAATTCTACAGTTTCATCTGTTTTCTACTGCCCTTTAATATATTGAGTCCCAATTGACATTTGCACAAGATTTATTGAGGTCTTATCCATTTTATAGGATTAATAGGAAAACATCTATAATTCTGGGCTACTGTGGTTATAGGAGAAACATTGCAACTACTTACAGTTTTGATCCAAGGCTTGGATCAAATCTCTCTTTATCCCCAATGCCAATATTCCACAGATCCAGTATTCTTCCAGCTCAGCATCAAAACTCTTTTTAAAATTAAATATATTTAGAATAAGAAAAAAAAAAAGAAAAATCAATTTCTCCTTAACTGTTCATTTGAATCCAAATTATAATACTGCTACCCTGCTCTCTATGAGGATTTTAGATCCTCCTAATATAAAGAAGTTTCCCAGAACTGGAGTTTTAATTATTACTGTTTCTACTTAGAAGGAAGATAAACTCAAAATCTTTCAGTAAGTTCTACAACTTACTCTGCTTTCATCACTTGCTACTACTTGGAATTTTAAAGCTGTGTGGAAGAAGTTATCTTCCCAACTACCCAGCAAGCCACTTAACATCATGTTTCTGATTCACTTCTCCAAATCTCCCTGCAAATCTGCCTAGTGAACATTGATTTTAAGAAGTCATTCTGTTTCATAGAAATATCCACATCTTCCTCCATAAGTTTCCTTTCAGTATTCCCCCACAGGGCCTGCAGTCTCTCTCATCAACCTCTTGCTCCTTATACTTTACATTTGTATAACCATTTATTATTCATATTCACATCCTGTGTAATTTTCCTTTCATTTTCAATCTCAGCTTTCTTGATCATTTCCTTACCTTTTTTCTTTTGCCTCCTATACCTTCTCTTTCAGAGCTAACACTTCTGATTTATCCTAAGGGATTTCTTGGAAATGAGATGTTAGCTCTCAGTGGGATTTTCTCGGCAAAATATTTAAGAAAAAATAAATTATATATGTCTTGGCTACATGTTTTTCCTGGCCTTGCTTTCCTCCTGTATTTCCCTGGTCATCCATATTGATCATTTCTGCCACTTCTTGAATATCTGTTTCTTGACTAGATACATACTGTGTTTGCTGAGCTCATGGTAATCTGCCTTTGGACTTCGTACTCATTTCACTTCCCACTGTGTTTTGCTCAGAGGTATGCACAAGTACATTGTTGCAGAGGTACATGCCACTATGGTTGCCTGAAGAGGCAGAATGGCTCTAAGTTATCTATCATGCAGTAACTGAAAGTACTAGGTTTTTGCCTGGAATGTCTCATTCCCTATGACAACATAGCAAGGGGCCAAACTCTCCATTTCTAATTCCTTAACATGAAACTATGTCAGAATTTCAATTTTCTATTTTTCAGTCTATTGTAGTGTACAGTAGTAATATATATTGCAGGAGATCACATACTCTGCATACTCTCCCTGTCTGTGAGGTATAAAATTTTACCAACCAATACAGTGAGTTTCTACCATAGTCACACTTTTTAAAGAATCATTTTCTCCAGGAAAAAAAAGCCAAACCTCTGCATAATGCACCCCATCTGACTACTACACAATATTTTCACATAACATGTTTATATTCTTACTTTGTGGGAGAGCTATTATTTGCCCTTTGTCTCCTCAAAGGGAGAAAATGCCACTGTAACTTCACATTGCTCAATTCTCCCAGCTGTAAAACTGGTGTGAAGAACCTCCTTGGTATTTCAGGACTGGAACATGGTAACATTGTAATGCAGACTGTATTTCACTGTGTTATGTTCATGTCCATCTAATCTAGAAAAAAAAGCATCCAGCTCTCTTTTGAATTTAAGTTCTCTTCAGCCTAAGACAACAACCCAGATTATTAACCAGATCTCCTCACCTACCACTCCCCAGCTGTAGCTGGGGATCAGGGCAGCAGGGATTACTACGAACCCATATACCTGAACCTGACAGTTAAGAAGAAAACTTTGAAAACTTTGAAAACACATGAAAAATTCAACTAGTGCCTATACTCTGAAGCAGTGTGGATATACAAAATGCCTCTGCTCTACATATAATTTGTTATAGTTTCTTATTAGTTGTGTGATCGGTTAAAATTGAATGAATACAAGGATGTGTAAATGGGAAAGGTGGGTGCAGGGGAGACTGTGTATATGTGGAGGTATGAATGATGAGTAGAGAGGTGGACAGAAGAGAAACAGTTGAGTTTGTAAAGAATGGAGACAAAATTGATGCTGAAACAGTCTTCAGTGCTTCATACAAACACTAAAAGAATGCAACTGGCATTTCAACATTTTCTAGAGAGATAAAAAAGCTGTCTGTATCGCACTCACTCCTATTATTTAGGGTCTCTTATTACTTCATTACTGAAAGGCTTCCATTTGTTCTTGGTTTGACTGCTGACCAATATGGGGGATTTCTTTACAGAGGGCAGACAGACAGTGGAGTCTGTGGACTCATGCCTCTCACATTATAAGGCCATCGAGTTCTTCCTGTAGACGGTGCGGACGTACCCACATTTGGTGTCTGACGCTGCAAAATGAGTACATTGGGGAAGGAGCTGCAGGTTTTGCAGGAAGTTGCAAGGGTTCAATATCACTTAACTTTTTGCCCCTAGGATGCATTTTGGTCACCCATGCTTTTCTCCCAAATGACATCATTATACCGACAGGAAGGGAAGCAAGCCAGGATGCTTCAGGATCAACAGTCTGCCAGTCAAGGACAATTCACTCTGCGATTTGGTTTTGCACTCTTGCATCATTTCAGCAGATACTAGTGACGCGGCCATTTTAGGCAGTCAATTACAGAAATAACCACAATCAGTTAAAATATGAGTTGTGCCCATGCCCAAAATAGAATCACTGAACAAATATTTTGGGCTTTGGGGATGTTTTGTTTGGAATTTCCCCCCCCTCTTTTTAAATTTTTACTTCCTTTTTCAACATTTGCATTTGCTCTATCCAAGGGCAAGATTCCTCTGCTCCTTAGAGAAGCAGGCACAGCAGCCAGTGGTTTCCACAGGAGTAATAACACCACATTGTGAAACTCACGGTTTTCATAATGTAATACCAATATATGCCCTTCAAGTGAATTAAGCTGTCAGTTTTACATCAGGAATGTTCTGCATTATCACTATCAAATGATGTAGTACTAAATGTCTTTCAAATTGGATAATTTGGAAGGATACAATGTGAGTAATGTAACACTATTAAGCATTTCCCTTTTTAAAGAATACCGTAACAGCAGCAAAAACAGAGCTCTCATTTAGACTCAGTGCTGTACTCTATCATCACTGCTTACCTGAAATGAGCACGCTCCTGTCCTAAACCTCAAACGCTTCATAGTGTTTTGCTTCACTATAGATACTAAATATTTCTCCTGGAAAAAAAAATGAACCCCAAACAAAAAACCAAACGCCAAACAGAGAGGGCTTTTCATCTAAGAAAATCCTGATCTCATAGGAAAGAAAAGCTAAAAGCCCTTCCTGGGAGGGTTGACATTCAGTGGATAAGCTACCAGACCGGGGAGTCGGTGGGCCTAACCTTCCAGTCTGCTCTCTCCCATTAACACACGGACTGAAGGAGGTGGTTTTGCCAATCTGGCTACAACACATGATGCACCAGCAGCTTTCTGCTATAGCTTGTACAGTAAGAGATAAAAGTGGCAGAGTTAGTGCCTGTTCCCATCCACAGCAGACACAAAGAGTGCATCCAAAAAAACCCAACTCTTCATTTGTTACATGTTGATGTATCTTGCCCTGTTCTTGCCCCACCAAAAACCCACCTGAAAAGAATAGCATTAAGAACTGTTACAAAACTGCAAAACAGAGTCAACTTCTGATTTTGGTGTCAACAGTTATGTCCACATCAGCAACCCCCCATCCTCCTCGGGGCGGGGGGTGGGGGGGTGGACGGGGAAAGGAAAAAAGAAAAAAAAAAAAAAGAGAGAGAAAAGAAAAGCCAGAGAACAGAGAAACCTGTTTCTTAGGAAACCCATTGAGATCCCACCTGCTAAGCTGCTTTCAAATATTTTAAAGTGAAAAGTTTTGTCTGTGCAAATGACTTAGGCAAAGCCTATTCTCTAGCTAAGTTAATCAAACAGGACTTCAGCTCACTATAGCTGGGTTTACACTTTTTGCCCGAAGAGGAATTCAGTCTCATATTTTTGCTTCCAGGACAGTTCATTTTTATAGGTTGAGAGCAACTTGCAATGCAGTAGGTGGTAGGAAACAACAAAAAGATAGAGCAGAGCAAGAATGTTTCAGGAACACTAAGTGATCCAAAAATACGTTCATTTTTATCCTAAGCTGGAATTCCTCGGCTTTAATCACTGTGGCCAAAGATGCTTTCCATGTTCCAGTTCTACTAGGAGTAAAGGGCTAAAGGAAAACCTGGTCCCTTAAAAAAAGGAAGTGGGGAAAAAAACCCCACACTAATAACTGGTTTATATTTTCAGGTTATAAAGCATGAAAAATACTTTTCTTTTAAAAAAATAGAAAAATTAATTCCCAAGCCAGTTAAGTTTTCTGAATTCTTCTCTTGGAGAATAGCTTACCAGTACAGATTTTCAGACACTCATTGTAATTTATCTTACATATTTTCCCAACAAGAGTTTCTTCTAAAAAAGTGTCACTGCTTTTGTTGTACCCTATATATATACTGGAACTTGAAAACTCATTTAATTAAAAATAATTTAAGATTAACACAATGAAATCTGCTGAACAATGGCTAAGTATTGAAGAATTATCTTTTCATGGTCTTTTTTTATGCGATTGATCAGGTAGTGTGCAGCCTTTTAAAATGCTTCCAAAATGTTTTCATTTGTGCATCTCAAATCACTTTATAGTAAGATAATTAAAGTTAAAATTATTCCAAAATGAGGTAAAGACAACAAAATATAAACATTTGACAAGCAGGTACTACAATGCATGTGCTACTAATAGAGTAAGTTGGCAAGTTACTGGCACAGGTTAGAAATCCTGAAATACAGTCTAAATCTCAGTTGGCAGCTCTAGTAATAAATTACAATATGTTCATTTTCCCTTCCCAGCAGTGACCACAGATATCAGTATAAATCACCAATTATGAAAAAAGAAAAAAAAAAAGCACAGCACATCCATGGCAATATCTCTGTTCTTTCTGTTAGAACAAAAAGCAGTGCTTTTTGTCTGGTTTTTACAGGGTGTGCTTTTGTGGGTTATTTTTTAGTTTTGTTTGTTTGTTTGTTTTGGATGGTTTTTTTATTTGTTTGTTTTGAAGGAAAACCTCTCCAAGCAAGATTTTCTGGAATTTAATCCAATGAATCTGCCATGTAACAGTAACGGTTGTCACAGCAATTATACCAGTCAGCCCAACGACTTGAGGTATAGCCAAAAATTCACATATTAACCCAATTTTAAACTCTTTAAAGCTTAGAAAGGTAAGAAACTTGTCCTTATCAATGTTCACTATCAGTTTTTTCCCTTTCTTTTCACTCCTGATCACAAACTTTTAGAGTTACTCGTACATATTTGTCCTCTGAACTTCAGTTTGCTGACAAATAAGTAATTTCTAAAATAATTGCCATGTTCACCCCATCTAAGTCATCATAATTCCCCCTAATTCAACATGATGTTAACCAGTCACTTTTAAATTTTCTACACCATTCTGAAACAATAAGCACCAGAGAGCGCTCAGCTCATCAATATTAGCCCACTGTGTGTATCAGCAGGAGACATCTTGGCTCACACAGCCACTTTCTGAGATGAGGTTTGAATAAGTGGGATGTAATTGGCAGAGAAAAAAATAAAAAATAAGACAAAATTTAAAAATAAACGAAAAAGGATAAGCAGAAAAGTTGGAAGGCTCGTTCTCTGCATGCACACATATGCACCATCCTCAATACATGATTTTCTGCAGAAGAACCAATTTCTGACAAGTCCTTGGGCTGTTGCACCCGTTCCTAAAGCTGTGCCCGGCTGTGCAACAGCGCTAGGTATCCGTCACAAACTGTAACCGGTAGCATGGAAAATGACATCTGCAAGCCCATCACGGCGGTCATACCTCACTGCTACCCCAACTGTGACCAGGCCGGCACCGCCTGCCCCCCCGCGCTTCGGCCAGCTGCCAGCCCCGCCGCAGCCGCCCCTCACAGCACCGCCATACGCTGCCCTGGCACAGGGACAGGGCACCGAGCCACCATGGGATGGGCAATGTGTTCAGACCACCTGACAGAGGGGCTGAGTGGTGATTCAGCCCCCAAGGTTGCTCTGTTGAGTGATGAGATTGGACACTGAGCCGCAGGCCCCCCTGAGTGCCTTGTCTGCGTCCTTTTAATTGAATGTGGCACCAACAAGGGACTTGCACTTGTGCCACAGTATCTGGTCCAAGCAAAACAATTGTTTTAAAATAATTGCTGTGGCAGAGGGCTTGCAGCCACCGAGGGTAACCTGCCACGTGCTGCTTGAGGGGGAGGCAGAAATGCTGCAGTAGGTCATGCACAGCCCTCTCACCCTCCACACCTCTCCCGTCAGCTTCACTGGGCGCAAACACTGCCGTGCAACTCTGGTTTGCTTTTTTCATTACATTGAATGATTCTAAGGATGCTTTTTGCAGTGTTTTATATTTAGTGAAAAAAGACTCCTGTTTTGTTCTTAAAGAGCTCTTTGAAATAAAGCCTAAGTGATTCATAACTATTTGAATTAAGTATAAAGATCTAGGGCCACAGGATTTGTTCTCAGAATAGCACTAACACCCAACCTGCAACCCACAGACAAACCTGAAGTGGTTTCACCACTATGGTGAGCATAGGGACACCATAAGTTTTTCCAACCTCTCCAGCCTTCCACTGGACTGATTGCCCTATTTGTGGTTTTGTTTTTTTCCCCTTGAATCTTTGAAAAGATCAGATCACTCACTAAACCAGATGCCCTTGCCACCGCAACAGAAAAGTCAACAGCACCTTGTTCAAGAAGTTACTCCTGTGTGACAGACCTCTGTTAAAATGTAGAAACTAAAAGCACAGTATTAACAGGTTATCAGAAATATCAAAGATTAACGTTAGAGGCTGGCAAGGAGAAATTAATGTAAGGGGGAAGAGCCTCTTTTGCAACTTTGAAGAATTAAAAGTATACATAAGTTCACCCATACATATACACACCTAGAGAGTTTGACTGCGAGACACGAGTCCTCTGAGAGATTATGACACCCTTCCTGGAGGAAGCTTACAATGAGCCAAGAGAAGATGCTCCAAGGCAGCTCGGAGCTTGATGAGAAAGAGGAGATATTCTCTCACAGAAGAGGGTCCATTTTACCCAGAAGACTCCCACACCTCCTGCCTCCTTTCTCTGGGGTGCTAGAGTCTGAAACTATGCTTTTAATTTGCTTTCCCTTGGTTTTAGCACTGATTTTTTTTCTAAATAATGCACATAATGCATGCACTTTTGAAGGAAGAAGCTGACCCTGTAACAGATATGTTTTTAAGCCCTAGGGTCAAATTGTCGAAGTTACTTCTGATATAACTTCAAAATGGGTCTCGTGTTAATCAACACGGAAGTGTATCTGAAGATTTTTTTATGAGTTTCCATCAATAATTTAAGTTTTATTATTATTGCTGTTGTTTGGCTTTCCTTGTTTCAATTACTCTGCATTGCGGTATGATGTTTTAAGCGCCTCAAGTTATGTTTGCCTAATGTCAAGCCTCAAAACAAAATAAACACATCAATTAAAAATACTGCAACTACCAAAGTTACACGTATTTTATTTTGGAAAAAACCCAAAAGCTAGAAAAATTCTTTATACCATACTACAGCCTCTAATCCATTTCCTGGGGCTCCATAACATCTGAATTTCTTTTTTTTTTTTTAGTTATTTTAGTTCAACACGCTCTCAATACAGTAATGTGCCTGTTCATTTCCCTAACCTGGAACAAAACCAAGTACCCTCACCAGAACCGACAAACACTCTCACAATGACTGATAAAGCAGGGCTCCTTTTTAAGTAGATATGCTCAACTTACAGACACAAAACTTGATCACGGTCCTACAGAACAAATAAGGCACAAGCTTTTGAATCAACAGGCATATGTATTTTGGTGGACAGGATATGAGTTGCAGCACCTTGCAGGACAGAGTGTACAATAAAGTGATTATATTCTCAAACAGTGCTTCATAGACACTGGTTTTTGCTGAAGTTATTAGTTTACACTGTGTGAAAGCAGAAGAGGAAAAAATTGTTTTTCTTCGTCCTTTTGTGGTTTCTGATCAAGTGATGTTTATCAAGAGTGATGCATGCTCACAAAAGCAGAACAGAAGAAAATCTGTTCTGAATTCTGGTTTGACTCAAGGAGAGCATCAGATGGATTTTGGACCTCATCTGTGAGTAGGCTGAACAGTCGACAAAAGAGAAACAAGGTGAAAGTGGGTTGTGGTTGCTGCATGGGAATGGAAACAAGAGTAGGAGCTCTGAAAAAATTTCTCACTGAACCTTCCTACAAGATTAGGCTATGTTTAGCTCCCTGGTCCTTTAGGTGTGGGACTCAGCCCTGGGGGCTTCTGCATGCAGGTTTGAACTAACAGCTGAGACTGGTGCTCACACCTCAGGTGCCTTGTCTATGAGGTAAAGACCATCAGAGCCCAAAAGCGTTTATACAGGGGAGGTTGGTTTGTTTAAGACTGCCTGTGACTTTCACATAGAGAGTTTAACTAATGCTTTTGCATTCAGGTTCTGTGCACCCTTTTGCACCGGTGCCTGTAACACTAGAAGCTTAACAGGAGATTCCTCAAGGAGAAATCCTATGGCAGCCCCTTTCCACCTCCTCTTCAAAGGGAGCATTGCACTCTCTTACCACCTTTACCCAGCTTCTCAGAGGACCCTGTACTGACCATAGATGATACTACAATGTTGCATCCTAAAAAATGAAAAGCCAAAAACCAAACAAACCACCAAACACCCAAAAAACATCGAAGAGAAAATATTTGAGAGATTAGAAACTGTCAGTTACTTTAAAGGAAATGGGAAGATATATAGATATAGTCATTACCTTGCCTTCCTTTCATATTATTTTTTTCCTAGGCTTCTTTCTTGGCATCTGGTCAGCCTGTCATGACACAGTCCAATTAAAATTATATATTATCACAGGTATCCTTTTGCTAGTGCCAATGTTCCCACTGGACAGAAGATTCTTCTGATAGCACTTTGATGTCCACTATTCACTGTTTTAATTTCCTGACAAATTTATCATGTGTAATTTACCATCGGGGTGTTCAATCTCACAATAATAAAAGGCAGAGTGCTTGATGTTTTCCGTACCATTTAAAGTATTGCCTATTTTTATTTAAACTTGTATCAAAACCACAGATCCCTCTAATGTGTTCCTTCCCTGACACACACACATCTTTGCATTTGGTCATATTCAGAAGATGTTATTGGTCTGTTTAACTACACAAATCTAAGACAATATTTAATTATTGTTTTGGAGCCAAAAGTTCAACTTGTGTCTAGTCCCCAACGTGCTGCAGCAATGAATTGAAAGAAAATGCCTGTTTTAAAAGCTTGTAGCTCAAAAGAGATATGCAAGTGTCATAGAAGTAACATTTTCCCCATCTTATATTGTGATAACAGAAGCAGGCAGAGATTAATAAAGCAGGAAAAAATAGATCAAAGACATTTACAAAGTTCCACTGGAAGTTTGTGGGAGAGCCAAAAACTTGATAACCAAAGTACAGTTCAGTACTTTCACCACAAAGCTCATTTATCCTTTCATAAATGACAAATAGCGTTAGAAAAAGCAGGTGACTTTCACAGTACTTTAATTTCCTCCTGACAATCATCTACAGCCAAAATCCTAAACTCTATCCCAGTTAGACAATTTAAAGAATTTCCATTCTTCAGAATTTCTTCAGAACCATTACCCGAAGCTTGAAATATTTTCTTTTTCTTGATTTCTAACAGCGGGCAGTATTTCTGCTTCTCTTTTAACTGAGAAGGATGCATAGCATGCAGGACAATACACATTTTGAAACTAGACAGAGGCAAAAGACAATAACGAATCCAAAAGAGTCACTATGCACTGCTGGGATGGTGATTCACAAAGGAAGAAGATCAGTGTCGGTGACTACAGTTCTGGGTATTGTTCTTCTCCCAGCATGGTTGAGTTTAATTTAAAGGCTCTTTGGCAGGAAATTTCCAAACTTACACAAACTATCTGTGCTCCAAGAGGATCTTCCCTTACAGTTTCTGAGCAGTAAGTCTCATCTAAAACAAAAAGGCAGTGTGCCTGAGATCAGCTCCAAAAATTTCAAAGTTGGATTTTGCTTCTCTACACAGAAATATACTGACCTGTGCCTGCACATATCTTTATATTAAAAGCAAGAAACATCCACATAGATTACATTCCTTAGAATGTACTTATTAAAGATGTCAGTTCATTATATTCATGCATTTCATTCGCCATTAAAGATTTTACAGCCTGATTTGTGAAACACAGTTACTTCACAGCACTCTGCCTTCTACTATGGAAGAAGCTATTTTAAACTTCAGAGTACAGGACTGTATGCAACATACATATTCCTGTTACATAAAATACTAAACCTTGAGTACTCTTCTAATCCCAGGAAATGTATAAAAGTTATGTACATCTGGCTGAATAAAACATATGTAAAAGCCTTCAGTTTCCCTTTTTGAGAAGCACTTTCCTATTTGACTAGGACAAATGTATAAATTCACAGCCACCTGCGATCCAGAGCAGATGTCTACAAGGCCTTGCACCCCCTCCATCTATCTGCATTTTATATTTGTATTGGATAACCAGATACTGAACTGAATTCACTACCTCATTTCACATCAGGTAACAAACATTACCAGCTTTCAACTGCTTCCACATTTTGTTTGAAATTAGAGGGTGAAGAATACATAAGCCCTCTACCAAACTTCTCAGTTGGTATTCACTTCTCTACTCTCAATTATCCTGATCTCAGCCTACAGATACATGAAGGATCTACATGCCTAGCGAAGCCCTACAGAACCATGTTTTCTCTCTTTTATGGACAGAATTTTGCAAGCGAGGTGAAAAACAGCTTTAAGTAGTATTTTTACTGATTTTCCATTATAATTTTATGATGCTTATAAATTTATAATTCCATACACAAGCTTATTAAAGTTGAAGGCCCGTAGGAGATTCTTTTTATGAGCAACAATTTTTTTCTGAGCCTTGACTGGAATGATTATGAAGGATCTCAAGACATTTAATTCCCACATGGTAGCAGCTGAGGCTGTCAGCAAACCCTCATTTTGGACAGCATTCTAATGCTAAAAAAACATACTTCTGGGGAGTATGTATTGCTGGGTGCTGACACAAAAAATCCCATTGATGAATCCATTATTTCCTTTTCTCAGCTCCATGAGTTCAAGGCCTGATTCTTCTTTCCTGTACATCGACTGTGCACCTTATTTACACTGGAATACAGAGTTCAGAGTTAGGCCATCTCGATGTGATGGTTGCTACTTTTTTATCATTTGTGTATCACAGACATAAGACTCCCTGTTTGACTATATGTTGTCAAATAAACTGAGTCAGCTCAAAAGCACAACCTCAGACCTTCTGTGTGTTACCTGGAGTTTAAATATTCCTGTACCTGCAAATATCCTTGTGTTGCTCATAGGTACAAGTAGGGGAAATTCTGATGCTCCATCCCCTGACACAGAAGTGTTTTCTGCTTCATTGCACCCATCCCCTGCTCACGTCAGTAATGAGTAGCCTGAAGCCCACTCACCCTCACACTCCTGTTATCCTGCTTACCACAAGACAAGCAACCCGCTTCCAGACCTTCACAAGTCACAGAGGTTGCTTGCTCTGACAGAAAACAATCCAAACTGAAAAACAGGGCAAGTATCTGTGGGTCACTGCAGGTGCAGCCAACTTGTAGAACAAACACTCTAAAGAGGCAGAGGTGCAGGTACGCACCACATGACCACAATTCACTTTCTCACAGCAAACATCAAAAGCCAAAAAGGCACCTGCTAAGACATATGGGAATGACAGGATCAGAGAAAAGGGGGTTAATAAGGGGAATAAGTATCAAATGTAAACCACAGAGAAGGTTCCGTTACACTGAGAAGCATGACAACAGGATCCATTTCCAGACCTGCCAGAAGATATTGGAGATACAAGTCAAAGGGAAGGTGACACTAATCCAAGTTGTGAAGTGTTTTGAAGGAGGGAAAAGAGATCAGTAAGACCTGTGGCAGAATCCAAAATCATCATAGAATCATAGAATCATTAAGGTTGGAAAAGACCTCTAGGATCATCAAGTCCAACTGTCAACCCAACAAAACCATGTGTCCTAAACCATGCCCTGGAGTGCCATGCCTACACGCCTTTTAAATACCTCCAGGGATGGCGACTCCATCACCTCTCTGGGCAGCCTGTTCCAATACCTGACCACTCTTCCAGTAAAGAAATTTTTCCTAATATCCAATCAAAACCTCCCCTGATGCAGCTTGAAGCCTTTCCCTCTCATTCCACCACTAGTGACCTGGGAGAAGAGACCAATACCCACCTCGCTACAACCTCCTTTCAGGTGGGTGTAGACAGCGATAAGGTCTCCCCTCAGCCTTCTCTTCTCCAGTCTAAACAACCCCAGTTCCCTCAACCTCTCCTCATGAGACTTGTGTTCTAGACCCTTCACCAGCTTCAATGCCCTTCTTTGGGCACACACCAGCACCTCAATGTCCTTCTTGTACTGAGGGGCCTAAAACTGAACACAATATTCAAGGTGTGGCCTCACTAGTGCCGAGTACAAGGGCATGATCACTTCCCTACTCCTGCTGGCCACACTGTTCCTGATACAAGCCAGGATGCTGTTGGCCTTCTTGGCCACCTGGGCACACTGCTGGCTCATGTTCAGCTGGCTGTCAACCAGCACCCCCAGGTCCTTCTCCGCCGGGCAGCTCTCTGCCACTCTTCCCCAAGCCTGGAACATTGCATGGGGTTGTTGTGACCCAAGTGCAGGACCAGCACTGAGGCTTGTTGAACCTCATACAATTTGCCTCGGCCCTTCGATCCAGCTTGTCCAGATCCCTCTGCAGAGCCTTCCTACCCTCAAGTAGATCAACACTCTTGTCCAACTTGGTATCATCTGCAAACTTACCGAGGGTGCACTCAATCCCCTCATCCAGATCATTGATAAAGATGTTAAACAAGACTGGCCTCTGCACTAAGCCCTGGGGAACCCTGCTTGTGACTGGCCGCCAACTGGCTTTAGCTCCATTTACCACAACTCTCTAGGCTCGGCCATCCAGCTGGTTTTTTACCCAGCAAAGAGTACACCTGTCCAAGCCATGAGCCACCAGCTTCTCTAGGAGGATACTGTGTGAGACAGTATCAAAAGACTTTGCTAAAGTCCAGGTAGATAACACGCACAGCCTTTCCCTCATCCACTAGGCAGGTCACCCTGTCATTGAAAGGGATCAGGTGATGAAGAAGGGAGGAAAGTTGAAGAAAAATAGTGGCATAAGTATAAGAAAAAAAGGAAACAAAGACATTTTTAAAAGCTAACTTTGGAATTACCACTTCTTTTCCTTCCCACTGTTAAATCTTTCCCAAGCTCCTACTGAGATACTTTGATTGCTTTTAATTTGTTTGCAAGTACCAAAATTTACGGTATTTTCTTATCAACATTTTGTTTCTACCATTCTGCTCATCTCTTCTACTATAATTTGCTCTTTCCAGCCAGCCATTACAGAAATAAATACAAATGAAAGCTGAATAACAACATACCTTTCCTAATTTATTGCCTTCATTCAATTTGTTCTAGTCCTCTCCCTTTGTCACTCCTTCATTCCCTATATAGAATAACATCTTTCCCCTCCCCCTATATTTTTTCTTTATTAGCTGCTACTTTAATCTAATGATTATTGCTTTGCCTTTTTCAATATCCAGAGCTTGCCTTCTCATATTTAGTCACTCTAACCTTCTTTCTCTTTGCAGTCTGCAATACAAACATGCACACATACACAAGCTACCTTCTCTGCTTCCCATATATTGCTGCCCCTGCACCAACATACAGCCACCATCTCTACTCTCACTGTCTCAGCTCCATCCAGCTCTGCTTCCCATGTGAATTCAGACATCACAGAGTCAAAGAATGATGGGGTTTGGAAGGAACCTATGGAGATCCTCTCGTCCAACCCCCCTGCTTGAGCAGGCACACCTACATCAGGGTGCACAGGACCACGTCCAGGCAGGTTTTGAATGTCTCCAGGGAAGGAGACTCCACAGCCTCCCTCGGCAGCCTGTTCCACTGCTCTGGTACCCTCACAGTAAAGAATTTTTTCCTCATGTTCAGGTAGAACTTCCTGTGATCCAACTTGTGCCCATTGCCCCTTGTCCTGTCATTGGGCACCACTGAAAGGAGTATGGCCCACATCGTTCCCTTGAAGAGCCATGTTCACAGAGCAAGCCACCCCTCTGCTCTGGGCTTCTGGCCTGAGCATCTCCCCTGCTTGTCTTGACATTATGTTGCACGGACAAGACAGGCTGAGAGAGCAAGGAGTAGCTGGAAACTACTGGACTCCTAACTGTCTCTTGATCCTAGCTCCCAGCCTTTCCAATATGGAATAAATGGAAGGAGCAGCCAGTAACTGCAGATCACCATGGTGGTTCATCCACCAATAGTAACTGAGACGGTATTTGTATTTTTCAGAAAGCTAAAGAATAGCTAAAGAGTAAATATTACTTTAGCTCAGAGGAAAAGGTTGTTTTGTTTTTATTTAGAAGTAGGGGAAAAGGAGAAACAGAACCTTGACTCACTCTCATCATTAAGAATTTAGATAAGCTCTAGTCTGTTCAGGGAAGTTACTCCAAATGGAGCTCAATTCCATTAAGTGTCTAGAAAGTCTCTTTTTTGTTACCTTACCCTGTAAGGACTGGGTTATACGTTAAGTGCACTGAAGACAACTACACAAGCATTGAGAAACAAGTTTTTGAACACAAAGGATGGCAACAGCTGAAACTGCTAACATTCAGGAGCCGACTTGTGAAACATGGGCGAAAAAAGAGGCAACAAAAGAAACAGCACAGTTCTGTCTTGACAACTTCCTCACAGACTTCCTCAGTTGCGAACAAAATAATTTATAGAAAAATTATGTTCTAATTAACATTTCATTTTTCTTTGGCGTTGTCAGAAATTTAAATATACCCAATATCTACATAATAGTGAGAAACAGCTAATTCCTCTATTACAGGTAATTTTCCAGAGGATCACAGAATTTATTGCCTACTGTGAAAAACATACATTGGTGGTGACAGCTAGTTGCTTTCCCACCTTCTTCTTCATCTACACACAATTTTCGCTCTACTTGCAGTTTGGTGTTGCACATAATTCATATGGCATTCACATCAGTCACGTAAGAAAAAAAGGTGCAATAAGGTGAGCTAGCCAGACATCCTGTGAGATTTCTCCAGTACTGCACCCAGTTCCCCCAAAACAGACAGTCGCTTTCCCTCCCTTCACAGCATGCCACACCTTGCATTAGCGCCTAATCTGTGCTAGGGATTACAGGCAGGGAAAAGATTTCATATGGATGAAGTTGGTTTGAAGACATGTTGGGAAGGAGGAGAAAAATAAGGTTTTAGCCCCTCCAAAATTCTGGCTGCTAAAATGTCACATTATTAATTTCCTCTTTTGTAATATTGGAAGACGAAATAGGTTGTAGGACAGAAAAGAAATATGAGGCCATAACCACAATGTCCTTACTCTACTGCTACCACAGTTATATTTTCTTCTGACCTGGTCCTTCTTAAAACTGCTTGCATTTAGCAAAATGTACTTGTGGGTGTGGGAGGGAGAGTGTCTTCCTGCCTGCAGAAAGCTTTACTAAAATTCCACCTGAGTGCCAGGTGGAGGGCTTGGGGGAACGTGATGGGGACATTACTCAGGAATGAATTTATTCCTCTTAGAGAGGACTTTGATTTTTAATGTCACGAAATCTAACTTTTCCTCTTTTTATCTTTTTAATATTTTTTTTCAATTATAACATTTTGGTTGTGTTTAATTAAATGTCACCTTGCATTGAATTCCTGATTCTCACAGACTCCTTTTACAGGGCCATGCTACTTATTAGATCATCTGTGAACACACTATATTAATCATATCACATAACACCACAGACTAAACACAAACACCGAGATTCCCAAACAAACGTGATTGATTTGGGCCAGTGGTAGCCAGCAAGCTGTTCTGAAAACCTCTGCAAACCATTCTAAAGCTCAGCCATAACTTAAATATATAAGATGCTATATATACAGACTGCTACATAGATAGGTGGAAAGTGAATCAAGTCTGGTTAGAAATAATAAGCAAAGAAAAAGTCATGGAGCAGAATGGCTTATAGCTACACCAGGAGCTGCCCAGGAACAAGAAGCACTTAGTACTGGTGTGAGGCAGAGACAAAATAAAGTTTTTCTATTTAGCACTGGTATCCTTCACCTGGATAAGAAGGCAAAAAAGTGCAAATGAAAAAAGACATCAGAATAACAAATAACTGCAGAAAGTCACTCTGGACCTATTCTGAAACAAGAGAATACACTTTAAAAAGCAGTAAAACCAATAAAAATCCAGTCATCTTGAAAAAGGAGAGCCTTCACTGCAATAAAGGCAGTCAATAAAGAAGCTCTCTCATTTAAACATCAAATGCACATTGTTTTGCAACACCTGTTATTCAGCCATAATAGCTTTCTTAACCTGTCAAAGTGTTTAAGCTGAGGAAAAGAAATGGGCCTCCAGCTGTGCACGTCGGTGGAGAAAGCCTGCGCGAAGCGATATTAGTTTAATGAAATGTGTACAGATTGTAATTGTGGTAATAAGAGGGCAATTCCCTGAGGGGCAGTAGGAAGGCGGTGAGTGCAGTCAAGCAGAAAACAGAAGCTGCAGACTGGAAAGAGAGACTGATATCCTGCGTATGGACCCTCGCTCTCCAGCCTGCAGCTGACTGTGCAGCCCTACCACATCTCCACCCTGGCAAGGCCCAGAACCACCCTACGCCCCATCCTCACCCATCTCCCTGGGATACTTCCTGGAGAAGAGACCAAAGGCAGTCTGGCTCTCCACAGTGGAGCCTGCCAGTATCTGTAACACAGGCTCATAAATACACATGGACGTGGAAAGGCAGGACAAAAGAAAAAAATTAGTGCTGGAGGACACACTGGTGTGTCTTCCACTGTTCCACTCTGTTAACAGGAGACTCTGCAGTGCCTAGTAAGCTACAAGGCATGTCTTCCGGGGAAAAGAAGTTGTCAGAGACCTGGAATAATGAGAAACACCACTTAGGGAGGAGACGAGGAAAGAGAAACACCAGACAACATAAGGACCTTTCCGTTCAGTTTCTTAAAAGAAGGACAAACACTGTTGCTTCAGCTTGCTTGACCATGCAAGCACAAACCCAGTCATACCAGGCAGATTCCGACATGAAACCTGACAACACTCAAGTGCATCCCAGGGTTAGTCTAAGATAAAACATCAAAACCAGCAACACTCATCATAGCAAGTACTGTTTGCAAGACCTTCTGAGCTATGAAATCTTTATCAGCTGAGCCTGCCCTAGTAATTTGACAGTATAATTCAATAAATCCATCCTCACAGTAGTTTAGTCAGCCTAGTGGGTGTCACAGAGATGCACCAGCTTCCAGAAGTATTTTCCGTAAGGAAACACTGCTTTCTGTCTCCAGCCGGAGAATATCTCAACAGCCAACAAGAGCTAAGGCGGAGAAGCAGAAGCAAAGACTGACCTTCTTTTCATAAATGTGGAGGTATTCTGGAAATATGGGCACAAAAAGACAGCTCAACTCCTTCCAGAACACAGAGGTAAACCGTAACTAGAGAAGGCTGAAGAAAGGCAGAGGGGCGGGGAGGAGATGTGGGTGGGAAGAGTTTGGCAGAAAGCTCTGGGATTCAGGCTGTTTCAGCTTTCTCACTGGCTCACCACTTCATGTCCACAGGGAAAAGAACCAAGGACGTGGAAAAGCTGCTGCAGGACTGAAAGAAATGGTTTAGGAATGACAAAAAGAAGGTGAGCAGGGGGCCAGGAGGGTCTGAAGATGCACCAGGGCAGAGTTGGAAGGAGCCTGGAGACAGACTAGCTCTCAAGACTGCAGACTGCTCCTGGATATACCATCAAAACAAAGGAAGAGGCAGAAAATGGGAAATATCTTATTTTATAGGCATAAATGAAGGACCTGAAAAGAGGAAAAACAGATATCAAGCTAAAGGAAAGTCCAAGCCAAATGCTGTGTTTGGAGATGAGGATGGGGAGAATTTTCAGCCAGGGTCATGATTCAGGAAGAGAAAATTAACAATTCATCCAGTTCCTCCTAGCAGTAATAAGTACTATGCTGCCTTCCCATTTTCAAAAATTGTCTCATTTACCAGTGATATACTAAGAAAAAAAAAAATCGACAGTTTTATTAGATGATTTGCAGAATAACCTTTTTTTTTTTTCCAATATGGGCTACTCGCTAATGAGCACTGTATTGCTGTCAATCAGAAAAGCAGCTGAAAAACAATTTGAAAAGCAGCCACTCCTCTGAAAAGGTGAAACTCATCCGAGTGGTGAAAACCATCCTGCCTAACACTTGTCAGAGCACTACTGACACCTTTATAGAAAAATGTATCTGTGATATACAGTAGGGAGAGTACTTTCTACAGCTGCTGCAGGCAAGCACAAAGAGATATTGAAGACAGTGAGGGAATCTCAGCTGTTTATTTTAGATACAGTTGGAAGGTTAACAAGGGCTATCATTGTTTCAGACCTTCACTTTTCCAGCTCTGAAACACATACTTCTGCTCCTTTTACTTCTGCTCCTTTATAAGCTGGAACTGCCTGTTGCTGTTTAGTGACATGAGCGAGCTGCAGATCTGTGATGGCACCTGAGGGAAGCTTGTGAGCTTTTAAATTCATTTCCCTGATTGTAAGGAATAGCTCACAACGTGATGGCTGCAGTTAAGACAATGTTGAGAGCATGGCGACAAGTTTCATCAGACTCAGAGCAACTACATTTGCCCAACGATAAATCTGTGCCACTGCTACAGATGTCACAGTGCTCATTTCTACAGGCTTTCAAATCTTCTACAGCTACAACAGCTCTTGATCCAGGCTAACTTGGGTGACACAGCTAGCAAAACATGCTGTGTGAAAGGGACTAGAGAGCAAGGGAGTGATGTAAAGCAGCACTCTGCTTCTCCATCCCACATCTCTTTTAATGGTGTTTGAGAGAATTGCTCAGGCTTCTCCAGCTGAGGCCTCAGGTGTGACACCATCACCTCTCATCAGTCACATCTCCTTCTGAGCTAGGATGTCACGGAAGACAATGTGACTAATGTAATCTGACACATGGTGTCACCATGCCAGGTCTGCCAGCTGGGAAACTGGGTGGGAAGACAAAAAAAAAAAAAGCGGTGGGAGGGGGTGGGGGGTGGGAAAAGAGAAAAGAGAGATAAGATTTAAAAGAAAAAAAAGAGAGAAAATAGAAGGAAAAACAAGCTTCAGAGAAGGTATTCCTCATCAGATTTGCCATGTTTAGGGGGGTTGTTTTGTTTTTAAGAAAGATTGCATTGCCTGCAAAAGCCAAAAACAAAGATACAGAGGAGGAAAAAGACAAATTGGTGACCAAATAGTGACTGAAGGTCTATGGAAGGTCTGAAAGGTTTAGGCACACCTTCCATAGTGAAGGGAGGGACCCAGCAAGGCAGACAGGTCTCTTCTGTTTTAGAAATCCACCTTTCTCTCTTTCACCCCTGCTGAAAAACTGTGCAAGCAAACTGAGCCTTTCCTCAAAGGGAAGATTCATGTCCTTAAGGACTGCTCTAAGATATGTGCATCTGATGTGTTCTTGTTTTTGAAGTGAGAAAGCAGAGAAAGAGATATTTGTTTATCTTTCCCTTGAAAATAGTAGAATAATTTTAATTCAAGACTATGCTTAATTACAAAAATAAGTATACACCCATAAATTTCTGCAATACATACGTTAATATTGGCTGGGGGAGTAGAGACACATTTGGGAGGTATCTCACCCACTGTTGGAGACAACCCCATTGTTTCTTCACTGCAAGATGGTGAAGAAGCTACACAAAGCAAGAGGATTTACATTGTAAGTCTCCTCCTACAGTCAGACACTGTGACTAAAGGTCTTATAAGCCACAGGAGCTCCAGTTAGTGGTATCTCAGCCAAGGCCACTTCTGCCACAAGTGCATGATTTGCCTCCGTCATGATTTAACAAATCCGAGATGCCTATCTAGACAAATTTAGCAAAGAAAAGGCACAAGTACTTTGAGTTAACAGTGCCAAGTCAATCTAGAATAACTTACTGCTATTATTTTCTTATTCATGTTTCCATCTATCCCATAATCCAAATAGCAACAACTGGACCCCTGCACATAAAAAGTTGCAGCACCACGCAACCACACAACTGAAAAAAAAATCAAATACTGGAATATTCATACCAGTTTCCACTCCAACTTTAGCTAAGCTATATTTTACATATTGACCCATATTTTACTAAATTCAGTCTCTGTTTTTGAACAAGCAGCTTTTTGACGCAGAAAATGCTGTCACTGGGATGCCAGAGTAACAGTCTGCAGGCACAATGCAGTACATGTATTTGCAGTTTAACAAGCATGGTGTGTTCCAATAATCACCAACAGAAAAAGTTTTAGTACGCAAGATCAGCCTGAAACTCTGGCACATTACATGTTGTAGGTTTTGTTGATATTTTCATAGCTAAATGCAAATTTGAATTTGCAAGGAATACCATTGAGTGCCATTTCCTATTCTACAAATTCCTATCATATCAAATGCCAGTCTTAACAATGGGAGTTTCCTGATTTTCTAATGTCTTAATTATCAACATTAATTATTTTTATACCAATATAGGTGAAAGTTAAATTATAGTGGCTGCAAAAATCACGTCTCTCTTCATTTTTTCTCCCTAGTCAGTGCTGAATCTTGCAGTCAGCCTGAAGTGTCCTGACCAGAAAGCCCTGTACTGGCACACAGGCATTGCTATCTAGTCCTCCTCACTTATCAACTGGCTTTGGGCAGTTTAGCTGCTGATGCCAATCTCTGAGTGAGAGAGGTTTTATAGTGACATCTGCCAGTCAGAGTCTGACTGTGTCTGTCTTCCAGAGCAATTTTTCTTCTCCTTAAATGTCAGTTTGTTTAACCATATTCCAGTCACAGCTGCCAACTATGTGCCATGGTAGCATTTCCAGTAGAAAACAAGAAAAGAGAAAATCTATTAAACACTAAAGCATTTAATTCCAGCTTAGCCTCAGGCTGCACCATCCTCAGGGACTGACCCAAGCTCATTGCTGATATCAACAAATTCTTTTTATTACCTTGTTGCTCTTTTGCTTTAATTGATTTTGCTGTTAATATCACACCGACTGTAATTGGTGAATGACCCACAGCCAGCAAGGGTGGGCTAGAGAGCCCGCTATATCAGTTATGGTGCAGCTCCCTCCCCCTCCTCATAACAGATTCCTGTCCAGATGACATTCACTAGCCCACTTCAAAAACAAGGTCTCGATTCCATTTCATGGAAGTTACCCAGCTCTCTTTCTAGGTAGACAAAAAGCCTATTTTATTGGCTTTATTTCCTACCACTGGTGAAGTGCTTAAAAGTTTGACCATCTGAACAGCACTGCTGACTTTGTTATTACCTGAACACTACTTTAAAATTATATTCATGTTTACACTTAGTTTGCTGATTTCTTACCTTTGGTATTTGTGGAATGGCTGAAATGTTAGCTCCCAAAAGGTATTATGTAGTAGCAGAATTATTGGGGATAAAAGGCAGGAAAAGGAAGTGCAGATTTGAAAGAGGCCAGTACCTTACAGACTGCGTTGAGGGCCTCCAGAATGAAAAACACAACCATCAGAAGACATGCGAACACCCAAGGGATGTGCCCTCTATGTGTCTCCCATGTGGCCCCTTCCCAGTGCGTCAGCAGTCAGTCCTGCCATGGAGAACAGGGTGGCCACCCAGCCATCAGCACTCTGGGGAGATGTCCACTGCCACTGTTAGTGACAACATTGTACGTTGTGGTAGGGAACAAAAGTCACTTACACGCACTGTTACGTTCATGTCTCTCATACAGGTGACAGAGTGATCACATGTGGCTACAGCTTTCACTCAGAAGCTGAACAACATGATGAAGCTACAGATATTCAGCTGAGTTTTTCAATAAGTACAAATGCAAGTTTGTACATTTAGCTTCAGCCCTACATTCATTTTAAGATATTTTTCATAGCTATTTTTGAAAATAGATTTATTAACAAGATCAGTCACCAAAACTCAGTAAGGAACTACAATATTTTAAAATAATAATTTAAAAAAAAACCCACCATATTTACAAGCTATTGGTAACCAAAATTTACTATTTGGAGAAAAAGCCTACCCAGTCAGAACAGAATTAATTGAAAATACCGAATGTTCACAGTGATTCTCACATAGTAAAAGCAGGAAAAACAGTTAAATTGCAGAGACAATAGGAAAAACCTTGCTCATGTATATCAAGTCCAAATATCACCACTTCCCCTCCGCCACTGTAGGACACATGAGACATACCAACATTCATGACAGACATTAGAGGCAGTTGGCTTAAAAGAAACTGAAATTCAGATCAGGTTCCAATGTCCAGATATCAGGTCCATCAACACTATCATCTTACTCCTTTATCTTTACCACAGCCTTTGAAGAGAATGAAGCCAGCAGCCTGGATATGAAATGCTACCTCCACACAGCCACCCAGATTTGTGTTTCAGAGTCATTTTCTCATCTTTCTTTTCTGTTTGCATCTCTCTTATTTTTAATTTCCTCCTTTGTAAAAACCTACACTTTATCTCAAGCTTCTAGCCAGCCACTTGATTTTTCTATCTTTCTGTGTATTTAGCACTGGACTGAAATGGAAATTAATAATCCATTATAAAAATTTGCATGTACCCGTATGTACTACTGAGGACAGGAGATCCTATTGAGAGAGAGGTCTATTAGTGTTATGTAATTATATAACTATTCCCCTCATGTAGCATGTAGCACCAGTGGATTTTAGCCCAATTCTTTAGAAGACCCACACTGCTCAAGCCACAATCCAGAACTACTACCAAGGGCAAAACAAGAAGCAATACCCTAGAGCGAGTGCTGACTGCCAACATACCTGCGTCTTTACCTTCCCTCTCATTAATCCACCCTCTCTTCTTTCATTTCACTATTTTTGTCACTTCCCAGATTCACTTCACTTTTTTTCCTTCTGGAGCTTGGCTAAGTCTTCCTTCCCCTGTGCTGCTTTTTTTTTTTTTTTTAATATTCTCTCTCTTATTCCAACAAATGCTCCATAGCAGACAGATTCATTCATCTCTAGCACCTTATCTGGTGGAGCATATGCTTCTTTTCTTTGAGGTCAGATTAACTATTCCTTATAAATGGTACAAAGAAGAAATATATGTGTTGGCAGCAAGTTCTGCTAGTCTTAGCCACCACTTCTGCCCACTGCATTAAGCCAATTTAACATGCTTAAATGTGCCTTTTGTCAACAGCAACAAAAGCAAAAAGCAGCTGAACTGTAGTTAATAAATCATTTTCTGAAGGTAGAAACTGCCTGAGAAATATGATGCCAAGCAGTTACTGCATGTTATTCTTACAGAGAGGAAAAACGAGAAGAAAAAGTTTAACTAGGTTTCTGCGATTATAAAAGGTGCTTTCTATACCTTTGTCTGTGTATATACTTATTGAAATAGATTAACAAAAAAAAGAGAGACATCACACTGAAGTCCAGTATGTCCCTTTAGACATGGATTCACCCACCCCCAGTTAGTCTTATTTCCTAATTAGACAATCAATTCCCTGGTATTTAAATTTGTAATGTAAGTCTCTATCCCATTAGGCCGACTCCTGTAACTTTTATGTATATATACATGTATATGTGTGCATACGGTAAAATAATATATATGCAAAACAATATGGAATATAAAACCCTGGAATCACAGGACAGGGAACTACAGTGTTTTCCACTAGCTCATAGCTTTTCCTGTCCACAGGAAAGATCCAACAGCCATATAAACCAAGCAGCAGTTAAAAATAAGTCAAGATGGTTTAGAAGTTACTATCTTAATACTATACAAATCATTATTTTAATGGCTGGGATGCACCAAATTTCAGTGAAAACCAAAAAAGCTGATTAAGAACCATATTATGATCTGTCATTAATCAACACTGATTATCTAAAAAGATCAGGAAGAACAGACAATACAGATGAAAGGAAGAATGCGTCTGTCTGCGTCTTTTCTAGCTACCCTATCCTTGTTTCAGATGGCCAGCGTAAGCAACAATATACAAAACGTAGATTTCATAACAGGACTACAGTGTTACACCGTGGGCAGGCAAATACTGTAACAATATATTAGCACCTATGCAAGAGTGGCCAGACAGGCATTATAAGCTCCTGTAAGCTAGGACCCGTAGAAGGGCCCTTAAACATAGTAAGGAAATGGATTTTTAATAAACTTACTTCTGTATCTACCTCCTGCCAAAAATACTGCCCAGCCAGCCTGCCTTCAGAGATGGGTCCTACCTTTCTCCCCATCCTCAGAATGCATCTCACCCACTGAGGAAAAGCAAACTGGCTGTTTCTGAACATATCAGTCTCTGGCCTGTTCCTCAAAACCAGCAACACATGCCCTTGTTAAAGAGAAAGAAATGATTCTTGCAAACGTGTTCTTGTGTGGCATACATGGCACTGAGCAACAGATACAAGGAAATTAGCCTAGATACAACTGGACTTTATAAGCTGTGCGTTTGCAAGCGGGGTTGCATTCAAGAAACCATTGTACGTCTGGGGAGACCCATGGCACTTGTTTCAAGCCTGATCCCTGCACATGCTGTCAGCAGGAGGGAAGCAGGAGGGGAAGAGTAGGGAACCCTCCCTCCATGCTGTCCCCCTTCCAGAGAGCATGGGCAAATGTTGAAGAAAGAAGGATTGCTTTCCCCCTGAGCCACAGTCAAGCGATCAATGCGAGTATATCACCATCATGTCACAATCCCTGTGATTCAGGGACTCTTAACAGAGCTGTGAGAGGCATTCACAGAAAACTTATGTTTCCTCTAAGATTGATAGACTGCAATGGAGTTGCTGGTCTCTTCTGCTTAGGCAGATCTTGGCTTTTCACAGAGCACACCTGAGAAGCGCATCACTGACCCACAAGCAGAAGCACAGGAAAAGCTAACATCCAGATACCTCAGAGTGGGGGTTTGCAGTATTATTTCCCCAAACACTTTTAGTGTTTGCATATGGCAGAAAATTTCTACAGGAAAGACATGAATTTTTCAGCTTATGTCATTCTGTAAACATTCTTACCAATCACAAATGAAAGAGGCAGTGGGCATTTTCACCCCTCTTGTGCACTTTCTACGGAATAATTCTTTGTTAAGTTTAATCTCCCTTTCAAAGCAGAGCATGCTGTCCCTCATCCTATTCACGTAACGTACACACATTTGTAGAGAGTGCCAAGTTCCTTTGATAGTGCAGATAAGGGAATAGTTCGATATTTTTAAATAATAAGCCCTTATCATAAAAATAATGATGTTAAACATAATCATACTGTACTTTTCACTCAAACCAGATTTTTAAAAAAAAAAATCTTGGAATCATCACTAAGAGATTCAGCTAATTTTGATTTGATCCATATCTGGCAGAGACACATGTGACCACACAATTTATTCCAGGAAAAGGAAAGAAAAAAGACTCTTTCGAAGATTAATGATTTCCTTTGGATCTATCTAGCAATCTTATTTGAAAACCTCAAAGGAAATTCCAAATTCAGAACAACTAAAGAATATTGGACAGTGGGATGTGGAAGAAACAAATCCATCTCAGTTTTCTACATCAAGCCAAATAAGCTTTCCTTATTCCGTGTATCTCCATAGAATAGCTAGCATACAATATGACCATGTAGAAAACCTCATAACCATTGCAACATACTGTTAACTTCCAGTGTTATATGTTTGATATTAAAACAGATTATGTTAATAACTATTTATAGTTTCACAGACCTTCTTAGTCAATCATTTTCAAGTTCAATTAGAAATTATATATAGTGCAATTTTTATTTTATTTTTTTTAAATACAACAGTATGAAATAATCTTACTCCCCTGGTATAAATCATCATCAACATGGTGCATCTTCCTAGGAGGCCACCCTTGTCTGAGCGTTAATCAGCAAATGTACCAAACATTTAAACATAATTTTTAATCATTTTCATTCACAAAAATAAAGTACATTCATAGTCATATAAATGCCAAATAGTTCATTTTTACAAAGAAATTGGTCAAATATGCAATTACTCTGTCTGAATTCTCAAAATATAGCTAAAGAAATAAGGCACATCTTGCTACAATTTTTTTTCAAATTTTTTTTGCTACAGAGTATTATTTTCCTTGACATGTGTACTGCTGGGCCGCTGCTGGATGTTGTACAATACAAACCAGTGCACAACCTTCCACACCAGGTTTACCACACTGTTTAAAAAGATGAAATGCAGTGCGAGACCCAAAACCAGTGTTCAAAACACACACTTACTCCCCTCCCCCCATCCCCCCTCCTCCCCATTTTGAATGCAGCTATTAACAGGACTCTCAAAAGGAGATGAGAGTAAGCCTTCAAGCACCAGGATGTGTGATTAGATTGATTGTAAGAGTAGCCTGTTTATCTCACATCACAATTTTTTCCTCTTTTTACAACAGCTCCAACATCATTTCCAATACCAGATTTGAAATGCTGTGCTTACCAATCACACCAATGTGTCTCTAAATTCAATCCCACTTTCTGCACCGGTGTAAAAACAGATGGTCACACCTCATTTAATTTAGCACGTCTTGCTTTTTTTTCTTTCCTTCCGATGACCCTCTGTGAATCATATCAGTTAAGCTAAATCACAGTATTTAAACAGCTTTGGAGCCATAAACAATACTCCCTTGGGTTTTTTGTCGTTCTGACCTTTACCAGATATCATAATTTTAATTTATATACCTGACCACAAACTCTCATCTCATCCCCATGAAACCTAATTGGTAAAGCATTACTGTCTCTGGACAGGGTCTGGACTACCAGCAAATCACAACAGATGCTGTGCAGCCAGCATGCTTTCAAAATGATGGTCCATCAGATTTCTAGTCTCTGCTGCTCACTGTTACCATTATGGAAACATCCAGCAGCTATAAAATAGAAATACAAAGAATTCCATTTAATTCAAAGTGTAAAATTTAGCAGGAGGAAAAAAAACCCCACCAAACCAAAGCATTCAGGTTCTTGATTGGGAGAGAGTAGTTAGATGCTGAACACACCTTTGAAGTAACAGGCACTCAAATTCCTACAATGAAATTCCACAGAAATTTTCCATAGTGATCTGGAGAAAGAAGACTTGATCTGTAGTTGAGACTGCAAAATCTTTCTGCCTCAGAAGGAAGTGCTACCAGCTCCCTTAAAATGACCAGAGAAATCACTCCACTCCTAAATGCTAATGCAGCATATAGAATTGAAAGACATGACCACAGCAGTTTTGGTATGAACCATCAAACCAATCCAGAGATAGAGGAATGTAAACAACAGAACATTTCTTTTGACTAAAAAAATCTTTATCATGTTTTCATTTCAGCTTTTTTCCCTAATAAGGATCTTTTAAAACATCACGTTGATTTCGTCATGATTCTGTCACATTTTGTAAAATTGAAGCTCTGTCACTGCAAGGCAAGCGTCAGAAAAAAAAGAGGTATATCAATATGAATCAAAACAATAAATCTCTTGATTGGCCAGTTAATCAGAGGGGAAAAAAGTAGAACTCCCAAGAGTTTCAGCAAGGTCCCATAGCTGTTGCTTGACTTCAAAAGGCCAATAATTTTTTTTAGCAATAAAGAAAAATATCCCAAAAGTCAGTTAGAAATAAGACTGCTACCCCAGATTGGACCAAGTCTTCCATAGTTTTTCGTGCAAGTAAAGCATTCCACCCAAAATCATTAATGTAGAGTTCTGTAGCGCATTTGATCAAGTGCAAGCATCAGATGCGTATAGCCAGGGATAAAAAGAGGCAGAATATAAAATCTTTGTGTGAGATGTATTTTTGAATCAATACGTAAACGGTTGTTTAAAATACTTTTACATACGATAAGACCTTTGCAGATCAATACAGACAGTTCCTACATAAAAAAATAGTTATTGTAGACTTAATGATAATATATTTGCAGTGAAAGCATGTACAGTATTTCAAAGCCTACAACAAATAAGTTCCCTCTTGAGCATTCAACTGTCTCTAAAATACTAGCAGGGGAAAAGTGAATAAGACAAATAGAGGTGTTATTTAAAAAAGAAAAAAAAAGGCTTTCATAAACATGGGAAAAATAACTTAAATTTTTTTTTACTCCCTCATGTTAGGAACCTGCATGTAAGACACAGCTCAGATTTATTTAAAATCCTTCGCTTTACCAGTGTAACATATATGAGACATTTTAAGTAGATTCAGAAGACTTGTGTCAGAGATTAATTTGGCACTCAGTTTTTGAAATTCAGTTTGCTTAGTAGCAGCATTCACTTTGTGATACCTGTGGCTGTAACAGAGTTTTCATTTAGATTTTTACTGCATTTTGTTGCAATTCAATTTGCACTCTAGGAAGGATCTTCCATGTGGAGAAAAATCCAGAACCGACTCAGAAGAGAGCATACAAATTTAAATGGCACAAATGTTATTTTTTCTGCCCATGTCCTTTATTGTCAAACAAACAGGCTCATGTATAACACACTCCTTCACATGGAGCATTGGTAAATACGCTTCTCAAATAAAAAAATAGTTCGGTGCATGCCAGACATGCTCCAAAGGTATTGTATGTGTATAATGGAGACACCTGTCTCCATGAAACCTGTGCTAGTCTCAACAAGGTCCCAGCAAACTCTGCTAGGGTCTCTAAAACTAGTCAGTATACAGAGGGACAATAGTTGTGATACTTGAGCACTGAATATTCTCCTGCTTCCTGGGGATCACACCTACCCAATGGCATCACTAATCCCCTACAGCACTTCTTTGATAAAATGCAGTAGTGTCACAGAAGATCCAAAAGATCATTCTCAGAGAGGAATTATTAGTTTACATCTGCTACACTCAGTGGTTATTTCTCCTCACACAGGAATTTTTCCATATGAGGAGGAGAGTTTTTTCTGAAATAGAAGGAAGTAAGAATTAAGGTGGGAAATGAGGGTCTACACGTAAATAGCATTTAGCTCTGAAGGGAAACCATGCAATGCGCCTGTTCAGGGGTCTCAGCTAATCTAAATTATCATACTGACAAAAATTCAGAGCATACACTCGTACACATACATACAGAGGTATGTATACATGTACAAACCAAACAGAGTTGCCAAAATCTCTAGCCAAACGTATTTCTGGATCTAGTTACTTACTCCTGGTAAACTGGCATATTTCAGGACACAAAAGACTGAACACATAGGTTCAGAAATCCAGAAGCTCCTACTTATACAGGTGAAAAATCATGGGATAATTTTCCCAGTTGTGGCAACAAAGTTAGATGGATTAGCCACGGACATATTGAAAAGTCAATTTTAAGACAAACAACTGAATAAGCATCCTTTAAAATTACACTATTTTAGCATTTGTGATGGGTTTGGGCTCTATAAGTCCTGTTTCTCTTGTCAGTGATGCAACTTTGTAATCTTGTTGAAATAAATGTGATCACACGCATTTTATGTGCCTAAATGCCTGAACAACAGCAGAATTTCATAGCCAGAAGCACACTGCTAGCACTGACACTCTCAAAAAATCATGGCTATGTTCATTGAAAATTTGTACCATTTACAGCTACATGTGTTGTAAACGAAGTTCACCCAATTATCCAGAAACATAAGCCATTACAGAAAGAGAGTGTTTTATGAGGTAATACCACTCAGAGGAATTCCAGTCTGAAAGGACAAGCAAGAGCACAACACATGCTTACCTTCCTTGAAAATCCTACATAAATTTGAAACATTACCAGAGAAATCTCTCTAGCTACAGGATTCATTGCACAACACTTGCAGCCTCCTCAGAGGGTGTGCAATACACACATACGATCCTGCATTACATACCCTAGCCAAGCAAGGTACTCACCAAGCCAGCCACTTCAGGTGTGAAGTCCTGCCTTATGGGATACTCCACTCAGATGGCCTCAATTCCTTCATCTTCCAATGTGTCCTTAGGAAAATACCTGCCCAGGTGATGCAGATCACCACCCCTCCAATTAAGTTTAGAAATACTGCTTGCCATCACAGGCTTGTTTCTACAGCTCCAAGTTTCTAAGTTTTGATTTGTAAACTTAGGTATCCATTTAAGATTACAGAATTTCAGCTGCTCCTGATTCAAACCAACAAGCCAAAGGTGCTCGCTCTTATACAGTTCTCCTGAGCCATTCACCCTCTGTGATTTTGCAAACTCATCCTTAGGATGACATAAATAATTTTTCCTGAAACTTGATGTTCCCAAAAGGCTTATAATACTAATGAGAAGCTGTTAATGTTTAATTTTGCTTGTAAAGCACAGGTGAGCAGGTGTACTTTAAAGCATAAAATGAAATATTAGAGGCAAAGTATTTGTTATTTATTATCAGAAGGTTTACCAGACCTAAGAGATTTAAAAGATTGCAGCTCCACATTAGTGTGTATCTTTGTCACTCTCCCTAAAGAGCCGGTAACATTTAGCCAGGCTGTAGGAGTAACCTTTAAGATACTGTTTACAAAGGCGCCACGAGGGATACTTCAATATACACAGGCTGCAAACTTTTCCTTGCTGACAGGGAGAGAAGGAAGGAGAATAGAGCATGCAAAAAGTACTGTTCTTCATTTGTAGCGTATTAGATGCAAAAGGCTAGTTAATCTTAACCAAGAGATACTGTAGTTAAACAACTTAATTATGTCTCTTAGGTATGTCTCTCCAGGCTCTTAGATCACAATATTAAAACAAAGCAAAAAGCACCACCTTTAGAAACAGGAACAATCATTAACTGAAGTTAGACAGATAAGATAAAGATTTTTCTCAAAGAATTTTCAGCCTAGCAAGAAACATGGGAGGTTATAGAGAAAAAACATCTGTATCTGCAAATCACATGTAGAGAGGGAGGAAAGATCCATCAAACAACTTTTATACAGGGTGTAAGTCTATTTGTTGCTGCATTTTAGTGGTTGAACAACTACTAGATATTCCAGCCATTTTACCAAACTTGACATGAAAAAATCTGCCCCTACAAATATAGTTTTAAAGGTTAAATTTCACCTACAAAGTGTATGCCTTCCCACATGAAAAACTTTGTTTGGTGATGAGGAGCTATGTATTATAAATAAAAGCTATTAACTTACCCCTCAGGGCTGGTGATGGGTGTGACACTATGTCACAGTTTACGTGGTCGGCATGCTTTACTTCTGACTAGGCTACTTTAAAGGGAATATACAACCATACAGCAAGCCTCTGAATAGCATGATCACAAGGACAATATGAATCATGAGTTACAACTGATAGGCCAAATTCAGTCACAGGTCAAAACTTTTTTAACAGCCTACCTTAGGATGTCTAGACTTGGATTGATACGCTGCCTCTAACACGTCAAAACAAAATCTGGCTAAATTTGGATAAGATAATTCACTTGTTATCTTTGCTGCCAATGCCTGCAGATTCTTCATACAGGTAAATTTGTCCTGTAAAAGTCCATAAGTGTTCTAATGACACTGAAAACTGTAGAAAGAGCACTCAAATATTCAAACCATCCCACAAGTTCCAAAATCACAGATGCTTTTCGTACTTCAAGACTGCACTAGGGTTCAGATGTCTGGGTGCAAGGCAGAAAACTGATCAATAAGTTGGATACTCTGGGAACAAGGCAGATACAGCACAGTGATCAGTAGCAGAACTCCTACAGGGACGTGAGTTGCTCTCTGCTGCTTTGGTGGTGTTTATGAAACCTCCCAAACCCACCATTTTTATTTGATAGTTAGGGGTAAAGAGTCACAAAGGATCTGAGAAATCACCATGTCTTGGACACAAGCATCCATCGTAGTTAACATAAATTCAGTGACAGGATTCCCTGGACATTTCTGAAAATCTCAATCTGTCTTTCCATGAACAAGGAAACTAATGAGGTATCCACTTCAGAACAACCCACTGTCTTCCCTCAGCCCCAATGCCTTCCACTGAAGAAGAGCACAGCTCTTCTGTGCTCAGTGACACCTGCTTCAGACTGCAAGACAAATGACATGATCATCACTCTGCACAGGACATCAATTACCTTTTCATTGGCTCCCAGAAGAAGAGCATAGCAGATTTGAGTTACAGGAAGTATTTTCTAAACGATCTTTATGAATAGATTTAGATTAGATCAAACATGTAATGGGAAGGACTTATACTATACATTGGTCCCTAGACATACATTTTTTCATATGCCAGTGTCGTCAAACATCATCTGATCTTACTACAGTATTTCAAGTACACATGAGTTTTTGTCATAATCACTGTCTGTGAACATTTTGTGATACTGATGTTTCACATATTTTTCCTGAACAGAGTAATCCGTGCCATATATAAAGTCCTCAGATGTTTGCTATTCAGCAAAATGTTAAGGTCTCCAGCATTGTTCTTTCTAAGCCACAGCCAGGTCTTACAAAAGTGGTGCTGCTGGAAGATATTCATCAAGCAGGCACTCAAGAAAAAAAAGAAAAAGTGCAGTGATGTGTAACTGGTGCAAGTGTTAGCTCCTGGTTGGAGCTACAGAAGTCATTTTACACATACCACTTTCCTTGGCGCTTAATAACAAGGCAGGTCAGTCTGAGCATTCCTACTTGGTATCAATTGGCAGCAATTGTCCAAAAGGGCAGACTAACAAGCAACAAGGAGCACACAATTATAACTACAGACACATGGGAAGCAGAATCTGGTCATGAGCTATGGCTGCAGTCCTGCACAGATCAGGCATTGTTCAATGTCACAATATTTTTTCAAGGCAAAGACTAAGGAAACATCCCAGATAATCTGAGTACACAGAACAGAGCAGAATATGAAGAAGGTGACTATATATTATTCATGAAGAGACCAAACTTTTGAAAACAAATAGGGACAATGTCTACATCCTTTCATTGTACCGGTATCTAAAAATCCCACTGTCATCCAGATTACTTCATTAAATCAGTTTGAAACACCCGAGCTGTTTGTGTGCAGCTTTCTAGTGTTGCTCCTTTTATAAAACATGCTTACATGCTGATTTGACTTGTATGACCTAGAGCGATTGGCTTGCACACACTAGCTACTGCTGTAGCCAGAATGGGAAGAGAGCTGCCACACACAGTGCCTGTTTTCACTGCTGAGAAGGTCAGTTTGTCTCTTATCCCCTGGTGATCTAGGCAAGACATATAGCATATATGCCTTCTGGCAGCAAGACTTTGGCATGTTCCTCCTCTACACAGAGACAGCCTTTGTACATTGTGTAAATCCAAACCCACTCCCTGGTGTGGGGGATTTTTCTTATACCAAGGTCAATCATGCCTGTTTTTCTCCGTAAAGTATAATTTGTTAGACTGCTTTCTTATGAAGGATATTATCTTAATCCCCAGTCCTTTTCCTTAAAATACCAAGTTATTCCTAGTCCTTCCTGGTTAGGACGCTGACAGCTTGAGTCTCTGAATCCCTCCATTACCTGTGGCCTGTTTGCTGGATGATGTCTCAATAGCTATTTTAAAATTCACAGTCCAAATACCATAGGTTGCCTTGACTTACATCAGCCACTGCAGTACCAAGACACAGCAAAGGACAAGTCAGTGACATGGGAAGCAGCAGTTTTGGAAGGCTAGCCCCAGAGCTGCAAGCAAAGGATGACTGTGCTCTATTGCCAGCTCCAACACCATTTCTCTCTCCATGATCAACACACTATTTCATCTAGATCAGGTTCACTAAGAAAGCCAACACAGACCTCAGCACCACATCCCAGCAACAGAAATGCTACCCTAAAACAGATTAGGACATGCAAGTTGGCTGAAGATCCTGACGAAAGTCTGGGAGGTATTCAGTTTCCTACTGTGGCCCTTGTGAAGTGTCCCTGAGCAGTGGCAATCATTTTGTGTAGCCCTTGCACAGGGATCTGTCACGGCTTTACCTTATACTCATGCAAGGATTGCTCTTCAATAATATCTAATCATTCTGCAAGTCATATTAAAGGGGGGGGGGGGGGGGGGGGGGAAATCAGGGCAGTCCCATACTTGCAGCCTCCCACAGGGATTAGGAATTGTCTGAGTGCAGAAAAGAAAGCTGACAACACCATTTAAGAAATTAAGAGTTCTGAATATGTTTCTCAAACTGCTTTTAAGCATCTTCAATGTCCAAGAAAGTCAATATAGGCTAGCCAGACAGAAAACAAACAAACAAAAAAAAGAAACCAAGCAAAACCCTGGAGAATATAATAGAAAAGAAGTGGTCAAAAAACAGCAGGAAAGAAAACAAAAGATGTTTTCATCAAGGAACACTTCCCACTGAGGGGAACAAGAAGGCAGAAGCCAGGGACAGCATACTGCGACAGGACACAGAACAGGGTAAGAGAAGGAGCGAAGCACATTTATGTGGAAAGCTTTATGAAAAGAGAAGTTGCCATGACTGGGGAACCGATCGAAAGACTGCATGTCAATACAACAAAGCTTAAACATTCTTGCTCTGAACAGTTCCTGGCACACCAAATATAATGTACTAGATGTAAATCAGCCCGGGGAAGGGAACAGTGAAATGGGTCTTATTCTGAACTAAGAAGAGCCACTGTATCAAAGATGTGCTCCAAACAGGAACAAAAGACTAATAATAACTAGGCATACTATGATAAGAAACATGTGATGCATTTCAGCTATCTTGCAGCAATGCAGAACCACACACCCTTTTTTCTTTAAGGTAGGCAACCAGCAATTCCTGGTTCATTCTGCAAGTTATCGCACACCATCAGCATGAAATTTAGTATACAAGGCAGCACTACAGAAGGCAGTGAAAACAAAACATACCAAGTCCTATGTCCCAGTCTACTTGATCTAATGCACTAAAGAAGGCATTCCTATTACCCCCCATTTAATGCTTTATAAAATGAGATATCACAATACAGGTGAATACTTTTGGTTAGACCCTCAGCTGCCATAAATATCTGCAGCCTCACTGAAACCTGCATTTTTTAAATAGTATTTCCTCCCCCACCCTTGGAAGCAGGCAGCTAAATTATAGTTTGCATGTTTGGCACCCCTTCCTAAACTTCCTGGTCAACCTGACCTAGAGATAAGCTTTCTTTTTCTCTTAGCATGCTAAGTATCCTGCCTTACAGATAATTCACTTCACCTGCAGCTGACTCTGAACCTGGTCAGCCTTCTATATTAAAAATTGTTCTTCTAACTCTACACATACACTATATAATGACTGAATGTTATAAAACAGTGGCTGCTTTGAAAATAACAAAACAAACAGAACTGACTCATCCATCCACTTATTTTCCTATTCAATATGGTTAACTGTCTGTTAACATTTTGTCATTTTTCAAAGGCTTGCAGTGACAAGGATTATCGCTACTGAGACACTCCAAAAATGATTAAGAATTTATTACTGATCCCTAAACCCAGATCAACTCTTCCACCACATCTGCATCCCACACATACATGCATGTCTGCTAATATTCTTGCTGGACTGATGCTACAGTGTTGCCTTTGCATCGTAGCAATCACATTATGACTTATAGTTATCAGAAAAGAGCGACACACAAAGGAATAATAGCTTTAAAGCATCAACAAAGTATCAGCAAAGAAAAACTCCAAAATCATTTTTCCCATAAGCAGCTGACAGTAGCTTCTGTAAAACTAATGACATCTATGTGTCTCTCCAACTAGTTAATTTTGGACAGAGTGGGATTGTCTTTCCCCCTGCCAGTGGTTCATAGCCCCAGTTAGAAACAAAAATTAGCCACAACCATGGGCTAGATTACTTTTTTTTTTCCAGAAACCTTCTAAGCTGGTTTGTATTTGCATTGCAAATACTGAGGGCTCTAAAGAAAATGAAGAGAAAAAAAATAAAGTATTTCTCCATGAACAGCAGCAATTCATTACCAAGCAATTAGCTTAGTAATAAGTTCCCATTTCTCAGTTTGGGAAATTTCCACAAATATTGGTAATATAATTGTGATAACGGTTGAAGGCATACTATACTTTTCAACTGCCTACGGTCCACAAACTATTTGTCTTCTGACAGACAGGAGAGGCTCTAATTACACCGAACATTTCAAGGAAAGATTGAATGTTTGCCAGACAACTCTCCATTGATTGCCTTTATAGCATAGTACTGGGCTGCTGAAGGGAAAATACAGATTCTTGGCTCCAGGTAATTAACTTTCGTGCTGTTCTCTTCTTAAACCCTAATGAAGCCCCCTTGAAGTCTTCATTACCAAAGGGTATTTGTTAATAAAAAAAGCAGAGAGCCAGCCAAAGGTCCTACTTCCCTCTCCTTCTCTATAAATTTCCCTCTATTATACATTTCTCAGGGCTCAGTAATGTCTTTGAAGTGAGTAATGATGGCCTGAAATGTGCAAAGGGTGAGGCATACCTAATGAGACAGGGCAAAGCAGGAATGTGGAAAAAGCTGGGACCTAAAGAGAGACTTAAGGAGAGAATGGGGGTGATTGACAGAGAAAAGACCAGGAGGAAAAGGAAGGCACAGCTGTATCAATATTTTGTGAAATGGCACTACCATGAAGTTAAACTGATAAAGGAAAAAGAGCAAATTTTTAGAAAATAACAGCAACTCAACATCTCTCATAGACTGAAAATAAACTAAGTCTAGATTTCATAAGGTAAGGAATAAGATTCCTGACTGACACTCATGGCAGAGCTTCGAGGAGGCATCTGCTCAGATAAAGTGCTTAATGTATCTGGCAAAGCTCTCCACGACAAAGATTCCAGTCCAAGGACAGCAAATCCCCTTGCTCCAGCCAGAAATAAATACTGCTGAGCCAGCTGAGGTATACTGGCTACCTAAGGGAACGTGATCCCTTCTGTTGGCGCTACTGAAGACAAAGTCTTTGGACTGCACTGGCTGGGTTGAGATATTTCCATATATCCTAGTCCATTCTAACAAAACACCAGACTGCTTTAATATGAGGTTCCTGTGAAGTCACCTAAAAACATGTTTTGGATGACTCCTAATTCCCAAGACAAACATTCAAGTATTTGCATAAAAATGTCCACAGTATTACAGTTGGAGACTGTTGACCAGTACCTGAGTGCTGGAGGGAAGTCAAGATGTGTGGTCTGCTTCCTCTTTCATTGTCCAGTTGCCTGAATCCAAGCCAGGAGCCACTAGCAAAAAGGAACAAACATTTTTGTGATTCTATTTTCATCTATTTTGCATGTTAATATGTCTTTTCAAGATACTAATTCACATCCTTCCCTGTGTCTAAAACCTACATCAGAAACAGGAGCTAATCTCTATCCCTTCTTTATGCATTGGCAAGAGAGTTTGTCATATGAAGAGCCTCACCACCGTTTGTTAGATGGTCTGTGCCTACATAGGAGATTTTCCTGGAGATTCCGAGGTGCACAGTACATTTCTGCTGGCTTCACACAGAAGCCATGCCCCCATTACAGTTGCCCCTATCACAGTTTTGGAGGGGCAGATTTCTCATTATAATCAGGTCAGACAAATCTTAAAGAGCACATACAAAAGCACACCCTGGAGGTTTATAAATGGATTCAGGCAGAATACCCTCCCTAATCCTCACTAGTCACTACTTGCAATTGCTGAAATGACCTTTTTGGGACATTAAGCATCTGAAAAGATCATAATTGTTCCAAGCCCATGAGTAATTTCCATTTCCCAGACCAGGAAGTGTGCTGCCAAAAGTATTTGGGGTTTGGTTTTGGGTTGTTTTTTTTTTTTTTGAGAAAACAAAACAAAACAAACAAAAAAAAAAGAAAAAAAAAAAACACAAAAAATCCAACCCAAAACCAACCAAACCCAACCACAAAAGAAAAAACCAAAACCAAACTCTACTTTTGATGATCTAAAAATCTAAAATGGTTCCTACTCAAGTGATTTGTTCAGCTTTTGGGAGAGCATAAGAACATATGAATTCTACATAGCTGTGTGTCTTGTATATCCTGAAGTTTCATGTCCTATTAAGATACAGCAAAGAAAGCTTTCAGTGATTTCCTTTGTTAAGCTTATGCCTATGGTTTCTATAGCTTGCTATACTAGCTAAGTCTCTCTAAAGCTGGGATTTTTTCTTTCTAATTTCAGGATATTTTTTTTTTCCAGCTAAGGCTGTAGCTGTCTTTAATCAGTAGCTGCAAGAGATGTTCATTTACAAGAAAGGGGTTTTTGGTGCAGGGTGGAGACTAGTATAATATCTTGCTTTTTAAAATATCTGTTAAAAATACAGGCTGAATGTCACATTAAACAGCGTAGAAGCTAAAGCTGCATGAGACACAAGTTAGCTGAAATGTGATAACAGTAGCATAAGTAAATCCAAACAATTAAAGGTGGCATACATACCCAAAACATTTCCGCAAGAGTATCAAACTTGAGCAAATACCGTACCAAAACAGGCAAGGAGCTTGCACTTAGATTTTTTCAGTTTAGGAGTATTTGTAACAGCTCATATAAACTATGAGTTATCACAGAACTAGCCCTTGCATCCAAAGCCCATTATTACTTTGCACTTCATTTGACAGAAGAAATTGAGTTCTGTTCAGAACTGCCTAACCACCAGCAATAAGCCAAAGCAGCCATTCCAGATCTTTGATGTTACAGATACTGGAGAAGCAACTGATCTTCTGATTGTAGAGGAAGAAATATTCACCTACAGAGCAAAATGTTCTGTAGTTCCCTGTTAAGCTGAACAGGAACCAGCCACTGATTCAGGAACAAACAAATCATTTCAAGTCACCCTGAAACTACATTTTTTTCAAAGTTTTCATTTTGAGAAAATATTGTAAGTTTTACTTTTTAACACTGGCTCTGCAACCAAACCAGATACAGCATTCACTTATCACTAGCTCCAAAATAACACTACAGCTTTCATAATAATGCTGATCACCTGTGCCACATGCCATCACAACCACTCACATGTGCAATTGGTCCCTTTCTCCTCAATCCTTTACAACAAAGACACAAGGCAGTGCTTCTGACAGCTAATGAAAAATCCCCTCTAGCAGCACAGGCATTTGCACTCCCATACTCAAAGTTCCAGGTCTTAGTACCCTTCTTCACATTGTGATCTAAATGCAGGCTGTGATGACCTCAGGGGATTCAGGTGTGAAAATGAACTAGCTTCACACGCACCCTGGTGGGGCACATCAGCAAGATGAGGCAAAACAATAGGAGATGCATTACCCTCATAATCACACTTCCCAGTGAATGCATCTATGCCACAACTCATTGCAGCAGGGACAGTGACAAGTAAATGTTCAGTCCTAGGAATAGAGTAGAAAAAGCTTTTGTCACGTTGTTTGTAGATGGCTTGTGCCTTTCCTCAGGAATATACTTTCATGGGCTATCTATATTTTAGGCCCAGGAAAAATGGGAATGGAAAACAGCTGCCAATTTTCTATCCTGTTCTCTTCTATTAAGGTCTTATGTCCATGCTCGTCACTGGAGCACCTGAGTGCTTTCCAGCAGTTGATGAAATGACATGACTAATATCTGTCATGTGTTCATGTCCTCATCCCCTCCCCAGGGGTAGAAATATGTGCAGTGGAGTGTTTTGTTTTGCCTTTTTTTGTTGTTGTTTGTTTGGATTTTTTTTATTACACACGTACACAGTCTGTTATATGTTATGTTAGGAAAGACAAGGTCAAACATGCACTTTTCACTTAGCACAGAAGGTGCTTTGTTTTGTATTGGCCCTAGCTCCTGTGGGAGTTCAATCCTCAGTCCTAATCGATGCTCAAGAAAGTCTTTATGTAGCTTCTTGTCTTGCTGGAATGGCTGGTCACAGTAGCCGCCTACAGGTCTATCATCGAACCCTTAATTTTCTTGTAGTAAAGGGACAAAAACAAACTGGCCATATCCTCCCTAATGGATTGGGCCACCTCAGTGGCTCCCTTGCATTCATGATCACTCCAGGTGGGACCGTGTCCCTGAATCAAATTCTACCTGGAAGCCCCTCAGAGGCAGTACTGTTCCTCCTCCAAACCAGCACAAGAAACCAACAGGCACTATCTTTTCTTTTATGTAGTCTGTAGAAAATTTCACTTCCATTTTTCCCTACAATGACAAAAAGAGAACCCAGGCTAGGCATTTCTACAGGGCTATTCTGTTCTTCCTTTTTGTCTTCTCAAACTAGAGGCCAAGGATATTAAGACCAGCATGTCTTCATGTTCTACATCTCTCTGCTTCTTCCTTCATTTGCTCATCCCTCCAGTCAGATTATGACATTTACAGGCCATTTCATTTCCTAACAGAAACACTGAGTTGTAACAGCTCCCTAAAAACAGCAGCCCATCAAACATGATCTTTTTTTCTTTCTAAGATGTTGTTGCAGGACTTGATCCTAAAACACTTCATTACAAAAAAAGGGCAAAATCCAGCCTTTTGCTAAGGGTTTATTATCAACGCAAAAAACCCAGTGAGATTTAAAAACAAAGGCAAGTGAAGCTGACCCATTTTTAGATGTTAAAATAAAGCACCAGCACCCTCTATCAGGATATTTTAAACACTGGCAACAGAACAGTGATTTATCCTGAATAGAAAATATGCCTTTAGTAGATATTTAGTATGTACTGCAATCTTCGTAAGTCTGTTTTAATTAAAAGTGCTATTTTTGTTTTAAAATTGACATGAATGACTACCATGCAGAGCTCTGCTTCACACAGATATTTTTCAGAGCTGTAGAGCAAATTGTTATGCAGTATCACTCAGATAAAGGCCTGCAATAAGAAAAGTGATAATGAAGACAGCAGCTGTTACTAAATTACAAAAACAAGACAGATTTGTTGGCAAACAGTAACAATCTGGGAAACTTTTTTGCAAGTTCAACACTTCTGCAAACAGTCCCTATTTGAGTTCCTTCAACGGAATTTGATGGGTCCAGCAAAGTTGCTTCACAGGACACTTATGGCCTTGCTAACGTAACCTGTAGCTCCTCACACTGACCCCCTTCACAGGGGAGATAATTAACATTCATCTTGACACTCCACGCAACCTTTTTTTATGGAAGGGACTACACCATAGAGAAGAGGTTCAGAAAGAAAACCTAGATGTCCAACGCCCTCCATTTCCTAAATAATAGGTGCCACACAGTCATCAGCAGAACACAATTCCTTATTGTGCCTCACCAAAATCCTCAACCACTAGAGGAACAAACCTTCAATACCAAGGGGCACAGATATTCACCAGCTCCTTGCATCTAAACCATTAAATAACAGCAGCCTCCAGTCAGTACAGAATCATGCCAGGTTTCAAGAGGCAATCTCAAGCCATTCTTCCAGCTTATGGCAACTTTAGAGCATTGACGATTTAAACAACTGGACAGATTACTGAGTTTTCAAGTCCCTTCTGGTTATGTGCATTTTATCTTTCACAATGACCTTGCATAGTCAGGGAATTTCTATATGGAAATAACCAACTCATGTTTTTCCCAATGCACTCTATGAAAGGGCATAGTGTAGCACAACTACTCATCCATGAGGATTACCAATCACTTCAGGCTTTCCATGTGTGTGCAAGTGTACAACATAGATTTTGAAAACCATTTTATTTGCTCCTTTTTTTCCCCCCAAGTGTCCCCAGTAGGTGGTCAATTACAACCTTCTGTCCTGAAAGGAGCCTCAAAAGCTGTGTATTTTTACTTTCACTGTTATCATCACTAAATTGACATTGCTCAAAACTCTGCTTGGTGTCATGCAAGTTCAAGAACCCTTGCTGAAAAAAATTGTGGTTGCATTGTCAATGAAGTACTGGGGCAAGGTTACCAGGGCTACTGAAAGGGAGAGTGCTGCAGTATGCTTTGAGGAAAGAGGCCAGGAAAAATCCACCCCAAAAAAGTTCATTACTGTTGTGTCTGGTCTCAGCTGAGACTCAGTAAAAAGCAACATAAAGGAGATAGGGAGGAATTTGTCATGTATGTTTTCAAACACTCAGACTGACACAGGACGCAAAGTCTGTGAGAGACGCACACAGCACTGAACCACACAAACTGGAATTTTGTCCCACACTTAAATATAGGTATATATCCTTGAAGCTTCTAGCCCAAAAGAGAGGGGGAAATTTGCATATATAGATAGAAGAACCAGTTTTTAATTAGGAAAAGTGGTCAATCTCTTAGTAGAAGAAATGAACAATGAATTTTGGAAGAAAATTTTTAATCTATCTACATTTCTTAAAACATTTCAGAGGGAAGACTGCTGTTACAACTGTCACTGTCATCATCACCTATGCATGTTCTTTGCCTTTTTGCAGTACTTTTTGAAGGCTTTGATATGCAAAATAGTACCACATGGAAACAAATTGCTTTGCCTCAGTGGCTTTGTGGTAATTTACAAAATGCATGCTATTGCCCCTTTGCTTCGTGTTAAAGGGAGCTTATCCCTTTCTCGTTAAGGGAACTCAAACCTTCCATGGCACATCAAACAATACGAACACTAGCACAGTTTCTGCAAAGCATGGTAACACTTTTCTCTCAAAATCTCTAGGCTCTGTGACTATTTGCCAAAGCAATTAAGGTCCTTAATACTAATGCATACACTGAACCTAAAAAGTGAAGGAAGTATATGGTGCTGTAGTAATGGCACTAGTTTCAGAGAGACAATTGCCTGTTTTGGAACAACAGGTTGGTAAGACTTACTGGCCTCTTCTGTGTAAAATCACGGCAAAAGAAAGAGAAAGAATAAACCAGCACAAGCCAAAGAATCAAATGACAGTCACATTGATGAAGAAGAGAGGCATGGTATTAGGTTTCTTCACAGAGATTACAAAGAGCAGATACTCAGAAAGAGACATTGCATGCTACGATGCATAGCATAGTTAATCTCCTCCGTCATAAACAAAAAAGGGCTGTTACTGAGGAATTTGTTTCGTTGTATGTTAGAGTTTATATCAAGTGGCACTTCTTAGACAAGAAAGTTGTTTTTCAGAAAAAAAAAACTTTAGAAAAGAATAGTTTTGTAACAAAAAAGAGAGAAGTGAGTAACAGATAAGGATAGATAATACTTTTAAACACAGCAGGTATAAAAGATGTAGAAGATAAAAAAGAAACTTCCTCAGTGATTCTCAGAGTGCTAATAGGACTGCACTGACTAGGGAGAAAAGGGTCAGTCAGCATTGACATAATGTTTCATTTTTAAAAAATATTATCTTAAATATATTTTTAAATATATATCAACTTCAAAACAATGATAATCAATATACAGATAATTATCTGGGCTCTGACAACATGAAAATGATCTCTGACTCTGCTAAAAGACTTGATATAAAACTTACACTTACTCATCTTCTTCTATGTTAACCTCATTTAGCAGTTGCTTCCTACCCAAAATGAAGTCAGACTAGTCAAAACTAGTATTGCATACACTGCAAGCTTTTGTCATCTGATGCATATTCATCATTACAGAGCCCACATTATCTAAGCAGTCTGGACCAGAACAGCTCCAATGCAAGGATTGTTTTCTGCTGGGTATATAACACAAACTTGCCCATCTATGCAACTGCCTGATAGACTCCTAATCTTTTGGGAAGGTAACATGATTACTAATAATCACAAAGGACCACTGTCTGCCTTCACTGACATTCATTCAGTCCTAACAAAGTTGAGGAGACCTGTACAGTCTCATCAGGAGAGCAGAGGAGAAGGACACTAGGAGCTGATCCTCCAAACATGGGCAAAATTCAGAGATCAGGTTAAGTAAATGTATGTTTTTCTAAATGCTAACCTAAATAAAGCACAAAGAAGATGAGCAACTGGAGCAAGTCTGAAGAGCAAAGATGAAAAATCTGGTCCCTGTTCTGCTACAGACATAGTGTAAATTGAGATTTGCTCCATGAACATGCTGCAACTCAGTTTCCCCAAAATCAACATGAAGAGTGATGAGATATTCAGTAATTGCTTCACAGAGTAGCTGTACCCACTTGGATATCAGGGTCCCCAAAACTGTAATCAGCCCTGACTCTTGTGATCTCAGTTAATTTCAGTGGAACTTTTGACGAGGATCTTCCAGCATAAATTCTATCGCTGCAATGAATAAAATCAGTGAAAGTTTGGTAAGTGCTTAGAGTTTCTGGGATGACAAGTGCTATATAAATGCAACCGATTACTGCCACAGTGTATCCATCCTGAGAGACTAGAATGACATTTCTGGAGCTATTCTGGGAGTTGAGGTGAATAATAGACATTTCATAATTTACCATAAAATACTCATTTATCTTTAAAGAAAAGCAACAAGAAAATGAAATGCTAAAAAAATAAAGTACACTGTATTATCCTATGAACTTGAGAAAACAGCTGGAAACCAGAAAAGCTGCAACCAAATCAGCCAGCAATTGTCGGTGGCAACCAAACAACAGGATTTGATAAAGTAACCAGTGCTGATAATAGGGTAGTAGGCATGACTAGCATTTAAAAAAAAAAGATAATTATATTAATATTGTCCAGGTAGGTATAGCTGCATCTGTTGCAGGAATAATTAGGTTTCACTCATTCCTTTGGGGAACCACAAGGTAGTTTGGCACTAGTGGTAACCTCAGCAAAACACCACAGGCAATCTGACTGATGGTGACTTGCCTTCAAGGAAGGCATGATCTCCTGCGTCTAAGCTTCCCCTGAGCTGGGATACCCCAGCACATACATAAGCAAGGGGTTGTTTTTTGTGAGTCTGCTGCTCCTCCCCTTCAGCTTCACGTTCTGACCCCACACAAACCTTCACCTCCCCAGGCACCGTCCCCTGGCACCATCCCCCGCGGAGGCTGGAAGCTGACTCCAGGTCAGGGCGGGCGGAGAGCCCATCTCTCAGCAGAACAAGGTGTTTGGTTTTGTGACAGGAAACTGGTCTTGTCTAGCACTGTGTAGAATGAAACTGTACAGACTCCAAGTTTGGGAGATCTCTAATGAGCTGACAATTTGTTTTCTTATTTTTGCGAGAAGTGATCTTTCCTGGCTATAGCTAAACAAAGAGCTATCTCCCAAAAAACCTTCCTCTGCACTGCAAAAACTGAAACTAGCTGTGCTAATGGCCGGTTCACCTGCTCACGGAGCAGATTTCAAAGTAATTTTATTTCTGTGGGAGCCTTTGGCAGGGGCGGGAGAGCATTTGGTTACTTCAGAGATCTCCTGAATGCCTGTTAAAACCATGGTCTGGAGGGGGCAAGTGAAAGACCCATTTCTCCTCCTCAGGCTGTCTTAATGAATAACCAGCTTCTGTGTTCAGCTGGAGAAAAGCATTATTTCTGGCATTTCTAGCAGCAGTAGAGCAATAGAGATGCAGCCAGGGGCTGAGGTAGGCAGCAGAGCCACCCCGCTACCAGCCAGGCAGGAGGAAGGCCACACTACCAGCCATGGCACCTGCAGGGGCACAGGGCAGCCCTCAACTCACCGCCTCATTTGGATGTGGGACGGGGGGGGTCATGGCTTCAGCCTGTCGAGTGCCCACCATCCCCCAAGAGGTGCTCCATCCTGTTCCACCTTCCTCCCAGACATCACAGCCCTGTTCAGGCCTGTTCAGCCCCCCGGTTCTTGACGGGACTGCTCACACCCTCCCAGCTGTCCTGCAGGGACCCCAAGCACCAAGACCCCCTGCAAATGAAGCTGTGATAGCTCTCACCAGGGTGAAAGCACTACGTGGGTCTATAGAACACCTATTTACAACCCCTCAGGGCTGCAATTGGCCCTACTGTCCAGGTGCTTCAATAAGGACTGCATCCCCCGCTGCCAGGCATGCCCCAGCCCTCCAACTTGCCTGGCTTCTGCTTGGTTCTACTGGCAGCTCAGGTCCCAGTTTCCTCTCTCAGTCCTTGCTCCAAAGGCCATTGTTGATGTGCAAAGGGTGGGGGTTATTTCTCCTAAATAAAATAAATGTGTGTCCTTATTACTCTGCCCTCACGTGTTCCCACTGAGAGCTAACTCACTAACAATTTCCATTGCCCTTGTGCAACTTCTCTGGTTTTCGATGTCTGTGAGAATGTCAAACCCTGGCTCCGACCGCCCTGAACACACACAAACATATGCAGCTCCCAACCATCAATGAATTCGGATGTAAATCTTGGTCCTAAACATCACGACAATGACCAGATCAGTCTCTCTCTGCTGCAGCCTGAATTTTGCCCCATGAGCTGCCAAGACAGCTGCCACCCTCCGGGACAAAGCAGATGACAGTGCTCTGGCAGTGGCAGAGCAGGGAACCAGGTGTTGCCAGCTGCAGGGATGCTACAGCCACAGCCCCAGAGGAGAATTGTTGCATGTTGACTCTGCCTTCAGAAAACCCTGCAAAACCTCCTTCTGTCATTACTGCCTTCCCAGGATAACAAGGATGACATTCACCTTCCGGGATCCCCCTGGTATTAACAACAGCAAAAAAAAAACACTCACTGAAGTAAATGAATGCCCAGAAAAATAAGCAGATCTCCCAAAGTACTGTACAAGAGACCCAAACACTGCTGTAGCCCAAGGCCAAGTTTTTTAACTTTCAGAAAGACCAAGGGGTTTGTCAAGTCCAGTTGGTGTTTTATGGTAGATACTGAATTCTATATAGAAGTTACTCACTTACTGCAATAACAAGTTTCACAGATGCTGAAAGGCACACAGTGCTTTAAATATTAAGGACTGAGAGAGCAGTCCCTAACTGTGCTACCAGGTAGCAGAGTTTATGCTCAGTGTATGAAAAGTGTGAATACAGCCACTCTGAAAAACAGTGGTTACTTTCCCCCACTCTAGCACCCAGCACACTGTCACTGTAAGGCTAAATCCCAAGGCTTTTCACTGAATATTTAGTAAAAGTGCCTGACAATCGTAGGTAAAAGCTGGCTGCTGTGGTTATTAACCTAATAGAGTGATGGGATTCTTGCATTAGGAAAGGGGGTGGGGGGGGGGGCGGGGGGGGGGGGGACAGAAGCTGGCATTCTTCTCCTAGCTCGTTTTAAGACACTGTTTTCCGTTTGAGATCATTTTCACCAACATGTCTTCTCCCTGCATTTTCCTGTTAAAAGGAACTGGGAATGAACAAGAAATTTCTTTAATCATCTTCTGTGAGATCAGCTGAATTCTAATGCTGTTTGATTACAGCTAGTCACAAAAATGTCAAGTGCATTTCCATTTGGAGTGCTTGCTTAAACAGCCATGCAAATGGGGACCACCCAAAAATCAGCACACATCATAAGAGATTTGAGCTTCCTTATGGTGTATACTTGTTTCAATCCACTCTCTTGCTCTTTAAAATAATGCATTTTCACAGCACATCATTTCCCTAAATGAGCATGATACATCACTGCTGCAGATTGACTCATGAGGCCCATTAATAAAGGCCAGGGTTTCTCAGCAGCTTTTCTCATTGGGAAGGTGTTACCTTACTATCTAAATTTGTAATGAATATGACGCTTTTAGCCTATGCCCACCCCACTGTTCCAGCTCCCTTTGTCAATTTGGTTGGAGGTTTTCATTGCACAGTCGGTGGCATCATGGTAGAGAATAAATAATGTATTATTCCTTTCCCTAAGTAAGTAGCTATTCATTTCAAATGCAGCAAAAATGCTTAAAGTGAAATGGTTATCCTTGTCAGATGGGATTCACCTCTTACGAAACATCTTTGCCCTGAGTTTCAAACCTGTTGTATAATTCCTGGTGTTACACTGCTGCATGATGCACTATCAGTATTAGACAAGAAATACTAATATTCAGACAGCCTCTGATTTTATGCTTGTAGTTTTCCCACATACTTTTGCTTTCCAAAAAGAGTAGGGCTGGTCAGAAAATTGGACTGGAGACTACAATAAGATATGCAAGGAAAAAAACTAAAATCTCAGTTCAGTTAAATGTTGTCTATAAAAAATGCTTTGGAGATCCATTTTTTCAGTTTTTCCAATGGAAAAAAAAAATCTGCAGTTTACAATAAAATTCTGATGAAAAGGAAAATGTTTTGTTTAAAAATCTAGGGAGTGTAGTATTTTGTACAGGAACATAGTATTTTCTGACACAGTCTGGAAGACTAATATGTTAGATCTTAATTATCTGATTGGGACTGGGGATTTCAGAGGTCCCTATAGGGACCAAAATATCATACAGACATTCACTGAGAACTGGACACCACCTGATTCCCTGATTGTTTAAATTGGATTATTAAATGTTAAGCATAGTCACTTGAATTGATCAGGTGAATGTTTTGCCTCCCACAACAAAAGATTTTGCAGAGTGGACAAAATTACTAGATTTCATTATCTCCTTTAGGTATTAGCTTCTGTGGTCTTCTTCCCTCTTTCAGTTTGGGTCTATGTATTATTGAGAATGGTATAAAAGAAATTATCCATGCTTTGGAGGCTTAGAAAAGCTTTCTACACAAAGCTTCACTAAATTTTGGGGGTGTAGAACTGCACAACAAGCTGTACTGTACTCTCAGCCAGCTGAAAACTATTGTAGGAATGGTATTTCTCATGATGGTACTTCCACTTCCTCTTCTGGTCAAAATTAGGAAGTGCACAAATATTTTCCCATGCTTTCAAGTTTAACACAGCACTTCTGAATCCTCAAAATTTTCAACAGGCTTGAGCTGTGTTCATTCACCACAGGTCCCAGCTTTTCAGGACACTCTTGCAAACTAATTGTGGTTAGTACGTGGAACATATATCAACTATTGGATCTTCACAGCATACTTTTTTCAGTACATAATAATAGCTATCCAAGGATTTAACTGTGCTAACATAGACATTTGGAAACATCACTTCCCTATTCATTTGATTCATTATAAAGAGCTGCAACTCAAGCTTAAGCTGAACAGGCTTAGGCTGCTGTTAGGCCCTAATGAATACAATAATAAAAATATTTAACATTTGTAGCTGGTTTAAATGAAGTTACTGTATTTATTACTGAGAGGTATTAAAATAAGGACAAGAGTAAAACTCTTGATTTAGGAGCAAGCATTTTTAAAAAAAGAAAACTTTAAAAGAACAAGAAAATAAAAACCAAATGTACTAAGAGACCCCTTACAGGTATACAACATATCGCTACAACAGGCATAACAAAGCAGTAGGTTCTCTTTTGTACATTAATTCCACAGAATCAATTAAAACAGAAAATTCAGAAGAGGACTGCCCTGATATTTTGAAAAAAGCCCAAAAGCCTAAGATTTACCTGGTCAATTAGCCACACTCTTTCTAGGTCTAGGTAAGATTCTCTAGCCTTACTCTCACGATTCCCTGTAGTCTGCTAAAGTTTCAGATCTGGCCTTGTTTGATGGAGTTCAAATTAATAACAGTGTCTTGAGGACACAAGAGAATTGACCAACTTTGCAAAAGGCCAGTCTAATAAATAGAAGGTGCAGTAGGTCACTCAAACCTGCAAACCACATTACCACGCACACCTGCGGGCTATATTGGACCCAGGAGAGGAGTAACCAGATAATTAGATAGACTGACATTTTACTGCAGGTTGAAGTAATTAGGATCAGGCAAAACAGGAGAATGACTTTCTAAAGCTTACATTGTTGCGTATATCACCTAGGGTTTAAGGAGAAGAATAGCATAAAGGAGAAAATTTGATACCCTCTGATGTAGGTAAGATTACCAGGTACAGACAGGACCAAGCTGTAACATTTCAATTCAGCTCTGAAATTCTTGAAATTTGTAAGGGCCAGAGCTGGTGTCTTGGTCTGAACTTTTATACAAAAGAGTGGCAAAAAATATTCACAACCACCAAAAAGAAAAAAAAATATTTTCATGTATTTTCATATATTCAATATATAGTAACACTATACAGTAGCTCCCAGTGTATCATCTGAGCTGTAAGGTGAGAACACAACTGGCAATAGCCTTTACTCCCTGTTTGATTGACAAGTTATTCTACACACTTTGTCCATGCAGAAGGCGGCAAATAGGACAAAATCCCAATTTGATCTTTATCGTTATGCCTCCTAGTCCTTTTCCATAATGTTTTATAACTGTGCATCAGCCACAAGTGGTAAGCATATTTCCTATCTGCTGGGGCTAAATGTGCTGCAATCAGTACCAGCAAGGAAAGTCAGACACCGAGACTCTGTCCAACTAGACTAAAATCTGGAAAGCTGTGTTATGCGAGGGATGTATTGATTCTGAGGATATCAGCAACATTTCATGCTGCAGAGCCACAGTCATGAGCTGAACCGCAGTGCCTTGGCACCAAACCTGAAACTTGTCTCTTCAACTTTAACTGAACCTTCAGTAGTAAAAAATAGGAATGCAACAAAATGGAGAAAAGCAGACTGTATAAAAGATGGCTAATTGTTTAGTAAGTACTGCCACTCCACAGAAATGGTGTTTGTTAAACAGCACTCTACTTACCTCCTCATAAAATCCTCTTTGTGGAGTTGGGATAAAGTACAGTTGCTCAAAAATATGGTATATTGTTATAAAGCCATGCTCTTCATTAGAGAGGCTGAAGTGTTTTTTCTCCTGGTTAAATTACTGCTGACAATTGACCAAATTCAGCATGGATGGATGGACATGGAGTTTTTGTCCTCTTAGCAGTCTTGTTTGCTTCTTTTTACCTCACACTCTTTAGGGACAAGCTACTATCTTGCGCTCTGACCAAAATACTGGGTCAGAGTGTGTCACAGGTACCCCAAAGCAGCAGCATATTTCCTATAACTTTTCCATGCTTTTGTCTGTGGAAGGAGCCCACCTCCACACGAAGGACACCTGCCTGGAAGGAGAAAGCGAGAGCAAGACCCCCCATCATGTGATCAGTTACCCTTGATTTGTAATGCAAAGATCTGTAATAAGAGCCATCTGTCTTGCACAAAGCCTCCCTACACTGAACACTTTTTACTCAGGGCCCCCAAACCACAACCAACTGAGACTTATCCTGAGGCAGTCTGCAGAAGAGAAGAAAAGACTTGGATTAAAGAGGCATTGCCCAGGGTTGCCTGCTGAATGGTTTTAGGAAACTGGCCAAGGCACGGAAGCCATTACTCACCAATGACAAAAATCAACACAGCTGACAATTATTTTCAAGAACCAAGGCTTACTACCCAAGCTATGTCTATTCCTCTTCTGCATCAGAGTCATCCCTCCATTTCACGCACGCTGTCATATTCTGGAATAGCAGGAGAAGCCCCTCCGTGGCAGTATGGATTAAGTAATCACGCTTTCACGTACATATCTGTGATAGGAAAATTTCACAGTTCCTGAGATCCTACACTTAAAACACAATAATTAGAGAGAATAAGAACAGCACTTTGCTTTTTTTGTAAGAGCCTTTTAAAGTGGCTTTACACGAAGAGATCATTCATAAGTCTGGTCAATGTTATGTGTTTTCCTCCAAAGTAAATGCAGTGTCTTAAAATGGATTAGATCTGACGCAGAAAAGCAAAGTAGCTTTTCTACTTCAGCTGAATGATCAAAATTTATACTAGCTCAGGGTTCTACCCATTAATCCTTTAAAGTTCATTAAGCTCTTGTGAGATAATAAGAGGTATTACACAGATTTGGTAGAAAAATGAAAAGAAAGGAGTATTATACAAATTTTATGACATTCCATTATCACTAATACAGGATGTGAGCAATGTTGGGTTACTTTTTGGTGATGAATGAAACTCTAAACTGGTAAGATCCCATAACCACATGTGACATACTGTTTATATCAGATGCTGTACTGCACTGCATCTTGCCATCCACTTAGCCAGCCCAACATGTAATGTTGCCCTCAGCGCACTGAGGGAATATTTGTGGGCAGCACCTCATCAGCAGTGTCCATGGATCAGCCTTCTATGGTCAGCAACAGCCTTGGAAGAAACTTCAGGAAAAAATCCCTACAACACCTTTGGGATGGTATTTGTGTAGTGGTACTGCAAAGGTTGTCTGTCTTTGGTCTGTATGCACATGCGAGTATGTACCGACCTCCTGAATTACTTTTGTGAGCAAGCTATACTAAAAAGCAGCATAGGCTGGAGCCTGGCAGTGGTCCCACAAGCAAGAATGCAGCTGCATACGGTGGAAAACTTCTGTTGTTTCCAGAACAGTGGGATATGCCTCCCAAAGCAGTGAAGAAGCTATAACTTTCTGCAGCTGGTGCTATTGCTAGTTATCCTCTCTAATAACAAAGATGTCAAGGTTTAGGCTTGTGCTTCATTCAGCAGCGATGTCTGTGAGAGCAGTAAAGACTGGCAGCAGGTAGTTATGAACAAGTAGGAGGGAAATGCCAAGAGAGGGCAAATTTCAAGGTGGCAATGGCAGCAGTCATTTTGATAAAATTGTTTGGTAAGGAAGAGGATGAATACGTGTGTGCCGCTGTATCTTAAGAGGCCAGAAGACTGCCATGTTCATGTGCCTACACATTCCTGGAAAGAGGGCAAACCTAAGGCTGCAGGTGGCTGGCCCAGCCTCTACTGCTAAGGGACAAGAAACCATGGTAGAGAGAAAAGAAAGTCTGCAGGGGGATGATTAGAGCAGAGGGTCAGTGAAGTGGTGGCCAACCATGCCAGTCCTTAAGTAGGATGGTGTGATTCTGATTCAAATCACACACTGTCAGTAAAAGTATTTCTTCATAGTAGCCAAGCGAAGCCATGCCAAGGGTAGCCAGATGCCATTACTACATGAGACACACTCAAAGCACCGGCAGGAAGAGCAATCTGCGCAAGGCTGGCTGGGAGGCCTGCCAAGCTGGTAAATGACAGGGGATTGCTATTTTTATCTCTCCAGCTACAGTTCAGTATTTCAGGCCCTAATGCATAAACTGAGAATCAGTGAGCGACTGAGGGTATCTTGAGACTGGAGCTGGGGGAAAAAAGGAGCGAGGGAATGAGGACTGCCTGGATGTACTCCATGGCATGAATTCAATTCAAGATAAAAACTGACCAGCTGAAATGTTTTCAACATTTCAAAAAAGCAGGAGGTATAGTGCAAAAGCACGACTGACATGACTTGGTTTCCTCTTTGACACTTTGACCAGAAAAGACCACTCAACCGAATTAAAAATATTCAGAGCCCCCAAAGGACACTTCCATATGTGACAGACCAGTTATTTTCTGCATTATGTGCATCTTCTTTAGCAGTAGCTGTAACCTGCCAGTCTTGTGCTGTTCAGCCACTGGGTACCAAGGACCCAGTTTTGGTAAGATCCAATGCATAACTGCTTTAATGTAAGAAATTGTTGAGCTGTTGCTATTGCAGTAATGTGCAATAGCACATGTATATAAGCACATATAATGTAAGAGAGCTTGTATTGGTTGCAAAAGTAATTCTAAATAAGACTACCAACCTGAAAAAAATGTAAAACCCTAAGGAAAAGAGAAAAGAAGGAAAGTCAGAAGGTAGCAACTCAGCATGTGAGAGGATCAGCCATTACATTTCCCGTGCTGTCAATTTATTAATCTGAGCAGTGGATCAGGATCCATTATGCTTCTTGTTGTGGGAATTTATATGGAACAAAAATATCACCTTTACCCCACACTTTTTAACCACTCAGCTACATTTTATGTAGGGAAAAAACCCAAATCATTTCTATATTTTTAGTTCACTTATGAAGTCTGTAAATAATAATACAGATGTATCCTTTAATGGCGAAGATGCCTAGGTATCCCCAGGAACTGACACAAAATTGACACACAGGGACTCAGAGGAGAAAAAAAACCAAACTGATCGTGAATTCTTGCATTTCCCAAAGAACAGCTGAACACTGACATTTGTTTTCAGGGTATTCTGTGATTTTCACAAAATATTATTGCACCATATTTTATCAAATTCAGGTGTTCAGGATACCATAAACTCAAGCAAATATAAATATAGCATGACCTTTTATTTCCAAGGCACAGATGACAGTGATTCAGTTTTGTCATAGTCTGCCTGTAAGTCACAGATAATTATATACTATATTTGTAAGGTAACTAGTCCATAAATCTTTAAATACAGCACTTTAACCAATTTTCAAGGAATGAACAGCTGGATAGAATTGTAATGATATATAATGTGAGAGCATAAAAATTGAAGCCTTCCACTTACCTAGTAAATTTTCTCAATTTTACATTTATGTTCTCTTCTATAATTTTTATGATATATATAATTTACTTTGGTACTAAGTTTCTTGCTTCTTAACTATACCTATATACAGAGGATATCAACATCTATGAGTATGGTAAACCTGGACACGTCTTGATTTATTTGTAGATACAAAAGAAAGTGATTTTCTTAAGCACTTTATAAAAAGCAAAGGGTGCACTTTAGGGTGTATGATCTCAAACTGGCACTTCAAGAGGTTTAAGATCATGCAAGCCTGATGGTCTTCCTTTAGTAGCAGCCTTGAAGGCTCAGCTGGGCTGGAGAATTTGTCCACCAGCCCAGCTCTGACTCCAGTCAGCCGAGAATGCCTGAACTATATTTCACAGACAGCATTTGGGCAAAAATCATCTCAGCCAAAATTAGACACTTGGAGATGCATGTCTGAGGCATGATTGTCTCATTCAAGGACAATCTGTCAGATGAATCACTGGCTGGAAGTGTCCGTTTCCCCCCATTGGCTTTAAAGGCAGTTTAGGCAATTAAGTAAGGATGTTTGTTATTTAGACATGTAAAGGTATGTGAGACACATTGCACCTTGAGCCTTCACCTGAAAGACCAAGGACAGAGAATGCCTTGTTTATGCAGTTAGTAGACTACCCCTTTAGTAGTTTGTGCCACTCTTACTGAGACAGATATGTGCTACCTTTCAGTCAGACTAGCTTGCCTGTAATTTCCATCTTATTATGAGTTTTCTCTGGCAAATGGAAGATCCTTTTAACACCAATAATTTTCACAATTAAGATGCTTTTCTGTCTATCAATCATATCATCACTCTATTTGCTATTCAACCTTTCACTCAATTTAAATGTTGATTTCATATTTACCTATGCCAATGAAGTTTCCTTAGAAAACACACATCAACTATGGGCTGATGCACTCTGAAGTGTAGTTATCCCACTGAAAAGTTGGCAGCTGAGCTTCTTTCTCTCACTATAAGGTACTGCTAATGCTTATTAATTACAGAAGGGCTACCTTGCCTTCCACAACAGAAATGTGTAAGTATGATGGAATAGGGAAAAAAACCTACATTACAAGCAAGTTATTCAGCTTTGAAACAGTAAAAAGAACAACTTTAGATGTCAAAGAGTATTCATAAGTTTAAGTGTAAATTGGTAGAGTGAGTATTTTTCCAGTTTATTGATCTAGGGAAAAAAAGCTAGATTTTGCAGGGAGATGTCCTATTACCCTCTGTAATTACATTCATGCGAAATATAGTTAGTAATCTTTTCTGCTTAGACTTTAATGGCACTGTTTTGGATGTAATATACATTTTACTGGGGAAAACAAAGGGAAAAAAGGTATATTCTTCCCATACTGATAACAAATATAGAACTGGCAAGTGTCTTCCTTGCAGAAGTTTAATATCTAGACATAAGAGAGTAAGTACAGAGCACAGCGTCAGAAAATAATGTAAACCTCTACTTTAGACACTTAAAACAATAGTGGGTCTGTTAAAATTTTTAATTCAAAGCTTTAAAAAAAACTTCTTAAAAAGTAAATTAATTGATGATTCCATCATTCATGAGAATTCCAGAGCAAAACTCATTAGCCTGAATGGGAAGGCACCCATTGATTTCAGCAGTCTTTGGATTAAGTAATAAAATAAGAAAGACCAAAACAGTGGAGAAGAAAATCTGCTACTCATATGTTCAACCCAGCTATGAAAAAGAGTTGCCAAAAGTATTCTGGAAAAGCCTATTCTCTCAGAAAATTTGACAGAATTAAGAGATTTGGCTTTTTTAGGCAAGGCTTATAAATTCGTTTTAGGCTTTGATACCTGAACTTCCAAACTTTTTCAGAAGTCACTTATCAGTAGTAATTGTACCACATAAAAATTTCTGTTGAAAAGATTACTGACTATTATGTTTTTATCTTGCTCCAAATGGATCTCAAACAACTGCCTACAACACAAAAAGCCTGCCATCCAGGTTTAGACATTCACAACAGATGCCAATCTCTATATTGAACCAAACCATTGCACGGATTGTATGATCAATGTCTTCAAGTCAGTTCAGACATGGACCTAGGCTTAACAGTTTATTTCTTTTTCTACTATGTGACAAAGGAAACATTGTTCATGGCAGCACATGAATATGGAAAATTTTGGATTTTATCTCTGATTTTGCAAAACAGGCCAGCATAGCACTAGTTAACTAATAAACATAAATTAACTTTTATCTGAAGTCTCACTAGAAATTAACTTTGAAAAGGGTAATATTGTTCAGAGAGATTGAAGATGTAAAATTTTCTTCACTTCTAAGACAATATAACATTATAGGCTTCATTCTTCATTCTGTTTTGGCACAAAATAATTAATCCTGCAACTCAAAGAAGTATTGGGAAGTTTTTCAGAAGGTATCCTGGCTTTGGCTGGGATAGAGTTCATTTTTTCATAGTAGCTAGTATGGGACTATGTTTTGTATTTGTGCTGAAAACAGTGCTGATAATACAGGGATGTTTTAGTTACTGCTGAGCAGGGCTTACACAGAGTCAAGGCCTTTTCTGCTTCTCATCCCACCCCACCAGCGAGCAGGCTGGGGGTGCACAAGCAGCTGGGAGGGGACACAGCTGGGACAGCTGACTCCAGCTGACCAGAGAGATATCCCTGGCCGTATTACATTATGCTTAGCAATGAAAGCTGAAGGAAGAAGGAAGGAAGGCGAGAACATTCAGAGTGATGGCATTTGTCTTCCCAAGTCACCATTACGCGTGATGGAGCCCTGCTTTCCTGGAGATGGCTGAACACCTGCCTGCCGGTGGGAAGTAGTGAATGAATTCCTTGTTTTGCTTTGCTTGCACACGTGGCTTTTGCTTTGCCTATTAAAGTGCCTTTATCTCAACCTATGAGTTTTCTCACTTTTAGTCTTCTGATTCTTTCCCCATCCCACCAGGCGGGAGTGAGTGAGTGGCTGTGTGGTGTTTAGAGGCTGGCTGGGGTTAAACCATGACAGAAGTAAGAGATAAAGTAACTTAATGTAATTGTTTAGATCCAGGTTATGCACATGTACCTGCATCTTAGCTTGAGAAATTACAATTCCATGAAATGGGATTGATGTTTCTTCTTAATCAGACAGACACATTTATAACTCCAGGCAGATATGTTCCCATCCGTTGATTTCCTCAATATTTTTGCAGTTGAGGGAAGGTTTTAAACAACAGTGTTTCCTGATTCAGCAAGACTTCTTTTAAAGATTCATTGGCAATGAACACTGAGCCAAATGAGACTGTTTTAAATGGGAAAACAAGAATATCATAATCTGGAATCCTTTGAAACTGAGCTTGCTTTTCTTCATACCATCATGGAAAGCAAAATACAGAATGTTGAGCTGAGGGCATGTCATGACAATAGGAAAAATAAAACTGTGGAATATGTTGAAAAAATGTCCTGCGAATTTTCACCTACCTAGCTGTATCTTGTTGGGTTGATGATACGCCTTATCAAAGAGAAGTGTTCTTTCATACTTGTCAGAATACGTCTTGCTAAGCTCTGCTCTCCAAGAGGACAGTCTCATGACCTGTATTATGAGTCTCATGACTCATGAGTTGCAGCATTTCAAGCCATCAATCTCACAGGCCAACTGGGAATGCCTTCTGATACTCAGTCCCCAAAAAGATTTAGCATAGGATTCTCTGAGTGGTTGAGAAACCTCAAAAATCAAGAGAAATAAAATATATTAAGTAACTTCTTGTACCTATATAATTCTTTTTTAAATTGGTTTCTGCCAGTTGGCAGCTGGTCATGAGCAGGGTTCCCCAGGTCTCAGTATTGGGGCCAGTCTTGTTTAATATCTTTATTAATGATCTGGGTGAGGGGATCGAGTACACCCTCAGTAAGTTTGCAGATGACACCAAGTTGGGAGCAAGTGTTGATCTGCTCGAGGGTAGGAAGGCTCTGCAGAGGGATCTGGACAAGCTGGATTGATGGACCGAGGCAAATTGTATGAGGTTCAACAAGGCTCAGTGCTGGGTCCTGCACTTGGGTCACAACAACCCCATGCAATGCTCCAGGCTTGGGGAAGAGTGGCTGGAGAGCTGCCCGGTGGAGAAGGACCTGGGGGTGCTGGTTGACAGCCAGCTGAACATGAGCCAGCAATGTGCCCAGGTGGCCAAGAAGGCCAACAGCATCCTGGCTTGTATCAGGAACAGTGTGGCCAGCAGGAGTAGGGAAGTGATCATGCCCTTGTACTCGGCACTAGTGAGGCCACACCTTGAATATTGTGTTCAGTTTTAGGCCCCTCAGTACAAGAAGGACATTGAGGTGCTGGTGTGTGCCCAAAGAAGGGCATCGAAGCTGGTGAAGGGTCTAGAACACAAGTCTCATGAGGAGAGGTTGAGGGAACTGGGGTTGTTTAGACTGGAGAAGAGAAGGCTGAGGGGAGACCTTATCGCTGTCTACACCTACCTGAAAGGAGGTTGTAGTGAGGTGGGTGTCGGTCTCTTCTCCCAGGTCACTAGTGGTAGAATGACAGGAAACAGCTTCAAGCTGCATCAGGGGAGGTTTTGATTGGATATTAGGAAATATTTCTTTACTGGAAGAGTGGTCAGGCATTGGAACAGGCTGCCCAGAGAGGTGATGGGAGTCGCCATCCCTGGAGGTATTTAAAAGGCGTGTAGGCGTGGCACTCCAGGGCATGGTTTAGGACACATGGTGTTGTTGGGTTGACAGTTGGACTTGATGATCCTAGAGGTCTTTTCCAATCTTAATGATTCTATGATTCAATGATTCAGCTTTTCTTTCCAAGAAATCTGCCCACAGTTAATTCCTAGTGGTCAAGATTTACATCAGTCCGATTAAGGAAGTTAACTACTTGTTACAACTATTCTTGATCATAACCAGAACTTTAGTAACATATCATGTCCAGTTCTTTAAAATCAGGGAAAATAGCCAACTGTTAGATGTTTGTGTCTAAAATTAGTAATCCTTTCATTCTATTAATTTGAATGGAGACTACTTAAAGGCCAAGAATGCTGCCTGTTTTAATAAATTCGCTTTAGGTCAGGAAACCCTGTTCTTTGAATTTAAGTGTTTTGGCATTTAGATCAGAGATGCTTGCTGGGAGAAACTGTATAAAGCTTCTTTTTATTATTATGCTTGTTCTGAACCACTTTTAATGAACAATGAGTGGGAAAAAGACACAAGAAGGAATAAAATGAAACAGATGGAGGACTCTCTACTGGAATGACACCAGTATAGACTTGCAGCAGATAATTTAGTTAAGGTTACACTTGCATGGTTTGTTTAGCTGAGCAGAGCAATCAGATAAGCTGGCTGGAGCATATTCACAGGCTTTCATTGAAACAATATTTAAAAAGCCAGTTCCATAGAGTGTGCTCAACATTGACCCCAAGACATGGAACAAACAGAAAGTATGATTTATTATAGCATTTATATTACAAAGAATAGTATATCAAGGAGCAGCAGTGGAAAAATGCTTTTTGATCATCTTGTAGTTCATCCTTTTCTCTTCTCCATCATTGAAAAAGAAATAAAAACTGTGCCATTGACCTACAGGTTCCAGGTTTCCAGTAGCACAGCGTAAGCTGTAAAACATGCTCTATTCTCTGATTCTGTTTGAATGCATACTCAAGTTGATCAGAGCATCTTTTTCACAATCAGTAGGCTAAACCAGAAGAAAATTTAAAAAGGAAAAGTAGTGACTGGCAGGCAATTGGCCCAAATGGTTCATATGCATTTTTTAAATGAGATAATAGCCCAGAAAGATTAATTATGTATGAATGGAATTCTGTGATGTCTGTTTCCCAGAAACTACATATACACTTTTTTTTAACTGGCATGTATTTGTATACCAGATATCCAAAGGCAAGGTAATTTCCTTTCTTATAGTGGAAAAAGTGTAACACAGGCCTATAACCAGAGTCATTATGCAAAGTTATGTATCCTCTCTCATATATATCTAAACAGAGAAGCATGTGTATATATCTATACCATATACTTTTTTGTCATGGAGCCTTCCAGAGATTTAGGACTCCTACAGTTGCTACAGAATAGCTTAGCAGTTCTGGAAATAATTTTCTTTTTCTTTGACAGACCATGAAGCTATTCTTACTCAGCACTGCTTAGAGGATCCACCCATATCCGTTCTTGAAAACACAAAACATTAGCTATTGAGAGGTGCAGCACACCAGGCTAAAATAGAACACTAGTCAACAGTGCTTTCAAAACCCAAGTCACTGTACCAAATCAGGGCAAAATGATTTCCATGTTAAAATCATGCACTTTTGGAATATGCTTGATAGCTATCAAGCCCTTCTGGAATATACTTGGTAGATGTAGGTGTTATATTCAGTCTAACAAATGACTAGTATTAACCACAGGGTAACAGGTGTATCTCTTTAAAATCTCTACCTGTTCCTACATTTCCAAATATACTCAGAAAATGTACTTTCATCTGCACCTTTTAGACGATGTTCCTTCCACAGTCAGAGCTTTTTGTGTGACAGAACTGATATTCTTTCTCATTATTAAAGGAACACAGAACATAAGCAATCCCTATAATATGAATCATCTCCTATGATTTTTTTCTTTTATCTTCCAACATCAGAGCTACCCAATATAAAATCTTCAGGAATGCAAGTGAACAGAGCTATCTCTAGCTAAAATCTTCCCTTGGCAAATAAAATATTCTGGCCAGGCTCCAGCTATCCTCCAAAGTAATCTATGACTTACTTCTATTTTATATATTTGTCTAGGATGGAAGGCTAAACAATGTTAAACACATTCCAGAGGCTAATATTAAACTTGGGAAAGGTTATCCCTTCATCAGTAGCTTTAAAAGTTGCAAATAAAAGACAAAGGCCTAAGGAAGATCTAAATGCACTCTCTCTTGCATCTCAAGTTTTCCTTTACTCTCCATCTCGTGGTATAAAAGTACTGGATTATTCATTCTTGTCCTGCCTCCTCTTCCCTCACCTTGACTCAATTGTCATGCAATTAAAAAATGTTGCCAGTAGAAGGGTCCAGAGTGCTTCTGAGAAGGGCACTCACACATGGTGTTTTATGAAAGACAGATTCAGACACACTCATGTATGCACTCATATGGACAGTCAAGATAGTTATTACCGGTAGGTGCTACAGACGAAAAATATATGGAGAGTTTAGCAAATTTAATTCAAGCAGTGCATGCACTCTGCAAAATCATTGCTCAGGAAGACTTTCAAGGAAAACACCAAGCCAGGCCAGATATGGGTCTATTCTGTCTTCAAAATCACAGCACATTGTATTTTTTCTGCAAAACTAAGTATACGAAGGTAGGTGCATGCATGTCTGCCAACATCTTTGTACTGCCTTCATTACCTGCCAGACACCAGACCTCTGACAAACTCCACTGCCAAAATTACGTTCTTTTGCAACCTATCTGACCTTACCGCTGGCCGCGATGAGCTGCGCCTTGGCTGCTTCTTGTCCAGTTTGCCAACTTAAGGTCTTTGTCATCACAGCTCCCCCAACTCCAATTTGCTATTAATTTCCCAACTCATCTTCCAGCACTCATCCCAATTCCCACAAAAGTATCAGTATTCACGTTCCTAACATTTTTTTATCTTTTACCACTTACTAAATGTTTGACAAGCCACACAAAGGCTTTCTAAAGGCTTCTTTCCCACTGACTTTCCAGTGAAAGGTAGTACAGAATCAACTTTATAAGGGGCATTAATGCTGAGAGCCCACTGAAATACCTACAACTGTATTCTGAGCATTTCCTTTGGCACCTCTGATGAGGAAAATCAAATAATTACATTTTTATCATTTTATTTGGTACCCATGGGCATCTTTAGATGTGCCAGTACCTTTGCCTGCCACTAATTCTGCTACAACATTTAACATTCACTTCTCGTTGGTTCAAACAAATATTTCTTGCACCATCAAGTTTTTTCTTTTGCATCACAGAGAAGAGTTTTGCTTCTCTTTCCCCCATAACTTTAATTTTAGTTGATATAGGCCTACTCCGGGCAATTCCCTCATTGTCTCCCTGAGAAGACACAGGAGTATCACCTTTTACTATGCTATTTAGTAACGACAGTTGCTGCTTAGGTTAGTATCCAGCAATTCCATCAAAGGGTTTGTTCTAGGTCACCTACATCTGGACCATTGATACTCCTGTTGTAAGCAGTTGTACAGTTCCTGCTAGCAAAGACAGGTTGAGTACCTCTGAAAGGCAGTACTAGGTGGGGAGTAATATTTATTTATACAAAGGGAAGGACCGATCTGAACAGCTATCAAAACCGGGAAAACTTTCTACGAATGTACACAGCAGCTGGTGGCTTTTCTAGCACATCTAGGGTGCTGAGAACTCCTTTCTAGGAAAAAAGCATCACTGCAGTTACTGTTATTAAGCTCTGACAAAAAGCTCCAGTTAATTGCCTTTTCACATTCTTATTTTGTGTGACATTGATGACTACTGCTTGATTATATATGTAAATAAAACAGTGGCCATCACCTTTCTATGATGATGTTGCTCTGAGTTAATGATGAAGTGGGACATGGGGAGGATGTGGGACATGTCAGTGTTAATGAAGATTTATTCAGTAGTGACATTTGATCAAATCTACTTCGCGAAGTCTTAGGTTTCATTAGTTAAAGACATAAAGCAGTCTGTCTGATTAAAGGGAGAAAAAGCAGTGGGGAGCTCACATAAATTACTACAGCTCAATTAGGTGCAGACAGTTTAGTGAGTGTTTATTACCAGTAGAAAGGAAGATTTTCCAATTAGATTAAAAGGTTTTGAAAACAACTCTTATAGTGCACAGTGATTTAGACCCATTGCTGGAATAATACATTGTGAGAAGCTGCATTGATTAAAAGTAAGCTGGTAAGTTATCTGCATTGCTTCATTGTTTATCAATGGAGCCCCTGCTGCCTAGGTACAATTTACCTCACAAGATCAATGTCTGGACTTGGCTAATTTTCTCCTTCCCCTGAAGATTTATATGGATGTAAAGGGCATCTACATCACAGCTGAAAATACCAACAAGATTTATTTGGGATAATCATCAAGGAAGTGAAGTTGTATCAATCACCAGAAGTATACCCTGGCTATGCTGCGCCCTTCAGGCTGGCATCCCTGCTGCAAAGCTAGGTTTAAAGAAAAGATATTTTAATCAGAAAGGAACCTGATTCCAGTGAGGTTCCACAGGTTCATTGTGAAAACTGAAAAGGCATTAAAACAAAAGTGGAAGTTTATAGAGTAGTCAGGCAATGGTCAGCCAGTGTTTCTGACAACTGATTGAAGGTATTGTACAGTGCAAGCCCGTGATTCATGAATCCCAGCCTCTGACAGCACAGAATGCGACTTCCAGCAGAGCTGAGCTAGCTGGAGTCCAGGTCTGCTTTGCCAAAGGGTTTTTGGATACAGGCTGCGAAAGGTAGGGGGTCATTGTCCATGGCTCTGAATGACTGATTGTTTCCCATGCGGAATGGCATGGGGAAGGCGGGGGGAAGACGAGCAAAGGAAAAGAAAATGAATGATGTTTGAATTCCTTATACTCCTACTGTGCCCTTCAGATCACACAGAGGCCTGCAGCTGCTTCTTAACCCCTCTCTCCCAGAATTGTTTATTGTAAAGACTGGAGGAACTGAGACTAACAAACAGAGAAATAAATAAAACCATTCTAATTGTTTGTGTTTAGTTTAATAATGACAGAGTTGCACACTGAAGCCTTTCTCTTACCTTGTGTGTAAATAGGACTCAAAAGAATCCAGATGTGACAACTGAGCTCTCATATCTGTATTTCTTTTCCCTGCAACACTTGCACATGCAGCATTTCTCCTCTGTTAATGCAGGTCCCTAAAGTCTAAGCTTAAATCAATACCATCGGAGATGCTGACGCTGTTCTGACCGACTGCCGTGAAAGCAGAATTGTGCCCTTCCTTTTGGCTCTAACAATCAGTCCTTTGGGCTTCACAACAGTGTGTGTGCATAGGGGTGGCAGCAAGGGGGAAGGAGCTATGGCATCACATCTTCCACAGAAAAATAAAAACTGGGTATGCAGGGATTATTGTCCTTCACTGAACTAATTAGAGCAATGCCCCAGTATGCTGTATATATTCTCCAAACACACAGAAAACTAGATTCTTCCCCAAAAGTCTTCCTCGCATTTATTGACAGGATGGGCAGTTCTTCTGTATAAACATGCTGACATGTACAAAAACATTATTTAAAAGCACGTGTGTGACGACAGACTGTCACGCAAATGGCACACAAAAAAATGCTGGTTGCTTTTTAAAATATGGTTCACTGAAGCTGCAACAGCGTGGTACTTAGTCATCTGAATAATCCCATTGTTTCACACTCTGTGCTCACTGCATGCTTCTAAATTACACATTTGAGCCCTAAAAGTCTTAGTTCATACCTCCTAATGAGCAGAGTTTATGTAGTCCATATTCAAAGTGCTTTGTCCTATAGAGATAAGCCACAAAGCTTTCCCTTGGGGCTTCAGTACATTTCGCCAGACATCACTGCTCTAACCATAACTACACTTCACCAAAACAACCAGCAACCGTTTTTCAACAAAATAAGACACACTCAGACCCCTCCAGGCACCCCAGAAAGCACCTCTTTACCATATTGAGTAACTCATTAATAAAATGCTGACATTCCTTATAATGTAAACATCCTGTTGGTTAGCAAAACTGGGCTTTTGGTTTGTTTTCTTTATAATTGGAAGGGCTTGTCATTTAAGGAAACAATTAACATTTGTTACAAGCAACTTGACTGTGAATGACTCCTACTATTACACTAAATACATTTAATTTTGATTTATTGGTGCATAGTGACCTTTCATAACATTGTAAGCCAACATCCATTTTCACTTAATTAAATTCATTATAACAACACTTCATTACATGAAGGGGAAAAAAAACCAAAATGGGTAAAACCCAAAATTCCATAACTGTTCAAAATTAAGGTCATAAGGTAACCATGCAGCTGATTTCCTAGTACTAAACTGCTATTATTACTAATAGGAAAAAAAATTAGATATAAGAAGAGGACTCAGGCTTTTGGTCTTAGCTATAGAATTAAAACTCTCTTGAACAAGCTGAAAGTCATGTCTTGGGACAAAGGCATCAGCATCCTGCATTGCTCAGATTGTTTATTGACTTTTCAGCAGTAGAATTTCTTGCATTGTCCTGACTGTTCTCTTCAAAAAAAAAAAAATCATGGAAGAAAAAGCTTGCCTTTTATTAGGGGCTAAATATACAGCACCTGTAGCAACTGCCTTTTCCCCCACAACCAGTGACATGGCATTTCACTATATTTTTTTAGAATTCAGTGCTAAAGAAGGTTAAATATAGGAGAGAAGGATTTTAATTATTAATCCCCAATAAACCTAGATCCCTCTAAAATTATATCTAAGCCATTTCAAACTAAAAATAAAATCTCTGAACGCAATTTTGTGTGAAATGTAGTGTGACACATATTATTTTGTTTTAAATTTACCAGTATTGTGGTTTGACATCATTCACACAAAGTGTTTAATGGGGACATTTTCAGAATGATGTGTGAAATGCATGTGCTCAGATCCTTTTCTTTCTAGCAGGATTTACTCATGCAACTCCTGGGTGGAGATTAAAACTTCACACACACACACAAACTTTCCTTTCTACTGTTAATCACGAGGTCAGAGCTATACTGCAGCCTGTCAGTACTTCTAATGAATAAGTTTTACACATCGTAGCTGGTTGCTTGCTCAGCAACAGCCTGTGCTATCTGGAGGCCAAAGATAAGTGCTCAGGGATTACCTTTAAAACAATCCCCCCAGCTCTTTTGTCACTAAGAGCAGAAAGTCAGAACAAAACCTGAGCTGTAATCCTTGCTTCTGTGGACTGGCTGGTTTTTAACAATTGAAAGTTCAGAAAAAAAGCCCTTGAAAAACAGTGTCAAAGCTCAACCAAAGTGCTGCGGCTGTTGCAAGGTCATGATGTCTAGTGCAACTCCCTCCCCTCTCCCTCAGCTTTTTTGGCTGCTCCACTCTGCAAACACCTTCAGTCCTGACTGTTGCCGCCATGCGAAGGTAACACACCGCTGGCCTGTACCTTGCACGGGGCAATGGAGAACAGACGTCTGAACTCCTGGGGAACCAGGCAGCCCTCCAGACCAACTGGATATGTTTTCGGCCACATCCATGGGGGTGCACAGTGTTGGGCTTCAGACTCCTGAGCCCCTGTCACCCACAAGTCCTGTCACTGCCCAAAATTTACAGGACCACTGCTGCACAAAACTGCTTAAAGGGCAGTGTTTTCTCTTGTCAGAGGGGAAGACTTTCAGAAATGGTCTGATTCAGTTTTGCGGCTCCATAAAATGAATCTTTCTAATTTATAACTGTGACCGCGGGGTATTTTTAAAGGAATTGGAAAGATGTACAGGTGGATACAATATAACCATAGCATCATCACACTCACTAGTCAGAGCCGGTTTCCATAAAACATCTTAATTTCTCTATAGTGTGCCAGTATCTCTCAAGGGCCATAAAACACAGTGTTGTACTTTGTTCTCTTCAGTGCTTTCCAAATACTGAAGCAGAAGAATATGGCGCTCTCTTCATTTAACAGACCAGGAATTTAGTTGATCAAGCAGATTAATTATCTTACTCTGCAAATTCTTCCAAGGTATTAGTAAATACTAGCTGTAGCTTGTACTTGCTCTTCATTTTAAAACTTCAATTAACAAAAAAAAAAAAAAAGTCAAAAGAAAAAATACTACTCTGTTAATTACAGATGACAAAAAATATAGAATGAACAAAAATTCTTATTCTTCTGTTGGACTACCTGAAAAACCCTCAAAGAAATTCTATGGTAGCTGTGACTTAATAGAAAGAAAATTTCACATTCATGCTAGAAACCCAACTGTGTACTTGAAGCACCGAAGAGAGGGGGTAAGAAGAAAAAGGAAATAAAAAAAAAAAAGAAAAAAAAGCAATTGCAGAGGAATTAAAAGGTAGCATCCACTCAAAATGCAGTATCCAGTGTACCACCATGGAGTGAGAAACTCCTTGGGACCTTTTAATGATGTAAGACATTATACTTGCTTATAAACTTAATTGAAAAAAGCTGCATCTGCTGAGGCAACAACACGATGGGCTCCAGCTCTCAACCCACACATTTTAAATTCAAAGCTTTGCTTACAACATGCTTTGTATACCCTGTGTCTTGTTTGTATGTGCAACTGTGGCTTGCACATATTTTCCCCTGCAGACTTAAAACTGCAGGGAGGAGGCACAGCAAGACCACGTGCCTATTCGGCAAAGAAAAATCAAACCTTGATTTACCATCTGAAAGGCTGCAAGGTCGCTTAGCTGCTGTGTGCCCTGTCATATCTCTTACCCGGGAAGAGCTCTCTAGGTTCATGGGTAAAGACCAGTCCACCCTAAATGTCACCTCGAATCAGGAAGTGCTTACTCAGTTCTGTCACTGGGGAACAGCAAGATTGCTGTAGACCATCGCACACTGTGGTTTCTGTAGGTACTTTGGCTGCATCTACCATGTGCATATGAAGACATCTCAAGGCTGTTCTCCTGCCACCACCACCTATATACCACCAACACTTACATGCCCTTTTTATCACTTTAGCCACAAAAGACAAACGTGCAAACAGGCAACTGCATATGCAATTTCTTTATTTCTTTTATTTTTCTTTTACTTATTCTTTTGCAATATGTCTCCTGCACTGCTCCCTTCTGAACTTTCAAATGCAGTGAGGGGAAAGCTGTTGCTGACAGGAAACACACCAACAGCTTGCTTTGAGTATTGCCTGTCAGCATGCTTTTCTGGAAAGGAAAAAAAAAAGCTGAAGTACCTGATATATTTAAAATTTTACAATGAGTTATTAATTTTGCATGGCAGTTAATTATTCTAATATTTTATATAATGATACCAGCTCTTATTAAAATAAATGGGATTATCGTACAAGCTCCTTAAGTCTTAGCACAGATTTTATGACAAAATATTTTCTCTTCCCACATCACAATACTAGATACTATTATTAACACAATGACAGCTGCTGTACTAAGAAATGTGTGTGTTGCTTCTTTTTTGTGGTGTTTAGTAAGTCTTTACAATCAAGTCAGATATGCTCAGCATTTCAGAGAAACATGTTCCAGACTAGTGAAGCAGGACAAACCCAATATGAGTTATTCCAAACCAATGGCTGATTAGAATATTTTTCACCCTAAGAGCTACAGATATCCAATAGACTGTGATGACTGTTCTATGCTGGATGTTGTTTAGTTACCTTATAAATACAACACTTATCTTCATACAGCCATTTCTTTTCTTTTAGAGACAAAAGATAAATGATTTTCATCAATGCTCTACTTTCAAAAATGTTTCAAAACATGTTTCCATGACTGTTGAGCTTTGTTCCCATTTTGAGTGTGCTGGTTAAATGAAAGGAGTTCATGAATCATTTTGCGCTATGAATTTTGCAGAGCTACGATTGCTGAGAATGACTTTGTAGCAGGAAGAGCTGTAGTAGCTAAGCACTAACTTTATTAGGTTGTGATAAAAAGGAGTTATCAATGACGAGAGTGAATTTAAGACACTTTATTGCTGATCATTGCAATGATCTATTGCAGAATGCTTTTTAATTGGCAGTTAGCTTCCAGTGTTTCACTAAGACCTGCAGTTTACATCTATTTCAGCACCCACATAAAATCAGTTTTACATCTGCACTCAAAATTATTAATCAGAATTAAGAGACGAATGTATTTTCCATTTTCAAAAGTTCTTATTTGTTAAAGGTTTGTTTTCTTCTTAGTTTTATCCCACTGCTCAAATACCAATATGAAAAGATATGGAGCAATCATTTATGTATTAGATGTAAGCACTTACCATCTGTCTTATGGGTGTGCCTCATTCCAGAAGACTCTGGGGTTTTTTCATGGTTAGATGGTTAACTTTTTTTCTCTTGCTTTCAGTTGTTCATCCTAATGCCTCCAGCACCTCCAAGGAGTGGTATCAGTGACAACAAAGATGGAGAAAACTTATTAAGCTACATTATCTAGGTCATCCTCTCAGTGTGTTCCATGAAAAATATTCTCAATTACTTTTTCCCCAGTTGCTATCTATGTAAAAGAAATACTGTAGAGGGTATGAGTTATGGGGTAGCGTTTTCAGTCTAAATATTCAGTATGTTTACTTCCATGTTCTTACAACATGGGGGAAAAGAAGAGGGGGGAAAAAAGTAGCTTTCAGAGGCATAGCTTTTGGTATTCTTTGAATAAGAGATTCAGAGAAAATTCCTCACACATGAAATCTAGGACTTGCTTTAATGCCAAAAATCAAAATGAGAAAGGATAAGGCCAATGATACTTTAAAGATATAATATTGTACAAAACGATGGAGTTAGACATAAATTTCATATAACATTTGCGGCCTGAGAATTCTTGTTCCAGCAATACCATTTTGATATATTTCCAGTACTGGAAACTTGTGAGAGAATAACTCCTGAAAAGACATTGCCTGGATTTCTGGATTACTGTGGTTTATTTTGTTCACTTGCTTTTTTTTTTAATTATTTAAATTCCAATATTCGAGCAGCCACTATCCTGAGGATTGCACAAATGAAAAGACATCTGAAGCCCAATTCCATTTTTATTTGCTGCACAATGCTATAGTTTAAATTTAGTATTTTGTAAAACACAAGGAAAACTATGCTGGAAACAAAGTTGGGAGCAATAGCAGGCCAATACTTGGCATACCACAATAGTAAGAGCTGTTCTTGTCATTATCCACCATCTCAATCAGTCATTTTTTACTATTCCCACTCTTTAAGAAACATGATGAAAGAAACAAGGAACGGTAAGTAATGACTCCACTATTCTCCCCTTTGGGCTTACCCTATTTGCCCAGTTTAGGAGGATGATGCCCATAATTCTCTTTGGAGGTACCCTTCCCTTCACCTTGATTGTATTTGTCATCAGGGATTAATCTGTTCTTAACAGCAAGAAAATCTTTGCTTATAGTCAAGTAATGGTATTTGTAGGTCTCGCATTCCAACCACACTGCCCGTAGACCCTGGTTCCTACAACAGCAGTGCTCCCTCAGTTGGCTGGGGTCTCTCCCTGGGGGATGGGGACACAGAACTTGCGGGCTTTTTTGATTCACCAGGGATATGGGGGATGCCATCATTTAGTAGAGCAAAATCTACTTATGAATGTTATCAGCAAAATTCCAAGGAAAGTTGGGCAGGTGGCTGGCTGAATAAATCACAGAAGTACAGAATCAGATATGGAAAACTTGGTACCTCAATCTGCTCTGCAAGATGTGAATCTCTCGCAGGGGCTTTAGGGGTGCTGGGGGCTATCCTCCTGGCTTCTAAGGGAAGGAACAAAGGAAGCATTTCAACTGCATAAAGGCCATACAGACATCAACCATGGAAAGAAAGATACAGGTTTTCCTTTCTTTTTTTCTCTGTCTACGACAGACTTTTCAGCTCTGTTGGGTGAGTCTGACTGTAAATTAATTCACCATACTGAAGGCAGAGAGCAAATATTTCTGCATTGTGCAGAATTATAAAGTTACATAATTTCTGGGTTACTTAGAAAATAATTAGGAGAAAATATAATGTTTTTATTTTTGTTTGTACTGTGAGAACAGGGGAGTATGGTAACCAGTAAGGAAGAATGGACATCTAATAAGGAGAAAAAAGTTCAGTGCAGAGAAAAATTCTTGCAAGAACAGTTTTCCTTTATCAGGAACCTACAAGAACAGCTATTTTGAGCAGCTGGGGGAGATCACCATGAAAGGAATTTCTCCTCTGCAAGGAGCTTTCAGCTTGTCTCTGTCAGTAATGTACTAACGTTGGATTAAATTCTGTGTGAAACAGGAAAAAAGAGAAAAGGCGATTCCCTAAACGTAGCTTTACTTAACCTGAACTGAAGAAATGTTTTCAAATCCTCTCTGGATTATTATGAAGAAAATTCTTTAAGCTCAAATTGCATCCAAGAGATTTATCCAGATACTGTAAGTAATTAGTGAACCATATCAAGATCTATGTGTATTAGGCTTGGCTGTAAATCTTTACTTGCAATTACTAGCCAGGCTAAACTTAGGAGAATGTATATGGTGGCCCACAAAGCAGAGATGTTAACTTGAATAATATGTCCTGTGGTCAACAGTTTTGAGCAGAATTACTACTGCTGAAGGAACTGTGAGGCAATTATTCAGAGGAGAGATTTAAAAACAAATTCTTTATTGTAGATTAAAAGATTAAAGGTTAATTGGTCACTGTGGATGCATTCACAACGTACCTTGATATTCAGAATATTAAACTCATAGTCACCTTCTCCTATTCACAGCATTTACAGCTTTTAACAAATTCCACATGGTCATCGTCTTTCCTTGTGGTTCCTCAGTATGCAGAGCTGTATATATTTGATGCTAGGAAAATAAGTTACACCAATCTGAGGTTCAGCTGACAGGCCAGTGATGCTGACTGCAGCTCATGGCCACTAAGATTTGCAGACATGAGATGGAAAATTACAGAAACAATTCAATTAATTTCTTAGTTGGAATCAATTGGAAATGCAATGTGGATTTTTAGCAATAATAATGACAGGACGGGATAACCAAGCTACCTTAAAAAAACACAAACTTTTGTAAATTGGTAAGTAAATAAGGAAATATTTATAATTAATTTGGGAGAAGAGGAGACATAATCAGTATCAATATATCCAAATTCTTTACCAAAAAAAAATGTTTAGAAAAGAAAAGTAAAAAGAAGAAAAAAGTAGAAAATATAGCTTTGATATGCCTTTGCTTTCCCACAGGATTCTAATAGGGCAAAAGAAAGATATATTTCAGTCCAAAGCAGTTTAAGAAACCTAACAGTACACACCGCAACAGACACTACTAGGAGAAAAGTTTGTTGTTTGGGAAGCAAGTATTAAAGTCAACATTTTCTAACATGGAACCTCAGACAAAAACTAATATTGCATTTTCTCTGCAGTACTGGTTGGAGGGAGATAATGAGTTTCCAGTGCTTATGTCAGTTTTCTAAACATTCCTTAATGTTATTTTAGCCTGTGTAAACTAAACGTTTGTTGAATTTCAGTTTCTTTTGTCTGCTTTTCTAATAAATTCAGAATATAGCCTTCATAATCGTAATTGTTTCCACAGTAACAGGGGTACAACACTAAGAGTTCATTGCCCTATTTCTTAGAGAGAAAAAATGGCCTGTGGAGAAGCCTGCCATCTATATTTCATTTGTATGTTACATTTCAGTTCCTCCAACATGCATCCACAGAAAGAAAACAGGTATTTGAAAATAAATGGAAATTAAAAAGATATTTTAACCCATGCCTGCAACAACTATAATTTGTTTTAGCTAAGAGTAAAGGGTTTTGCTCTGAAATTAATTTTAAAATTTAACCAAATATAATTCCTTCTGAGTGCAGATATGAATGCACAGGTGGGGAATTGTGAGTACATCACTTGTTTCTCCACCATACAGAATAAAAGCAACCACTGCCTAGTCAGACAAACAAAATAAGAGTGACTATATTTCTATTTTGGACAATATGCTAGAAAATAAAATAATCTATTCTGAATTTTTAAGTTTTCTGGCAATACAGTAATACTCACCACCATACACTTGCTAAGTAAACACAGAGGGAATCATGAGACTGCCTCATTTTTGCAAAAGTACTCTTCGTCTGAGTGGCATCGGGATTCTGTAAAGGAACATTAAATAATCTCATGAGGCTGGCACCCTTCAGCAGTGGGCTCAGCTGTGGCTATACAAATGTAAAAGTACCACAATATAAATACAGCAGCTGGATCAGGAGTTGGCACAAACAATACAAAACTCCACAATAATCTTCTCGTTCCTTGGCAAACTGCTGGACAGAAGGGAACACCTATATCCATTGTATACATACACATGGATTTCCAGTGCTTCTGTGGGGAGGAACGCTAAAAAACACTCACTGTAGATGTTATTATTTATTATACTGTGCTGCTCTGAATTTTAAATTGTCAGTTTTCAGAGTGTGCTGGAAAATGCAGAAGCCTGCTGTTTCTGAAACTCAGATCCCATATATTCGTGTATCTAAATATGTATTCAGGACCCTTGTACAGGAATCCTCTCTGAAAACCCTGAATGCTAGAAGTGATGCTTCAGGCATGAGTCAGTGGACATATATGCTAGAATGAATGATAAAGAATGTTGGGGTTTTTTTTTTTTTCAAAGAAAAAGTTTAAAAAAAAAAAGAAAAACACCACAGAAAAAGTAGTACTTCAGAAAATACTACCTTCCAATAAAATAATAATTTTGCATTTATGGTTCACATTTTTAAAAACTTTTTAATTCCTCATATTTACTTACTGCTTTGATTAACCCTGTAATTAAAAGATTATATAGAGTGTGGAAACCAACAACTTTAAAGTGAACATACCTTTTAGATTTAGAATATAAAGTTAAAGTATTCTGGAAATTGCTGATAAGCAGAACTGATAGTCAAGACGTTTCCTTGGCAGCCATTGTCTGAACATTCATTATCTGAATTAAAATGTAATCCCCAAACACTGTAACCCACCTTCCAGATAGGTTCTATTCTCACGGTGACTTTTCCCATGAGAAGGCAAAGCAAAATATAGTCTGCCAGCAATATTCTACTGAAGAAGAGTGAAAAATGGGTCATGATACTTTCCTCCCCAACAGAGGAAAGCCGACTGCTTTTGCAGTATCCTTAAAGCCTCCTGCAGTCCTGCAATATCTAGACATGCCTGTGAAACAAACTCAGACCTGAGTTTATCAGCATGCTGCCTCGTTGTCTCCAAATAGCTTATCAGCTTTTCCCCTGCCATGGCTGTGCCTCCATATGTATGTACAGTAACTAAAAGTGGAAATACGTAATTCAGCTACAAATGACAGAGATTATATCTTCAGCAAATCACCCTCAAATTTTACAGATGAGAAGGGGAAGGGGGAGAAAAAAAGAAAAGGAGAGAGCTCACACAGAACAAGCTTTAGGAGAATACTCAAAATGGTAAATGTTTCTGAAGGAAACATGAGAAAACCTGACAAAGCTGGAAAGAAGATTAGTGTAAATGTTTGTCAGAAAACTGCAGACAAAAAAAAAAAAGTTAGGGAAAGGCATGGTTTAGTCATTGCAGGGTAGTGCAGGAGCACAGAGGACTTGGAAATTATGAGGTGGCAAAGTACTGTACGATTAGGCCCTAAACATCCTTCCCACCTCCCTCAGGAATTTCCTTAAAGGCTATAAGCTGTGAGTGTACATTCGTATTTTTCCCTCATGTTGAAGTAGTCAAGACAGTAACAGCATAGTCCAGAGGTCACACACACAACACTAAAACATTACGTACAGGGGTTATTTTATATGCTGTGGGATGGAAATACCTCCACTGTTAAGAAGAAACAGCGAACCTTTAGAGCATGCTAGGAACAAAGCCTTGTCTTTCTGACAATTGAGTGCTTGGCCCCATTAAAAGGATTATCAATCAGAAAAGGTGCCAGTTATGGTGTTTCTTGTGATATGAATGCCTTTCCAGTAGTAACTTGACTAAGACCAGCAACCCATTTTACATAGGCCATTGACCAGCCATTAGATGGTAATGAATTTCAGTCACTACCAACCTGAGACAGATATGAACCAGTGACCTGGAGGTGAAAAGACTTGGATTACATTACCAGTCCTCTGATTCATCCTGTCCCTTGAATATCTAGCTCAATTTCTACTTTTTACAGAGGATCAACCACTGCAGACACACAATAACAAATAGCACTCGATGGTCAGTCACCATGTATTTATGTCAGGTTATGCTACTTAGCTCCCATCATTGATTATATTAAATGCAATAATTCTCTGAAGAAACTGAATGTACTTGCACAGTAAAGCATTAAAAGAATTTATTTGCTGCCATATAAAAATTATTTTGCAGGCAAAAGGCTTGTGATAAAAATAATTTGTAATAAAGCAAAATGTCCATATTAAGTAAAATATGGAAAAAAATAAAACCACAAAAAAAATCAATTATATCTTCAAATCCCCAAAGATAAGAGAGGAAAAAAATCTCAGGAATTTGAGGGAAAGACTGAATTAATGTTGTTTTCAGACTCCTGTTCAAAAACATTAACTTTTGCTGGACAAACAACAATAGCATTTTTCTAGCATTTCTCAGCCACATAAATATATAGCAATCTCTGAGTTTTTTTAATTTATTTCTAGACACTTTCCTTAATAATCCTTCCTTTAAAGATATCTCCCTGCTTTAACTATCACCATTTGGCCATATTCGAGCCTAGTTGTTAGCAAGCAGTTTTACAGCTTTTATTTCTTCACGTTCTAGTGGCTGTCTGTAACCACACTTCCATTGTTATGTCTGGGACTCTAAAAACAAAGCACGACAAACCCATGGCCTTTCCTCTACCCATTACTGACAGCAAAGTAATACAGCTGGTAGTACTGATAACCACCCATGGCACTTCCTATTCTCTCTCCCCGGAGCCCCTCTACTGGTTATCCTGATGAGATGCTGACGGTCCTCCAACATTTTATGGTGGTAGAGTGATGGTCCTGTTGATGCAAGAAGTGGAGACTCCAACTCTCTTATTTAATTGAATTTAGTAGCCAGGAAAAAGACAATATTGCAAAGAGTCCATCATCCACTGAATTAGCACTCTTTTAATGCAAAAATATAATACATGGCAGCATACAAATTTACATACAACATATTTACATCTTTACTGATAAGTAAATAGAGGCATATATAAGCATAGTTTGTAAATACACACAGCTCTAAGGCTCTGTAAGTAGATACTGTTTGTCTCCATCACTCAAGATCTATTTTTACTATAAAACACTGTACCTAAAGACTTTGAAAACGTTACTGGGCACACAGTATATTTTATTTTAATATTTCTGAGCTGGATATAAATTCTTCTGTGTTTATAAGTTCATACCCTGTAATCAACAACTTAACTGAGATCATCATCTACTGAGATTATTCCCTGACTGCATACCATAAAAGGATTACACACATTAAATTAATATAAAATTGAAAATGGCTTTATTATGTATGAAACTAATTAAGGGGTCAGTTTTGCAGAATATTACTCCTAAGTTACCTTTTATTTCCACAAGTGCTTCAACAAATAATGTATATAAGGAGTACTTGTGCCAATACACATTTACATTAGGAGCTCCCAGATTTGTGAAGTTAAATTAAAATCTCTACAGGTATTTCAAACGTCTACCTCTGCTCCTCAGCTGTATTTTATATTTTTATCACAAAGGCATCATATCCCAGAATTATAATGAAATACAGAGAAAATCATAGCTTTAAACAGAGATTTCAAGAAAAGACTCATAAAGGGTAAAAAAACAGAGTTATAATACATTAAATAGATGTTCAGTATTGACATTCTGAACTGATTGTCGCGTTCTTTAAAATTATTAGAGGAATTTTATGGGTGGAAAAGGAATTGGCAGAAGTGATCTTGAGGGGCTATTCTGGAGACCACTAGGGCAAATTAGTACTTAAACAGTCAGTTAAATGGCCAGGTAAGAGAAGTGCACTAAAAAAGATAAATACATGACTACAGGTAAATCAAAGGGCACTACTACATTATATATGCAAGATATTCAGAGGATGCAGAGAAAGGGGCTTGATTCCTTTTTACTCTCAAGTTCTTTAACTCTTTTTTTATTCTTAAACCACTTTACAGTGTTTTGGCAGGAGAAAGCCCTTTGAAAACTTTCCAGAACATATTAGATAAGAATTCTAAACTGAGGCAGACACATCTTTCCAGATTACTTTCAATTTTTCAAGTTCTGGAAAAAGCTAAAATTACCTTGCAAATCACAAGTCAGAAAAATATTGTCTGCAGAACATATTTGTGAAGAATGATCTAACATTTGCAGGCCTTCTTTCTGTCAGTGAATCACCCGTGATCCGACTCATTGTTATTTGTAATTGTCCTATTAATAATTCATGAAAACGCATTTTAGCACCAATGTCATTTACAATTGTTTCTTTATACTGATGATTTCAGATATTTGGTGTTCGTTATTCAATGACTGCGTTCCTAAACCATGTTTTTAGGGAACTGTCTGTTCCCTATAGAGATGCTGAAGTAAGGGAGAGAGAGAAAAAGCAATCACTGTCACAAAAGTAAATGAGGAACACAGAGTGCTCCTCATCCTGGAGAAGCATCAGGAAGTCACAGTATAGCCAGGGGCTGATCCCGTGTATTCCTGAGGGCTTTGATTATGCTGTTAAAAAGACGGCCAGGAAGCAGCAAAAAGTGAGATCAGAAAGCAGAATGAAAAAGAAATGCAGTTAACAATAAAAAGGGGGAAAAGAAGGTAAGTGGGAAAGAAGGAAATCTTAAAACAGCGGAAGTTATGCACTGAGAGTTACTTGTTCCCAGGAAGGAATCTGGAAGGCTGTATGAAAAAACATGAGACTTAGACTATAAAAGGAATAAATCAAAAGGAGAGAAGATCAGTGGTGATATCCAAAAATCAGCCACTAATGAAGAAAAAAAGCACCACAAACTAAAAGGGATAATAAATTGAAAAAAAGAACTACTGGGAAAGATCCCTTCACTTAAAGTAACCAAGCAGTCGTGTGTGACTTCCTTAGTGTTCATATCACCATTTGTGAATATTAATTGAACAGCAAGAGGAAATCACAATTATACTGTAAGCTGTTGTATACAAATTGGACCAAATTACTGGTTTGGAAACACCTATGAATTTATTTCAACATCTTAATTGGGAAGACTTTAAGCACTGAACTCCTGTAGTCCATCTATCAGCAACTTTTTACACCAATTTTCATTCAAGGCCACATTGCAAAATATGGGCCAGGCTATGTAACTGCATGTTGATCAATTATCAACTGCAATTGCATTGAACATGAGATTTTTTTTGTTGTTGTTTTTGATTTGCATTGGAGCCACGTACAAAGTGCGGAGTTTGTGAATACAAAATCATTAGAAATGGTAAAGCTTCTGTAGATAACCATGGCTTAGCATATATCACATTTCACTTAAAACTTCAGAGACAAACACAGCCCAACCAAAATTCATGGAGGTGTTCTCATTTTGCTTATTTTCTAGAACTATAAATTAAAATACAGGCTAACTGATTTTTATGTGCAAATGAGATTCCACTTTACTGAAATTGCATTTATTAAGTATTAAATATATCTTGAAAAAGATCTCTCCTACTTCTTTATGCTACTTTATTTTTATTTCCAATTACATACAAAGAGTATATACTTACTATGTACACATACACATGTATTTTTCCCTCCTGAGATTTAAATGTGCCTTTGAAAGCTGTTCCTTATTAACTCCCCTTTGTAGCTGCATAGCCTGGCAATTAACATTTAGTCTTAACGCCAAATTCAAACTTCTAGTTTTAGGTGAACTTGATTCAGCAAAATTAATTCTTCATAGACTCTAAAAATGACAAATTTTCTTTGACTTAGGGAGACCAATTCTTTTTATAGCACTAAATGGCTGGGCCCTACTGCTGGTTAGATTATCAAGTGTTCTTGTGTATTTTGAGATAATTTTACAACTCTTCTGTGGGCTACACACTGTACAGTGGAGTTCACTAGCATTGGAAGGGAACACAAAAATGCATCCAGTTTACAGAAAGATAAATGTGTCTTCTGCAGCATGCTGTCGCTGCTCAAGTCAAAGATTTGGGATTTTATCATTGAGCTGAGATAGAAAATAATAGGCATAGGACCCATTTTTAATGTGATTATCTACTTATACTCAGCACAAACAAAAAAACTAACCCAAAATGAAGCAGTGGGTCAGTAAGTAGTGTAAAGAGCCTAGGAAACAAAAATGTTGTTAGATACTTTATTTTATATCTGTCCTTGTAGTAAGTAATAAAATCAAAATGGGGTGGTCGAGAAGAATTTTAAAACTAGCCAACATAATTCAAAATCATACTGCATCTTGCAACCAAGGATCTCCAGATATATTAAAAACTGGGCAAGTATCCCCATATTTATTTTGCAGATGGCACAAGTGAGGTAATTATATTAGTAAGGCAGAACAATTATGCTCTATTGCTGCCTGCAGGAAATCAGATTGGAGTATAATTAAACCTAAAGACAACAAATTGTATTAATGCTGAGTATGACTGAGAAATATGGGACAAATTTTACGAAAGTGGGAAAGGTTTACATGGACAAGCAATTACAACTGCTGCTCTCTGATCAAAGCCTCATATGATGTTGATTGAGAAGTTCAGAGTGGATGACATCCACTTCCAATGGTGTCCATAATTTTGCGATTTGGTCATAAACATTGTGGGAAACAGTGAATAACAACTTACAACTGAAAATTACTTATACAAATGCCAAGAGCATTTTTATTCCAGTGTTTTAATATTAAATAGAATTAGTATTTTAATAATATTTTAACTTTTATTAGACTATATACAAGGAAGTTCTTTGTCTAACCATGAACTGACTTGACCTACCACAAGCTGAATTAGTTAATATTAAAGACTATCAATAAACTGTAAATCTAAATTAAGACCTTTCTTTGGTCCTCCAGGTTTGCATTCTACTTTCTTGTTAAAATGAGACCAATGAAAAATCAGCCCATGTAAATTCAGAAATATGCAACTAGTAACCTCTCTGAAATTAAGCCCTAAGGAAGGTTTGCAATCTTTGTGGATACAAACAGGAAAAAGAAAAAAAAGACAGGAAAATTCTTTTATATTTGACATTCAAATTGTGTTGAGCATTTTCCTCAGTGAAATTTTTAACAATTCAAGAAAAGACCGCATTGTATTAATATTTATTACCCCACTGCCTTTGCAGTTAAAACCAACCTGAGTCTGACCTTCAGGTACAGGTGACTGCCTTCCTCATTAGCCTTCATTTATATAAATGGAAAGTTAAATTTGGGCCACTGTGTTTTCAAACTGAACTGAGGTAATTTTTTCCTAATTGCTTTCCCCTTCTGATCAATGAACATACACTTATAAATACCACTCGATTACTTTAGATAATATGCTTTATCTCAAAAAACAGACAATTGTCTTCAGGAAAATGGTTACTTGAAGACAATATTGACCTCATATATTGCAATTTTATTGCAAATTTGTGGTTTTGTACATGAGGAAATAAATGATGTTTATATCACAACTCTTGGTTCTGCATTAGCAGATGCTCTCCTCCCTCACTGACCACATACTGCTGCACGGCTGGAAGCAATGAATCTTTTCCAGGGTATGTAAATATGCTTCTCAGCTACAGCTTTCTGAAAGTAAGTAAGTGTAGACAATCTTGTCTTTTAATGTCATAGAAGATAGGAAGGATTAGAGGGATAATTACAAAAATTCAAGGTATGAAGAGCCAGAACTCTGCAGAAGCAACATGTTCACAGAACATGAGCCAGAAAATAACCTTATTCTCTCCTTCAAGGTACAAACTTAGCTGATTCTCTTGAGAAGACTAGGAAGGCTTCAGGCCTCAAAGGGAAGAGCTGAAGAGCATTAATTAAAAGAAACAGAAACTCTGCTCTCCTGAAATAAGCATCTGGTCCGGATTTAGTACTGATAGGATTATGCCCTGAAAGAGAGTAAACTGAAATCCACTTGAGCCTTTCAACTTTCACAAGAAGGTACCTTGGAAAGCTGTTCCCCACCCTCATTCACATCTTGCCTTTATTCCTACATAAACAAGAGAATGAATGGTTTGTAAGCACATCCATTTCTCAACACATTTCAGCCATCCATTTCTCTCACAGTAAGTGTAAAACCCATCTTTTTCAATTAATGCTAATTCTTAGCATTATCATTTGGGAGAACACAGGCACCAGCTTTGCTTCTCTGCAAATATGTTGGAAGCAGATGAGCTCACACCTGCCATTTTGCTAGAGAACTTATCCTATAGATAAGGCACAAGCAGATGCCTTTCCCAATCCAGACTAATTCCAAGTGCAAAATAGCTATCCCAGAAACACCCAAAAATCCAGCACCTCAGCGGAACAGTTAGAACAGCAGAATGACTTCTTTGTAAATAGCCACAGAATCCTAGCATGTATGTACGTAGCTTCAGGTTGGATGCAGATAAATAGGTTAATAGCATCACCCAGTAGAGCAAAACTCTGCTGTTCTACATTCAAAAATCACAGCACTTCTGAGAAATTGAATACCTTTCCAGCACACATGCTACAGTTTTGGGGAGCCAGGAACATCTAGTTTCTAACCAAGAAGCCAGACAGAATCATGCATGTTTATAAAATTTGCATAAACAGACTTAACTCTGTTTGGAAGAAAAATCACCCCCAGGGCCAGTTCCCAAAAGTCTGGGCCTTACACTTTCAAAGATTGAGCCCCACAAGAAAATATGCAACTGCAGTTAGTTAGCTGGGTCCCTTGGTAGGAATGCTGGGCTTTTCACTGCTAGTAAATTCTTCACACAACAGCATTGACAAGTAGCATTTCACCTCTTGTCTAGTTGGCCAGAAGTCCACCTCTGAGCACCATGACAGCTGTCCTGGTTTTGGCTGGGATAGCATTAATTTTCTTCATAGTAGCTGCTATAGTGCTGTGTTTTGGATTTAGGATAAGGATAATGTTGATAACACACTGATGTTTTAGTTGTTGCTAAGTAGTGCTTATGCTAGTCAAAGACTGTTGCAGCTCCCCATGCTCTGCTGGGTGCACAAGAAGCCGGGAGGGGGCACAGCCAGGACAGTTAACCTCAACTGACCAATGGGATATTCCATACCATGTGATGTCCTGCTCAGTATATCAAGCTGGGGGAAGAAGAACAAAAGGGGGGATGCTTGGAGCTATGGCGTTTGTCTTCCCAAGTCACCATTATGCGTGATGGAGTCCTGCTTTCCTGGAGATGGCTGAACACCTGCCTGCCGGTAGTAAGGATTGAATGAATTCCTTGTTTTGCTTTGCTTGCAGGTGTGGCTTTTGCTTTACCCATTGAACTGTCTTTATCTCAACACACAAGTTTCCTCACTTTTACTCTTCTGATTCTCTGCCCCATCCCACCAGGGGGGAGTGAGTGAGTGGCTGCACAGTGCTTGGTTGCTGACTCGAGTTAAACCGCGACAACAGTGTCTTAATTTGGCAAAATTTCAGTCCTTCAGCAATGTGACGTCTCTACAGATGAGGACAATATTTTTTTAGGATCCTTCAAATGCCACAGTTTGTAATATAGTCTCTGTTTTTAACCTCAGGACAGTCAGAGCTTAGGTTCTGCATATCAGAAGTGCTACCTGAAAGTTCTTAAGGCTCAGAATGCCATTTCACTGAGGCAAAAGTCCTCTAAGAAAAAAGAAAGTGCTCTTCTGGTCCAAAAATGTGGAAAAACCTGCACAGGAATGAAAAAGCATCATAAAATTCACCACTTTCTGATTGAAGAGCTGTCTGGGTACGATTCTTGAAATTGTCTTCTTTAACCTATACACAGAGAACTACTGTGAAAAAAAAAACACATCACATTGAGTAATTCTCTAGAGAAATAAGGAAATGGCATACGCAGTATTAGACATGTTCATTTAATGCCCTACAAAAAGCGCTCTGCTACAATGTTAACACGGGATGCTTCTGAAATTGTTTTGTCTGGCATTCCTGCTGTGCCAGTTTCACAAAAAATACTGAGAACATTTTCTTCATATTTTCCCCCTCTAGAAAAGCTTAATGATATCCAGGTTGCACATCTATAAAATTACTGACTGCCATTTTTAAAATATGCTGGATTAGGAAACAATAATTTTCATCACTGTGTACCATGAAAAGTTTTAGATGGTACCATATTTAAAAAGCAAAATCACAAAAGACTGGGAGGAGCATCTATAACAAGTATCATGAAAGAACTATATTGCTGGAAGGAAGAAGCTGTTAGCAACATCTACTAAACTGACCTGGAAGCTGTGGTGGGGGCAAGGGAATGTGTTACAGTTCACTGCAGATATGCCTGCATTCACACATAAACTTCCTGCAATATCAACTTTTTTCACCCTACACTTATTGGTAACAGTAGAACCGCATGCGATCTTGGCACTGATATAGTTTCCTTTGGGGCTTCAAAAATACTATTGAAATGGAAATATTATTTTCACAACCAATTGTACTCTGTTTACAAGACAACAAGGTACAACTTAAATTTTTGCATCCTGGCAAGTGTTCAGTCAAATTTTCATTTAATAATAGGGTTGAGCTCTCTCATAAACTGGAGTTGGTAATTTTGAGTAACAGGAAGACAAACCTTAAGTATTTATTACAACAGGAAGACAATCTCCTCTCAGTAGGAACAGCTTAACCCTAATACAGCAATGTCTCAGGAACTACTTGGAGCAAAGTTAGTAGGAAGACGACTGGCAGCGTAATCCCTGAACAAGGACAAGCAATCAATGAAAAAATGATGACCCATGCTGCACGATCCATTTCCCAGCAGTGTTCCCAGAAAAGTTAATGATGTTGTGGTGCAATTAACCCACACACTCCACATCTTGCCTTTCTTCCTGCATAAATAAGAAAATGACAAGCTATTATTAAATAGGGAAAGCAATTAAAGTCGTAACACTTTTAGAAGATGCAGTTATTTTCCAGGAAATGCTTACTATGTGTATTAAGGAAAACATTTTTTTAAAATTCTTAAGTACTGAAAGCATGGTGCTTTAAGGTAAAAATCCACCCCAGGAGTCTGCCTTAAGAAAAAAATTGAATTGTACCAAGTGTTCCACTTTGAAAAAGAAATACATCTAATTCCTAGAAATTTCAACTCAAACCATCATTTCCCCACATTTAATCTCAAAATGCTTACATTCATGAAAAAATATATTAGCCATGAAGAGATCTCAGACTGGACATAAGTGTACAGTATTTTAGTGTAAATAGAATGGAAAGAGTTTAAATGAAAGTATTCTGTAGGACAGAACTTGGCTTGCTGTATCATTTGCAAATCATTGAACATTTTCATGCACTAATTTCTGACCATAGCTGATAATTAACACTATAGTAAAAAGCTAGGAAATGAATCCTCACTAATGTTTTCTTATAAGCCCATAGAATTTAAATTTTTTTTTTTGCCCTCTAGAGTAACGAGCAGTATTAGAAGTCCATTTCTGCACTGGTATTATCCTTCAGAAACTTGCTTTGTTTTTCCAACAGATGCCAAGCCGGTAGATTAATTTTAATGCTTTAACTCATTGAAGAGTTTAAAGTAACAGCACAAAGAAAGAAAAGAAGAAAAGAAATAGCTTTCTCATCAGGAAATATGATCATTCAAAAATTTTCATGTAATAATTTGGTAATAAACCAAGTCTTCTAACAGCTATGTTTTGCATATTACATCCAAAAATGAAGGGGGGGGGGGGGGGGGCGCAGAACCAAACAGTAAATGAATCATTCTAGCTTCAGTAAAGCTCAGACCACTTCACTGCAAACCTTCACTGCAAATAAACACCCACTGCAAAAAGCACTTTTCTAGTTTCCTTGGGAAAACAAGATTTTTGCTACCAATGTCTCTCTAACATCTGTGTTTAAATCCAGCTACACAACATTACTCCAATGCACACAAAAACTCTTAAGGCATACAAAACTTTAGAAAACTACATTCCCAAAGTTATTGTCTCACAAAATATTTATTAACCAGTGCTAAATGACAACGATGGATGCCCTCCTATTTTACTGTAAAATATTCCAGAAGATCCTTTTTCTGAGCATTAATATATGGTTAGTGTTAATATACCATTAACAAATGAGCCAGGCACAGAACCCTTGGTCCAGGAAGGTATAACTGCTCATGGATAAATCAAGTCCAGCCACACCTTTATCTTCCAGGACAGCAGTGAGCATAAGCAAGTTACTGTTATTATCAGGCGGGCAAACTGTTATTGTCAGTCAGGCACATGAATATGATCACAAATAAATTACTTGAAAACATCCAATTTAATTTATATGTAAGCTGGATCAAGGCCAAATGCATAGCAGAATGAAGGAGTGAAATATGTTTTCAGGTAGTTCTCTCTTGCTGCATTTTAAATAAGAGTTATTTTCATGGAAGAGCAGCTGATGCCTGCACAGCTCTGTAACTCACAATATTGAAACAGTCCCAGTAAAAAAGAGTAATTGCCTCTTGTACAAAAATGGTTCTCTGTATGCTTGTACAGTCTTTCAGTGTTCTGGGACAAACTAGTTGAAGTGTTATAAAAAACCTCCATGATATTATAAATTTTGAATAGGCAAAATGAATAGATGCAGAGTACATAGAATAATACAACTCACAAGCATTATCATGTCATCCTTTTACAATTTTTACTGAATAGACAGTACATGATGCATACACTATGACAGTCAATTTAAGGGCTGAGTGAGCTGCAGAGATCTGGATCTACAACACATCAAAATATGTTTTAAATATAACAATAACTTTCCTGTTTCACACATTAATACCTATATTTTCTGTTTGTATTTCACTCTCACAGTTTTTAAAAATTAGTAAAAACATTCAAGTATCATCTCCTTTTTGACGACAATGATGTGAACTTTTAAATCAGCACGGGCTACCGGGAGAGTAGTAGAAAAAAATCAAATTTAAAAAATGCTAATCATTTAACAATTAAGTTCTGTACATTTTCTGAAGAATGAAGTTTAACAGTTGAACAAAATGCCTATTGTTACTCCAGGCAGCAGAAAAAAAGCTGCCTCTGGGAAGGAATTTATTAAACTTGTCCCCCCCCAAGACCCACATTGAACTCAGAATTACACAGCATGCATCCCATCTCTAGAACATGATTTGCCTTTCAGTCAGAGGCTTCCTGCTGTTGGTGAAACTTAAGCTGTGTTCCCTGAAAAGGCACAGCTTGAGAATTATTGTACTGCCATGGTTACAAGGTAGGCTCAGGGGGCCACCAAAGGAAACTGGTGGTCTGAGAAGAAAAATGACCTCTCTGTTTGGAAATATTTCTTAGTATATATAAATATATAAAACATTTAGCACTTATGCATGCTACATATCTGTGAAGTTTAACTGAGTATCTCATAAAAAGTGACCTGTTTCACTTGCAGTACACCAAGTATGGTCCAACTGCTTGTAACATGTTACATGGTAGTGTATGGTTGAGCGGTGGACTTGGCAGTGATAGGTTAGTGGTTGGACTTGATGGTCTTAAGGGTCTTTTCCAACTTTTAACAATTCTATGATTCTATGAAAGATGTTAGAATTTTTTTCAGACATCAGTTCATTAGTAAAGTAACTCTGTTAAAAAATAAAAGGGGGGGGGGGAAGGACGGACAACTTGTGTTTTTCTCAAAAGGAACTATGCATATTTGAATGTCTGACAAAAAACATACATTCATTACAACTCCTGCAACTGCATCCTGTTAACAGCATCCTGTAACGTTGTCAGTGCCTCCAACATAACAGAAGATCTTACAGCTGTTTTAAAACCTAGAACTGTGAATGAAGCCTCCACCCAGATTTTCTTCAAATGTAGGTACAAGGATAGAGAGGTATCACTTGAATGGAAAACAAGGTATCCTTTCAGTTAAGAAAAGTGAAAGAACGAATTTTTTGAGAGGTCCTGAAAGGTCTCCACTACTGTACTATATGATAATGTACATGCTGTACATGGATGGCAGGATCTGCCCCATAGTGTCCTCTTTAGAAATAGACTAAGGTTACTTAAGCAGGGATAGACAGAAAGGGGATGAAGTTATTATCCATCCCCACCCCTAGAATGCATAGGTACAACACTGGGATTACTATCAAGCAGAAGCTTAGAGTCAAATCCTGTAACTATGAAGGGGAATACTCAGAACAGCAAGCAATACCCTCAGCAATAAGAATTTATATGATTGAGTATCCAAAAGAGCAGAAAGACAGTCTTTACCCAATACCTGCAAATGTACCAGTCAGAAAACACTTACTGAAAGGAAAAATAGGATGGAATGCTATTCTATGAGATAATCCATGGCATTTACATGGTCGCCCACATGCCTGGGAGTTTTCAATTACACGTAAGAGGATCTAACATTTTTAATAGACATTAGCAAGATTTTTTTACAGGATTTTTGCTTATTCATCTATATATACAGTAATAGAAAACAACTGTAACATATTTAATATACAGTTTCCGTTCAGTCTTCAGGTATTGTGCTGTATAGAGCAGTGGCAGGCATGCTTTGCTAGTCTAGTATCCTTTCTGAATGATCCTCCCAGACACTTTTCTGTTCACACTCTGCAGCTAAACTTATTCTTCTCCTCCTCCATATCTCAAAGTCCGTATGCTGTTTCCCAGAACAGTTATGCACATCAGTCAGTCATTTGCTGTTTTTCTCAAACATTTTGCTGCTTGGCTCCATTTTTTTCCTTCTCTCTTTTTATATTCTCTTGCTTTTTTATCTAAAATATGAAGTGAGTAGTACAAAAGATTGAGGCAAAATATGAGCCAAGAAAAAATGTAGTAGAATGTTTTTTAACTCTACTAGTAGTTGTAAGGCTCTTCACAAAAGGTGTCTATTTTTCTTATTGCAGACTGCCAGAATTTGTAGGTATAAGATACAGAAATTCCAAAAGGAAACCAGAACCAAAGAGCATACAGATTCAGAATTTTAAATGATTTTTGTTTTGTTTTGTTTTTCCTGACACGTTTTCTTGTATTTGGAGAAGAATGGTTATAAGAAAGCAGAACAGATTTTTAACATACAATTACAACTTTCTTATTGTTTGATTTAGAAAACAGCCTAATGAAGTTGTGCGGTATCATGCATTTTAAGAACTTTTATAATGTTAAGAAATAATAATGAACTTTGAAATGTCTTCCAAAGAGTGCTTCTTTTCAACAGACATTTGAAAATCTAGAGTTGTAACTGGAAAAAAAACCAAGCTTATTCTCCCTTGCTGATAAAAAATTTTAATGGTTGCAACAGCTTCAGAGACAAATTACATAAACTGATTAGACAATAGAGATTTTATCATTGTCCTTCCTTCTAACGTTCAAGCATATTAGAAAAAGTTTCAGAAGTTCATTATAAATGTGTATAAAATTATGTTTAGCTATATACTGATTTATACAACATATAACGGTTCTTTGCAGAGCAAAAGTTCTTGTACTTTTGACAATACAAATCATTTAAGCATATACAATCATATGGCTTCAAAACAGGTTAGTACACATTGTGTAATTCAGTGTATAATATCACTTTAAAATGTCTTCAGTTAACAAGCATATGGAAAGATAAGATAAACTAGTTTCATATGCAGAATCCCAAATCCATTTTAAATAGAGTGTAACATTTGTCCTGATTATATACATTCAGCAGAAGATCCATTGAGGAGGAAAAAGTGGTCCCGAAAGCTGCCAATCAGCCAAACTAGAAGTCTGAGCAGTAAAAAATACTTTTCTTAAAAAGCAGTTCAAAGACATTTTAGTCTGAATGACGTGACGAACATGTCGCTAGAGTGCTGAGTTTCCACCAGAAGTAATCACAACAGGTATGCCCAGAGATCAGGCAAACTTGCAAAGGTAAGGCACTGGATGATGTGCTGGCTTTGGCTGGGAATAGAGTTCATTTACTTCATAGTAGCTAGTATGAGGCTATGTTTCAGGTTCATGCTGGAAATAGCGTTTATAATACAGGTATGTTTTAGTTACTGCTGAGCAGGGCTTACACAAAGTCAACACCTTTCTGCTTCTCACCCCACCCCACCCGCGAGCAGGCTGGGGGTGCACAAGAAGCCAGGACGGGATACAGCCGGTACAGCTGACCCCAACTGACCAGAGAGGTATCCCTGACCATATGACATTATGCTTAGCAATGAAAGCTGGGGGAAGAAGAACAAAAGGGGGGGACATTCAGAGCATTTGTCCTCCCAAGTCACTGTTATGCATGATGGAGCCCTGTTTTCCTGGGGATGGCTGAACACCTGCCTGCCGGTGGTAAGGATTGAATGAATTCCTTGTTTTGCTTTGCTTGCAGGTGTGGCTTTTGCTTTACCCATTGAACTGTCTTTATCTCAATGCACAAGTTTCCTCACTTTCACTCTTCTGATTCTCTGCCCCATCCCACCAGGGGGGAGTGAGCGAGCAGCTGTGTGGGGCTTAGTTGCCAGCTGGGGTTAAACCATGACAGATGATTACCAAGAATGACCAGTTCAGCATATTCCATACACCAACAGAAAAGCCTGCACACTCTGTAGCAAAAACTGTCTTTCAGATAATGCCTGTCCAGTGAAGCAAAGTAGCATAATCTTAGATTACACTGAGGGACAAAGAGAACATTTCAGCTACTATCACCATCCTGGCATGAGCATGTCTTCCATGCATAGGACTACCTTGCTGTCCAAGTAGGTCAACCCAGTATTCGGCCATTATGCACAGCTCCTTGGACTTTGAGAAATCATGGCACCACTATGCATGTAAGGAAGCAAAGAGACCAGGGCAGTTACAGAACAGGGCCATGCATTTCTTAGTACTAAAAAGAAGGCAAGAAAAAGATGAGGTAAACAAAACAGATGGTTAGCCTTTATATTAGGCACATCATATTATGCTGTATGTACAGCGCTCCTTATCTTCCAAAAAATTTCAGAAAGCATCCATATAGCAAATGTGATTTTAAAAAGATATACTGGCATGTCATTATTCTAGATGCTTAAAAAATTCTTGCAAGTATGTAAGTATTTTGGATGACGAGTTAAAGCATTTTAACACATTGCAGTTAAACTACTCATTTTTCATTCTCTCAGATTATACTTTAAAGTTACTGAAGTACTTTAAAGCACTTGTTCACAATGTATCACAGCATTTACGAGACTGCAGTATTTCTGCAATATTACACACTTCTTTGAGTGACATACATTTTACACCAAGATAGAATTTAAACAAATGGAAGGGTTTGTATTTTACATGTAGTGTGTAGCTGGTGCCTCACCTGCCTTTCTGAAATGGAAGGAGTAAAGCAGTAAGCTACAATTCATTTTATTGATAATAAAAACCATGTAGAAGAAATCATTATGTCTCTACTGATTACAAAAAGCTATTTAATGAAATGCATATTTTTGAAGACTCAGAAGTACTGTAGTATTTGCACTATTATTTAAGAACCATTAACTATGATTGTGACAGTAGCTCTATTAAGCATTTTATAGTCTTCTCAGTGTTTATGTTTATCTTCTACATCAACTTTTGCTCTTTTCCAATATTATCCTAATAATTCAGCATCAAAGCAATGCCACACTTCAACGAATTGAAGTTAGCAGGACCTTTTTCTGGAAAAGGGGGAAAAAAGAGTTTCTGGCAAAAAGCCTACCTCATCTACATGAATTATAAGTGGTTTAAAATAATTTGCTCTCTCTAGGTCTCTGTAACCTTGCAAGGAAGTTTTTAAGCATTTCAGAAGCAAATTTACATAAATGCAATAAAAGTCTCAAATCTTGTATCTGTACTTCCTGAAGTACCTTTTTGCCATTAGCTTTTGGGTTTAATGGCAATAAGAAATGGAGCCTTTGCTCTAGCTATGGTTAGCATCTCGACACAATTCTTTATATTGCAATACTCATTAGCTAAGTGAAGGTGATTTAAAGGCAACAGGAAGCAACTGTAAGTTTGACTGGCTTGTAGGAAGCATCCCCCAGGTGGACCCCAGCCAGGGCAGGTGCTGATTCAGAATTTGTAGCTAACCATACCATGAGGGTAACTGGCTGCAAGCTGGTGACTGGCTACTCCTTGGACAGCTGATGTGAATGCACTTTTCACCCCAGGCAAATGTATGGCTGTCAGAGGTCCAGAGTCTACTTCAACAGCTAGAGGCACGCTGTTAATGAATTTTGGATAAATTAATTGCTTTGAAAAACTCTGTAAATCGTATCACGTTTCCAAGACTACAGCTGGCTGTGGAGTTTAGATCTAGATTATTGACCTTTGATGTCTGCCTTTCTCGAACCTTTCTAATAGAAATTGCCTTCAGTCACAATCAGGATCTAAATCTTCCCAGAGTTTGAGGTTCTTAAGTTATACAAGTCAATAAAAGTATTTTCTGTTTAAAACCAAAATCATTTTTAGGCTATATATCGTGTTATGACATTTGGCAGGAAAAAGAAAAAAAGTCTAAGTACCTGTACATCGATGTCTACGCTAGTTCTGGTGGCAGGAAGTATTGAACAAAATATATTTCCCACCGCGAAGGAATGCGTTTCTGTGCAAAGCTAGAAGTTTTTGTTTGATCTATCTGCCTGTTATGACGGTAAACATTATCAAGTGTACCAAGGACAGAGTGGAAATAACGGGATAACTTTTTCTGAAAAGGAATTATGGCAAAAAAAAGAAATAATTGATTAAGCAAATAAAGTATTTAAGGCAAGTGCAATGCAGTAGCAAGAGTAACTAGCATCTCTGGGACAGCTACCACACAGCACTTCTATCTGTAGACTGTTTCTAGATGACAAAATATTCTTGATTCATGTTACATGCTTGATTCACGTTATGTGTTAAGTTCCTAAATATTGATAATTATGGCATCCGTCTCACACAGAAGATAATATGTGTTAATGACACGACAATCATTAGTGCTGCACACGTAATAGAAAAAGAATAATTTCTGTTAAGATACTTAGCATTACTTAATAATCCTCCCAAGAGAACATTTCAGTCACTTTATCCTTGCAAATCCAAAAGATTACTTAAGGTTTCTTTCCATCATTTTAAAACTTGTCCTTTGTGAATTCCTGCTCTATCATGGCACTCAGCATATTTTTTTAAAATTAATCCTATGAAACACATTCCTCTGTATGAGAAAGTTTTAGGGCATGAAAAAAACATGGGTCTTGATAAGCCAAAAAAAAATAAAAATAAAAGGTGCCTATAAATCTGACAATGCCCTCAGGCCGCCATGACTACAGTAAAAATACCTGAAGAGGAAAGAAAGGAAAACAAAGGCCAAAGAGGTTTTTTTCCAGCTTTCAGCAACTAGTTCTTTCCCCTTCTTTTCACTAATGAAAAATTACTATTGTATAATTTTCACTTGGCAGTTTGTTCTTTAGCAGAAAGCACTTCTGGCTTCCTAGCATGATTACCCAGCTGTTACAGGAGGCAGGTGAAGAACATTACTGGAGTCACAAAGAGATGGTTGCTCAGAACACTCCCTGCTATGTTCCCACCACCACCTCCCAATTCAAATTGCATACCTCTTTAAGCAGGAGAGCTCCAGGTTAATGGCTGTGTCTGTTAATGGCTTGTTTCTAACCTGACACTGAACAGAAAAAACATTTTACCATGTTGATCAAAGATCCTAAACTTTTCAACTTACTATTATGAATACCAGGAAACTCAAAATTCTCTCTCATTCCTCCTTCTCCTCTCAGCCTTCCTTTGCCTAATCTCATTTCTGTTCTTTTTTCTTATTTCTTTGCCTCTCACTCCATTTAAACTAAGCTGCTCTCTCATCACCTGCCCTATGCTGCTTTTTGTTTATTTTTCATTTCTAATAATTCATCTTCCTTCCTTCCAGTCCTCACTTCGGCAGGGAGATAAGATATATGTGAATATATAAAGCAGAATTCTGGTTTCACTGAAGTTGGTAACACAGCTCCCACTGACATCAGCACAGCCAGGATTTTAGTTGTGTACTGACATTTTATATGAAACTTCCAAAGAGTTTTCCCCCTTTTTTTGATAAATGTACATGGATTTTTGATAAAAAATAAGTTCAGGAAAGTTAAAATGCACACCCTATTCAGGAAGGTAAAAATGGTCTCATATCCACACAAAATATGTAGACGTAGGAATCATGAGACACATTTCTGAATGTATTATCTTTTAGAAATTACATTCCTCAGACCTTTTGCAGCTGTAACATCTTTTGTCCTTCTCTGAAGAGGCCACCTCTCTCACGCACCCTCACCTTCCCCTGTCTCCACTCAGGTAACAGCATATGATCCCTAATTCCAGGCTGCTGAAGTGGGCACTACATAGAAAGGTCATAACACAAGAGCCATTAGAAAACTGTTTTCCCTGTACCTGTATCACCGTCCCACTGCCCCAGGTATTTTTTGCTATTTTTCTTTGCGGTTTTAATGTTAACTATCAATTATTTATCATTCTAGTTACTAATTGCCTTTCATTACAAGTGCATAAATATAGTTCACATCAAAGTCCAATCTCACTCATTAAAATTTAAGTCAAGGTGTACTCCCCTCATCTTTTGAGTTACTCTAAATTCTTGCCGGTGAAACAGTGCACTATATGGGATTTTCTTTTTCAATGTTAACAACCGAATTCTTTTCACTAATCTGTCATTCTGTTACCTTTCCTCTAGGAGTAATACCCTAGCATGGATAGCATGAAGCATTTTGTCCTTACGGGTTGTTACTTTATCCAAATAGCTGTTATTCAGGCACTAAAAATAAGGTGGATGATAGAAAAAGACCTTGTGAAGCCATATATCAGGACAAAAGTTTTATAGCTTTAGTGTTGCTTACAAATCAATTCCTCTGAGTTGGGCTACCATTAGTAGCTTTTAAGATTGCCTGGAGCTGTGTCATTCACTGCCGTTTTGACACATTAATGCATTAATGGTACGTGCAGGCTGACATAACTTCTCTGAAGTACTATTACAGTAATTACTAGGAGTCTGCAATATGACATGCAAAGTTAAGAAAGGTGACAAAAGAGTATGTAGATACTCAGACACTCTTAAAACATTCAACATTGACAGTGCGTAATTAAGAAACTACAAAAACATTGAGACAAGGATTGTCTGCTATGTATACTGTCAGAGAAAACAAGCATGAATGAAGAAGGCAATTATGTGAAAATGACGGCTGATACTATCAAACAGTTCTGTTTCAGTAAAAAGAGGTTAAGAGAATCAGGGTAAAAACTACTAGGTTCGCTCCGTTCAGTTCTTTCACAGAGAAAAATGTTAAAATCTCATTAGCGTTTAGTAAAAAGGATGCAAATTTTCGAAGCCATTTAGGAGGCGGCAGATGGTAGCAATGAATCCTGAGTCTGTGTTTAGAACCTTTGAAACTCAGAACAAAATGCATTTCTGGATTTCTTCAATTATCACAGATGTCTCCTAAAGTAAATTAGTGAGAGAATGGAACATCATCTGGAAAACAGATCTTTGCCATTACAAATCATTTTACTTTATTCTTTCTCAATCAGGTTTATTTTTCCTAAGATAAGTATTACTCTGAATTAAAAAATAAGAATGCTGAACATTACTTCCTTTTTTCATCTAAAAACACTCTTTCATCCCCCACATGTATTGCTTAATAAACTGGTTCAATGGATCAAGTACCTTAATATCAAAATTCTTCAACTGTCCTTTCACTTGGTGCTAGGGACCATCTGTGTCTTAGCAACTCATTGCCTCATGGTCTGCTGACTTATTTATATTGTTGAAACATGTTCTGTACACTTCCCTTCCCGCCTAAGACCCAGCTGTAGCAGTCTACTATTTCTGTCACAGCCCAGTCTGCAAACGCCAGGCCAAGAAATAGCCTTCCTTAAGCTCATATTTGATACTTGTACTAAAACCATTTTCAGCAGGTAAATAGTTAACTCCTTCAGGAAAACATATTTTCAAATCACCATACCTAAAGTTGGTGTTTTGCAAGAACAAGAGCTGATTAAGGACATCAAAACTTGGCTGTTAGTTGTTTACAGCCATAAACTACTTCTATATTTAGCCAAAGACACATTTTAAATCACTGCAGTTTTTTTTATAATCTGAAATGAACAGCAAGAATATGGGTGATATTTTAACTGATTCATAAATATTTAAAAGGCTGCTGATTTTCAATCATATCTTTCTGCAATCTGTTTTTCATAAATACTGAATTTAGTGAGAGGTTATTTTCAGTAAAATAACACAATTATCATTCTTCTACAAAAACAGTTAAAATAGCACAGAAAATCTTTACGACTAGGAAGTTCCTTAGTATGATTTATTACCTAAAAGGTACTAATGTATTTCAGAAGCATGCTACAGCCGTATTTCTGTTGCTCCTATTAAGAAATTCTGGCTTCCAGCTTGTCAGTTTGATATACGTTTCTTCATGTCTCTCATGTTTTTCATTGTTGTCATAAGGACAAAGAATATTTGACAGCAATATTTACTTCTATTCTGCCAAGACAAGAATATATGAACACTGATTAGGAAGCAAAGCAACTAAGAAAATATTGTTTTAATAAATAGTATACTATTTAAACAAAAAAATCCCAGGGGGCCTTTTGGGGGGGAAATAATTTTTAAAAACCCAAACTTTTCCCTCCTCTCTCTACAGCATACAGAAATTTTAGGTTTACGTGTCAACTAATTCCACAGACAAGTTTTAACCTGTTAGGAATATTTAGGCAGTTTAGCCAAATCAATCAGTGCTACACATCAGCTATGAGATGATGGAAATTCAAACGCTGCATATGAACATATAAATACCTATATCTATAAATATAGATGTTTTGTTAGCCATCCCCTTCTCCCACCAGAACTGGGTGTTTTTAAATAACCAGATATTTGAAGCAGAAGAAGATACCCAGCGGTATTTCTATACCAATAAATGCACTGTAGCTATACCCAGTACACTCAGTCTTCTGATAATATGGAAACTGATTCTAATGTAAAGCACTGTAACAGCACAGTGTTGACTGTTGCTCTTCACTGGCTGAATATGCTACCTGTACTCAGCATTCAGCCTTTGTGGAATGACCAACCTGTAATCCTATCACCAGGATTACAAACCTGTTTCCAAGAAAGAATTAGTACTTGAATGTCATGACCTTATTCCATTTGCGGGCCTACCATTCCCCGGAAGTAAACCAGCAAAACTAAAAACCTGCAAAGTGCTCTTTCCAACTTCATAAAAACTATTTTAAAAAAAATTCTTCTGATGACATCATGCTGTGGTGACAGAGACTCATATAATACAGAGTTAGAAATAATATTTCTGTATGGCAGTGGCAACTTAATAGCCATATGCTTCTGAAAACAAATCAAAGCTCCTCTGGGAAGAAAATGTCTTTTCAGGACAAATGAAAGACAACTGGCCAAAACAAGAAAACACTTGGTTACTGAAAATTAAGTTGCTTTCCTAAGAGACACACTGAAGGAGATCTTAAAGTTGCTCATTTATATCAGACTATTTAGAAAGCCTAACAACTTCCTTCTACACGGAAATGAAAGATATAAAACAAAAATGTATTGCTTAGTACAACACCACAGAAGAATTAACTAATACCTTACCATGGACCCCTTTAATATGAAGATTTAGGTTAAAGCAAATCCAGCTGATAGGAGGTAAGATAGCCATGAAGTGTCATGCTAACGTGTTTTGATTTTTTTTTTCTAATTAGGGAAGCAGACAAGAAAATGGATCAGAAATGTCGAGGTTGTACCCAGGTTCAGTTGAATTATTTTACTTCTGAAAAGCCAAAATGAAAGAAAAGCCTTTGAATTATACAACACCAAAATACATTAAAATGAACAGACACATTGCTCACCTAGAAACATACAAACATTGTGTTCAATTAGAAACACAGAAAAAATTCCAGCACATATCATATGAGGATAAACAAGTATAGGAACAGAGATTAAAGATTTACATATGCATTTTATACTGTAGATTATGATCAAAGAATGTGATGTTAGGGAACAGATGACTTTACTACTGTAGTGGGATTTTTCAAGTATGTTTAAAAGTAACAAATAATATTGCATAGAGACAGATAATTCTAAATACAACTTTAGACAGTCTAATGTAAAATATGTTTATAGACTAGCTAAGGTGTCCTGCATGAATGAAAAACAGAGTTTCAACTTCACACATTTAAGAAGGATTCAGATATATCACTCTTGGAGTTAGTACAAGCACCTTTGTTTAGATTTCTCATTTTCAACAATAGCAGTTTCTTTTTAACACAATTTTAAGAGCTATATCATAAAGCGCTCTTTTCTATAGCACATCATAAATCTTCACAGCAGCCAGGATGTGGGTCGAGCTCTAGACTACTCACTCTGTGAAGGCTAAGACATATGAACTGCACACAGATAAACATGTTTTTTAATTTTCAAATTATGTATTCTGACATCACAGAACATAAACCTTTGACATGCAAATCCATCTATCAGGCACTAATCTAAAACTGGAGCCAAGGCAGTAGAAAGAATGGTTCACTCCATTTCTAGCAATGCTTTGATTCATAAGAATAAATCTTAAATCAGTACAAACTGTTGGGAGAGTCTAGAGCCACCAGTAAAAGAATCCCCAGAAGAAAAAGGGGGAAGGAAAGGGTATACTACAGAGTATCTTTGCCAATAAAGTAAACACTAGAAACTTGAGAAATACATGGTCTCTCTGGAAAGCTTCTTTGCAGAAGCAAGACATTTATATAATGCCTAATGTACTGCATTCCTCTTTCATAAAGATTTCATAAATATGTAACAAAATAAACAGAATGACTGAAACAACAGCCTGGGGGAAACCAGTAAACAGGGCTCATTTCATATGCAAAAACAATAATGAGGAAGGATCAGTTACTGCAGTTCTAATAACAAACAACAGATCATTCATAACAGAAACTTAAATAACACTGTGTTTCAGGTGAACAATCCACACCAGGGACTGGGATTTTTCCTCCTGTTCTCCATGATTTTCATTTCAGTCTGGAAGTACAAAGGAAGTGCAACAGCATCCCAGTCTTCCCCACAGTATTTTCTTGTTGCACATGGGTGTTGCAGAACGACTGCAATGGCTCCCAAGGCTCCCCCCTTTCTCAGCTGACACATATCAGGATGCTGGTAGCATTTTTGCAGTAAAAAGGGTTCTTGGCACCAAAAGCTAATGAGAATAACTTTGGAAAGGTCTGTGCGGGGTATAGGTTAACAGTACAGTGAACAAACTTCATCTATCTTTGCACCTTTCTATCTGAGCATTGTACTGAAATACAACTCAGCAGGAGCTGAGAATAGGGGAGTATTTGGCTCAGATTTCTGGCAAGACCAAAGCAGTTTGTGACTATGGAAATCTAAGTTATATACACAGACTTTTTTTCCACACTCCATCCCCTGCCTATTTTTTACCCCATACCTACAAGGAAAACAATGGTCTCTATCTCAGTTCTCATGTTTGATTCATTGTTGATCCCATGCAAATTTAATGTTCAGAATAGTAGCTATGGCAACAGATAATTTTTTTCATATTAAAAAATGAGGAAGGAGGAGTTACAAACTTGAGGTGGATAACAGAGTTTTGCCTTGTTATCTCTAAAAGCAGTTGAACAAACTGACTAACTACCCATTTAGAAAAAGCAATCCTATGTAAAATTTAAAAAAACATATCTTCCAGGTTTCACACACCAAAGCCTTGATTTAACTTCAGACAAATCAAACCTCTGTAAAAGTGGCCAGAGAAACAAAAACCATAATTTATACTGACGAACAAATATCGTGCATAGTTTCTTTCAAATGCATTGGTTTTAAATTGTGTTATAAAGCACACAGTAGTTTTTTTAATGGATATATGAAGCAAGTGCAAACTTCATAGTCCTAACACATATATCCTCTAGCTGAAGTGATGTCACAGGAACCAAGAACTGTTTGTCTGGCTATGCTATAACTGCAGTAGAGGCAACCACTGGAAGAACCCAGACTTGGCAGAGTGCTTACCAAATAATCTTGCTTTACATGTTTATGACCATCCACTTTTTTCACCCTTACATATGCTTATCCACATGATGGTCACAGAAACCTAGTCCTGGCCTCTGAGAATCTTAAGTCTTATGCAGGCTTAGTGGCAGCTTTTTCTGTGGAATCAGTTGGTACTAAAATATCCTGAGTCATCAGTAGTTTAACTTCCGCATTAGCTTCAGTAACTTATTTTTTAAAGTAAATAAATTGGCCTCACAGATAATTTTAGACACTTAAAATTCATTTATTTTGCAAAACAGCTTGTACAGTTACATTGGACTTGATTGAACTATGATATTAAACTTTACCATTATAGTCCAATGGTTAGAATAAAAAGAAACAAAGGTTCCTAAACAAAGGCTCCAGAACACCCAGAGTATGTATCTACCTTTAATTTCAGATATTTAATAAAATTTTCTTCCTTTTATCTTTGCACATGCTTGCTTACAGTCATCTCTTCCACCTTTATGTGAAATATCAGCTCATATAAAATCCATAGTTGCTTAAGAATAGAAAATCTACCCAAAAAAAAGTTAGACACAAAGAAACAGAGACAGGCATCCATAGAACTGCAAATACAGCTTCCTAGCTGTAGTTTGTAATTCACCTGTATGCTGAGAGGCAACAGACAAAACCGCATTCAAGTCAACCTATTTGTGATTTCAAATATCAAATACCAGCATGTGAATCTGGGTAAATCACAAATATGCAATTACTATATAAAACATACAACAAATATCTGTTTATACAAATGAAACCCCAAACACTGAACATACTTGCAAAAAACTAAAGACATACACACATGTTTTCTCATGCACCCAAATATGATTATTGGGATAGACCCTAACTGATGTGTGTCTATCACTAATGAGAAACCATGAAGCTAACTAAAATTCAATACAGAGACAAATTACATATTTCTGGCTAAAATGTCACCCTGTCTGTTCAGAAAAAACATGAATATGACTTCTCTGGGTCACAAAGAAATGGTGTAATATGACTGAGCATGGGCAAAAAAGCTTAAAAATGCATTTGAGATATGGGAAATTTGAAATACTTAATATAATTGGGTTCCAAGAGATCCTGAAAAATCACATGAAAACAATATCTCCTTAAAGGACTGTCCTAAACAAATTTCTTTCTATCTGCTTTTTTCAAGGATAGAAACACAATGTTTTCTTTATTTTGGAAGACAGCTACTTCTGAGAGTTGTAAATGAAATGAATGTTACCTGCAATTTTATGTGTCAAAAGAATATGTTAATTGCGAGATAGTCAAGCATTACCAGCAGACCTTAAATATCTGATGATTTTCTAGGCCCCCATTGAAATGTTGAGGTTGCATTAGATCATAGATTGCATATGCACGTACATGAGAATAGGACTCCTGCATTAGGAGGGAGGATAATTCATAAACCTTGCATGTGTACATCTGGGTCTTTCTGGAGACCAGGATGGAGAAGCGACAAGGTTGTGACAGCAGCCAGGCTATGTTAAGTGCTGAGCTACTCAGCATGTGCAGCTTTGGGCACATGGAGAAGGCATGGTACATGTAGAACTGCCGCCCACGCAAGGAAGAAACTCCTGGTGAATTTAGGAACAACCAGAGTTAAGCAGTGACATCTGAGGAAAGGTTTTGCGGGACTGTAATTTTGACATTAATTGCTTTCGTTTCAGCCAAGCCATGTTTAGACACCTCAGTCCTTCAGTGGACCTAGCTCTTACAGATGTACGTGTGGTCTGCTATGATTATCCTGCCTTTGATTAAAGAAAAAGACTAAGTAACTCAAGTCCTAATTATTTTTTAGGCTTTTTTAGGAATCTTTTTAAAGATCATTAACACGGTTTCTCAGTCCTGGACATGACAATTAGACAGAGTATTTTAATAGTTAATCAACCAGTATAAAATAGTAATGAATAAAATTCACATATAATTCCACTCAGACTCTCATAACAGAGTTTAATTGAGCTTTAAGTGATTTGAAACACTTCTGTTGGTTCCTTTCGTAAAAGTAAATTTCACCCATTCTGAATTCTTGTGTAAGGGTGCTTCTTAAAAATGGCACATTTAAAAAACATTATTTCCACTAGCAATTGTTTACAACTTTATATGAAAGATACATAATCAGAACAGGTTTTATTCTGTAATATTTCATGAGACCTATGTATTCTTATAGGGTTTTTTCCTACCAAAATATTAAGGGAAATGAAGATGAAAGTTGTAACCTAATACCCTGAATATATGCAAAACAAAATGTCTCTTCCGATATACATCAATTTTAGTTTGTTGTTGCACCTGCTAGAAAAGTTTTCCTGTATGTTCACAGAATGCTGGGTTTTGAACCTTTGAACAAAAGATACTTCATTTGAAGAAATCCTAAAGCTTAAGTTAAACATTGCAGTCAATATTTCTTACCCATTCTTAGATAAATCTCTCTTTAATATAATGGCAATTTCTGAGTAAACACTGCAAGAAGTGGGTCTTTGTAAAAAACGTACATTATATGATTAATGAGATTTCTAAATGTGGAATTAAGAAAAGCTAGGTGTAAAAAAAAATCTTTGGACATAATGAAACTGAAGCTTCTTCAATTTTCAATTTTATGTATTGTGTGAAAACTTCCTGTATTCATGTTACAGTAATACTCTTATTAAAGGCATGCTTTTAATCAATTCTGGGGAGGAAAAAACAGCTTTCATTTCAAGAAGACAATTAAGTATACATATTAAAACATTTTGATCACAGTTTTAGGCTACAAATAAATCATACTATATTCAGGATAGAAAACTACTCCCATTGGACTATACGATTTTTTAACTAGATAACATATTTTCATTTCTTCCCTGAAAGATATTCCAATACCTTTTCCCTAGAATACCCAAACTGAGCTCAGAATTAATTTTTCCAGTACCTGCGGAACACAGTATAGTAACACAAAACATCTTTAGAAATGTATAGACCTGCTGTAAAGGCATATGCAAATGTATAGGCCAACATGTAAAGAAAATAACCTTCAGATTCACTAAGTTTCTCAGTTGCTGAAAATTTTAGCTAATTAATACTGAAATAATCAGAAAAAGAACCTCTGCTACCTACTAGGAGGTGTTAAAATAAAAAGTTTACGGTTACATTATTAAGACCATTTTGTACTGTCTATAATAGTTAGCTGACTGCCAAACACAGATTTAGAAGAATACACTCTTCTCTGAATGTGGGTACATATAATGACATGGGGAGGCAGAGCACCTTAATGCTAACTCTCAAGGAGGTTCACATGTCACTCCCTGTTTGTCATTTACCTGAACCTAATTACCAATTCTGATATTGAAGAAATCATCAGGCATATGGTAAATTGAAGGCATGACAGCATTATTATACAGAAGCTACAATTCTGCTAAATCTGTATTACTAGCTTTTAAGAAGCAAACCATTATTTACAATCCTGAAAAAAATAAGATATTAATATATATGGCATTATAAATCTCCTTGAAAGCCAGTGCTTACTTAAAGAGGAAAAAAATTATAGGTTGTTAGGAAGTCTAATCATTTTGCCAAAATCTGCAAATTCCATGGAATGCACATTACAGCATCTGAGTCATCAGCTTCATCTTCATGAGTACATCATAAACACCATTATGTAATTGATGTATGCCTGTATGCCAATAGTCATAAGTTTTTGATGTCAGAAAAATATTTTAGGAGGAACTACGAATGGACTGAAATATAGATTACTTCTCACTTATTTAAAATGTTCTGCTTATTTTTTGAGAAGTTCAGATAATGCCACTGCTCATAGGAGATTTGAAATTTGGTGGAGAAAATATCCTATGAATAGCAAAGTACATTTCCCTACCAGATTAAACACCAGTCAAGCACAGCTGAGGAGAATCTATTATAAACCACCATCCCCTTCACTGATTTGCATTTTTCAGGTAAAATTTTTACAAGTCTGCCAAGCTGCCCCATAAACATAATAATTCTTACATGAGCACTGAGTAGAAGTAGTATCAAAAAACCTACAGACACTGCCCAAGAAAGCCAAAGAAATTGTGGTAATTAGGCACCAAATCTATCTAAGAGAGTTGAAGGTTCAGTGCTGCATGTGTCATCCTCATAGTATGAAAAGTAAAACAGTACCTCATGTTAACTCTCAAGGAGATTCGCATGTCAACCCCTACTTGCTAGTCTACTTGTCCTCTGACATGAAGACATTTGATGTATTGTTATCTAATAGAGCTCCTACCCAAAAAGTAATCTCCCCCATACTGTAGGTGACACAGTTACATACCTCAAGCAAAGTGAATCATAAGAATGTTCTGGAGAGCCAAAAAAACCCTAATATGACTGTTAATTTTATTATAATAATTGATATATGCTAGAGGAAATTAATTAGAAATATTTTAAAAAGTTATTTAAAACCAGAAGATTAAGAGCAATTAACAATTAAGAGCTTGTATTTGCACAAATAACTATGACTTCAGAATTACATTCTGGTAAGCAATATCAGATTTCATCAGACTTGTTCTTAACCTGGCCAATTTTCATACTAAAAATCATCTATAGATAATAAGCACAGGATTTAAAGCTCTATTAGAGATTCTCTTTTCAGAATTTAATCATACTGTCCAGGAAAAAATTGTTCTGCTGCAACAAAGAGTAAAAGTTAGTAAACCAGTAAAAAAAAAAACCAAGCAAACTAAATTTAACAGCCTGTATCAAATGGATAGGTATTTTTTTAATAAATGGAAACTGTGACTAAAAAGCAGTATGTAAGAAGGAAAATGGAGAATGTAATTGCCATAATACAGCACATCAGTGGTCCATCTAGTCCAGCATTCTGTCTTCAGAAAAATGCATTTTAAAAATGCTTAATAAAGCAAACAGGACATGCATAAATCATCAGCTGCCTTCAGCAAAAGCTTCATGAACTCAGAGCTGACTTTACATCGATAGTATTTAAAAAGGGCATATGCAGACCAGTCTCAAACACTCGTAAAGAAAAAAAGTGTGTTCAATTCTGCAACTATCTTTTCTGCAGATTTCGTATTGTACTTCTTTTTGTATTTTGGGCAGAAGTGTATTCCCGACCACTCCTTAGTATTCAGGTTGAATCTACTGATGTATGTTTTGTCAGCCAATTTTTTAAAACCTTGTCTTGTGATAATTTAGAAACATAGTGAATTACAGATGTAGGGCTGCTGCAGCGTCACATGAATTGCTCGTTCATGAAGGCTGCGATTACTTTCTGCTTTCTCATGAATATTTCTTATTTCTATACAGTAATTCAACTAATCCTCTTGTTTTTTTCTAGTCCCTTATGAACATACACACCCTTACTTTACAAAATAGAGGAAATAATTTATAAACTAACATGTAGTTAATTAAACATAATAAAAATAATCTTGTAGAAAATTATTAAATGCGAAGGTTATCACACACAAGATCCAGTTTAATTATTGGATTCCAGTTCCAAGTCTGAAACCAGTCTATCAGGTCAAAGGGACAGAAAGCAACTGAACAGTGCAATGACTCATCAGAAGATCATTCAACAAGGTGACACTCAACAAATCTGTGCAAGGGATGGTATGATAAAGGGCATATGCCCTGTCCTTCCTAATCCTCTTATGCCCAGAGTCCCATCCCTGAAAGCTGCACTGAACATTTCAAAGCTGCCACCTTCTAATCAGATCTGATGTGTGTTCTCAGACTTGCCTCTTATTTGGGGATGTTCTTCACTTTGTAGGCTAACTAGTCACTTGGTTTTTGTGGTTTGGTTGCAGATCCTTACTTACAGTCTGTAAACTAATATAGCTGAGGTCTATTTTAAATTCTGTTTAATACCAAAATATTTATTTCTAATGGTAACGTTGTGACTCCCCATTATAAGAGTGCATCTGACACCAGCATACAAAAAACATAGTTTAAAGAATGATTTAGTGTTAAACCGTAAAAGGAATTGAAAATATCAAGGCCAGCAGACCATAATCAAAACCCTTGTTAATTAAGGATAACCTTCTACTGCTTTCTGAAAAAAAAATTATCTTCTGATTTAATTTTCGGAGACTATTTTCATTTTCAGAAGAAAAAAAATGCGAAGGTTCATAATCAATATGACCCATTTTCTTCAAGATTTATTATTCTGGATGATCAAAATATTTTTGTAAGTTTTTAGAATATAAGTAATATTTTATATTAAGGCAAAAGGATAGAAAAAATGTTTCACATGTCAAGTACTTGTTGAATTATTTTTTCAATTTATTAAATCAATTTCTCCAATTCTAATTATCAATTAATTGTTTGATTATTTTACACAATCATTTTGAATACCAGTGGCTACTTTGGCTTCAGTGGCCAAGGACTGGATAAGGAAGAAATCTGGTTGTTTGACTGACAGAAGTCTAAATGTTATACTATGCCGTGCACTAAATGTTGGTCATCCTTCCTCAGATATCTACCCTGACCACTTAACACTATCTCCTCTGTTACAATTGTCACTCAGTTGATCTAGCATTATGTTATCGTGGCCTTTCAGTTGCACAACTAGCTCATAAAAGGAAGCCATGGGCCTCTTCAGGCCTATTATAAACTCTGTCTGGTGAATGATGCCTCCCAGCTGGGGGTACTGCCCTGCTGCATGGGAAGGCAGCATCCTTAACTCATGGACAGATGAATTTTGATATGACATTACGCAATGGGCTAAATGTGTTCTTTGTTGATATACCAGGAAATCAGGAAGGAAAACTGATCTAATTTCCCTCACTAGAAAATGCTTGTGCAGCACCTTCTCTAAACAAAGTAGGATTCATTCTCAGAAGCAAAGAAATTACAGCAAGTAGCATCCAGTTGGTTTCATAGGCCTACTGGGTAAATGTATATGAAAAATATAAGATCCACAGTAAGAAAAGTTTGCAGTTTCCTTTTATTCAGACCTAACTTCAACTTCATGCTTCTATGGAAAAAGTGTATGTTTCAAGTTAGAGTGAAACACCACTGTACATGTGCTACTACAGAATTCTGCTAGAAAAGAATTTGGATTACAGTTTTCAAGTCCAGACCCCCCAAAAAATGCTTTAATTTATGTGGTGGGTTTTTTTCCCTCTAATCTCTAGAAGTTCCACTTACAGAAACAGTAAAAAATTCAGAAAACTACTGTTTCTTCCTCTGGTTTCAGTTACCAATTAACAAGTAGTGCTGGACTTCAAACAGTTCTCAAGTGCACTAAATGATGTGATCTGCCTTGTTCTAATACTCCTATAGTCCCATTAAATTCCAGCAATCCTTTATTGTAAAGATCACACAAAAAGAATAACAGAATAACAGAATTTTTTGTAAATGAACCACTGCTTTGGTAACAGTAGGAATCCCAAATTTTAAGTTCATTATTAAAGGATGCTCATTACCATGAACAGTTTCTGTGTATGTTCTCAGTGTACTTAACATGTACTGAATTCGCTCAGAGCAGTTAAGGAATCAGAGAGGATATTTAACTCAAAGCCATGTTTCTTCCCCTTCTGTATCTTCAGATGTCATAAGCATAAGAACTGGTAATGCCTGCACCTAATTTAAGCCAAAATGAATTGTAGTTTCACTACCATTTACCCTTCGTGAGGGCTGGAAAATGGAAATGTACTTTTTTCTTTTCCTTACTCATAGCGGGCAAAAAGTGGACACGACCTGCCTTTCAGACCACACAAGCCTAGTGCCAATGGCCAGTGATCATTAATGCAGAAGTCACAAAGCCCGTATATGTTTCCCTTTATGGTCTCAATCTGTGGTCTTCTCTTATTTTTCAAAAGTACAAAATGTGCAAGGCCATCGTTATGCTCATGGGAAAACCATCACTGGCTAATGATAATTATTTTGTGAGGTTGAAGGTAAAAACATTTTTGATGATGCTTACACGACTAAAGAAATTTTCTTCAATGTATAGACAAGCAAAACCAGTCTTACAAGGAATGGTGAAGTTACTTGGCTTGGCACTGCTAGTACAAAGAATTAACGATAGTTAATGTGATCTTGTTCATCATAATGAGATTCATCTAATTCCATCCTTCAGAAACCTTAATTTATCTAGCTTAGAAAGAATATGTTAAACAAAGGCACTTCACAATATTAATGCAATTTACATCAAATGCACTAGAGAAAATTACCTAATACAATTTTCTAAACCATTTAGTATTATGAACTAGGAACTAAAAGAGAAAATTACATTTTATGATTTGTAGGCTATTGAAAACACTCTACACCTGAATTCACACAATCTACATTACCTTGCTGCTCTCTCAATGGGAAAAGGCTTTAATAAACCAGAGAACCAGAAATAATATTCTGTGAATTAAGCAGAAAAATATGTTAAGTCATTCTGAATCTGCATGAGCAAGACACTGCATGTGGTCTTTTCTCAGACTTTGGCACCTGAGCCAGGGAACTTACTTCTCGCTTTGGCTTGGTTTATTTCCAAAGCAAACTGAAGACAGGAGTGCTGAAACAAGGTCTAAGTTTTTCAAATGCAGAACAAACATTGGGACCAATATCTGGGGATATCATTACTATCGTTGTTACTTGCTTGATGTTTGCACAAAATGCCACGAATGTGATTGAGCCAACCCCCTCACACATCCTGAAACATAAAAAAAGAAAATTCTTGAAAACTACCAGTAAAGAAAAAAGTGTGAAATCCAGAAGTATTGGTTAACTTACAGGCCTATTCTATGGAAAATTATAGACGTAGAAGCTTTCCCAAGGATTCTCTCTTTTGTTACTCAATAGCTGTTCAGGAAACATTCACTCCCAAGTTTTATTTTGTAAACTTGATGAGTGCTGAGGACTTAAAACTCGCTACAATACATAGATTTGGTATGTAATTAGACACTTAGAGCTAGAAAGCAGGAATTCTTCCTGAGAAAGGATGAAGGTGCATTTTGAACTACAAAATTGAAATATGTTGACATTTTCTGGAAAATCAGCTCCAAAATTTTGAGATTAATAGTGTTATATCAGACTTTTCAGAAAAGCAAGTAGATGCAGTAATAAGAAGTGTAAAATCTTCAAAACATATAACACATTTCTTTCCAGAAGGCAATCTTTGGACACCTCCTAAAATAGCTCTTACTGACAGATCTTCTTATTCTGTAGACAAGTGATCATTTAATTTAAAAAATTAAATTTATTAATATAAAACTCACTTTCAGTAAATGTTCTTACACTAACCAAGCAGTCTTCAAAATATTTAAACTACTAAAAGGAAACTATTGTGTTTAAGGTCAAGAAACGAGACATTCAGAGTGCATATAATTTATATTTTGACAGAAAACTGTAAATTATAGTGTCTAATATACAGAATCTCTACTTTAAGATAATATTCTGTTCCTTAAGAGCAGGAAAGGGTTTCTGTTCAATTGCTACAATAACCACAAAGCAGCAAACGACATTTGCAGGAGCTTAAGAATTACACAAATACCAAAATGAACAGCTTGCTTCTATTAATTGCTTTAGAAATAACAAATCATTTTATTATTTTATATTTTTCTCTTCCCTTGTGTTTTCTTTACTTTTGTAACATAAAATTACTGGGCTTTCATTTGTTAAGTTAGATGACGGTCAAGTTTAACCTGTGTTAAACTATAAAACTTCAAATACATGCTTAATTCAGAATCCACTCTGCACACCAACAGGAATAAAGGTCAAATCAACATAGGCTACTGTGGCAACAACAATCCATTACAGTCATCAAACTTTGGTTACTGAAACAACAAAGTAATTGTAGAAGTCCCAGAAAGAAAAATCTATGAAATTTTGTGTTTGTAGTTTTTGTCTGAAAGTATTTGATCAAATGCAGTGGACCCCAATTACAAACTGATATCTCAGACTATAAACCTGAAGCATGTTACAGATATTACGACTTTCACCTACAAAGCAATGACTATTTCATCCTTCCTATGCCCCATGAAGGTCTTTTAGACCTTTAGGATGTCAGAAAGATTTGAAAAACACTAATGTAGCTGTATCTCAGCTAAACAAAAAGGATCTGCTAGTTTAGGGATTTACAGAACTCTCTAGGGAGGATAGTACAGAAAAGAAAAAGGTAAAATTGCCTAACATAATTCTATATATCAGGTCAAGAGAAAATAGAGGCCACTGAACTTTTTTCCTAAAACAAGACCTATTGAGAGAAAAACAGTTATTAAATCACTTTATGTTGGGCAACAAAGGTAACATAAAGAAATACTGCAGACTTCACCTTTTTCCTGGATAGAAAGATTAACAGTTCCACCACTCTCTTTTATGGGATCTGGATCCCATAAAATTGTTAAATCTCTCCAGGGATTTGAAGAACTTCTATATAAGTTGTAGGGAATAAGGGAAATAAAGTTCCCTAAGTATGCAGCTATAACTAATACATCACTGATTATACATAGCAGGAATTCTAGCAGTCTGATACAGTGGAAAACATAAGCATCAAATTCATATGGGACTATACTTGGGATTTATGTCACAAAGCAGTGGAAAGAAAACCACAGAGCATCTTAGTCATTCTAAGCTTTCTTAAGTAGCATCTTCACAGAAATACAGGACATAAACAATAAAAAAAGTGACTGATAAAACTTTCTGTTGCTATAGCAATTAGTAATACCAATAGCAACCCATTAAACATTTGCTATAACATCCTTACACAACAAAACAAATCAACGTACTTCGTTGTTCATCCTTATCTTAAACTCCGAAGTATGGAAGGTGGAAAAATAAAGTAGCCATCAGAAAAGGCTTTATACAATAAGCCTGACACAACTGATATTCAACTTGAGATTAAATTAAAAACCCAAAACTCTAGAGCCAAAAAGATAGTCACCGGCTAAATAAATTATCGTACCTAATATTGGGTGCTGTGTATGAATAATGGAACAAATGAGACCAACACAGCTAGTAAGACAGTAGCAAGGGAAGAAAGTGAGCGAATTATTTGAGGAACCAACACATTTAACAAGAAAGTAGCAAAGAAAGCAACTCTGTAAAAGTGAGGTAAAAATTGTAAGTTATTCAAAAGCCGCTACATAAAAATTACCATATAATTGCTCTGTTTATCTGAATGCATTTTTTCCCGAAAGGTTTTACTTTTACCTTGCCCCTTAGCTTTTGTACTAATTTTTTTATACTCTTAGAATATGTATTTAAACATTTTCATTTAGATTTTAAACATCTAGAAATTTCCATATTTATCACTCTGAGTTTTAAAAGGGAATTAACAAGATAGCTAAAGCAGTAATTATGGCTATTTGCCTCTAATAAAAAAATAATATTTCCCACATGTGCCATATACTCCATCCATGAGTCTCAATACTTTAAGATGCCTGAGGGTTAAACTCTGCAGACATGTGAAAGTTGGGGTACATTTCATCACATAAAATATATTAAAAATCTGGCATCTACTGCATGCCCAAGTGTAAAATGGTATGGGCTGCAGTAAAAAGCAACAAATAGGACTCTAAAAGATGACGGATGTCTCAATTAAGAAGCCCACTGTGTCATAAATTCCTTTCCTGTGGTTTTCTCAGAAGGTTGGCCTGGTTCAAAACTCTTAGCAAGCTCTACCAACAGAGTTCTCAGACCACAGACTGGAAAACATCAGGCATGGATATTTGTACTGAACAGGGGAATGCCCGGGACAGCTTGTGAACTACAGAGGCTCAGTAACCTTTTCTGACGAAAGCTGCAGAGCAGGAGGAGGATGCCAGAATTGGCAGTCTTCAATCTTTGCAACGAAGAGATTGAAAAGAAAACTATTTTATAAAAAAAATGCAGCATAAAATCATGCTGCGCAGAACCAGGGGAAGAGATGTATTGTCAGTGTTCAAACCTCACTGATTTAAAAAATCTTAACATGCATAGGAGGAGGGAAGTATTTAGGCAGAAGTAACCAGGGGAGATTTACATCTTATTTTAACAAAAACATTACCAACTTTTAATCACAGTCAGAGGTTCTGGTCTTCAAAAATCTAAGATGAAACTATTTTTTTTAAACTACTCCTGAAGAGCATATTAATGCAAGACGTGTTCTAGAAGCGTACTGTCAAATATGAGACCAAATGGTAGAATCTGACTATTACAATGTTAAGGGAGACAGCTACATTTCTTTATATTTTCCATTATAAATACAAGCTTTGTGTACCACTGGTATACTGGAAATATATGCTGTCAGATTCATAAGTAGTTTATCTCTCCTGATGCTGTAGAAGCAATCTAAACTTTATGAAATTTTTTGAGGTGTAGACTACTTGGTATCTAAATTTCAAAACTGTATCAACATTAGGTGCTTCCCTTACTAGTAATTGTGTTCAAGCACAAAACTTCAAACCATCTTCTTCTTCTATTGTGTAACTACATCTAATCTGAACCTATGGCCCTGTGATCTAGAATTGCTTGGGAAAAGTCTATTACTTTTACCCTGAACACTAAGCCAAACTCTCTCTGTGTTGCAGGCAGGTTTTGCTACAAAACCACCAGGTCTTCTTGTAGTTCAAGGCACAATATTATAGCTTCATTTTTAGCCAGCTCTTCATTATGCACCATCACTACACAAAATTCTTTGGTTACCAATACCAACTATAACCATTTAAAACTTCTTTTATCTGCAGCATTAATAACAATGCATACAGCTTAAACATACGCATGTTAAAATGCTTTCAATCCAATTCTGGGAGGAAATTTCTAAGGTAATTTGAATGCCTCTAAAAGGAAAAATACATGTAGAAATACCCAGTTAATGACAAGAAATGGTTTTTATTCTTTCCTGTAATTTTCCTCTCTAAATTTCCAGAAACGAAGCAGCAGACCAAAAAGGAGCTCAATCTGGAATAGAGTAAGGAATCTGAAGGCCAGTGTGTTGAGCTAAAATGAGCATAAGACATATATCATAATTCTAAAATGTAAACTCGACACCACAGTGACCCTCTGCAGAAGGGAGTATCTAGTGCACAACATACAGTTTCAGTTCCAACCAAAACATCATCAAGCCTACATAAATTGAATCTGACCAAAAAGTTAAAATAATACAAAGCCAGCCCCATTTTTAACTTAACAGAAGGCCTCTAGCATTTAAGAAAAGGGTCTCCACATCTTTTGCAATATATAAAATACTCATCTATTGTGAGTTTTCAGTTGATAACCATCTAGCAATGGATGAAAAGTCACTCGTTGTATTGCTTTTATCTGATCAAATAATGATATTAGATACTCATATATATTTGCATTTATGTAATGTCATTGACTTCAGAAGATAATTTCTCAGATGAAATCATCATACACGAGGGGTGGCTGGATTAAATTACAGGCTGTAGAAGTATCAGCTAACTAAGATTGCCACTAGCCATAAATAAATCTGTGTGCAACAGGCAAGCAGCTTTGTAACATGAAAGCAGCAAAAACTTTTTGCATATTTTTAACTATATGGTAGAAAACATAACTGTATTGAAATCACAAATAAAATAAATGACCCAAATACAAGAGATTATATATATGGAAATTGTTTTGCATTATACTGCCTCTACCAAAATCCCAGATAAGATGTTTTACTGACAGTAGCAAAAGTATCAGATCCTATTTAGAATCATGACTGGAATTAAAGCTGCATATGAAATGAAAAATCCTTATTATGAAATTGCAAGCATGGGTGATCAATGTAATCTATACATATGCTTGAGGAACCCTTCAGATTTTATTTTTTCAATTGAAATTGTTTGATTTAAATAATTGTCTTTGATTATACAGATCTTAAACTACCACATGAATATTCCTGTTCAAACGAAAAAAAAAAAAAATCTTCTTTATTGTGTACTCTTGTTCCTTTTGATAAGTATGTCCCGTGCTAATTTTATCTTTCTTTTTTTGCAATTCTTTTCTCTATTGGCTCTTCAAATCCCAGCTCACCACCCTTCAGCTCCTGCTGAAGGCTATGGTACTCCATGTACAAAGTACAAGAACATCAACTGAGTACTTAGTCAGGTCTGTCAGCTCCTCATACATTTCAGAAATTAATTAAAGATTTCCCCCTCAGTCAATTTCTTCTGTCTTTCCTCACTGAGTTGCTATCTTTCAGCCTTTGTTTTAAACTGCTTATCCGGGCCTGGGGTTTTTGTCCTTCTCTGCATATAAATTAAAAACCTGTTGGAAGTCTGGGGACAAGCCATAAAGCACACAATCTACTTTACAGACAACATATGGACTACAAAAGTCACATCACTGATAAGGGCAAAACAAGAAGAATACTTTTTTCATTATGCATGTTTTATGGGTTACAAATACTAGAGAACCACATTAATTTTAATCTCTAATTTATCGTTGGTTTTGCTGTTGTTATTTTATACGAATAAACACAGGTTTGGGAGCAGAATATCCAGTAAGGCCATTGAGGATCTAATAAAAACAAGTGAGAGAGAGCACTACACCAAAGAAGGCTCAAGTTGGTAGAGATGTGATACAGAAGCCCAGAGGCAAGAAGGGTAAGTGCCAAAGTGCCACAGACAGAAAGCAATATTTTCAGTGGTATTTTGGAGACAATCAGAATAACAGAGAATTAAGGACAGCCAGCAGGGAGAAGATTGATGTATTTAGTATGCAATAAGGCTAATATAAGGTTGCTATATTTAACATGTAGATTCTCTGGTGTAGGAAGAACAGTTGTAGCAATGTGATAAGATCCCAAATATGCCAGGCATTCTGTCTGTTCCCTTTTGTGCTGGGTGGCTTATAGGAAGATTATGATTGAGAGCTTTGGAAATCCAAATGTTGTTCCCATCCTGATTTTTACAAAGGTTTTGAGAAAGCCCATTATGCTTTCCCAAGCTGCTACATCTATCTCTGTACTTACAAAGGAAAAGGATCCCAGAAAGACAGGGAGAAGGAAGTGTCTCAGTTCTATGCAACTAGTACGGCCAGCATTGCTGCCTGGAAAGAATACGCAACATTTTAATAGGAGAGTTAATAATTACATATTCTCCAAGTGTATTATTGGTTCTGGAAGTGCCATATGAGGCAGACCACCTCTGCTGTCAGTGCAGTGGGACACTTCTATAGCTGCCTGCCTTTTGACTGCATCTCAGTAGAACAGGTGAGTTCATAACTCTTATAAAATCTTTAATTTACTGTTAAACTGTAACCTTCCCAGTTATTAACTGGTTATTATCCCTTAAGTAATAGTAAAAAATAGCACATATGCAACATAAAACTGTTACACTGTGTATGAGAATTTAAATACACATAGTCATTGCTATTTTTGAATGAATTTGAATAAGTTGCCATGGTCCATTATGCCAAAGTAAATATTATTGCTGAAATTCTCACCCAAAAATCTAAGCATCCTGAAATTTATTCTACTTGAATAACTCTTACTGCTGATCCAGATATCTGCATTTCCAAAGAACTGCCTGATGCCAATATATTCTATGGTGATGGAACAACAGTCGCCTGTGTCTACAGACTTAGCTCTTAAAAAAGTTAGTTTCTGTAGTCAAATTAATCCAAAATAATCACTTAAGATCAAATTCATAAAGTATTTTCACAGCCTAAAACAGCAACCTCTTTTTATTTGGGTTTTTATTGGAAAACCCACAAACCACATACTCAAGTCTCAGAAAAAACACTTCTTGTGGAAAAGGAACATCTTTTTTTTTTTTTTCAGGGTGGCACAAAACAAGATATGAAACAGTACTTTCTGGTTCAGCCCAGATTAGTACTAACTCAGTTTCCCTACACTGATGTCTATTGCATTTCCAATACTGATTTAATATTCATTTATATCTACAGCAGAATGATGAACTAATTCTGTGGGATATTAGCCCAAGCTAAATACCTAGACTTCCACTACACATGCAGAAAACATTAATCTATTTTCCAGATGTGCAACATTTCACCAAAACCCCTGAACACTTCACTACACTTCTCACCAAAGACATAACAGCAAAATGAAATGCTATTATAGGATAATATTATGACTTCATTGCTTTTACAGAACATAAATACCATAACATTCATATACTGAAAAGACATTGTGATAAATTCTAAGCACATAAATGTATATTGGGTACATAAATCAAGTGTCATATAATTTATATAAGACTACTTTCATTAAAAGTTGTGAAGTTCATGACTAAAACATATTTTGTAATTAAGACTAGAGCATTTTCAAGAATTTAGCTTCTTTATTTATCAAAAACCAAATACAGCAAAGCAGTCCAAGGCAAAAATGGGGCCTTCTATTAATTTCCTCAAAACTACTCACATATTTATAGTTAAGAATGTGCTTAAATGTTTTGCTGGGTCACAGCCCAATTGCCAAAATATACCACCATTAATCACATTATAAAAGCAATTACTACAGATTTAGCTTCATTAACCTGGAATCTGAGAAAAGTCAGGATTCTATAGGAGACATTCAATAACCATCCCAAGGCCATCCTGCACTATGCACTTTCTCTTATTCATATATGTACACATAATCCAGCAAAAAAAACACAGGTTTTTTTTTAGATTTGTGGTGTATGTACAATAATTAGCAGCAGGGAAACAAAACTGCAGGTCAGACTTGGAGTAGCAACACACCGCCTCAATGGTTACCTTGTTTTATGGACAATACTGAAAGAGCCACAACATAAAAGATAATATACTTCTGAATCACCCAGTGGCTGGTTTTATTTCCAATATAATAAAAACATTAAAATTTGTGAAGACTATTCCTTAGTCATAACAGATAATAGCCTACATATATTAAATTATTTGTACAATAAGACCAAAAAAAAAATCAAGGGGTCTCACTCTAAGTTGGATGATTTCACAACTTACTTCAAAATCCTAAAAAAACATATTTACGTAGTCTGTATTTCTAATGGAGACATTTTTCAGATTGTAAAATGACTTCAACTTATTCAAGTCTGAATGGAATTTCAATTTCTTCTAAAACTAACCTAACAATGTTTGAATACACTTTGAAAAACCAAACAAACAAACAAAAAACCACAACAACACAAAAAACCAAACAATGGAAAGAAGCAAGTAATCCCTGTAGAGAAAAATTAAACTTTTGTGTAAAGGATTCATACAGAACAGGCAAATTTTTCAAGCAGTAATGTTACTGCAGAATGTCATATGTTTATGTCCACACTTCATTCACTTGAAAAATCATAAGTTCTGACTTTGGCTCATTTAAATTATGTTTTAGTACTATTAAGGGGGGGGGGGGGGGGGAACCTATTAGACAATCACTGTACTGTCTTCTTAAGTGAATAACTATAAACATTTTTTACCTCATGTACATTCAGGAGCTGCAAGTTACAACAATTTTTCAGCATTGGCAATGGGACACTGGATCCTACTCAGTAACAATAATGGCCTCTCAAGCATCATTAGAAAGACATGAACTTGCCTGATGTTAATGTTCCTATCACATTCAGTTAACACTAAATGCCACCACTTCTAGGTTCTCAGCACTAGGAGAAGGTCCAGGTTGAGCTGCAGACTCGACGATTGCACTATCAGTGCAATGAATAAGGAAAGGTGGACCTCTAAAAATGTGATTCAGCACAAGGCACTGGCAGGGAAGAAGGCATTAAGTCAGCTGATAGGAAGCTAAAAGCCATAAATTAGGTGCACACATGAGATTGCAACACTATTTCCTGCAATTTTGTGCCTCAGGCATGCCTTTGCAGTGAAAAGGCTCCAATGATGAGAAAAGGAGCAAGAGGACAAGAGGACAAGCAAGACAAGCAGAGCTAAGCTTGCTCACAATTATTTAAGAGCATTTAAATGAAGAATTTGACCAGGAAATGGTAAAGCTGGATTCTTGTCCTTGTCTCAAGAGTGTTTATGTTTTTAGCAACTTTGTTAAAAAAAGAGGTATATATATCCTACAAAACATTTTGGAGCAGGGACTACAAATCCAGGATTTCCTTCAGCCAGGCAGTGCTCTTGCACATTGCCCTGCCCCGTTGTTTACTCTATATCCTATTAATCTAGCATTCTTCTTGGTACAGCGTCTTATTTTAAGTGACCCTATTTTTCCTTTCTTGGCTCCCTTGGATGTCAGGAAATGGAGGTACTTGCTTCTAGGTGAGTGCTCTCTCTAACCATTACACTAGCACACAAAAGACAACCTACGTCCTTCCTGCACCTACTTCCCTTGTGCCTAGCAAGACTATGTGCAGCCCTCTGAACATCTTACTTCTGTAAAAACTTCTATTCCAGCTCTAGGTATTTACATACAGGAAGTTTTTTCAATCAGTTGAAAAGACAACAGCATTCTGTTCCTTGGTCCTTTCTGCCAAATCAACAGAGGAAGAGTTAGTAAATTGTACTGATAGCAATTTAAATATGTGTTTCTAAGCTATTCTGCTGGCAAAAAATAATGGACCAAACTGTTATTATTCCTAGTACTGTCGTACAGAGTTGGGAACCAAACCAACCTCATAAAACAGCAGCCACAGCTGTTTTCCACAAAGCACATCAATGTTCCCTTTTAATAGCCCTGGGCATACTAGGCACACCAAGAGGAATAGAAAGGTGTAGAAAGAGAGAGCTGCACATTAGCTGTCCTCTCAGCACATGCCCACATCAGCCCCAAAGCTCAGCCCATTCTTCCTAGCAAACACTATTTCTTTCCTTCCCTGCCAGTATTACTGCTGTCTAATGTGATGTTGTAAAGGCTTGCAACAACATGGTTACTAGACTCCAGATGGCTCAAGAAGAACACGGATACATTTACTAACGAAACACTTTGAAATACTGCAATGTGAAAACGGTGAAACTGGATGCTGAGCAGTGAAAAGGTCACTTTCCTCTCACACATTTCCTAAATCAGAATTTCTCAAATCAACCTTGCTAAAACCAGGTGCAGCCTTTAATGTGTCCAGTAACTAACACATAGCTTTTGAAAATCAATAGTATTGTGAGAGTTTGCCTTTCTTGAAACCATGTGTTTGGGAGTTGTCAAAATCTTCCTCAGAATACTCATGCTTCAACAGCAGCATTTTTCCTTTCCTAATCCCCACAGTAGCTGCAATCAAAACTGACCTGTGAAAGTGCTAGGCATACCCTCTTATCCTCCAGGTCCTGTGAACAATGGCTGAGGACCCTGGTCCTTGTTACAACGTGCTGGTATCCCAATGTTTAGCTTCATCAGTTATGTGAGGAACACACTGATGTCAGACAGTACACTAAAATCACTTTATCTAAAACCAGAGTAAAATAAAAATATTTACTTTCAACATCCAAAGTAGACTGAACAGTTAAAAATGCTTTATAAAAGAGGTAAGTGAAGAAATTAATTAGAAATGAGGGTTTATTTACATCAAGATCACAACTGTAACTCTGGTTAGAAATCTCTGCCTGTATCCAGTTGTTTTGATCTTTTTTCTTCCCTGCATCCCCTAATCAAGAACCATCTTTTCCTGCATGTCCTACGTCTCCAGTTCATACCACAGAGGAAACCCTGATCTAGTGAACAAGATTTTATAGTTATACCCTTTGGGGGCATTCTCCAGAAATCCCAAAAGGACTCAACCTCCCTCTGCCCAAACCTACTTACCTCAAACACATTCAGGGAAAGATTCTGACTTCCCTTCTTCTCTTTCACCCTTCTTTGAAGCTGCAATAGTTACAGTACCTGGCCAGCTGTTATCATCTATGCTTGACTAGCCTTCACCCAGCAAGCTCCTCCCCAACTGGCTAACTCTTCAATGTTTACAGCTCTGTGCACCTTCACTTTGTGTGAATATATACTTGCATACATTAATTAACAAATTTGGTATAAATACCTACAAGAGATTTCTACTACTATGTCACTGTGGATGACTGGCTCAGCTGATTAAGATCAGACACAATAACATCCGTCACTTCAGCTGGCAATGGGTCTGGGTGGATTGACCTGCAAAACCTATCTTCACAGGATACTTTAAAAAAAGGCACAATATCAAACAAACGGGAGCCCAAATATTTAGTTTCCTTTGTTTTCACAGTGCAATATGATCCCTCTGTTTCTCAGAGTAAGCAGAGCATACTACTGAGCTTTTAATACAGATCCCAAACACTAGTACAAAATGCTTATTTGTGACATGATACCATAACAGAAGCTCAACTCTACAAAACTAAATAAAAACATATGGGAAATTTCTGTTAAGATTTATATTTTATAATAATAGAGGTATTTTCTGCAGGAAAATGAGAAATGTAAGGAAAAAGCAGAGTACTGTAACCAAATGACATAGCATACAAACGATCAAATTCATCCATTCTCCAGAAAAAAAAAAAAAGAAAAAAAAAAAAAAAGAAAAGTACCCTTGAAAATTTGATCTTGTGTAGCCAGGAAGGATTAGTATAAACTATAATATGCATTGGCACTTCATTTCAGAAATATTTCTTTTATTCAGTTAGTACCAAACTGATCCTTCTATATAGTGTTCACATGCTGGGTCTGTTACGACAAAAAGAATTAAAGAACTTGAAGTACTTTGAAAGAGATGTACATCTGATTTTTCTGAGCAGTCGGATATAAGGACTCTTCCAGGAACAGACATGTTTATTCAGTTTTCTTGGCTAAATTCCAGCTTTCAGTAATGACAATGTTCTCATCTACAGTTTTAAAATTCATCTGTAATGTCTAAGATAGTCTGTCCTACCACTGAGTGAGAAATGTCTGTATTTTAATCCTGCAAATCTTCTTCCTCTACTATATGTATTATGCAGAGAAATTAATTAGGTTCTGTAAAATTGTTACATAAAGCAATTAGTCATGGCAGCATTTCTGGAAGGACCATAGATCTACCTCACACCTACTGTCCTTCACTCCTTCCCCAAGACTTCTTGCCCTTCAAAATATGTTCCTATGGCAGAATAAATCCACAAAGACTGAAGCCAAGGGAAAAAACTGTGGTGACCTCAAGTTATACAGGACACAAAAGAAAGCCAACAAAATCCACCAGGCAAACAAAATCCAAAGACTGAGAAGAAATAGATCGTTCTGATGGAGACTTCTGTTGTCAAAGAACAAAGCCAGAATATCTGATGCACTTCTTTCAGTGATACTTTTTTGAAGAAAGCAGGTGGAACTACAAAGACCTTGGTTTTATTTATGGTGTGCTGCTGGCCTGCCAGATAGATGTGGGCAAGTCAGGGTAGTCTCAGTTATGCTGAAGTAAACCTAGAAGAGCTCAGTATTGTAGATTAATTTCTATCAGGTTAAAATCATACCTGCTATTTTGATATTCAGCATATTAAACAGCCCATCTTGCATCTGTAAGAAATGACAGAATGGTTGAGGTTGGAATTGACTTCTGGAGATCATCTGGTTCAACCTCCCTCTTCAAGCAGGGACACCTAGATCCAGCTGCACAGGACCATGTCCAGATGGCTTTTGAATGTCTCCAAGGATGGAGACTCTGCAACCTCCCTGGGTAACCAGTGCAAGTGCTCAGTCACACCCACAGTGGAAAAGTGTTTCCCAGTGTTCAGATGGACTCTCCTGTGTTTCAGTGTGTGCCCATTGCCTCTGGTCCTGTCATTGGGCACCAACGAATAGAGCCTGGCTCCATCCTCTTCGCACCTTCCCTTCAGGTATTTGGACGTACGGATGAGATCACCCTGAGCCTTCTCTTCTCCAGGCTGAACAGTCCCAGCTCTCTCAGCCTTTCCTTATATGAGAGAAGCTCCTGTCATTAGTCATCTCCGTGGCCCTTCGCTGGACTCCCTCTATTATGTCCATGTCTCTCCTGCAGTGGGGAGCTCAGAACTGGGCACAGTACTCCTGGTGTGGCCTCACCAGTGCTGAGGCAAATGAAACCCTCCTTGCCATCAAAATCCTTCAAAATCACAGAGGTCAAAATCACTTAAAACGACAGAGAGGTTTTCATAATAAAGTAGTAAATTATTGCAGTGATTATCTGAAATTGTCAGAGTTCTGCCTGTCAGAGTTCACAGAGTATCTGGACCACGCTCTTAGTCACATGATTTAGTTTTAGGTAGTCCTGTGAGGAGCAGGGAGTTGATTCTATGATTCTATGAAGCACAATGGATACATTTACACATGCATAGTTTTAACCATTTTCTGATAAACTCTTTTAAAATTAATTTGCCTCAGATGTTATTTCATGGTTATTATATATTGGTTTGTGTCAGATACTAAACACATATTAAACATATTAGTTTAATTAACACATATTAGTTGGTATTAAATCAACTTCTGACTGAAAACCCATCATTAAAATAATCAATAACATTTAAACTATTTACATGCCAGTAATACTTGCACAGCAATGTAGCTAAGCTCCTTCTGATTCTAAATGGTAGGAGTTTACCTGGGCCAGCTTGACACTGACAGAGCATAAATACTCACTCTGGACAGAATCTACTCGTCCAATTTGACAGCTAGCTGCAGGTGATGCCATTCAAACAATTAAAAGAAAGAAAATCAAAGAAATGTTCACAATATGCTGTTGATAGATGACTGTGTGATTAGGACACAAAAGGAAAAAAAAACATTTGGGAAGGGAAAATAATATCCACCAACACTACTGACAAAAACCCATTTATCGCTGCACACACTCGTTAATTTAAGCACTAATTTTATCTAGTCATTTTATAAAAATGTGCTCTGATAGTACTTGTGGTGAATGTGAATTGGACTCTAATTATTCTTGTATTAACTATGGTTGGCAGGACCCCATAATCCACAGAAATTAATATAAAATAATTATTATTTTTATATCCTAAAATAAAGATTTAAGTCATGAAAGAAGAAAATTTTAGAGTATGAGTTTCAGTGTGTACAAAATAGCTTCACAATAACTTCTAGTGGAATACATAGATGATACACCAGCACTATTTGTAATAGATACCTTTGTGTAAAATGCAACAACTCAAAAAGTCTATTTAATTTGATTTATTAATCTCTTAGAACTACTATTAATGTTGAAATAAAATAATTGTTATTACCATATGTAAATCTGCTACAACATTATACGCAAGGAAACTTGAGCCATTGTCATAGAACTTGCATCACGTTAGAAATCTATTAGCAAGAACTGAATGAAGAAAAAAATAGCTCAATTTTTAGCAAAGAACATAAATTATTTTAAAATGCATTGAAAAGTTAACATCACCTTGCAGACTGGTGTTATCTTCCTTCATCTGCCATTGTTGATCATAGAGAATAAGCTCCAGCCAAGCAATGTTAGTGGTTTTATTTATGCTTACACTTAGATTGCTACTATCTATTTTAAGTCTTCTCATCAGAAAGTAGATCATCAGACTCCGGGAAAGCCAGAAACTACCACTTCCTGACTTCTGAGATATATACTGCATTACTTTCCCCTCCATTCTCAGTTCCATTCAGTTTAGCAGAAAAATCGTGTCTTTTTAAAGGTAAGTCTTCTGATTTTCAAGTCCCCAAGTAGTGGCATGTGATAATCTTTTCCAAAACTTCATTTGCTATATGCTAGAAAAATGGTTAACCTTGCTTAAATTCTAATCTTGGATATTTTGGGGTCTTTAACTGAAAGAGTGAGAAACACATAGCAGCACATCACTGGGTAAACACAGATAAAAGGGCAATGTCCAGCTTTCATAAAATATTAGGATTGTTTATGCCTTTTGTTTTTTTTTAAACCACTGTTCCTCTAGTTTTATACTTGATCACACAGTGGATTCTCAGGCTGTTCTTCCTTTAAGACTCACAAAATCTGTTTTTCACAAGTTTATTAAGTCATTATTCCCTGGATCCATCCCAGTATGCTTTCATCCGTCTTGAAACAGGACACCAAACTCATCTCTAGTATTAAGCTTATTAATGTCCTATTTCAAGCTTTTTAGTGCTGCATACGCAGAAGAGATCAAATTCCCATGTCAACTTTTAGATACAATAACATTTTAGTAAAAACAAAACAAAACAAACACCAACACCCGACCCACCCCCACACATCAGCCTTTTTAGCCATAGTATTTCTGTAAAAGTTCAAAATTAATCTCTAAGGAGGAGGTGTGTGTTTGTTGGTTGGTTTTGGGGGAGAGATGGATTAAGTGCTCTGTAGTGATGGGCCATTGTTGAGGGTTATGGTTTTGTTTTCTTCCCCAGTGAACTGTATTTTCGAAGACAGCGTCCCTCACTTTCATTCTTTGATCCTAGATGCTCAAATTAGCTGTGCTGAAATATATAGTGAACCTTATCAGATGTAAACCATTTCCTGAAACTTTAAACTGATAAAGAAATGTCATTAACTTTACCCTTTCTATGAAATAATATTGAAACATTATGAAATAATGAAATTTGAAAACCAAAGAATGGTTATTGTAAATTAATGGTAAGTATTTTTGAATAAAAATGGGTTGATCCAGAAGACATCATACAGAACTTGGTCCAGGTATTGTAAATACGAGGAGGGGAATATTCTTACATTTGTCAGATTTGTTACAGAATACTCTTGGAATGATCCCTTCCTCAGGGGAGCGAATTACGTAGTCTGCTTTATTATAAATATGAGGAGAGCAAAATAGAAATATTATAAGCAGATATGCCTTTTTTGAGAATATTTCAGATCTTTCACAAAGGAAATAATTTCAAATCTAAAAACGAAGAATTGAATTTTTAAGAGGGGAATGGACTTGCCCTAAACACAGAGGCATCCAGAACCCCTGCCCAGGTGTACTCAAAAGACTCCAGTCTTTGGGTTGGACTAGATGATGGTTGCAGGTCCCTTCCAAACTGAATTATTCTATTCTGTTCTATTTTCCACAGAATTCAGTAAAGCCGCACTGTACCCAGATCATAAAAGACATATATCCCTCTTTGTATGAAACACCCAATTTATCCAAACTAAGAAGAAAGCATTTGAAACACCGCATGATTTCAACTGCTGCTTCTTCTAAGTCAAGAGTAAAAATCCCAACTGTTTCTGCCATCCAAAGTTAAAGATTATATCTAAGCCTATTAAATGTAATTTAATCAAATATCTCTGAAAAAGTGACAAGTTTGGGAGGGCTTTTAGTTTGCTTTTATATAGCTATTGCCTATAAAGACACAATAGTCAATTTTAACATGTTTAATGAAACAACCTAATTTTTTAAACATTAACTATTCAGATTTTAGTTAGCCCTGGGTTTATAAAACTCACTCCAGAAAAAATCTTTGGATACATTTTATAAGTCATCAATAAGTAACCACTAGTTAGGAATCATACTTTTTTTGACGACAAAATTAGGTCGCTGTCTACCACATGCTGGCCTTTTTTAGCTTCCATAAATAATTAAGCAAGTGTAATAGGAAGGTTGTAAAATTAAAAATATATACCATCATTTTTCACAAAATCCATGGCACTGTACCATTCCTATAATTTCAGATTTCTAAGGTGAGACTTTAATTTCCAACAGTGTATTAATTATTATATGGGACTAAATTAGCCTAAAATTTCTACACTGTAATTTCATATAATAAGAAATGACGTATTATAAACTCAATGTAGAATTACTGTAAATCCTTTTAACAGGCCCATATGAAAAGAACAAAGGCTAAAAACGTCACATACTTTGGGAGGGATGGTGCTGCTAGATGTATGAGGTTGGGTGAGCTGTCATAATAAGATAAATGGAGCTCAGTTGTACCATTAACCTGTGACATTTTTGACAGTGCAAGACTGCACTGTGAGAAAAGCAGAATATGTATCTTTTGACTTTTTTCCTCTCCGTTAGTAATAGAACTAAGACAAAAGATACAATGGTCCAATATAAGAAAAAAAAAATGACAAAACCTCTGTTTTTCCAGCCCTCAAAAATATAAGAGCTCAAATTAAGAGACCCGTGCCTTAAGGATACTCTGCAGATATATACCACTATAAGATATAGAAAAGTAAATTATACAAAGTAAATTAAGTTGTAATAAAATTTAGAGCACAACAATTTATTTTTCATATGTCTTGACATTTAAAGAACAAAAAATTATAACCTCCATCCTGAAAATATTATTTATACTTCTGTCAAGCTAACTTTAAGTAACCAGAAAGAGGAAAAGGACCAAATCATTATAAAATGATGATCCATATACATAAAGCAACTGTCAATCATTATACTAGTAATTTTAGGCTTCAGTTTTAACATTATAAATTCTAGCAGTTTTTCCTTAAAAATACAGAATGCCTCACTGAAAATATAAAAACTACTTTTACAAGTTTTTTTTACAAGTATTTTACAAGTTAATATATGCCAAAAGACAATGGGATATATTGTGAAAAAACTTTTTAGATGGTTGATGGTTAGAAACTTTCAGCATTTCAGTAAATTCAAAATATTACTTAACAACAGCAGTCTTCCAATGAAAGAGAACTGAACTGTGTTTAGTTTACCTAGATATCCTCTCAGGTATGGAGAAGTGTTATACAGTAAATACAAAATTTACACAGGTTTTTATGTGTTTTGGAATTATTCTGTGTTTTTATTTTCTTCTTTTAAGCTCCTGAAATGATCTGTGTTTTTGCATTGCCTAGTCCAACAAAGACAGAACCTTTAGTTTTCTTCTCATGCAACTTTACAGGGGACAGAGCATGAAAAGCCACAGCATAGGCAGGGATTACCAATTTTTACTGTATTATTTGATTACATATTATAGGAGTAAAAGGATTTGTTGTAGTTACACAATAAACATCAATGCTGCTACTATCAATGGAAGATACTGGATCCAATTCTGTTAGGATAAACACAGGTCAGTTGCTCATCACTTCCTCATCTTTGATGCACAATAACATCACCAATCAAGGTTATCTTGATGTCTCCCCTAACCTCCCTAGAAGTCTTATCCTGAGAGTTGGAGACCACCTTCAGTATCAGCAGCAAATGGCTACAGTCAAGAATTTACTTTATCAGTTTATTCTCATTTTGAATTTCAATACAAAATAATTTTCAAAGGAGCCAAAAGCATAGAATGTAGCCAATAATACTGCATGTTATTCTCTCAAACACCTTAAAAAATTGAAACCCATGGAGTATTATAATTGTTGTTAGCAATAAGATAGCAAAAAACATGTACTACCATAGAGAGTACCTTATGAAAGGGGAATCTAAGAATTCAGTGGCTCAGTTACTGTGATTTGAGGTACTGAGGTAGTGAGCCAAGTCACCTCAACTCATCGAACAGAGAAAGCAGCCTTAGAAAGGACAGCAGCAGTCACTCTGAAGATTGAAAATGTTTGATGGAATAACTAGAGTCATATTTTACAGCAACAGAGGGGGGTAAACCCATTATGTGAGCCACCAACCCTTTGAAAAAATGTGGGTTCTCCTGCTACTCTCAAACAGATTGATTCGGTGGTAGTCGGGAGGACTACAATGTCCGTGGAGGAATAGAGGGTCAAAAACAGCTGTGTGTTCAGCACAACTTCAGAATACAAGATTAGTATTTTTCATTTGGACTTTAGTTATCCCAGCAAGGCTGTATTTTCACCCTTCAGATGGATACCATAGCTTTGGTGAAGGCCACATCACCTCATCCAGTTGAAGCAAAATTCAAGAGCTCAAGAAGGTCTCCATAAAGGTTTACGGAATGGAGACCTGAGAGAAGGGGAGAGGCTCTTGTGTCATTGATGTCAGTCCTTACAGTCAATATAACCAACAAGGAAGGGTGTTTCAGGAACTCCCCCTGCTCTCTACCTTTTCAAAGCAGGACAGGGTAGGTACATCCAGAGTACAAGCTGGTGCTCTGCAAAACAGAAGGGTAGAGCTTGTATGCTTTGAGGTTTTGAAGACTGCTCAAATGACCTTGGGACTTTTGAACTCAGCCTTCCCCTCCATAGATACACCTTGGAGACAAATCTGAAACTGGGCTTTCTCTTGCAGACAGAGCAAAGCCAAGGGTATAGGATTTCTTTAGGCATTATGAGCTCTTGTCCATGATGCTTTGATTACAAGGGACAAGTACTTAGACACGTACCTTAGCTGTGAGGCGGTTTTGAAAGGCAAGAGACCTCAACATCACAGCAGTGTCTAGTGATAATTTACTAAAACTCCAAAGAAATATGAGTTTCCTGAATTCAGACAATAGGAAACTATTTTCCTATTTTGAGGTAACAGAGATTTGAGAGAAAAGTTAAGTACTGATGATGCACTTTGCCCTACAAAGCGCTAATAATCTCTGGATCCATGTTTGCTGGGCAAAGACTCTGAGCTCAGGTAGACAGCTGCACACTTACACGAGCAGTGCAATGGGCATATGGGCAATCCACACATTTCACTGAAGGACGGTGAAAAGCATAAATGTGTGAAAATAAATTTACTTTGGGCAGAACATCATTCTAGCAAGCAATGAAGATTTTCACAGCAAAACTGCTTTCCCTAAGTGTGTGAATCTGTGATTATATTCTGTGCCTCAAAAATACTACTGTGCAAAAGCATAAAGTGCTCAAAGTGCTTTACAGAAATCATTAATTCAATCTCATGCCTTCAGGAAATGCCATATCACTTGTAAAATAAATCCGGAGGCTGTCTGGCACTGAAACACATGTAATCAGACTTCTTTCATTTAATTTTAGTACTACTTTACCTAGTTTTAAAACTGAAATACCTTTCACACCAGAAGATTTAAAAATACCTTTCTTTTTTACTTTATCCTTAAAAATCAGAATCTAGTCTAGGTCCAGAAAGATACGGAGGTTTTTTCTGTATCTAAATCAGAACATCCTCCAAAACACACATCAGAGATTACTGTGGGAGTCGGTTACTGGCGTTTCATGGCTCATGCGGGTCTAGCTAACTGCCCTTAATAGCCTGCTTCACCTGAATATTCTTGGAGGACTAAGCAAGCAAAAGAACTTTAGAAATAAAAGGGCTGTGACTAAGAAACTTCTGAACCCTAATCCAATCTTTGAATAGAAATAACTTCCCTTTCTCTGTACGGCTTCTTAGTGGGGAGAAAAAAATGTCCAAAAAATGTACCACAACAGTGCCTAGGTATTCTCTTTCCTGCAGGCAAAAGATACAATATTTGCTCCTGTTTTGAGTGATGCAAAAGTCCACAATTTTGTATTTTAGGTATCACATATTATCTACACATCGATATAATGAATAATTGGATCTTATTTTAACCCTGAAAAATGATGGCTCCTTTTTCCAGTTGAGCACCTGAAAAAAATCTGTGTCAATCCCAAAGAAAAGCATGACTTTTTTCAAGACTAATCCTGACAAGTAGAAGAGCACTGATCCAGACTTAGCTATACAATGAACTACATGATCCTGTCCAGAAGGTGTAGCTGCCTCAAAACTTACCGAAAATTGAAAGTGAGCTTGTACTAGAATAGCATTATTTTTAAACTGAGAATTAAAAATAGCAGTTAAATTTAAATTAATCCATTATTATTGCAAGGACAAATTACCAGACATGCGTAAGAATGTCCTCAACTAATTTTTGCAAAATACAACGTAGTTCACTTTTCCACAAGCAACCATCAGACATCAACATGAGAGATGTTTTCTTTTTCATTGAGAAATTCACCAGGTAGCTGGTTTTCTGGCCTCAGTGTCTCTCTAAAGGCTATATTTAGCGTGCTTGTTTAGTACACTATGCCATCTATTCTTGCTTTTGTCTATATGAAAATGGGAATTTATTTTTTCAAGAAATGTTCTTGGATTGACTGACCACAGAAGCAGCTCATATGCCTCTAAACTGCAGCAACGCCACAAACCCTCTGAAATGAAATCCACGTTAGTCGTCTTCCTTCAGAAACACAATTTAGAGCACTACTATATTACTACACACAGAGTAATAAAGTCTGGCAGAGATGACATGGGCATTCACTTGCAGAATCATGACCATTAAAGGGAACAAATCACATGGATTATATAGAAAGAACAGGGTAAACCTATGACTTAAAATGATCTACACATTTTATGAAGAGAGAGAGCACAGCAACATAAAAACTTTTTGCATGGGAAGTTTGAGAAATGGAAGAGTTCTTTTTTGGGTCAAATTGTGATTGTAAATTATTTTAGCTTCAAATCAATGGTTTTCTGGTGGAAAATGGAGGACACAGGAATTTGAAAATAATTTTTTTGAACAGAAATAAGCATGGAGGAGGTAAAACGTAGCCTTCTTAGGAATACGTCTGTCCTGACATCTCTCTCAAATACTTCCCATATCCTTTCTTACAATGTTACAAATTACTGTCATGGAAATTGCAATGGTATCATAGAGCCAGGGCTCTTCAGACAGGGACTAAGCTGCAGAAGCTGCAAAGCAAACATATTGATGCAAATATACTTTATAATAAAGAATAAAGGAAATAGAAAAATTAATAAAGGCACCAACACAGACTAAAGTGAAGGAGCTGCTACATCTCATGGACTTCTTGAAAAGACTCTTTTTACCATGAGATGGAACTAGATGTATCTGCAAACCCAGTGCTTTTTAAAGTACTCCATATGACGCCAATTTTCTACGAACTGACATAGACATCCATCATCTATCTGAATCTCATTGTTTCATATTCACCCACACAAAGAGCAAATATAAAGGGAAAATACTGCATCAATGCTACCACTCACCCTGTTTTCCTCCTTACAGGCATGATTTTTACCCAATGTGTGCCTTACATCTCCCTTCTAAGGAAAGAGTTTAAGGCATCCTTGTTATTTTCCACTTCATTATCCCTTTGACTACATGACCTTTTACATTTTGGGATGTAACTTATCATGGGAAAAGTCAGCAGAGTAATATTGCAAAGAAATGAAAGTCAGCTTTCAAAAGATTCAGAAAGGCATCCTAAAATGAAACACAAAAGCAAAAGATATTTTCCTAAATGCTTTGTACATAATGCAGTGTTGTGTCAAAGAGGTAAAAATCTCTGAAGTCTTTCAATCTGCCAATCAATCGTCTCTTTTCTTCTACATTTTCTTCTATACTTTAATAGGGGTGGAAAAATATTTGTCAAGGAACAAGTCACAACTAATGAATACAGCACTCTTTATCCTTTTGTTTCATGGTTCACTTTCATCAAAATGTGAAAGCTGACATGGTACTGAGAAGTTACAGACAACTCCTCTTTAAAAGAAATTATTAAGTTCACCAGATGACGCAGCACTCCTTTGCTCATTGACTTTTCCCTGGCTTGGGTCAGGTCTAAAAAATGAAACACATCCACTTCTTCCATCGTCAAAAAATAAAAATAATAAATGGTGAAAATGACTTGGCTTTATCTTCCAGTGCAAAACAGCATGAACTTATACTGAAAGAAAATAATTTGTTGACCACTTTTAAGACTTGGGTTTTTATTTACAAAAGAACAGAATAACATTTTGAAATACATTAGAGCAGCAGCAACAAAAAAAATTATTTTCTTATCTATCAAGTTTTTTTAGGCTGTAGAATTTTCAGCTATTTTCCAATCACAAATCTGGGAAAAGAAGTTAAAAATAAGGAGGCAAGGATTTACTTGTGTATGAAAATATTGTATCCACCTTCAGCATTTTAGTCTAGGGAAAACACATTTGTTAAAAGAAAGAGTTCAGCAGTAAGGTACATCTTCCGGAATATCTGAAAATATTTCATGAAACAATCTAATTGAGAAAAATCAGGAACAGATTGCTTAAATGTTCTCATGTGTCCACAGTTCCTATGAAACCAACAATCCACCTATGCTGAAGTTAATAAAGAATGAGGGTTGTTAGCAGTCCTCAGGAGTGGCTCTTTAGGAGTGTGCACGCTGAGGAGTACAGCACAAACAGCCCAGTAAGATTCTTTGTCTACACAATATACAGCAACACTCTGCAGAAAGTAGTGCAGCAATATTAGCACGACACTGCATCTGAACTAGTAAGTCTATCTCCCGGGAAAGGTTATGCTGTTTTCAGTGTCCTAGGAAGGAGAACTGCTACCAGCTCCAGCAACTCTTTACCATTTAATTGGCAAGTATAGACAGGGCTTTAATAAACTGTGAGTATGTCTAATTTGCAAAATACAATGCTGTATCAAAGTAACATCATGGCTAATTCTAAATGAGCTACTTCAGCTACTGCTGACAGCATAGCTTAGCAGCTGCTTCTGTTCTTTACATTAAGCAGTCACAGGGTGAAACTCATTAACAATCCTGAGACCAGGAAATTAATTGCAGGACTCCTCTTTTATAGGTAAGTGCTCTAATCACCAGGGTACAGAATCACGTTCCTCCTTTCATAGCCTCTTTCCTGGCACCGTTCTTGAATTTTTCCTTCATAAGTTTAGTAGAACACTAAGGACACGTGAAGTTACCACTAATGTGGAGATTGCTCAGGAGACAACTGAATCAGATCTTTCATTTCATGGGCAAAGGCTGCAATTATTCAGCCATTACAGAAAAGATGGGCAGCACGTTAACCCTCCTTTATAAAATCCTCTAGAGTCTATTACTGGACTTAGATGGAAGGGTGTCATTTAAAGGTTAAGCTTTACTGATGAGCTTTATGTTCAGATGGGCAAGGAAAGAAAAGTTTTCTAGCACTACTGCTCGAATAAGTTGATTTTGAAAGTGTGAATGTGGAAAGGACCTCTGAGTAAGAATTAGGTCTATATCACACAGCCACCGTAACAGGCATAAGCATAAATTAAACAACAACAGAAAATTCTTATTTCCACTTTTAGCAGGTCTAGTTTGTCATTTAAAAAAAAAAATAGGGTTTTGACTGCCTTTTATGTGGAAAAAAATAAAATCAATATAAATAGTCTGCAACACTGTCACACTTTTCTTACCTATCAAAGTACTCCAAAAAACAAGGACACACTTACTGTTAGAAACCCGGTACTTTTGTATATCACTGGCAAGAAAGATTACATACATAGTTGTGCATCTACCAAGTGCATAGGAACAATTCATGCTTACCATTGATTAATTTCTTTTTGCACGAGGACATGGGGTAGACGCAGTACATTTTTCTCCCTGTGCACAGCTGCATATGGCCAAGGGCACATATATCCAAACACTTAAGTCAGTCCTGTTGCATTTGTACCATTGGCAAACCCTTCACAGAGCTCCTCACTGAGCTCTGCATCATCCCCAGCTATAAAGCATGACAAATGTTAAGTCAATCAACACCTTTGTGCTACAGAAAGTGCCCAGTTTTGCTCAGCAGTGATTACTCTTGGTTTTTACTTTTCTGGATCTTTGATAGCAGTTCTTCATCCACTTCAAATTCTCTAGAATTCACCCTACATACCAGGTGTATGTTTCAGTTTCTCTAGGGCAGGCTGTTCTCACTTGTAACACAATCACAGGCATTAACAGAAAGCTATTGTGCATTCTCCAAGGTGGCTTTTACAGTGATTTACAGGATTAAAATTGCAGGCTAGAAGATCCCACAGGTAATAGCAGTGACAGAAGCCCCACCAACTATAAATAGGAAGCCAAGTTAACAAAGGTCATTTACTTCACCAGTGTCTGGAGACGGAAGGTCTTTACTTTACTTGAACTGCAACTTTAACAGTCAAGAAGCTCTTATCCTAGTTAATACGAACTTTCAAGTGAAAACAGATGGAGAATTCAGACCACTTATCTGGTGTTAAATATCACCTCAGCTTACTTTAGATTTCCTTTTGAAAACTTTGGCCACAGTCTTTCATATTGGCACAAATCAACATAGTCTAAATGAAAGTCTGGAACTTGTTCCTCTAAAAGGAACACACAGAAGTGTGCTTCAGTTGTGCAGACTCAATGATGATCCTTCCATAAAGGAACTGCACTGGCCATAGCTGTAATCTACTTGTTTGTATAAAACCACATTTCATCCTTTGTGAATAGTCATCCTATCCAAATTGGGATATGATCAGACACTTGCTGAAGGTCCACAGGAATTATTTTTAAATAAATAGCAGATACAAGCTGATCCACAGCTTCACATATTGCTTCAGGACAAACAAAGCTAAATTAAAGTGTGCTTGCCGAGTCATCATGCCACCACCTAAATATAAGAATAGGACTGATTGTCTTCAGGGAAAAGGCTGGCTGCTAGTGAGCAAACAAATACACCCAGAATAGATGCTTGTAAAAGTCATACTTAAGTATGTGAATAGCCTGGCCTGTTACATCTTCTGTTCCCTTTAAGGAAAATGAAACACTTAACCAGGAGAATTCAGAAACAACATCAGTAGGTTAATGACTATAGTCTAAGAAGAATAAATAATGAAGCATAGCTGATGGATTTTTCCTCCTAAAATGCTCATCTGAGGATAGGTCATTTATTCACTCTGGTAAAATCTCTTCTGTAAGCCAGATACAGAGTTTTACCTCTCCATACTCAGAAGATGGAGGTTCCTGGAATCTGTCAAGGTCTGAAACACAAATGGATGTTGACTACTGCAGAGCATTATGCTCAAAATCTTGTTTATGGGGAGAGGAAGAATGTGCCTTATATATAAATCCAATAATTTATCAGTAGTATAATAATCTAGTATGTAATTAGTATTGAAATCTTAAGAGTCTAATCCAAGAATCATTATGAGTACACACGTAATTATCATCACAGAAAGAGAAAAAAATGCTTCTTTTCAAAAAAGTTTTAATAATAATACAGTTAAAATTATTACACACATAATTCTTAGTTCCTTTTCCTGAAATTAAGGCTCATGCTTCCTATGTGTCCTGAGGCAAGTGGTGTCATTCTGATATTGGCAATAGGGGATAAGGTTACTTATCATCATGTGTTGATGGCTTCTTCTGTCTAAAACCCATTTAGGGTCATTTTCCTATGTTTGCTAACATACATTTACACCTTGCTTCCTCTTCATTGGTCTGCAGCTCCACGTGACATCTGAATGAATATATATGGTGGCTTTTATGTAGGTGAGATACTTTTTACTTGTTCTCCTTGTTACCCTTAAAACCAGTTTTGTCCAGTTCCAGGTCTTCATTTCTTTAACTGGCTATAAGTAATCCATTTATAGCTGTGGGGTCTGTAGTGCCAAGCCTGTGCCCCATCTCTTGTTATCCCACTCCAGTACTCCTTTACAAAGCATTCTCTACTCTTTTTATAGTGTATCCTTCCCCAGGCCTCTGCTATCACACCAGGACTGTATTTCTCTATGTTATTATCTAACATAATGATGTAGCAATCTCATTCTACATAAAACAATATCTTGTTCCAGCTATCTATAAGAAGCTATTGTCATACCATACAAAGATTTTTCAAAAAGTAAAACAAATTAGCCATAGACACCTGGTCAATTAGGTGGCTGAATTAGTTTAGAGGGTTTAGAGCAGAAAACATATGAGAAGTGGCTAAAGTCACTTAGTTTGTTCAGCCTTGAGAAGAGGAGACTGAGGGGAGACCTCACTGCGGTCTGCAGCTTCCTCACAAGGGCGCTGATCTCTTCTCTCTGGTGACCAATGACAGGACCCGAGGGAACGGCAGGAAGATGTGCCAGGGGGGGTTTAGGTTGGATATTAGGAAAAGGTTCTTCACCCAGAGGGAGGTGGAGCCCTGGAACAGGCTCCCCAGGGGGGCAGTCACAGCGCCAAGCCTGACAATATTCCAGAAGCACTTAGACAACGCCCTCAGTGACATGGTGTGAATTTGGGGTTGTCCTGTGCAGGGACAGGCGTTGGACTCAGTGATCCTTGTGGGTCCCTTCCAACTCAGGACATTCTATGATTCAGTGATAATTCGATTAATTGTTGCCACAGCTAAGGCAAGTCCAGCAAAGCTGTGAGGAGGTCTAGAAAAGTTCAGAGAGAGCAAGTCTGAGAAGCCTCAGTCCTGAGGCCTTGCAAACTCAGTGCAAAGCTTATGGCCGGCTGCTAGCAAGTGCAGTAGAGTATGACAGGGCTGCACAGTTGCAAGAGATCTTCTGGCAGCTAAGCTGGCAGCAGCTTCAGATGACAACTGCACTAGCCAAGGTATAAGTTGAGCTAGAGGACTCATTGGAGAGTATCTCTGTGTGTTTGTGCCAAAAAGACATTGAAACAACGGCTGCATAATGGTAAGTACAAGCTTATGTAAATAAAAAATAATTTTCACTTAAATGAAGGGCTTGATTAGATTTAAGTTATTTTCTTTTACAAGTAATGAACTATGAGGCTTAAAGCAATTAAGCGGTTCTAGAAATCAGTGATGAGAGGATATCAGTAAGTTAGCAAAAAAGCATTTATTATTAAAGACCCTTTAATGCAATACTTTTGTTTTAAGAAGAGGAACTGGATAGAACACAAGCTATAGCCTTCATTTAAAAAAAAAAAATCAAGCAATGATAAAGGCAGATTAATATAAAAATGAACATGAGTTGAACATATGAAACAAAAGAAAAAATATTCAGTTAACAATGCAAAATTTCATAAGGTTGAAAACACACACATATTAAGTTACTACAGAATTTTTTTAAAATTCAACTCAAAAGAGCTGAAGGACATTCTGCTGAGTGGTCCCATTAAAAGAGAAAAACAAAAAGAAATCCCTTCTAGTCAGAGCTGAAAAATTAGTTTCCTGCTTAACTCCTCCTTTAAACAGTTAATGTAATTGTGAACAGTTCACTCCCTTACCTTTTGCAGTTTACATGTCTGTTTAATCGCCACAATAAAACTTACATGTAAAACTAAAAGTGAACTAAACAGGGAAACCTGTCTTGGAGTTACTGTTCAGTTTTTAATATTTAGGAGCATTTAAATTTCCTAAAATTTGGAAAATCTGGTAGACCAGATGAATGTTTTCAATTATACTAAATGGAAAAATAAGGCATCCAAAATATTTGTCATTGCAAATAGTATTGACATTTATAAGGACTAACCTTCTGAATTCTATGAATTACCTATGATGAAATTAAATATATTCCAAGATGAATTCTATTATAATTCTATGTTATAAATAACTATACAATAGGATACAATGGCACATGATGGCATGGGTTCATGATTAATTCTTTTCAACTGATAATAGTTTTGTAATGATTTATATTCTTTTAAAAGCTGAAATAATACTGAAGGTTGAAGGAAAAGATGCTGAAAGGAACATTTCAGATGTGAGACAATAAAGTGGTTAATTTGTTTTTCAAATGCCATAGCAGGTACAAAACAGCTGTACTCCAATTTCCATGGGGGTGGGGAGGGAAATAATGACAGCACTTCAGGTTAGTTATTTCAGATTTTGCTGCAGTGAGTGAGGAAAAAAAAAAGCCCTTCATGCTCCAGGGAGGTCTGGCATGTATCACTCCATTTCACGTGACACCTCTGTTTACAAAGATGATGGAGCAGAAATCTGCAGATATAACCACTGCTTTGTTCTCTTAATTACAGAGACACAACAGCAAACTGCCTTTCCAGTGTGAAAAGGGCTAAATAAACATTTTACCTTTTAAATCAATATATGTGCACTGTTTGTTTATTAAAGCTCATATCTGCTTCCTCTATTGACAAAAGTTGCTCTCACTTTTTATTAGCGCTAGACCTGCATATCATCAAAATCAGGACTGAGCAAATTGTATTCTACCTCATTTTGTGCATCAACAAAGTTGTTTACTGTTGTTATTAGGAGTGAAATTCTTGCAAACGTTGCTTTTGCAGGCTTTAAAGAAACAACACATAAATTACCTCAAGTTCTGAGTAGAAGTTGCAAATTTCTCTGACTTCAGTTTACTCTGATATTTAATATACTAGAAACATTTTGCAACAGAAACCTCCTTTTAGGTCCAAGTATTTTCCTCAATGGAACAGTGACTGACTCAATGCTAGTGGAGAAGGTTAATGTCTTATAAGAGAATAATCTGCCTTTTTCTCTTAGGAATACCTGGGTGTGATACTGCCTACAGAGTTATTCAACCAGGACTCCTAGCAGTTTGTTTCTCACCTTCTATTTTCTCTTTTTCATGCATCACCTATTTGCATTTCTTAGCATATTAGCATTTGAAGCTGAGCTTTTTGTGGCTGAAACCATACTTCTTCAGTTCAGTAGCTTCTAGCATATATATGGATGACACATGAAAGAAATGCATTACATTAAAACATATGTATTAAGAAATACCTTTTGTCATTGTAAAAGAAATTTTGCTAGACTTGTTATTTGCATTAATTGGTTTTGAAGACAAATTAAGGAGGTTATGACAGGGAACAGCAGAGATTTTTTTACTTATATGATAAATAAAAATGTCACACAAATATGTGCAGAATATTGCCTGCTCCATTAAAAAAAAAAACATAACAGCAGAGTTTTGTTACATGAATTCAAACTAAACTTGCACACACAGCTACTTCAGTAGGATGGTTGTGGCTGTGGAAACTGACAAAAGATGTTACAGCTAAGCAGCTGTGTGTACTTTAAAAGTCTGAATAATTGTAAATTTTAGGAGGTATCTGTAAAAATACAATTTTTACAAGAAATTGTTTTCTTAGGATGTAAGAGAAATTCCTGTTTCCTTTTTAAAATAATTCTTTGCCTTTTTTTTAATTCAATAAAGTGAATGGGTCATAGTAAGAACGAAAGGCTGGTTTGGTAAAACTAAGCCAGTTTTATTTAGCCATATTTGACCTCTGTGGTCTTAAAGACTCCTGCGACAGACAGTGATTTCAGATAAAATTTAACAAATTAATGGAGAAAGACATCGCTCTTTCCTGGGATATGAATAAAATTTTAAGGATCAATATTGGAAACTACTGTAACCAGTGCTTTCATCCTATGGTATATCAAATTTTACAAGTCACTAAGAGGTGGATTTATTCAATGTTAAAAATGACAATCAAAATCCTTCTCCCTGAAGAAAGAAATGTTACTAACTCAAAAAAAAGCCAATGTAAATTAGTGCTGGACCCATCCTTTAAATATCTTTAGGGGCTCGGAGAGAAGCTATTGTTGTAGGAACAGAGAGAAACGTATTAATTTTGGATTATTAAAGTTCCTAGCGGCCCTTATCAGAAGATCTGCAATATTAGCACCTGTGTATAGACAATTTTATGTCTGAGTATTTGTGTCCCATCCAGTAGGACTCCCAGGAATATTTTTGATAAGTGCGCTGTAATTGAACAGCTTTTCTAGGTCTCAGTTTCCACTTTAAATCTGATTGGAATGAAAGGATAGGAAATAATCTGAAAATAGATATCTTGAAGCAAACTATTTCAGTAAAACATTCAAAGATATGTTCTTTTTGTTTGGTTTGGTTAATTTGTAATTTGAAAAGTGATTACAAACCCGAGGTTCTATCCTATAGCCAGCTTTCTAATCTTCTTTAGTACCTCAGAGCTCAGCTCCGCATCCATCTTCACCTGCTACCCTAAGGCACTGTGCAAGTCTTTGTTTATGGAATTAGTAAGTCTAAAGTTTCAAAGGGCAAATGGGAGTAACTTTTAAAAGAAATGTTATAACAGATACCATGTTATTATATTTGTCTTTCTCCTCACACACAAACACTTCCACTGAAAATATAATCAACAGTCAAGAGAACAAATTATATTTAAAATATGTAAAGCACTAGGATTTTTTATATTTCTCACATTCCAAGCAAAATATTTAAGTCATCTGAAGAACCTCCATTTGGTTTTGTCAAGCCCTTCGCTAAAAAAAAAAAAAAAATTAAAATCTATAGGGTTTTCCCCATCTCTCAATGGGAAGCTTAGCAAAATGAGTTTCATTCATCAAAGGGGAGACTTAGAAGTGATTTGGTCAGGGTGTGAAAGTACTTTAGTAGGGACCAGATTTCTGATACAAGCAGGTGAAGACATGGTAAGATCTAAAGGCCAAAAATAAGCAAAATAAATTAGACTGAAAATTAATTAACAGCGACAAAAAATAAGAACAACAAGAATAGTTTAACTAAAGATGTACGTGAACTGTTCATCATCAACAGACTTCAAACTGAGAGGCACATTTTCCTCGGCCAGAAGTTAAGAGCAGGATGTGAGAATTATTGCAAAGCTCTGCGGTCTGGGTTGTATGAGAGGTCACTGCGCACCATTATATTGGTTTCTCCTGAAAACAATTAATCTCTCTACACTTTAATTAAAGCTAAATAATTTGCTTTCCAGGAATATGCCTTGATAACTGTGCTACTGACACACATTAAGTCTCCTCATTCCTAAGAAAGAGTGAAAATTATAACTCTCCTTGAAGACTGGTGGGTGGGGAAGGTAACAGTTCAAAAGGAGCACTGATTCCTCTCAGGGAAGTCATTAGCAAACTCTCCCATCTCTGGATCCATGTGGGAATTTGTAAGCCCCACAGCATGCCTGTATAAAAGAATCAAGTCTCCAGTGCCTTCTTCCAAATACAGTAGTGATTATTTACTAATGTAAGAAAGCACAAGACCTCCACAGAGAAAACACAATGTCAGAAGTTGCAGCCGTTTTCCAAGATCTAATGGAAACAACATGAATGCGATGTACATACCAATCAATTTTAAAAGATGTTCACATTTAGGAAGCTTGTGGCACAGTGGGACCCATCAATGCATGACAAGCTGTACAACAGAGCTAAAAATGCAGAGAAAAATCTCTTAATGGTCTACTTTTTCTTAACCTTGTTCTCTCTTTAACTTGAGCAGCATGTTTGTTTAGAAATTTAAAAGTTTCAACACTTTAAAGAGTCAAATTCTTTTAAATTGTAAGGTCTTTTGCTTCTACATGACCTTTACTTTAAAATTATTTTTGCTGTGATTAGACAATGGCAACACGATGGCAATATTTTTTCCATCGGTTAAAAGGCTTTAATGGATAGCATTTCAAGATACTGTCAAGAGGCACTACTTAACGATAAGATTTTTGAGCCATTTATATTATTGCAAATTTCACTAGCACATACAAAATAAATCTCACTTAATGCAGTAAGTGCGTAAGGAAAAGTATTTACTAAAATCGTCTTTATGTAACTGTCTTTTTCATCGACTGAATAGCTTTGGTAATGCATCAGCAAATACCACCCTGAAAAGTAGCTGGGGAGGTTTGTTCTCTTTTAATGACCAATATTGATTTTATTTCTAATCTATCACTCTGCAAATGCAAAACCTTATTGTTCAAGAGCATTCTTTCACTGGCCCAGAAAGAGTGTAGAGGGCCACACATCAGGATACATGGTGTATGAACTTACTCGTTTAAATGGTAAGAATGCCACATGCTTGTCCCTGTTTGAAATCTCAGGCTCAGTTTTGGTTAAAGTCAAGAGAAATTCTTCTATGAACATGAATAAAATACATACTGTACTGCTGCTTATCGAAACACAGACAAAGGCTGCAACTTCCCGCTGATTATGTGTCTGAATGAAGAAGTCTTTTCAGCATCTCAGCTGCAACATCAAGATGGTCTCATCTGACATGTTTGTGATTGTATATATAAAACACCGACAGATTTTAAACACTGTCATGTGAATTGTCTTTATCAGTGTCATCAACAGGAACAATTACTATATTTGGTCTTAGCTTATTCTAGCTAGGGTTTGATATGGCGGTTTTCACCCTAGGCATCATATAAATACAGTAAGCATGCCACAGATTTTTGTCAATACTGCTGTCAACCAAAGTCTACATATTAACAAGCAGATTTGGTGGAAAATCCAATAAAATATTTGTATATTAAATAAATTTAAAATATTTATCAGAGGCTGTAAATACTTGTTCACAAATAAATCACACAATCTGAAAATATCATATTCCATATCTGTTATTTTTCAGAGTCCCAATGTCCTGTTTATGTATAGACAGGACTTGCATGGAATATATTTTAGCTAACTTTACCCTCATATTAAATCTGAATTCACTTTTCACTGAATCATTCAATCACACAATTAGTTTTGTATTTGTTCATAATTTCAGCAGAGTTTACTTTGCACACCCAAACAGATCTAAAGTACATTGTATAGGAATCTATTTGCTTTACTATGTTCTTCTCCTTAAGTATTAAGAAAACTGTATCAATTTAAATTGCTTTTAATAATAAAAGGTATCAGGGTATTATTCTGAAATTTTAGATAGCTATAGCAGTAACGTTGTATGTGATATTAAGACTCCAAAAACAAGTGTCTGTTTACCTCCCAGTGAATATAAGGAAAAAATGTCAAGTCACTTGAGATAATGTGTCTGACTGGCAAGAACAAAGCAGTCAGTCAGGATCTGAAATAAAATGTGATTGTTACTTAGGAACAGTGATTATAATATTCAAAATCAGAAATTATAACTGCTAAACTCAGTCACATGTGCTTTTGAGGTGGGAAAGTAAGCAAATGTCACCTATTTGTGCCTTTTAGCACATTGTTACTCAGCCCACGTTCAACAAGTACTTATACACAGTTCTAGTTTTCAGATGATGATATCAAACACATACTACCTGTTTTCCTGAGTGGAATTCTTAGTAGCCAACATGTTTTGGTTTTCCCCATTTATTTATTATTGACTAAATACTTTACTCTTGCTCAATGCAAAAAATAAAAATAAAATAATTTAAAACCCAGTCTTTATAAAAGTCTTCTGCGGAGCTCTGGAGTTCAAAGCAAATTTTCCAGCTGAGTTATAAAGTCTTGAAATGAATTTCTAATGAAAATGCTAACAGGCCTTTAGCTACAGTGGTGCTAGCGGGTGTTGCTAAAATAAATAGAAATCCCTGTCAGTGCCAGAAAAGCAGCCCATCATTAGAGGCACTTTTCTAGAAGCTTTTTATTATATCTGGGTGATGATAATCTTCCCACCAGTGGGCATGCTGGGTTCTGGCACACATCAGGCTTGTCAGAATCATTTTACACATTCCAAACAGCAGGCAGAATAGACAATAACAAAACAGAAAAGAAACTTTCTCAACAGGATGCATATCTTTTTTTCTCAGGAGTTGCTATTGCCTCTTTATTGAGGAATCAAAGCAATGATTTAACCAATCCACTGTGCGTATTGCAGCTATTGTCTTAAGTTACAGCAGGTTTAGCAGTTATTCTGGTCCACCCTCAGCTCTGACAGAAGAAGACAGAAGTCTCTGTGTGACAGTGGAAAACAGTTTTAAGCTGCTTTTCTTTCCAACCATATACCCAATATGGTCTTGGTCCTTAGCAGACCCTAAAACAGCCTGCTACAGCTCTTTGTATCCCAGAAAGCTATTAGGGAAGACCAGGTTCATCATAACATTAGGATACATTAGGTAACAGTCTCCTAGCACAGACGTTTACACATTCAGTCTTGCAGAAGAAAACAGCACAGGACACAGCTATTCTGAATCACCCACACAAATTGTCCTTTTCAGCAAAAATTAGCAGTTGCGATGTGTGCCATTCTCAGTGTCAAAATAAGAAGAATTGCTACCCAGTTTTCCCAGAGCAGTCAAAACCTTACTTTTTAAAACACTTTGACACCATATCACAGCCAAAAGGGACAAAAGAATAACACAAGGCAATCGTGGGAACCTACTCCTGCAAACTCCCAAAAAGACTGTTCACAGTAAAACATATGAGCCTCCAAAGAGGTATTGGAAGGGTTGGATCATACTGGAAGCAAAATTAGGAATGACACTGGACTTTACTGACCATATTTCCCATCATAGTTACTGCATGCTGCCATGTTACCTTGCTTCTTGGGTGATGTTAAGAACAAAGTGTCAGACTGCAAGTGACAGTAACATGCTGCACCCACAGAACAGGAGGAGATAAAGCAGGGGTGAAACCCGGTCTGCAGAACTTCCATCGCTGACAGTTTTCCACTGGAGAGGTAGAGAAGGTGACTTGTCTCTCATACGGGAGATAATTCCAAGGGATAGCAAATTAAAAACCAGCCAACCTGTTCTTATACTAAGTTTAGCACATTCGCTCTGGAAATGACTGAGAAATGACCAGTCTAGGCCCTCGCAGTGCTGTCATCAACCACTTTTCAAAATGTTTTCAAAATGAAACAAATCAACAGATAGTTGTAGTAAAATAACACAGAGACACCAAAAAGGATATATGTCATGGGTGCCACATCCACAGAAAGAATTGCGTCATTTCCATATGCAAGATGAGTTCATTTTGCGAAGCGATCCCCAACTTACTGACTTCCTTGTACTAAAATATACAGTATTCAGAAATGGCTAACTAAAGCAAAAGATACTGTCAAGTGTGAATCTGATTTCAAAAATTACACATGTGATTTCACAAAATTACACATATAAATGAAATGTGTAAATTCATTCACTGTGTTTCCTGAACTAATATCCCCAGAGGTAGGTAACATGCTTCAGTTTCAGAATTTAACTAAAAAAAAGTTCAACACTTGAGAGAATTGGGTATTTTCTCCTTTCTATATCATACAAAACTCAAGAATGTGTAGTATATCTGCCGAATGTGGCATCACGTTATAGGTTTTGTACTGTTCTTTCTTTACACATGTTTCTTCACACAGTTGTCAATAACAGGCCTATGCAGACATCAAACCTTTTGAATGACAAGACACCTTCATGGCTTCAGATCCAGCTTTTCAGATGGCGGCACACGGATGAAACAAATTCCACAACCTTGAGTCTGCCATGATCCTTTTTGAATGACCACCATCAGAAGTAAAACACATCAGCTAGCATTATCTGCCTCAACACGTAAGTGAAAATAAATATTACAAAGGGCTAAGTTAAGGATTTAGACTAAGATAATATTCCCTCCTTTCAAAGCTGAAAACCATTTTCTCAACTCCATATGTGCAAGGCATACTGTTGTTGATACCTGTCTTCCAGACTTTCTGCCCACCTCTCAGAAATAACAGTATTGTGGGGGAAAAAAAGTAGTATACTAAGCCTTCTGAAACTTTTCCAAAACTATATACATGCTTCACACTTTATATATCAAGATTTAGCTTGGAGCGAGTTTTTACTGCTAATTTATAAATCCTTGAAATACAGGTTTTAGAACAGAATGCTAATATAACTCTAACTATAGAAATGCTTGCAGGCACTGCGATAATGAAAGAAATAATTACATCAATAAAATTATACTAGTTTGACATTAACAGTTTGCCCAAACAAACAATTCTGAATGACTAACAAGCAATATAAATATGACTGCTGTCATAAATCAAAGCTATCCATGACCAGGGTTCATGTGGCTCTTTGGAATAATATAAAAAGAAAGTATCATTAGCAATATTAGGAATTTCATTAAGCGCACAATTATGAACTTTTTCCTCCTCTGAAAATTTCATCAACTCTCATGCTTGGGCATAAATACAACATAAAAGACTAAACAGCTCTTTGATTGCAGTTATTTCTGAACATAGGAAATTATCATAACGTTATCTTTGTGGTAAAATTTCATCTAAACGTTACATCATTCAGTTTCTCACATCAATTATTGCAGGGTTTTGTGGTAACAGTTTTCTATTTCTTAAGGATATTTCTCCACTCCATATTCTTTGAGGGATAGAAAGAATAATTGAACAACAGTAATTTTAGCATGTGAACATTTTCATAAAATCATAAATATAGATTCTCAAGATGAGAGTCCACAGATTCTTCTGTCCACATACATTTAAAAAGCTGCCTTCTGCTTTGATGTAGGATTTCCTTTTCTTTATCTGGCTTAAACTAGAAGCAAAAAGTCTTAAAGCTAAATCCACAGTATCCCATCTTTAAATTTGCTGGAGCATGTCCCAGGAATGGGAATACACAAAATTCTTTATACATTTAGAAACCGATTTTCCGAGTGCAAGTTTGTAAGCAAGCCTCACTATGGGTTAAATGGTCACCTTTTCCCCTAAAGCACATGTCTACCAATAAGCTAGCGAGCTAAGAAGGCATTTCTTTCTCCAGCTTGCTTTAAGAATGCAAACATCACATTAAAAAAAGTAGTAAATAAAATAAAACACAAATCAAAAGCGAAATACATTTTCATTAATACTTGCAACTGCCAGTAACACCTGCCGAGGTAGGATAATACCTTACTGAGTGAAGAGGACAGTTTGTATTGGAAACATGGCAATATTTTGCAGACACTACTGAAGCGCTTCACAATATTTCTCTTGGTATATTCCCAACTGTGTTGTATTGATGAGATGATAAGTCATTATAAAGTAGAGCCTAAAACCATAATTAAATTCAAAAATTTTCCCAATAGTTTCTGAAGGATTCAAATATTTTTCAGGCAGTTATTAGAATGGAAGCAAAATGAGTTTTTCATAATCTGGCCATCCTGTTATGGATTGCTCTCGAGTCCAGTGCACTTAATTTGTGTAATGCATAGCAATGATCTATGATACATAGCATCATCTCTAGCAGAACTAGTGAACTCTTCTTTTTCATTTTGGATAGTGCATCCAGAGGGAAACATTTAAGTAAAACAAAGAGCTTTAGCATGCAAAGTATGTTGCTACAGTAAATTGATGATTTAAATTATATTGACAATTCTCCTTACCCTGATAAATGTCTTCCTGACCTTCATTATTATTACCTAACAGCCCATTGCCATGCATAGCTATTAACATAGCTATCAAACCTAAATATTACCTCCTTTTGTTACAAGTATGTAAAATTTTTTGCCACTACAAGGGTAGCATAGCTTGAACTAGAAAGACCTATGTATTGACACAGCAGTTATCCATACACTGTTGAAAAGCTCAAAGGACAGCTTCACAAAAGAGAAAAATTTCAAAACAGGTCTTATGTCAGGTAATCAATTACAGCAGTGTCATACTAATGGCTACGGAAAAGCAGGGGAGCAGTGACAATAGGTGCATTCATCTTACTACTGCGCTAGAAAAGCTGCACCTGTATCCCCGTGCACTCTGTCTCCTGCTGTCCCCCGACAAGTGCATCCCATGACAGTGGATCTGATATAGGGGACGTTAACAGTCTGTCATCCCTTCTTCCTGAAAGGCACCTTGACTACAGCTAATGACTAAAGGAGAGCAAGAAACTACCTCCTCCCTCCAGCCACATATAGGTTTCTTTGTTAGGATACTGAATTCACAGTGAAATACTGAATAAATCCAAAGCTCTAAGGAAAAGATAAAGCATCCTAAAACTCATTTTTGCCAAGTATGTAGATATGTGTTTATATATGTATATATATGTGTATATAGGTGTTTGTGTGTGTGCAGGTGTATAACAGACATTTGCACTCCCTTAATAGTTTTGTACATCTTTGCAATCTTAATCCCCCTGTGGTAATTCATAGTAGCAGGACAGCTCTTGTTGCTAACAACCCTCATATCAATATGGCCAAAAATTACTATGGTAAAAAAGGAGGTTCCCCACACTCTCTTGATTTTCCAGTATTTGTGGGACTGCTGAAGTTAAAGGGTCTTTACACCTGTTTGCTGTCAGACACTGTAAACAGATTTTCATCATTATGCCTTGTTTCACTTTGTCTGTGCCTAAAATGTAGGGGAATGATGAAATCCTTCCATTCTAGTATGGGTTCACAGTCTGGAAAAGACTCTGAGGCAAAATAGCAAACACATCTGCCTTGGGCTGGCAACACTGTAAAGAGTCACAGGCAGATGAAAAATCTGGGCCTTAATAATTAGTCCTGTTTTCTTTGCTAAGAAAGGAGGCAATGGCTCCACATGTATTCTTTTTCAGCAAAGGCCATTGTTAAGTTGTCCTGTAATTTTGAGATGCCTTTGTAGCAATTATTGTAATGGAAATTATATCATAAGTTTTGACAAGATTTGGGAAATGTAATCCTCCCTTCTCTGTGATTATTTTTTCTTTTTTCAAGGAATAGATCTTTTGTTGTGCTGTTGCAACCCCATAAAATTTTACTGACAAGTTATTTATTACAGAGAAGTTTAGCTTGGGGATTTCTATTGGCACGGGGTTTACAAATGGAGATGAGACAGGGGAGAACATTCATTTTCATGATAGTATCTTTTCCCCATAATGATAATGATAATAATAATTTGTCCCATCTGTCTAAACCTAATTTAACAGTGTTTATGAGTGGTTGAAGGCGGATTTTAATTAAGTCTTGTAGTTGCATTGGTATGTATTTTAGTCCCTCCAGGGATCATTTAAAATTCCAATTTTCAATATAGGGTGTGTAATCACTACATCATGTAGGAAGCAACCTGGGCTTGAACCAGTTAATTTTGCATCTAGATGTGGATCTATCAGCCAATTAAAAAAACATATTTCTGGAAGAGCAGAGGTTCACTGTTCAAAACATTCATACCCCAGAATATGTTTTAATCTACCAAGAGTAAAATAACTAAGGTATAACATGTAGAAGTAGCACAATTTTATGGTGTTTCCATTTTAACAAGGAAATTACTTCATAGAACCTTATTATGTAAAAATACATTTTTAAGCAGATCCTTTTTTGAAAATCCATTGAACTCAAAATTTGATGTCATAATATTTGTCATAGTCCTTGCAACCTTCAGCTGTAACCCTAACAGGATAGGCTGTATCCGACCAATACAGAGCAAATCTACTAGATTAAACTACTTGAAGGTAAGGCACTTACCTTAAAAATAAGAGTTTTAGCTTTTGAAGGAAATTCCTGAACTTTAGCCTGCCTAGGCTAGCATTTTGATATAAAGCACACCGATACTGAGGGCACCCTCAAAAGTGATATGACATTTCTACTGTCCAACCTGCTCGCTCAAGCTTACAATTAATCTCTGTCTTTGCACTTCCACTAATAACAATTTAGAAACTGCTAACTGTTGGACACATTTTACCTCTGTAGGACATAGGTACTGATTGTTCAACTTTCACGTTTTAAAAAGGACAGTGATTATAGATACAAAGTATATAGGTTTAGGCCTTGAATTTGTACTCAGGAAAATCTCTACTGAAGTGACCTGAGCTTTATTCACAGTAAAGTTTCATGCAGGCACTCCACACATTCCAGCAAAAGCCACACATACTATACAAAAACCATAAGCTTACTGTTTAGTCATGCGTTTTTGCCTATCCCAACATCTAGGGGTTTTTTTATATATATACACACTAAATGTATATAATTTAATATTAGTATCAGAGATCACATAGCCTACAGAGATAAGAGTAGCTTACAATTTTAAAAAAATTAAAAATAATGCTTTTCAGAAATTACTCAGGAACACTGAGTGTGACGTTCTAATCTAACTTTACCTGTGCAAGAATAAATAGGATGTCTGGTGTAAGCCAGTAACCTACGCTGGTTCTGCAGTGAATAGAAACACTTGTGCCACTGCAATGGATGTCTCATCTCACATGTGGGATAGATTGGCCTCTTAGGTACTCCTACATCTCTACTGACTTTATAGAAAGTCTCTGAAGTCAAGTTAGAGTCAGTTTGACTGCCTCTGGAAGTCAAAAAGAGCCAGTGGGTTCTTACAAAATGCAGTCAGCACCTCTCAGCGTGAAACCTATGTGTTGCTAAAGTAGTTCCTGAAATGGTTAACTACTACTCAGGAACTATGTTTATTTCTGTCATAATTTGTAGTGTAAATAACAAAAACTTGCAAGCCTAGAAGAACTCTCTCCAATACAGAATCACAGAATGATTTAGGTTGGAAGGGACCTTGAAAGATCATCTAGTCCAATCCCTCTGCCATGGGCAGGGACAACTTTCTCCAGATCTGGTTGCTCAAAGACACATCCAACAATTGAACATTGCCAATAATGGAGCATCCACAGCTTCTCTGGGCAATCTGTTCCAGTGTCTCACCAACCTCATCGTAAAAATTTTGTTCTTTATGTCCTATCTGAATCTACAATCTTTCAGTTTAAAAACATTGCTCTTTGTCCTGTCACTACAGGCCACACAGGTAAAAAGGCTCTTTTCATCTTTCATATAAGCCCCCTTAATATATTGAAGGGCCGCCATAATGTTTCCCCAGCATCTTCTGTTCTCCAGGCTGAACAACCTCAATTCTCCCTGCCTTTCCCCATAGGAGATGTGTTCTAGCCCTAGTTTGTGGCCCTCCTCTGGACCCGCTCTAACAGGTCCATGACTTTCTTGTGCTGGAGACCCCAGCTCTGGATGCAGCACTCCAGGTGGGGTCTCACCAGAGCAGAGAAGAGGGGCAGAATCACCTCCCTCAACCTGCTGGCCATGCTTGTTTTCATGCTGCCCAGGATACAGTTTGCCTTCTGGGCCAAAAGCGCACATTACCGAGTCATGTCCAGTTTTTCATCCACCAGTTCCCAAAGCCTATCCCTGCAGGGCTGCTCCAAATCCCTTCATACCCCAGCCTGTATTCAAACCAAGAGTTGCCCCCATCCAGGTACAGGACTTTGCTCTTGGCCTTGTTGAACTTGATGAGGTCCTCGTGGGCCCACTCCTCTAGCCTGTCAAGGTCCATCTAGATGGCATCCTGTCCCTCAAGCATATCAACTGCACCACACAGCTTGGTGTCATCAGCAAACTTGCTGAGAGTGTACTCAATCCCACTGTCTGTGCCACTGAAGTAGACATTGAACAGTAATAATTCCGAAATCTTCTATATTGACAAGAAATGTAAATTAATCTGAATAACACAGGGCTAGTATCAGGTGACTATATCAAACACTGCTTATTGCTGGATAATTACTGACTTAATACATGAATTATTAAGTTTTAGTAAGTGGAGTAACTGGAAATAAATAGCCCTAAATGTCATCATCCACCTAATTCTTTTTATTCCAATTCATCCCTTTTATAATGAGAATTTTTTAAATTAACTATATATTCATTTTCAAACACCAAAGCTTTTTATAGTCTTTAGGCATCCAACTCCTCTTTGCAATCCAATTTTCAGAAATACAAAATAAAAATGTCTTAGCTTGAGATTTTCATTCCATAGAGGTCTCCTCAACCTCTCTGAATGTGTATTCTTCACATCAAAATTTTTTGCACTATTGGCAGAGAGAATACCATTTATGAATGGGGCACTACAGGATAAACAGTAGACATAATGGTGCAAATGGAGTGACAGGACAAAACACAGTTGCTGAGTATTCATACAAGTTAGATTACAGAACAGTAATTTTGACTATGCAGAAGAGATACAGAGGGTTAAAACAGACTTAAGCTTCATGAAGCTCACTGAAAGTTGTGTCTAAACTACTTGCAGTGACTAATAGTAATGAAGTACAACTAAAGCAATTATAAAATCCTACTAAGATTTTGCTTTTATATCCAAAAATAATGCCCAAACAAGCAATATCTAACACATTATGAACTGCAGAAGCACACAAGCAGGGGGAGGTGAAACCTTTGCACTGTAAATAGTAACATGCACATTGAATCTAGGAGTCTAACATGGAAAAAAGAGTACAGAAAAATATTATTCATCCTCAACATTGGTTTACAGGTTTGCTTATACACAGCGTAAGGTCCACAACCTCGTGAGCTGAAACGGCTGCTAAGGCTCAGGTTTCTGACTCTTTGACATTACACTTCCATTAAAGAAAGAGTCACCTGCTATGGAAATGGTAATGCATTACTCCTTTTGAATTCAGTACGAACTTTGCTGTTGACCTGAGCAAGAGTCAGATACCTCCCTTCCACTGTTAATGATATCCCAACATCCTTTCATATGCCTGTTTACCTGTGTATGTTTTCACATCCTTTAAGAAGACACAAAACATGGAAACTTGGCTCTATTAACTTGATTAAATAAAGTACTTAAGCATAGATTTAGTGACAGCTAAATGCTTTCTTTCAAGCTTTTTTCATTTGCTTATTTTGCTGCCCTCACTTTAATACATAGGAATACTGTCATAGAACAAAACGTCTAATTAGTGTGCAAGTATAAAAATTATTTCAAAAAATGAAAATATTTTACTCCCAGTCCCTAGTTCTATCAGAGAAACAGATGGGCCTCTTTCTTTCATACTTTTTTTTTTACAGTACTAAAAGTAACCTGAGAATTAGAGACTGTAAATGCTGACTACTTCAGCATTAGGTATATTGGTTCAGAGGAGTTGAAACAGAATTTAAAAATTCACAAAGAAAAATGATACAACAGGGATGAAGCAACATGAGTTCTGTAATTGTGTAGTGTGCTGTTTTGTACTACTAGACCATTCTGAGGGTGTCAAATAAAATACAGACTAAGGAGAACCAGTGGACACAATTTATGTGGATCTTTCAAAAGCTTTCACCATCATATCTTTTATGAGATTATTAGGAAAACCAGTACACATGGGTAAGTAAAGTGTTATCATGGAGTGAAAACCGGATATAACCCCCAAATACTGCCAATAAATAATCAGAATTATTAACATTAATTATTGATTTTGAGGGCCCTCAAAACTTTCATACAAGGATTGTTTTTAATGCTTGTGTTCGGTCACAAGACTAGACAGAATGAACCAGTGGATCATTGCAGCAGTTTTGACAAGAGAGAACACAGGAAAGTCAAAGATTACAGTAATTACTAAATAATATTATAGTATCTGGTAATTTTATATGCAGCAGACCGATCATTTCCATTTAGAATACAGACCCCCATATATGTCAAGATATACTACAACAGAAGTGGAAAAATTAAATGTTCAGTAATTTATAATAAAGACAGTATATTTATTACGGTCTTATGTAAGATATCCCCCACCCTACTAAAATCCAGGGTGAGTTGCCAGTTTTCCAAAGGAATACTTTAAATTTTGACTACGTAAGTCTGCAGAATGGGAATTCCCACTAACATAGTTTAAAACCTAAATAATTAAATGTGTTAAACTATTGGACAAAGTGCCAAGCCTTTTATTGTTTTTTAATAACTCTATTCTCAGCAGATAATGCAGAACCCATTATAGTTATGAGACCAATTTAACCACAGAAAACAAGAAATAATAACTGGAGTATAATACTGTTGTGGTTAATTTTGTCCCATTTATAAGTTTCAGTATAAATTCAACAGCGTAGTCCTCCAGTACTACTTATATGCAGTGCTTTTGCCACAGAAATAGAGTGGAAAAAACATGAAAATAAAGCCAAAAAAATCAATTGACCCATAGTAGCAAGATTACATAATTTCCATCAAAGAAATCACAGCCCTTCACTGAAGCAATCTAATTTTGCAGCAGTACAAAAACTAAAGTGTCACCAGTTTACAGAGTGTATCTGTTGTGGAAAATCTTCTGCTGTGAGTCTAATTAAATATAATGATGATTTGGAAATGTTATTTTGAATTTATGTCAAATGTAGAGATTATGCACTGAATGCCATTAAAGCCTATTTCTAAAACCTGCTGGCCATTTTTTAAAGTCCACAAAGTGCAACTCCTCCATAATCATTAGTTCCAGCACAATCTGACCTCAGAGTCTGCCCTTTGCAGGTGACAATAAATACACAATACTGCTTTCATGGGAGCCTGGCTCTAATGCAAAGTCATGCATTTTCGAATACTGTATAATTTTAACAGTTTAATATTAAAAAGACTAGAAAATAAAACTTTTAAGAATATGCTTCCTGATACCTGTAGATAACATTTTAATGTAACTCTGCAGGAGTTCAAACTTGAACTGAAATACTTCAGCCAAGTGCTGCAGAAAAGAATACTTCATATCAGTTTCCTGTCCCCTTCTCATTCATCCTGAAGCAGAGCTCTAGCACGGTACTGAGAGATAAACCACATAGCTCTTATAGTTCTAATGAGATGAACAATAATACACTAGAATCAGATTTACTATGCCATCTTGGAAGTCAAATAAAAAGCAAAATTAAGTACCCAACAATATGTATTAATATTCTATTGGCAGTTTCAGATATACTGCTTATGCTGTTAGGCTAAAAGAGAGACTGTCCCTTGCATAAAAGTTAGGATTTGCACCCTTATGTCCCAAGTAAATTATGTATTAAACACTGAGCAATATATTTCAGCAAAATTATTCTTGCATTTACAGTGGATAAAACACATTAATTATTATTCTAAACTATTATCTAATGTGCTTGTTAAAGGCATATATATTCTACCCGAAAGAAACAACAGCACTTCTGTGTTGGATGAAGTAATATAAACAAAATCCTGTTCTTCTCAAAGTATATTTTAAGTGTTTTTAAAACTTGGTTTTTTTAATGCAGAAGATGGTGTTACTGAGGATTGCATTTTGTAGTCGTGTTTTAAAATACAGCCTCAAAGTCTACTGTAATGCTACAGACAAGTAAAGGCTCTTTTCTAATGGAAAATAATGCAAATACTGTGTTTTTGCTCATATTCCGATTGCCTTATTTTTATGTTATTCTGTAATATAAAGGTAAAAATACAAAAGCTTGTTTAAGTAACAGAAGCAAATATATAAATAACTAAAAAATGGCCAGTTACCAAGGAAACTAAAGACAACAGAGTAAAAGGCACTAAGAATTCTTAATTTTTAAAAAGTGTTTTCAGAAAAAGCAATACAGCATTTAAAGTAATATTCAACTATAAATAATATCATGGATCAAATACATTGATCAACTAATTACATGGATCAACTAATACTAAGTAAACTTCTCCTTTCAAACAGAGCTGCCTAACACAGTTTTCTTTCAGTATCCACCCAGTGCTTCCTTTGATTCTGTCCAAACCATTGTCTCCCAGGTTACTCGCGTTTCTGAAACCAAATCAAAGTTATAGAGAAACCTAGAAAGCTGAGGAGCTCCCTCTCTGCTCTAAGGCTGGGTCAAATGTATCTGTGTGCTTTGTTATTGCCACAGGAAGGACACTCAGCTGTATGGACCACTAGTCTGAACCAGTATGGCCATTTGTACATTCCCTGCTGGCTGAAATGTCATCGACTTGCTTGCACCTAACCTATATTTTAATAATCACTTAACAGTCAAAATATAGAGATTCTTCTATTGTGAAACTCCTCAATCTTTAAGGGTGGGGTTTTTTCTAACATTATCGACCAAATTTTCCAAGTACTTGCTTTGCTTTCTTTTCTGTGCTTTTTCATAGTAGTCATTAAGATCTTACTCCTTCTCCCTCTGTTTTCCATGGCATTCCATCAGTCCTCGCTTCTTCTCTACCTCTTTCCCACATGATCAACCCTAAGCCTATAGCAACAGATATATCTGTTTCCCACTTCTGTCCCTCCAGGCCCAAATCTCAGATGGTTCTTGAAAACTTACTACACATAATAGCATTAATCTTCACCAAGGTTTTAAATTAAAATTTAAAAAAAAAATAATCTTCCAAACGTTTGTCTTATTGTCTGGCTATAATCTTCAAATCTGCATTCCTCCTATAGTCATACTTGTTTAAAAAAAAGCAATAGTTTCCTTCAAATTACATAGAAGATTCACTTCTTCTCTGTCCAAATTATTAAATGTATTTATCAGCCATGCTGGTTTTTTCCCCAAAAGTCCCATGGCTTGGTTGTTTGTTTTGCCTATTAATCAATTCTCGAGTCATTCTACTAATTCCCGTGAGACAACCTTAATTTGGAGCACAATAATGTTTACAGTTATACTTGTATCAATACATTTCAGAGAACAAAAAAAGGGAAGTCCCCATGAAACACTTCAGTGTACCCATCCTTCTGAATTCTACAGGATACTGCTTACTATTTAATCAAATTTCATGCATTTGGAAAGAAAACTATTGCTCTCCAGAAGGATTTTTATGAGCTGGTACCAAAGATTATCCCAATGGTAATCATCACTAGAATAATTAACATCAGGATTGTCAAGCAAATTCAGTTGCAATCTTCACAAACTATTTACATAAATTTTTTAATAAAAGAAAAAGAGTGCATGCAATACAGTTTTGCTATTTTGTTTTGGGGGTTTACACTGTTTTGTTTAAATCATGCCTAAGTACAGCTTGAAAATCTAAACATGGGCACTTAAGTAAATATGCTTCCTTTCAGAAGTGGTACAGAAACAAAAACTTATTAATTAAGGATATGATACAAATACGTATGTTTCTTAGAATGGGATAAAAGGCTTATGTTATCAAATCGAAGTGAAATTCTAATTATGGAACTTTCATTAAGGCAAAATGCCAAAGAACACCCCCCTCAACCCTCTGTAGGGCTTTGAAAACTTACTCACTACTATTCTTCCATTAAAGGGGGGAAAACCCACATTGATTCTCTTCACTTAAATAAAAGGAAAGCAGTCTCTGCTCTCAAAATACAAACAGATGCAAAGTGATTGAATTACTGTTGCTGGTTAGCTCCCTAAATGTTATGAATGCTGCTGTAAAAGTTTAAGAGGCCTCTGATTTGCACAAAGAGCATTAATGGTTTGTGCAGTGCATAATTAAGCAAAGTGTATGCTTCCCTCAGGTCAACAAAAAATAAACACCCAATTTCCAAGAGGAACTACCCCTTGCCCCCCACCCCCCACCCCTTTTTTTTTTTAAGATAGGAACTTATACTTTATTTGTTTACTTAGTCAAACAGTATCCTCTACTTGTGAAAAGGTTGCTGGTAAAGTTGCAGATAAATCAATAAGAAAATCCTTCTTTTTCCATAATACTTAGTATGTTCCTCTGCCTCAAGTTATTGGCAATTAAGATTTGAAGATTACAAGGGGAAGGAATAGGAAATTATTAATCAAAGTTCAAACAGGAATTTGGATTCTGTTTCATTCTTTATGTTCTCTTACACCTTAATCATGAGCAACGTCACCTCTGTGATATTCACAAGTAATGAAAAATGCAGACTTGTACAGAACTCTATATACATATGATACACTCCCTTTGCTTTCTTCAGCCACATAACTCAGAACTGGCTTGTGTGAGGTGTTTCACAGTCTCCAACGCTTTTTCTCCCAACAGAGTTATCTCAGAGAATTAGGGGATGAATAAAGCTTTTGGAGTGTATTAAATTCTGGCACTGAGTTTTGAATAAGAAGCTTCTTACACTTAAAAGTACGTAATGGCTAGCAACCCACAATAATAATAATGAAAACAATTTTATTCTGTTATTATATTCTATGGATATTTAATTCTGCATTGCAATTACTACAGCTATTGCTTTATTAATTGTCTATAGTATCTGAAACAAATGATGAACAGACATTTTGACTACTTTTGCTTTACACCATTACATTTCCTTCAAGTCAGGGATCCTAACCAATCACTGCAGAAGAATCAGTCAGAACATCTTGATGAACTCCATCAGACTGGTAATTAAGATGAACATACTAAGGCTAATTATTGGGTAACTTAGTCAGGTGGAGGAAAAAAAAGCTATTTAAATTGCCATAAACAGTTATGGAAGTTACTTTTACTGAAGGATAAAAGTGTTTACGAATTAGGATAAACGTTTGTCAAAGTCTGTGTGTATTCTGTACATTTTTTTAATACATGGCAAAGGGAGGAGCAGTCAGAAAAATAATATCAGAACCAATGTGTAGTTATCATCAGAAATGTTTAAAACAAAACCATAACATCAGGCATCCAGTTCACATAAACCAAGATAGCTTTGCTGAAGTCAACAGTGTTCCAGTACTGGTTTGACTTCAAAAGCTGCTCAATAAATTCTGTCTACATCCAGCATTCTTTAAAGTAAATACAAATTTGTATTATCCTGATGGTGTGTTTTCCATCAGCAGAAAACCTCTGAAGTTCCTGAAAAAAAACCATTTATTCATTGTGAACTTGGAAAGCCCTGGAATGCACAAAAAGCCTGTTCTACCAGGAATCCAGCACGACGAAAGACATGGAATGGATCACCACATTCAGCATTGAAACAAATAGTCATTCAGCCTACAATTCATCCCCTAAAATCTTATTAATGCACCACGTAAACAAATTATTTTTTTCCTTAAGTAAACTGAAACACACAATCTCTTTCAGCCAGTTACGCCAGTTTTTCCCTTCTCAAACGCCCTCACTTAGTGAGCTCTTACGCTGACTGTTGTGATTGCCAGTCTGTCTTAAGCACCACTTGTGCAATATTTGAGCAACAAATTAAGAATATGGATACACAGGACAACGTCATGCCTTGCAGAGGTAGCATACAAAATGGGAGAGGAGAAGGGTACAAAGGTAAGCATAACTTTGAAGCTCAGTGGTTGGTGAACATATACAAAAATGCATATGGGACCCCACACTAAAAACCAGGTATGCCTACTGGAATCCCTAATCTTCTGCTGGCTAAACCCACAAGCAAAGGAGGAGTTATGGTATGCCTGAACTGCAAATACTATATCAGCAAGGTTAACAGGTAGCTCATTAATTCTTTCTCTTTTAAGGATAAATAAACTCCATTTTCACACTGAGATAGGCTAAATTTCCATCAACATTTAATTTTCAGTTTCGGTGTTTAGGTGACAGAACTGCTAGGCTAATCTCCATCTACTGAAGACTAACCATCTCTCTCAAAGGGTTACCTTACCCTTTTTTCCTCTCTTTTGCCTGGCTTTCAGAATTGTTGCACTATTTAGATCTATAAATAGTAGGTAATTATGACACTGAGCTTTATACACCATGTTGTTTTCCATGACAGAAGGTATAAATGACTTCTGTATTATCTGCAACTTTGTGTTCTCCAGAATTTACCTTATTCCAATGTGGTTAATATAGGATGCAAAAAGATATACAATTTAAGACTAAGTTAAAATTTTAACTCAGTTAATATGTCCTCATGCCAAAATTTCTGTCACTTATATTATCTCACCTGAAAATAAGATAGTTAGTAAACAGAAAGGCCAGAACAGTTCTTACAGTATGGGTTTTAGATTTATGCATCTCTCATTAAAATTTCCCATAAAAGAAAGCAGCCTCTTTTACTCTGAAATTCACTGTAAACATTATTCCACCTTATTCTGAACACTGGCCTAATGTAAGTGTAATTTTCACATGTGAAAGTATGTCATACTGCATTAGTGAGCAAGCTTAGAAAGAAGTTTATTTCTAATCTTTTCACAATGGGGACCCATTGGTATGTCAATAAAATGTTATCCATAGCAATAATATTTACAAGCTAAATAAAAATAGTTTTACATTTTATACTATAGTATTTCTTAAATACATGTATTTAACACATTGGATTCCATAAAGGTTTATCAAACTTCTCCAGGTTTTACCATTTCCACAAAATCAGACGACAGAAAGATGACCAGATTAGTGCTGCCTCTGTTGAATGCGGCAAATGTTTCACATTCAAGAAACTAAACGAAATTACCATCTAGATCATATAGAGTTTTCACACAAATCCATTAAGAAAAGGACTGACAGACTTGCTTCCATACTGCCAGGTTAAAGAGAAGCAGCATCTAAAATTAAATAAATGCCTAACTGCTTAATATAGTTAATTTCACTTAACATTAGAATACCATAGAATATATGTAAATTACGGAGTATATTTCATATAGAAGTTTGCAATTTAAAATGAAAAAAAAAAATCCTAAAGTTCATTATCTCTAGCTGAAACAATAGTTTTCTGGGTTTTGTATCTGTAAAATATTTCAGAAGTTGTACATTTTAGAAGTACTTTACCAAACTGCAAAGGGCCTGATATTTTGAAGTGTTTTAAGTGAAACGGCAGCGACAAAGTTCTTTTAAAAGCAAAGGTCACTAAAGAGCTAGGTTTCTGCTGACTATAGTGTCCCACCTGCTTTTTTAGGGTAAATCATTAATTACTTAGACCATTACTTATAAGTAATTGCTTGGTATGATATTATTATATTTACATATAGACTGAGCCCAAAAATGGTGTTGGCTTACATTTACATCAGGAAAATTCAGGGTACAAAGTTATCAGTCTAGCTGTGTTCAGCCAAAGTCAGCCCCAATACATGTCTAATAATGGCTGGACTGACAAAGCTGGTACACTCCAGGGCCAGCACTAGTCTCTTCGTTCCTTAAAACACTCCACTTTGGAAACAGATGAGAGATATGGGAAGCTGATAATCACAAGATTGTACACGCCAAGACCTATAAAACTAGAGAGCAGTAGTAACGAAATATTTAAATTAATAACTGTTTTGGGGAGGTTTTATTTTGGTTTAGGCCTGAAATATTTCTTCATCTAACTCTGTAAATAGACACACCTCTTACTATCTTTTGGGGGCAAATGCATTAGTAGGATATTTAGCTTTTTGAAAATTATATTTTCAATAGTATCAGAAACAGATCATGCATTTAAATCTTCTGGAAGAGGCTACTGTGAAGTAGTATAGACATACTCACACCATCCTGACAAAATGGCTTAACTTTGAGAGGTGCTAGTCCTGTCTCCATTTTGTAGCAGCCCTGGCATTTCTGGCAACAAATTAGCTAACATAGAAAGGACCAAATGTGATAACAGTAAAGCAATAAGAGCTATGTGTATCTCGACAGGACATTAGGGATTATGAGTTTGCAGAATGTTTGAGATGTTGAGGTTGGGTTTTCTTTCAGTTTATGTCTTCACCATCAAAAAGCAAAACGATACATCCCTCACTACTGCAGCTCCAGCCATGTTGAATAATTCAGGATAGCACAACTGACCTGAGCAAGACAGTCTGTGGTAACCGCAATCTAATCTTCCTTAGATCACTGAAGTCTCTAAGTCTTTTCTAGGAGATTTTCCACCATTTTACCCTCAGTTAAAGTTCTTCTTACTTAATCATACTGGCTTATTAGCTTACACAAGGCCTCAGTAAATATGTTAGAATGAACATAGGGAAATAACTGCTGTATCCCTATGTGTCTACGACAACTTTGGAAAGCACCACAGCTGAAAGAAGAAAGATTTCCTTACTTTATGTTTGTAATTTTGTTGCTATATTTTCCAAAAAGCTGTGAATGCTTCAGGGTTTTCTTTATTGTTATTGCAATACCACTACAGAAAAACTCTGATTCTGCATATAAATATATATTTTGTTAAAAAAAAGCAAAGCCTATTTGAAAACATATAGAGGAGGTGTGTTTCCCAAAAGCCTATTTAAAAAAAAAAAAAGGTCCCTCAAAACCTAGATAACCAAACCCTACTGAAAGTCTCAGAGCTGATGGCAACGTAGTAAAAAGCCCGGGAAGGTACACTGAGTAAACATTTCCTGACAGCAAACTTCAAAGTTAAATACTTTATTCTCTTCTTTCAAATACATTCTTATAATAATGTTTTCTAGAATTAAAAAAAAATTGTTACAGTGCAAAAAGATCAAAATTTGTTTACTCAGCTGTTGAGCATCATATGCTCTTAATAGTAGTCAGGATGAACTTAATTAATTAAATTGTCGTCGTTCAGCACTAAAACCATGACATAAATGCAGAACTGAGCTAAAAATCCTTTCTTTCTAAACCATCTATACTGAGACTATCAAAGCAGGGTACGTGAGTTAGGTGCTCATGCTACCTTTGTGCACCTAACATACATTGAAATTACAAGCTTGGTATGACCAACAGAAAATGGAAGCAAGGAGAAAAATGCCAAACTGAGCTCTGAAAGCTTTTAGAACAAGTATTTTATTAGTTTTATAGGCGAGTCTGATAACATTCTCTTCAAAATATGAGTTGTAAAAATATATCTTAGCTTCTCCTTATCTGGTGAATAAACAATAACCCTTTTCAACAGGTCCTTTTTTCTTTTCATACTTAGTTTAGTGCATGCACTCTGTTGCCTTCCAGCTTCTGAGAAATATTAAATATGCTAATGAGTACACCTGAATAGAGGTTGAGTCATATGCTCTTTTTCCTATTCAAATAATGTTACCATAAATACAAAACACTTCATGCCATGTTTCCTAGTGACTGTTTCTACCTTTACTTAGGGTGTTTTTTCATATAGTGACTAGTTAATGGAGGACAGGAGCTTTAAGGTTAATTTAAATTTAACCATAAAAGCAAGAGATTGCTACATAAGGATCACTAGATGGAAAATCATCCTTATGTAGTTTTCACTTTGCCAGTATCAATCTAGAATTTCACTGTGGATGAATTTTCCCTTTTATTCTGATCTCTACCCAAGCCCAGATGTGTAACATTTCTGTTCTCAGTGATCTTTGTGTATTTGTACAACAACAAGCACAACAGAGTCTTAATCAGGGCTCCCATGCACTGCCATGACAAAAAAATAAGCAAGTATGTTTTGTAGACAGTGTCCAGAAAATCACTGCACACGGGGTTCAATCAAACACCAAAGTCTATTAGAACAGGATCAGAATCTCATTCATTAGGAACTCTGTATGTAGACCATGGCTAATCTGAATGGAAAGAAAAATATGTACCATCTTACGATATAGATCTGCTTAAGATCATAGAATGCAAACACGAATTTTCTAGTGAACTAGTTTTGAAAATTATTCATCTGTGGTTTGACACCTAACAAGTTTTCTGCTCTTAACATTTGTTGTGAGCTTACTTTAAAAAAAAAAAATTAAAATAAAATTAAAAAATCCTTTCTCAAAATATGTATATAGCTTTTAATACTGTAAAACAAGTATAATGAATCACTTTATTATATTGAATCAACTTTATTATATTTTAAACCACTCTTACTGTATTAAGTAATAAAAAATAATGTAATTTCACAAGCTGCATGATGTCATCCTTTTTTATTCCTACATTATACCTGCTTTAAAACATTAAGCATTTTCCGTACTGTACAGTTTTTATCTAAGAATATATTCTCAATTACTTAGGCTGCCACTCACACGATACAGGTCAAAGATCTGCATAGCCTCTCAAGCATAACTTCTGAGCTGAATTGTGTAGAAAGTATCTTCCATTTATTTATTAAAATGCCACACTTGAATCACAGGTCAATGAAGAATAAAAACTTTTCATTAGAAATTAAATACCTATAAAAAGTATGCCTGCATTCTGATTGGTATGTAATGGGAAAAATCAAAAAAGCGGATGATTCTTATAATTATATACTTTCCAGCCCTAGAGTAGCTCACTCTCTATGAAATGTCAACCAATGCTACGGGGCAAAAACAGCAGAGAACATGAGGAATGGGTAATTTAAAATGAAAATCTGTGCTTCTGGCTTCACAGTCTGAGCATTCTACTACATTAAAAGAGGTCTGGAGAATTATTGCTTTTGTGAATCAGAGATTTAAAATCCAAACTAGATCAGAAGCATGAATTTGTCTTTGCAATGAGGAAAGAATGTTATCCACATATTATTCACTTGTTCCTCTACATTATTGGTAGCTACTTTTATAACATTTTATATACGCCAGAGAATTCTACTGTGAATGAATGCTAAGGCATAAAAAGGTATATTAGAGAACATACAATAAAGCGTAATTTCATAGAGGAGTTTTGAGAAGTTATATTTCTGATATATTCTGATCTTCCCCCAAACTCTGGTACAGCAGCAAGAAATGGGAAAATTAATGTATAATGGGGATAATACGTCCCCGTTCAAGAAGCAGGAGGTTTATTGTTGTTCCAATACTTCTGTCAGTGAGATATCGGATAAAAACAGAAGGACACAGAATATCAAAGACTTATTACTAACCTATATTTTAATAAAATGTGAAGAAATACACGAAGTAAAATATTGCATATGAACAGATACAGAAGAGACTGTATCAGACTTTACTAGACTTGTGTGATCTGATTTTTGTTTACAATAAGGAAATTACATCAATTGTTTCAGAGCTATAAACAATCAAAGTGTTACAGGAAAAACTAAATCTTTCAAGTTAAATGAATATGAAAAAGCCCCAAAATCCTAAAAAAAAAAAAAAATCCACATTTTGTCCTAGAAGAAAAACAAAGCACACAAATAATTTTAAATACTTAAACCTGAAGCCTTTTGTTAGGATACAGTTGGGGCTACACTAATCCCTTCAACTAGGTAGATGACTTGTTCAACAAGCATTACTGGACAATAATGAAATTAATTGCTTGAACAACAGTTCAGAAAATAACATAGCAGACTCCAAGTCCAATTTGGAGCTGTAAATAGAATATTAGGATACATGCTCCCAGATCACTCTGCTTACCAAGCCACTACCAGTAGTTTTTCCTCTGCTTCTCAAACAAGTGAGAGCCTAGATAGCTGAACAAACTCAGTGCTGCTAGGCCATGGAAGGACCACCCACTTTGGGAACTTTAAGATATTTTGTTTGAACTACAAACTTATTAGACAAAAGGCTGTTACCCTCATTCCCCTCATTCAAGAAAACTGTCACTGTAACAGAGCAGCTTTTACATCTACAAGTGCTTTTAATTGGTCTCAGCTGCATACGATTAAGTCAGACAGGTAGAAGAGTCAGAGGTCACAGCCATTATCTACATGGGGAAAAAACACAATACAGCAGACACTGAAGGCCCTGTTTCACTTCAGGCTACTTCTTTATTAAAAAAAAAAAAAAATCACAACTCTACAGATAATACATGGCAATGTCTTCACTGAAGCAGATATTAGGAATCTGGGCAGACTCTCTCCTCAGCCTTAGTCCCTACCTCTGTACATACAGCCTATATTTTTTCCAACATGTAGTTCAGTAAGAAAGTTCCCGCTGCACTGTGTGTGATAAATCCTTTCTCTAATGACTCATACACAGCAACATTGTCCTCTAGTCCAGCTTCTCCTCCCTCTCTTTCCTATTACTGATCTTGTTCTGCATATTGTCGCTCAAGTCCTTCCTTCTGCAACAAGGGTTGGATGCAGGGTTCAACACACCAGCCAAGAGGGTCCCTTCCCCCCCGCACCATTTTGGGTCCTAATCTTAGGTTCTGTGAGATTACGAGATGCTCAGGCAAAAGCTGAAGGCAGGGGAACTTTCATCTACCCCTTCCTGAGAAAACGAGTAAATGTTTTCTTCTCCCATTTGGGCAAGGACTTTGCAACAATTATTCACGTTTGTCACATCAAGATTGATTTTTTTGTAAGATTTTCTACTACTGAGAAGACGAAGGCAGTAAATGGGCTGTCATGTTTTACAAAGGATAATTCTGTAATTTGTGACTATACCAGTAAGCTTTCTCACTTCAAGGTTAAAAGTTTTATATGCTTATCTAAGGGATCTTTTTGTAGCTTATGACATAATACCCTAGGTTAAGAAGATCTGAGGCATGTAATAAGAACCAGTTGCTGAAAGAACAGTCTTGCCTGGAGCCTCAACTTGTCAATCCTCTAAGTGTGCTGCAAAGCTCATCTTTTACCATTCTCTGTTTGGGATGGGAAAGTAAATATATTTATGGGCTCCAGTTACTCCAATTATTTTGTAATTATTAATGCAAAGGAGAGGCATGCTAAGCTCTAGATGAATACAGATACAAATAGTGGGAAAATGTAGATACAAACATACATTTTCATGGTGTAGGCTTCTAAACAGGAGTAGGCAAGAGGTTTTATACCCTGTTTGCTAGAACCATAGCAGTAAGGTCATTTTTCCACGCAGCACAATTCTGCAAGCAGTGGAAGAAAGATTCCAGAAGCTGAAAGGCAATATCCACTAAACCACAGTCCCATTTCTGTAAACCAGTTAAGCTCATTGACTACTTAAGCACCGGAACACTGTTTGAGGTGGATCTGTGTCCAGACAGAGAAAGGGGAAGGGAATCAAAAGCAGACACTTATGAACCTAAGAAGCTTTTGAATCTCTGGTGGGAAACATCTGAAGAAAATAAAACACTTTTCTGTTTTAATTTTAGTGTCTTTGAATATGTAAGTGCATTGTATAACATTACTTCTTTTAGCATGTGGAACTGTAGTTGGATACAATTGAACAATATGTGTATATGAATCAAAATAATTTTATGGTGCTAATCTGATTAAGGACATGAAGATTTTCTATTTTTAATATGAATTATTTACATGTTTCTGAATTATATTACTAGCACACCAATGAGTAAGGTATTGGAAATAGGATAAGATACTTTTATATTGCAGATACCAAAGTTGTTATTGTACCATTCAGTAGGTAGTTTCTATAGTAAAAATGGAAATACCCTTACTATTATCTACTTAAAAATGAAAAGATGCAAGTTTACAAAGAACTGCAGTATTGTATGTATTAATACGTCCCTAGCCCATAACCTTCTCGGAACATGATCTTTTTCTTGAATCTAAGAGAAAGATACCTAGAAATGGTTATAACTATTAGATTGTACAATATAATATACACTAATCTATTATATATTATAATTTGTATATTAAATATATTTATATCATATATAGTGTGCATAATATTTATATTAAATAATTTTATATCATATGATAGATATCAAATGTATTATCATTATATAACATATTGTAATAACTAGGAAAAGTTATTACAATAACTTTTCTCTAGAGTGGCTAAACTGTTGGTATTATACAAGATACATGCACATATTTCTATCTGTCTGGTTTCAAAAAAGACTGAAATCCAACATTTCCCACTGAATTGCTCGAGAGCTATACCACTTCTGTCTCTTTCAATATCAGATACATTCATCAGATACAGAGGAGTACAAGTATCTACTTATGTGATTCTTAAAATTTTATTCTTTACAATTGCTTGCAACTTTAGGAATGACCAAGACATCCAAGAAAAAAAGGCAGTAGGACAAAGAAAAGGGAAAGCAAGTGCTCTTGCCAGTAGTAAACTCTTTCCCAGCTATCTTATGACTTATCCTAAAAGCTTAAATTAAATAGGAGGTACCTATTTGACCTATCTGACCTAAGGTCAGGTAGGTTTTTTTGCTTTCAGAAGTTTTTTTTACATCAGGTAAAGATGCAAGCTATAGAAAACTGCACGACAGACATACAGGTAAAAGCTTATTAGGTTTATTCCTTATCTTCTCCTTATTTAACTGTTCAACTCAGTTGTGTATAAGCTTAAATACCGTGGACTCCTGTGAATGTCCCAAAGAAATTAGATGGCCTCCAGACATACGGCTTTAAAGAAAAAAATAACACAGGAAAAGAGCATTGATAACACCAAAATAATTTATTTTCCATATATTTGGCCTAGGTGCTGTATAATATTCTGATGTCAGTGGTTTGACAAACCCTTTCGGAATGACCTACGCAGTCTGCTAACCAGTCCTACAGCTGCATTAAAAACCCTACATATTTTCTCCAGAGAGGTGATCACTGAGATTTTGTGGGTGGGCACATGTTTGCCATTTGGTATCCAGGAAAGATGTCATATCTAAAACGATTTCATTTATGACAACTGCAGTGTATAACAACTTTGCTTCTTCATTCTTATTTTTATTTTGATGGTGGCTTTAAAGGAAAGCCTGTTTAGGAAAGTGAAGGCAACTGCAGCATCAGTTTCTACTTTTATCATCTTTCAACTACTTTTGCTCAGTTTACAAATATCTGTCAGTCTCTGAGCTCTGACAGCATGATGGGCATTTTCTGCTTACGCATCATTATCAAATAAAAAAAGATTCTGCAGTGTACCCTTTCATCACAGCAGGCTACATTATAGTCTCAGGTACACTGCACAGCTCACTGTATTCAGATTATATGGGAATATATCCTCCTTCTCAAAAAGCTGCCTTAAAACAGCAGTGATAGGAATAAAATCTATTTTAAAATGTACTTTGTAACTAAAAGTGTTAGATAAAATTAAGCATATGTAACAAGAAAATAAGTTACGAGAACACCATTTACAAAGTCGTCATGCAGAGGGAAAGAAGTATATAGTATCATAAATGCCAGGAAATCATTACTATTTACTGATATTTAAAAAAAAAAAAAAGTAACTATTCATTGACAGCGATAGATGACACTTTGTTCACGAAACTAGGTGAATATGTAGAAAGCTCTGTCTTTGTGGTAATGTATGAAATAAACATATTTATGGTGTTTATAAAGCATAGTAAAAAATAAGTACCCTTACAGCCCAACATTTTGCTGACTACTTCCTGGTATGCATCACTGTGAGACTAAAAGTTTTTAATGTGATTGCTCTTTTACTCTCAAAACATGCAGCAACAAAGCTATGAAGAATAGGAAAAGCAAGTGAAGGTTGCCTGTATGCTTTTGAAGACGCATGCTTTTCAGTAGGCATCTCACTGCACATAATGAAGTTCCTGTCTTCCTGAAAAGACGAAGCAAGTGTTCACTTTAGCCTGAGTGACCTCTGCTGGTAAAAATAATTTACAGGCACACACGTCAAAACTCTCCACTAAAAGCACATTTGCCATTAAGTCATGTACATAGACGCACACATACAGAAGCATATTCACACTCATTTTTCTGTCCATCAGGTAGATGTACACATAATATTAAGATGTTTGCATGCTCAGAGAGCTAGCGTACAAGAAGCATTGACTACATTTGTTGAGGCAGTCTATCTTTCTCCCGGTGTCTTTTGGACAGCTATTCAGCTTGAACTTGGTTTAGGGGAAGCATATTTGAAGTAGTAGCTACTGAATAACTAGTGGTATATGAAGTATAAGCCTGGAATTTACTTCTACATATAGGTCTGGGGTAATACTGTGGTACAGAATAGTTATGTCTATTCATATTCTGGAAGACACATCTGAATCTGGAATGCAGTCTTATATATTTTGTGAGGGTTTTTAGAGTTCATGAATTGATTTAATCAAATCTTATTTGACCATTATTTTTAGTAAACAGAAGTCAGCCTCAAGAGTGAACTCTGGTTTCACATATCCTTAATGGAGTATAACTAAAATTTATTTATTTTGCAGTATATCAGAATGATACCATGAAAGGTTTCTGTTCAATGCTCATCTCCAATTTAAAGAAAAGTCGTTAGAACCATGAGATCATTATAATGTAGAAAAACAAGAGACAACTAAATTATATTCATTTGCAGTGTGAAGTTTGCATTATAAAAATGTTCACATACTGCTAGATTAGAAATTACAAGAAAACACACCAAAATACTAATTAAGAACAGGTACCCAAAGAGTCACCGGTTTTGGTATGTATCAGTAAATATTCCTGAGATAGCATGAAAAACACCTTTGTAGAAGCAAAAGATGTTTCATGTTTTTGGTACTATAACTGATATCTAAACTCTGAGGTCTTCACAAAAGTGTCACAGCTGATGCACTCTAAAGAGTTTTGACCAAAAAAAATTATTACAATTCATGACTGCTGATCACTGCAATATTCTATCTTATTTAACAATGTCCACAGAAAAAAAAAAAGAGAAACATATTAGGTCTCTGCTTCAGCAAATACTGAAATCTATTTATATGCAAATAAGCTATCCATTCTTAGAATGAGAAGAGACATAGGCATAAAGGAAGAAATAAATTATCACTAGAAACCCTTAATGAAATCTATTTCAAAACATAACATTTTACAAGAGCCTTCACTCATGTAATATTTGTTCAAGCCTAGAAGGGAATTGGCAAGTTCTGCACTTAGATGAGAACTGATACCACATTATTTCCCATGCCAATTTGTTATATAAAATGCATTTATCCTTCCTTAGGAACTTGATAATTGTAAATCTACTGTTTCCTTATAAAGAATTGTATTCTCATGCTACAATGCAATTTTATGCTCATTTTCCTACTGGCAATTTTAAATTATTTCCTTTTTTTTTTGAATTATGAACATAGGAATGTGGAAAAAGATCAAGATTGTACATTTTTATTCTAAGAACATGAATCTTCAAAGAATAAGGCAACCTCTGAGAAAACTTGATTTCATGGCTGAAAATCCCAGCTTGGATCCCATGACTGCTTTTTGTTTAAAAAAGTCCAACCAAACAAAAAAATACCCAACTCCTTCCTGCCTATAAATGTCAACAGTCTAAAATCTGTTTCACTGAAATAAAAAACATTAGGTAACTCAACTGAAACATACAGTGAATACCACAAAGGAAAGAAGGAAATATGCCAGTCTGCCACGTTTAGAGCCTTGAATAGCTGAAGGGTAGTGCAGATGTCAAAATTCTAAATACCGGCTCTTCTTACTCCTCCAAGCCCACAATTATTTTCCTTCACAAAAGATGAGCTCATGTAAATTATACTTAAGGGAAGATAGGCACGAAAAGTTTGACACTTCACTGATATCTTTGAAAAGACAAATTAAGATGTTGGGGGTTTATTCCAGATTTTCAGCCAACTACCCCAAAACCCATTCTCTGAATACATAATTTTAAATAAATCCCATTTCTGTGGAATCCTGTTGAGTACCTTGAGAACCTCATTCAGCAGAACCAGAAAATTTTCCCATCTAATACTTTTAGCCCCAGTTTCAAGACAAAAACTCCTCAGTGTGCCGTAGCTGAAAGAGAGGCTTGCTGCGTCTATGAGATGAAAGTAGGATGTTATTATTTGCTTGACTTGAATCCCAACACAAGTACACTAAAATAACAACTAGTGACAGTATTTAAGTATTCTGTAACGTTGCTAATGGATAACCAGTAACAACATATAAGCGCTTTCTAATATAGCTGAGCAAAGGTATATAAACAACATATGAGTACACATGGTCAGATGGACACTTGTGGTGTCATTGCAAAATAGGAATAAGGAAACACATCCAAGCAGTAAAACATGCAAAGGATGTATAACAGGCAGGGAATGGGTGTGATGGCACCAGAATGAGTCCATCTCATCTTAATTTTGGGACAGGAACTGCCTGGAGTAGATTAAATAATCTCCCTTTTCTTTTGAAAAGCAGGCGAGGAGCATAAAAACATGATTAGTGTTGAAAAACAGGGAAGAAAAAGGTCGCCCTTCAGTTTCAGCTCCCCTTATCAAAGAGGGCTGGAGCCTGGTTCCTCGGCCTCAGTGACTGAGACCAGTGCAGACCACAGCCACCAGCACTAATGACGCACCATCCATTCCATGGAGCTGTACACACACAGCTAATGTGGGATGTGATCGTTAAGGACCATCTGTTTGAATACTTAGTGGTAATGATTGATAATGAGTAAGAGCTAACCATTAACACAAATTGTATTGCTAATGAACGTCAGTCAAGCAAAGGGGTGCTCTGAAATTTGCAACTGGCCTGATTCATCTATCTTCCAAGCATGCCTACCACAGCAACCCCTCATTCCTTAAATGATATACAGATAGACACTTGTTCAGTTGCAACAGTGCACTAAAATATGGGGAATGATACCTACAAAAAGATATTACTGAAAATGACAAGTCACACTGCAACTAGAAGATTTGAATGACAATGTTATTTCTGTGAAACTATAAAAAGGATTTTTTAATGCAAGCAACACAAAGAATCTTCAATTTCATAATCTTAAACACATACTTTTTTTTCCTGTTTCAATCCTTCACTTCCTAAATAAAATTGAATATTTAACAGATTTATTATATTGTCACAGAGCTGCTTCTGGATCTTGCTGAATTAGTAATTCCAGACATAATCTCATCCTGAATTACAGATTTGCTTTAGCACAGGATAGCCAACTCAGTAGCTACTGTATTTTAAGGACTTTAAGAAACATGGTTTCACTGTCAAATCTTATCATTTATTAATTCATAGTGACACCCTAAAAATGGGGCACTTGCCAATAATGCTTTCAGTCACATTTTGAACTATCTCTACCTCTGCTTCCAGTATCAGTGGTACAAAAAGAATAAAAGGAACAAGAAAATTTCCTTAATGGGTATAAATCAAAGTTACATCAGCAAGAAGCAATTATAGCATATTTAACTTCATAGTATTCATACCACTCAAGTTAATCTCTGAAATTATGTGTTAATTTCCATCCAAGTGATATTAGAAAAAAAAAAAAATAAAAATTTCCCCCAGTGCACCTCTTCTTTGACCTTTTCATTGATCAAATTATCCCATATTCCCTCAAAAGCTTTTGACTACAGTGACACCATTAGAAAGTCCATAGCTATTTAACTTGCAGCTGTTGAAATCTACCAACAATAGCATTCATAACATTATTAAAGGATGTATTTTTCAAAGACTCTGGTCTCTATGCCTTGAACTAATGTCATACCTCCCAGTTGCTTAGAACCTACAAGCTGCTCAATACCAATTCCTTTTTCAACACTAATTTTAAGCTCTGGATATAAGTTGAAGAGGAAAAGAAAAAAAAAAAAAACAAGGTACCTCTGAATATTTCAGTCTTTCTAGGTAGAGAGGATGACTCCTACTTGAGATTCACATTGGTATGTATCAGGACTATTGCTTTATATCATAGCATGTAATACAAATTGGCATGTTAAAGAAATGTCTATTTCAAGTTTTCTCAAAATAGGAAAAAATACTGGATGACCCAGAACTACTGATGTTAATACAACTGGATTCATTAAGGTTTTCAATGGGCTATTATCTAGGCAAAAAAAATAGACTTCATAAGCTGAATTTCCTAGATAAAAGGATGATCTGGAACTAAAATTATATTATAAACATACACCAACATACCAGTGTATGAGTGTTACTTTATTAGACTTTTATGAAGTCAAAAGAATATACGAGTATGATGCAGCATATACCTTCTTTTCTGAAACATAGTATGTAAAATACAGATTCATCCTGGATTTAATAAACCTACTACAGCCAATTTTATGCTCACTTCAACTAAAGCACATTAGAAATTGATACTGGTATCACAGGACACATTATTAAATAATTTAATTAATTAGTAGTCAACTTAAAAATAATTTTGTCACTGTGCTTGCAAGGAATGGGTTAAATGTACATAAGTAATGGTTAATTAATATTTCCAACCATACCACTTGTATCCTCAAAGACAAGAAGAATCAGGAAAGTTTTCCATTTTTATTTATTTTAGTTATATCATTTGTAGGTAAAGATACCTGTACTAGACTATGTGGTATCATTTTTCTTTACTATTTCCAATTTTATTCCTTAGTCTAACAAATGATATTACCAGAAAAACACATTTTCCTGCCTACAACTTGCACAAACAGTTACAATTGGGCCAGTAAAATATGGAATATGTTGAAATTTGCCATTTGGGTTGGAAAAACCATGAAGTAAAAAGATGTAATGTTAAATTGTGACACTGTATTCATAAACTTATGAACAAAACACTATCATCCCCAGAGTACCTCATCTTTAGCCCTCTGCCAATCTGACCTAACTCCAAACACTTCACAAATACAAAAAAAAAACCACACAGAAAAAACTCTGAAATCCTCTCCTGCACCTAATTCTAGAAGAGATCAAGCATCTAGAAGAAAAAAACCATATACATTCCAACAAATTCAGAGCAATCCCAACACTTATGGAAACACTACAATTTAGCCAACATCAGAATTACTCAGTACCAGCCATTCAGCACCAGAAAACAAAGGCAGTGACAATAACTATCTCAACAGCAAGATGATTGCAAGAGAAGAAGCATCACTAATATATAACTATCACTATTCAGCATATGCATAGAGGTGCCATTCAAACTTCCAATTATCAGCTTAACCAAATTACCACTATACAAGAGCACTCTGCCTCTGTAAATGCCTGTGGCTCCAATAAGCACCTAAACAACTTGTCACAGAATCATGGAATGGCAGGGGTTGGAAGGGACCTCTGGAGATCACCTTGTCCAACCCCCCTGCTTGAGCAGGCACACCCAGAGCAGGGGGGACAGGACCGTGTCCAGGTGGGTTTTGAATGTCTCCAGGGAAGGAGACTCCACAGCCTCCCTGGGCAGCCTGTGCCACTGTTCTGGCACCCTCACAGGAAAGAATTCTTTCCTCATATTCAGGTGGAACTTCCTGTGATCCAACTTGTGCCCATTGCCCCTTGTCCTGTCATTGGGTGCCACTGGAAAGGGTCTAGTCCCATCCCCTTGACACCCACCCTTTAGATATTTATAAGTATTGATAAGATCCCCATGCAGTCTTCTCTTCTCCAGGCTGAACAAACCCAGGTCTCTCAGCCTTTCCTCATAAGGGAGATGCTCCAGTCCCCTGATCATCTTGGTAGCTTTCTGCTGGACTTGCTTAAGCAGTTCCCTGTCCTTAAACTAAAGGGCCATATCCATGTGTGGAGAATTAGATAATTCTTTCCATTGACTAACATTTAAAAAAAAAAAAAAATCCATCATCAATTAAGCAGAACTTCCCATCATGACAACCCCCCAAAAGAGACCACCATAAAAAAATATTGGGCATGCCATACACAATGCAAACATATCTGGGACATTTGCATTAGGAAATCAACAGTGATGTACTCAACACAACCACATATCTTTCCTCCTTCTCTCTCACAAAAGAAACCTATGCAGGTTTTAACATCCAAAACCCAGCAGCGAAACCTCTAGACAGAGCACAAGCTATAGTAACTTGACCATTAAGACTACATTGACTATGGTAGCAAGCTACTGCCTGGTAGTTCCTACTACGAACTATGAAGAAGAAAGACCTACATAATTACTTAAACTTACAATCACAGTTAAATTGCTTCACCATAAACTCCAAGAATAAAAAACATAGGGGGGAAATCTTTCTTCTCCTCCTCCCACTGCAGGGATATTACACACTATCCAGACCAAGAAGGATGAGAATCCTGGCAGGTCCACTCACGTGTCACTATGGGAACCCCTTTAAGAAATTATTAGATCATCAAAGCCATCCTTAAAGACATTGTCTCATAAACCAAAGAGCAAATTTTCTCCAAGATACATCCGATATCTCCTGAAAAGTTACACAACATAACCCACCTTTCCACCCTTCGGTGGAGCAAGATCGCCACCACCAGTCTTTGTGCCAGCCCCCCAGCCCATGATGGCATCAAGACCATGAAGGCATCAGGAGAGCAAGGCAAAATGTTCACAGCCCAGTCCAGAGATACACATTTCTATTTAACCCACAACAACCTTTTAAGAAATAACATTTAATAACCAACACATAACTCACTTATACGATTCCAAAATACACTGGTTTTCTCATGAGACATGCTGAAGAAGAGATGAAAAGTAACTGCATCACTAAGCCTTTGAGAAACCTGTGGGACACATATGTTTCCACCATTTGCACCAGGAGCCAGTACTCTATCACTGATTTCCACCATGAACTGAGTAAGTATTATACATCCATCAGGCAAACTCCGGAATATGCCACCACCAAAAATTTTCCTAGACACTGTGATGACCATCCAAAGTATCAACTTCAAAATTGTCATATACAGAAAATCCACAAACACAACTTATTCCATCGAACCAGTCACCATGCAAAGTCAGTCTGAAACAATCTTCAACACACAGCTAGGTGCTTTCACATCACCACGTTCTTTCACTGGAAAGAACACCCATGAGGCCCACTAAAATGGACCTTCATTCAAGAACAACATTACTGTAAGAAATACATTGATAAAAAAACTATAAAAATTAAATCATTTTCTTTAATACAAAGCCAAAATACAAATCATGTAATCCCAGTTGTCACATACTACTCTACCAAGATATTTAGTCAACAAATTATTAAATTATTATGATCTACACTGGCAGAAAGAAATCATATCAGAATGATGCCTCCTAGCCTTCAAATGCTTCCAAGCTTAACTAAACTCATCATTAGATGCAAATTCCCCAAAGTCTGAAAGCACAAAATGAAATCACCACCTGTGATTGAGTGGGAAATGTAAATCTGCTAATACACTCCCAAAAGTGGGAGTTTTACTCCCTAAAACAGAATAACCAAACACCCAGGATTTTTCTCTTGCATTTCCTGAAACGTAGTAGACTTGATCCGGTGCTAACCCATAGCTAAGCAAACAAACAAAGAACAAATTCCACAAAGCAGAATGAACTAACTCAGATAAACAATAAAACTTAAAAACATCAAGTAACAAATCGGAGTATATTTTTATAGACCAATTACTTCTTTGATATCTCTCTCTCTCGAATCCTCTAGAAGATTAGCATTCCTTCCAAAAGTGAAGCTAGAAACAAAAAATAACAACTCCATTTTATGCCAAACACCAGACACTCCATAGAGGACTGCTGTTATGACATAACTCAACCTTCCTCTCTCCATTAACTTCCCATAATCTGTCTCCTTTTCCCCTAGTAAATAACGCTACATCCCTTCTATTTCTTCATCTCATTAAAATTCTCTGCCCTCCACAGGTGACAGCTACCTCTCCTTTGAGATGATCTGATGCATAGCCAATTATATCCAAAGCAATTGTTTGCACATTGTATTTTGCTTTGAAATTTGGTGCTTCTCTCAGACCTGAGAAAGGGCCTGCATCCCATAGTCATTCTCTTACACTTGCAAGTACCTGTCGAAACCACAGACTAGCCATCAGTTTAAAATACAGTTTATTCCATTCCTGATTTAAGACTTGAATCTTCAGGGCAGGTGGGGGAAAAAAAAAAAAAAAAAAAGACTAAAAAGGAAGATAAGGGGGAAAGGAAGGAGACGTGAAACATGGGACAACTGAGAGAGACTGAAGAGATTTGCTAGAAGTAATGTTGCAGCTTTCTGTCCTTTAAGATTAGAAACCGCCATCAGGAACTGTCTGAACATGGTAGCAAACAGAAAAGTGACTACATCTATTTAAGGGTAGGAGAAACACAAACATCAGTTCAGCAAGTTCTGCTTATCCCCCAGCCAATTCTTCCTATGCAATATGACAAGATCAAAAGAAAGCTTTATCTGTGTTATTCTCAGTAGAGAGGTCAAGACCTGATACAGTTTTGCTATGTGTAGTTCTCTCATTTGCATGTTCACTTTGCACATGTGAATGACAACACAGCTTATTATACTCAGTAAAAGAAATGGACAAAATTTATTCTTAGGACAGTGAAAAAACCACCTGGTATGGCAAGGAGATGACCACTATCACTTTCAGTTTTAAAATTTGTGATAAAACATTTTCCTTTCTATTAATGGACTGAGCTGATTGTTAGGTTTGCAAAAATCTTCCCTTATATAAGCTCCTTTACCATAATAATCTTGAGTAACTTCCTGACATACCTAGCTTTTGTCAGTTCTGACATTTGAAAAATCTGAGAAAATTTGAGGAAATCTGACACAGATTTTCTCAAACCAGAGCCCAGATTAGAAGCACTATTTTCAAAACTGAAGATACTTTTCAGGTATTTTTACTTGTTTGTTTCTGAGGGCTGTTTTATTTTCAAGCTCTACAATATTTTTCAAAGGGGAAAAAGAAATTAAAACACATCTTTACCTTAGGGCAAAATATCTAGTCACACTTGTATGATTTTAATGGGACTGCTACATGAAAATAGAAGAAAATTAAAAATTGTGAAAGGCAATGCTGGTTTATATGAGAGAAAACCAACAGCTAAAATTTCACTTTCGTTCATAATGAGTGGATAATTGATGCTCCAGGGATCTCTACTATCTATGAAAACACACATCCTAATAGAAAGAAAATTAAACACTACACCTTTTTAAATAGTCCCAAAATACTAGCAACCCTCATAAAACTAAAAATTTGGGAAGGAAAGCAAGATTCACAGTGTGCCCAGAAAGGCAAAAAGTATATTTTATGTGTGCGACCCATACTTCAAAAAAACTACATGCCTCTGAAATTACAAAATGTCCTGAATGTGTTTACTTGGATTACTTGCAGCATAAGATAACTATTTCAAAAGTTAATGAAAAAAAAAATAGATTTCCTATGTGATTATAACATAACTGGTACTACAGAATACATTCTCTTTAAATTATAGATTAAAAATTATAGACTAATTTTACATAAAATTTGAGATCATCAGCAGTCACTACATCACATACAGCACTGACACAGGTACTGACAGCAAGAGCTGCATTGCTTTCAGTAAGTGCCTTGAATTCATAGTCATAACTGAAAATGGAGATAGGCTGCTGACTATTTCCTTTCCTACAAAGCAGTCTGTCAGAGCGCGAGTTTGGCATATGTACCACAATGGCAAATTTAGTTCATAAACTTTTGTCGATAGACTATTCAAACGTTTCAGAAAAAGTTGTGTCTTTCATCTGTTCACATTTTTTCACACAGTCCTTTAGGCCAAGCATTATTCTTACAGATCTATGACTTCTTTCTCAAATTACAGTAATCCTGCCAGATCTCCTTGAATAATGACCCTTTCTACCTGTCACGGTTTAACCCCAGGTGGCAACTAAGCACATTCACTCCCACCCAGTGGGATGGGGGAGTGAAACAGAAAAGTAAAAGTAGGAAAAACTTGGTGGGTTGAGATAAAGACACTTCAATAGGTAAAGCAAAACAAGGAATTCATTCACTCCTTACCATGGGCAGGCAGGTGTTCAGCCGTCCCCAGGAAACCAGGGCTCCATCACGCATAATGGTGACTTGGGAAGACAAACACCATAGCTCCAAACAGCCCCCCTTTTATTCTTCTTCCCCAGCTTGATATACTGAGCAGGACATCACATGGTATGGAATATCCCATTGGTCAGTTTGGGCCAGCTGTGCCCCCTCCCAGCTTCTTGTGCACCCGGCAGAGCACGGGGAGCTGCAACAGTCCTTGATTAGTGTAAGCACTACTTAGCCACAGCTAAAACATCTCCGTGTTATCAACATTTTTAGCACAAATCTAAAACATAGCCCCATACTAGCTACTAGGAAGAAAATTAACACTATCCCAAGCCATACAATTATATCTAACTATATCAACATTACATTATATCAGTTACCTAATTATATCAATAATACAACTATATCCCAGTTATACAATTACCTTTCATCAAAGACATCTTTGATATCAGTTTGTGTAGAACCAAACACACAGGTCAACTAAAAACATTCTTCTTGCCACTTACACTAACAATTTACGATCCAGTTTGATGTCATTCCTTCATTCAATAGATGTACTTGAAATGCAGCCTCAGTAATGCAGCATTAATTAATGTAGCCCCATTAATTAAGCATTTCTGAATAAAGCAATATACCACCTTTTCTTATATCACATAGAAAGAACAATGTCTTTCATGTCAGTGTCATTGATAGTTCTTGTCACTGTTTTTGTCAAAAGCATGGGCATTTAATCAAAATTTCACAAATTACTTGTGATTTCACAAATTACTGTCTAAAAATTTATTTTTTAAACATCAGTTGACAATTTGCAGATTAAAATTTTACAAATATATACAATTACTTTATAGCCATTTAGCACCAACCTGGGTCACTTCTACTGCGTTTCTTTTATTCTACTGCTACTAACAAGGCCCAGCTGATTTGCTTTCTCCTTTTAGGCAAAGCTGTTAAAGAGTATCTTTTAACAAGCATGCCTCCTGCACGTTGCTAGCCAAAACCATTTATCTGCTGTTGCTCAGGAACACAGCTGACCCATTATAGCTACCTTAGACATGGAGGTCTAGAAGTACTTAAGAGGTAAGCTTGCAGGAAAAAAGGAAGGATATTGCTGCAAGAGCAGTACCAATGAACTAGTCTAAACCCACTTAAAAATATTAAACCAATAATTCTTTAAATAAGAACTATTTTGTGTGTATGCAAAAATGTTACTATATAATAAATACACAGTTAAATATTTATAATCCATAAGATGAAACATAATACTATTTAAGGCACTGTGATAGATCTTTTACAGCACAATTGTTAGCATACATACTAATTTAAGAACCATACTTCAGAAAAGTAGTAAAGGTTACTGTACTAAAGAATGAAACCATAATCTTCCCTCTACTACCAGCTTTTTAAAAAGGCTAAGTTCACTCCAGAAAATATGACATGAAAACAAATTACCATGAAAAATAAATGGCTCCAACAGGTCATATCTTCAATAGATTATCCTTAAGCATATCAGTTTTTCTTTTTAGCATTAATTTGATGTCTGAATTCATTTTCAAGGCAAAGTATGTCATCCTTGTTTTAGCAGGTCTTTTTAAGCATTTTCTTTACTTTTCCATATTAAATAATTTTAACTTATCATAAACTAGTTAAATATTCTTTCTGCAATGGTCACTGTTCTTTTCTGAGTCTTACTGATAGCTGTTTGTCACCTCATGAAGACTTGTAAAACCTAGCTTTCAGTCTCTGGAACATTTTCTAACACCACAGACAATATCATTACCTTACTTGTCCCTAAGAGGAACAAACACTTTCTTCGATGCTCACTTTTTTCTGATTCTCAAATCCAAACTGTAAGTCTTACAGATTCCTTCTTCATAATTAAACTAAGATGTGGCCTATCCATGAAGCAGCTCTTTCCCAGCTTATCAATATGTCTTCATTACTGCAAGTTTGACAAAGTTATTAATACATCTTAGCAAACAAACTGCTTGAAAGGAGCAAAAACTTAGAATAAACTGACAAAAAAGAATGTCAGCATAAAGCATAGTTTATCTGGGCAGATTTTCAAGTGCCTCATTAAGCAGTTAAAAGAAAATAAATCCAAGAGGTAATAATGCCAGACTTTAGCTGCCTGTGGATGAACTCAGGTGAGGATGACACTCTGAGAGCAACAGGAATGGAGGTGGAATCCAACAAAGTTTAAATCAAACATAAGAAAGACTAAACAATTGCAAGGAGGCTGGGAAACACCAGGTTAATTAGTACAGCACTAATTATGCCAATGACAATCTGCAGCTGAATTGATATAACCTCATTCAAAGGCCACTTAAATTGCATAGCAATCCTTCTACAAGTTTTAAATCAGGTTGCCTGGAGACAGAGAGGTTGAAAGAAATATTAGGAAGAACCACTGAACTCAGTGCAGTTTTCATCTTTTACTTTTTGTATCTGCAAATCTCAGAATTTGTTTGCTTAAAACTTCCAGAGTATTTACAAATTAAGAAATATTTAACTTGTATCTGCATACTTTTATAGCACAAACTTCAAAGTATCTTAATCACAAAAAACCCCCACTGCAGTAATAAGGAATGCAAAAGAATAAAAATCCTCGTTATTGTGTGGAGAAATGTAAAATTAAAAAACTATCCAGAAAATCTTGAGAGAATTAGGACAATATGAAATTGACTTAATAGCAACTTTTATCCCATCAGCAGCTTGGTTATTATGTAAATCTGGACTGGAGCTTTAACTATGAAATAAAATGCAAATAACCTTGCATATAAATAGACAGGATGCATATGAACCTAGGTAGTAAGAATCAGTATATTCATATACAGCAATTAAACTATACAGAAGATAATAAATGTGATCAAAATAACGCTTCAAGATCCTGGAAGCAAAGTATTTACAGATAAGGAATATTTCCCTCTTTTCAAGAACAGCCAGTGTGAGACTAGGAAGCCAAAAGACTTTTGTATTATTTTTGATCAGCGATTACAATACACAGTTTTTAAAACTCTGCTGCGTTCTTGCTTTAGAGAAAATTAGTAGGTGAAGGAAAGGAAAAATTATATATCTAAAGAGGGAAACTACAAAAAAACTACAAAAGTAATAATTTTGAGCCACTTTGATTATTTGCCTTTTTAAGATTTGAGTAGATCAAGCACTCTCATGCTCTTACTGATTCTTATACAGATAAATTTCTTTAGGCTTATACTTGACACAGGTGATTTCCTCTTTTATGAATAACACAAAGGAAAATACCAAAAAGACACAAAACAGGTTCTTAGAAGTTTCCAAGACAATATTCTTCTATCAGTAAGAGAGAACCAAGCTACTTAGAAATAAAGTTAGAGATTCAGAAAGGTTATAAAATATTCTCTTTGGACATGAAACATGAAGTTTATTTGATGTTAGCTATAACATGATTCTCACACAGAAAAAGCAGGATTTTCTTATTTGTTATTCTCTGTTACTAAATCAGTATCTTTTTCCCCCATTCATTAACTATCACATTTCTCAGTCTCAGGTTTGGATATGATATAATTTTTTATATATATATATGTATATATATACACAAAAAAAAATTCCAAGGGAGCATCAGATTTTCAGATTAAGAATTTCAGATTAATCATATAGTTTACTAATGTAAGAATTTGTTTCAAAAGCTGAAGCTGCTAATGGGATGTATAATAGGGGGGAAAAAAATTAACAAGGATTCCCTTCACTATTGTCAAACCTAAAGAATCATTAGTGGAACAAAGCATATATCCACTTAAAGTAAGGTTCTTTCACCAGCAGAATTAGAACAGAATTAGAGATCTGACATGTTAAGAAAAGTTAATGGTGTGTTCCTGCTCACCGTGTTAAGACTAGAATTTGAGATGCTTAAGACACAGTGTCATCTTCATTCCAAAATTCTGCCCTTGATAACAATTCAATTCTATTCAAAGTAAAACTGTTTATTTCAAAAGAAGGATTCCATAAAAATAAAATAATCTCTTAATGGGGCTTTTAAAAGGAAAGTGGAATCTGTGTTCACCTTTTCTTGACATTTTTACTGCTCTGTTTTGAAATTAATCCCTCCCTCCTTTCTATTTTACCTGGCAACACCTCAGATGTATAGAATCCCACTACTAAGTTAATATAGCTTGGATTTCCCTTGCAGATTTTAAGCAATAGAAGTACATGCTCTGCTACAACTTCGCTGTTCCATCCCACTAAAGGCTGAGTTTGGATCTTTACTGGTATATGTATTTAAATTTATCATTCATTTTTCCTTTTCAAGCTGCATATACATTCTTATAATAATCCCCAATCACAAAAAAAAAAAAAAATGCAGATATCTCTACATAACTGTGAAAGAATAAGGTAATACATAGTACCAATATTATAATCTAGTCTTTACAATGCAATACAGTAATTTTCCAAAGGAATATTGTTCCTTCCTGTTTCAACTCACGACTTCTGAAGAATGCTCCAGTCTGTATATCCAGAATAATTATGCATAAACTTTAGATTTTGACTTTTCTTAGTGACACTGGATGACCAAAGCTCTCTGCCTCACCATGTCTGAACAGCCCAAGAAAGAATTTACGTCTCTGCAGAACACTTTTACCAGGATGACTGTCTTTTTGCATTTGAAGTTTCCATTTTCATCTCTAAACAGAAGAACCTGCAAAAATAAAGATACAAATCCCAAGGAGACTTACAAGCAAGCTTAACCATAAGCACTGCAAGAAGCACTTCTAAATTCCCTGTAATATTAAGTTGGGCATAAATTTAAGACTATGATTAGGTGAGACATCCCATTAAAAAAAACACAGACTGAAGAAAGACCTATAAACTGTTTGCTTTGATTTTCAAGTACATCTTTCTTATGAAGGAGATGAATCTAAAGATAATCTTATATATGTTTAGGAAATAATCCTAGATAAAATTTTAAATAACATTATATAGTTCACAGTTCTAACCACATCACTAGTCCCTCTAGTTGAAGTGTGAACCAAAGAAAACATCCTTGAACAGATACTTGCATCACAAAGTAATTTAACCTTCTAATTTATTAGAAATTTTGTCTGCATTCATTTATCTGAGGGGTTTTTTAATAGTATTTGACAGTAAAGCAAACAATAAAACTTTATTATTAATAATGTTGGTGAACCAAACAGATAATGACTGATGGGATTAGATGTAAATATAGTTAATCTGCAGAGCATAATGAGATGCACATTATTTCTTTAATCTCTCTGAAGTTTACACAGTCTAGCAAGGGACACATGTGGCTAAACAACTCATAGTGCAACTGTTAGGTGTCTCTAGCTAGAGCCTGAACACGAATATAAGTAACAGAAAAATTTAAGAAACTTCCCCATATAGTTCTGTCAATCAGCACTTAAGACAGATGCTGCAACAGTGGTTTCTAGCTGTACCTGAAGAGTAATATTTAATTTTCTGTTGCATTCTAGAAAGGAATTCCTTTGTAAGCCGTACTTTACTGGAAGTAGCTTTATCATTTGAAGGACAAGTACTGAATATCAGACAGACCAAAGAACCTTGTAACTTCTGAAGGAGAAAATGAAATGGTGACCAAGAACAAAAATTAAGAGAACAGAAAGCTACCAGAAAAGAAAGAAACTCCAGTGGGATAGCATGCTGCACAGCTGCAATGCCATGGGAGCAAGCTAATAACACAAGGGGAGGATAAGAAAAGTCAACAAATAAGCAGTCACCTAGTACAATACCAAGATTTAAAAATAAACAGGGCACAAAGTGACAAAAAATAAACAAACACCTCAGGGCTGGTTGGTTGTTTTTTTTTTTCATATAAAACAATGGTAAGAGATTAGGTAAGAAGCAGGAAGAGATGGAATGAACCGTTTTTCAGCATAAATCTGAAACAGTGAACCAAGGGGGGTGGGCAGGGGGCGGAAAAAACCCCCGACCTGTTTGTTGTCTTCAATAGACAATTATCTCAGATCAAACAGCAAAGTGGCAAGCATCTGTACCAAACAGGTACAAGACAATAACATGCTCTTTATTAAAGACGTTCATAAAAATCACAGAATTAAAAAGAACTGAATTGTGCTTACAGTCATGAGAGTTATCTCCTCAAAGTCCTATTTGATAACCTGAGAGTTACATTGAAGACCCCTAGTAGATGTGTCTAGCAGACAAACATGAAGCAAGGGTGTAGAAGTCATGTAATACTAATATTAGGCACCGGAATATCCCATACCTATACACTGTCACATTCTGGAGTCCAGAATTCAACGAATGTGTTGCTAGACTGGAAAAGATTCAGGGGACAGGCAGGAGAAGAGCTGAAGGACCGTAGAACAAATCTTATGCCAAAATCTAAAGGACTTGATCTATGAAAGAAAGTTAAATTATGACATGATCACAGACTATGAACTCTAATATCTTCCTTACATGGGTGAGTTAGTAGAGGTTACTGTACTTTAGCAGGCAAAGATGTAAGCACAGGAAAGGGATGGGACAGGAGACCAAAACAAAACACACAAAGAGGAAAAAAAACCCTAAAGCAAGATATATTCAAACTGAAAAAATAAGATTATTGTAACAAATATAAGTGATCTCTAAAATAACTTATCGAAATCAAGCTAAATCCCTTCAATTTTTTCATTGACATACTGGAATTTTTCCTTAAGAAGATGATCTACATTAACACAGGCACTGGAATCTGAAATGGAAAGAGATTCCAGGAAACGGTTGCCCGTGACATTGTCACACAAACTCTTCTAGTCCTGAAATCAATTGCAATTAAGAAAAAAAAAGAGATGGTAATGATTTTCTGAAGTTGGTAGAATCTTTCTTCTATTGATCTTACTATAATCCACGTGAATAAAATAAAATTACTTTTGTAGTGATACTATGTCTTTTGCAATACTGACAGACGCTTTCTATTGTGAATTTATTTAATACCTTCAAAATCAAATCACAAGGGGCCTGTCTAACCCTTTTAAACAAGTAAAGTTTCCTGCTGGATTATAAATATTCCTTATCAATTAGAAGAAACATATGTGTATACACTTTATTTTTCTGTATAGTGAAATCACAAACAGTATGATATAGATTATGTCAAGAAAAAACAGCTTTAAATCATGAAGAAGTATCGTTAAGAACTTCTTTCAAGTTTTCTTTATTTTATGACATGAAAGCTTCTCAGACTTCTTGTAATGCCACATAACAGACATCTTTCTGATCTTAAGTCATGTAAACATTTCTCTGCTTCTTTCAGTAATTTTCATCCTTTCAATACAATATAGAAAGAATATAGAATATATCCTATATAGATAGATTATAGAAACATATTGGTAACTATTACTTTTCAATGTATTCAATAACTTCAGTGTTATTTTTATCAAAAGAAAAAAAAGTTCAGTTAAATGTATCCTTTGTTCTTTGGCTGTGCTTTGAGCTCACATTTTAAATCCTCTCAAATAATGTCATCTTGCTTTTCTCAGACTACAGACAGTGTTGAGTCTTGTTGCAATAGTCATTTGATTACAGGAAGAAGGGCTGATCATTTAATGAACTCCTTAGTTGATCTGACAATGCAAATGCATTTTTATGTTATTTCTAGCATTGACTTAGAAATGTTTTCACCATTAGTGTAAGCAAGGATGGAAAACAGAATAGGAAAGCTAAATACCCACAGATACCATGTTGTCTAACTGTAGCAGTACAGAATTTTCAAGGCACAGGCTTCTATGCTAAATATGCCCATTAGCATAGGACACAAATAAATACCATATTTTCTTTGGCACAGCATTTTTAACTTAGAAAATCTTACCTGCGTTATTTCAAGTGACACAAAATTAAATAAGTAACAACAGAGATATAAAATAAGAAAAGGTAAAAAATGAGCATTTTAGCTGTTCATAAAATTTGTGAGAAGCTGAAGTGTGGATGGAGATAAAGCTTATTCTGTATGATAGAAAGGGCAGAGACGAACAAACCAGAAACCAAAAGACAGACTGTGGATATACAAGGGCAAAACCAAATTGGACTTTGGAAGAGGGCAAATACCAGGAAAGATCTGATTTCCATTCTGCATCAGTATAAGCCCATATAACCTGTATGTCTGACAAAAAAAAAAAAAAAAAAAAAAAAAAAAAAAAAAAAAAAAAAGTTAAAACCTAGATTTTAGAAAGCTGGGAGCTTAGAGAGCCTGCAGGGGAAAACTACAATTTTAAAAGTAACGTATACTTCAGGTTTCCAACAAAAGTGGATTGGCGATACTAAAGTGTCACATATGAGAAGAATTACAGAATTAGTATATAACAGGGAATGCCAATAGAGCCAGAAAACAATTAGAGTTTTTCCTATTGTGATTTCCTGGTTAGGAGCTGATTATGGAAACTAATGAATGACCCAAGATATCAATTTGTGTGTTTAATTACTCATTGATTGTCATTGTTGCATGGGGAACTTAGAGACTCTGTGTTATCCGATAGAACAATGAAAAATTCAGGGAAATGCTGAAAAATAAATTTTGTGTTCATATGAGAATGTGAAAGGATACTATGTAAATTAGGGCTTTGACACAAATGTTTCTAGACTTATTCTTAAGGAAATTTACCCAAAGACAATCAAGGAAAGGGTTCTAAGTTCTCCTTTTGTCCCCAAACCTACCCCCACCCTCCCCCCAAGTTTTATATGCATAAAACTAGCTAGACAAACTTGAAGACATACACAAAATTTTCTTCTGGTCTACTGTCTTTTATATGTGGATTCTTGCTTCTATAGATTGTTTTTCAAATATCTAATTTAACCTACAAATTTCTGCTCCATTGAGTTTTATAATTCTTTTCTTCCTATGCATTCTTCAGTCATATGAAAATTATTAACTAAATCATAAATATAAAAGACCAATCCTACACACACTTCTTCATACAACATGTTCTTAAAGACAGATAATGTTCCATACAAGATCCTTCCTGTATTCCTTTTCCAGCTCCTCTGAAGTAGCTAAGTATCAGTCACTAATCTGAAAAGAAGTTGACAGGGGCCATAAATATGCAGGAATTTCTCAGTAATTCATACTCAGGCCCTCTAAGTGAAGGCTACTACACATAAACACAGCCCTGGATTAAAAAAAAAAAAAAGCATTCCTTACACAAGATCTTAAATCCCAAAATATGCTGATTTCCTGATTCTTCTCCTTTTCAAAACGTACACATCAAGCTACTAACATTTTCAAGAGAAAATATTTGGTAAAGTAGGCAAATCCAGTCAAAGTTAATGTTTTTGAAGCTGATCATGTAAACTTCTTCCATCAAATGAAAATAGAATTTTCTACAGAAAAATGTTTTTGCATTACCCTCTGACATAGGTGGAAATAAAGGTCTTCTGAAGAGAATCAGGAGCTCCACTATAAAGTCATTTCAGGTTAAGTATCTGAAAAGCAGAGATTAAGTAGTTTACCAAACAACCTTCATGCAGAATACAGTGTTCATTACTTAAATGTACTTACTATTGTCTTATAGGATTATTCAGCCATGCTGTATTTATTAGAAATGGTATAGATACTGTGCATTGCCTTGCAAATAAATTAAGCATACGTTTTCTTTCTGCTTGATTAGCATAGTTTAGTACGAAAAATCAGTAAAAACATACTTCAGAAAAGTAGGTCAACAACTTAATTCTGTTGGAGCATATTATCACCGTCTGATTGGAAGCCATTCACTGATGTAAAATTTTTTCCAAATTAAATATGGAACTATCTTAGATGCTCATAGTTTTGTTTTGCTTCTACGCCCTTCTGAAGGAAACTTCAAATACTTAACTGATACCATATCTGTCATTTGTCTTGTTAAAGAAGAAGAGAGCTGTTTAGGAGAGGGAAATTGTGCTCTTTATTCTGCCATTTCATGTAATCAGCTATAAGTACACCACCAAAGAAGCAAAATTAACCTTTTTGATGAAGAACACTCTTTTTATTCTTATTGTTGTAACTAGCATTGCTAACCAACAAAAAGGAAAAATATATCAGAAGCCTTCCATGCATAACATTTGCAAGTTTGGAGAATATTTTTTTCCTAATTCATTTTTCCTTTTGTTCCTGTCATAAAGAAAAATCTTCTTCAAAATATGCTTTTGTAAATATAAAGTCATGTTTTTCAAGAGCTCAGAGGCTGCTCTGAGCTTCCTGATATTAGATTAAAAGATGTTTTTCAAAAGAAGAAATGGATGGCCATTACAGAATTACATCAATGTGTAAAAAATGTTTGTCCAAGTCAAAAAAAAAGAAACAGAAATGTAACCCCATCCTTCTTTCACTGGAATAAAAAATGTGTAGCACTGTTTAGAGAGAATAATCATCAGATGTATTTTGTTTAATTATATAGAATTAGGATAAATAAAGAACCATGAAATTAAGAACACACTGTATTTAAGAGCAAAATCCATGTCAGAAACAAAAACTAAGAATGACTAAATGCTCCTGCAGAGTTATAAAATAACATTGACTTGTCATAGGACTGGTTTTAGAAGACGAGGTATTTAGTTTTGTAATCATTTGGATAATTACTTAAGAAAAATATTCATGTCTTATTGTGATGTAAAAGCTTTTGCAATTTCTCTAACTAAACACAATTACAAGAAATTCCAGGTACAAATACAGAATTTGGGTGCCTAGCAAAGGCTGACAAAAGCAACTGTTGGTTGCATACAATACTACTTTGGAAAAACATTAGAAGTTTCTCATATGGACTGGGAATTCCAAAAGAAGAATTCTGATCTCCTCACGGACTTTAAGGTGTCTTTTACTTTATTCAGCAAGTATTTAGCTCGCTTTGGCTAGTCATGTGAATTAAAACTAGATCTGAAGTAACTACAAAATATGTTAAATGACAGTCATTCAGTGCTTGACCATTAAAATTATAAAATGAGGTTGAGGTCCCTACAGAAATTACAACAAAAATTATTTACACATGTAGCTGAATGCAGGAGGAGACCAAGAAAACATTCCATGGTGTGAAAAGAAATCATTAATGCCAAGCTGCAATAGCAAGGGAATTTGAGGCAACAGTCTGACCTAGAACTGAAGCTGCTGCTTGTTTACAGCTTTCCTATAACCAAACCAGCCTGAAAAGTTTAGGCCATAGTCGCACATTCTTTTCTACATAAGGTTTTGTACAGACTGCTACATATGATGAACTATATTTGCCCCAGGACAATCAACAGAACGCCTGAAGGCTAAGATCAGTTCAGTTTGGTGGGAGCTTTTTAAGTCAACTTAAAAATTTTTTTATATATGAGGAAAAAAGGGGCTAATTCTGAAACTAGAATTTTGTCAAGATATAAACAGGTGCAATGGCTTTTCAGAATATTTAATGTAGGGCAAGAGATAATTGCAAGAAAACCAGATTATGAGACTAAGACAAACATTGTAGCCCTCACAGATCACTTATTTGAAAGTAACTGCTGTGCAAATATTATATATCCAGAGATTTTTATTTCTAAATGTCAATATATTTATAGGCAAAGGGGGAAAAGGAAAAGAGGAAAGGAGAAAGGGGAGGGAGGCTTAATCGGCACAACACTGCCAACACACCCCTCAAACCAGATGGTAAAAAAAAAAGTGTACTCAGTGAGTTTTAAATGGCCAGTGGCCTGCCCAGACACTATTTTAGGGTCTGGGAGATGTTAAGTTTGCATGCTGGGCAGTGTTAACAATCCTTAAAAAAAAAAAAAAAATTACCACTGCTGAACCCCAGGTAAGGTTGCTTCTTACATTCTTATCCATTGTAGAAAAAGTGAAATCTATTACATAAGTTTGTTAGAAATTGTTTGCCAGATGGAAGTTAATCTTCAGTGAAGCTCTGAAATCCCCAGAGAATCCAAGATGAAGAAAGCTTGTGATCATCCAGCAACCCAGCCACTTTGACTCCACTTTCCAAAAAGCTGCCCTTGAATAAAGTGATCACATCAATTTTCTGGAAATTATGCTGAAGAATGAAGAAGAGTCTCACAGTCAAGAAGGACAAACCTCAAAATTTATATTAGATCATATGTTAATTCTGTGCTTTTTCAGGAGTAAAATCCATTACTATTTCCATCAGTCACTGCAATAAATATCACATAGAGAAGACAGGTATGAAAGTAAACATTATGTTAACATTATGATCTGTATACACAAGGAATTCCAGACTGAAGAGTGAGTTTCTCTGGGATCTGCCCGAGGCAGAGCTTATTTCTGCCAGGAATACAGGTTCTGCGATGCAAAAACTTTTTTCTCTAGTCGCTCCCCAGTGTAAACTAGTTTAATTAGACTTATGTTTCAGAATAAAAATATGCACAGAGAGCCTTTGAATTTTACTTTTACTGTTATTATTTTGGTTTTTTTTAAAAAAAAGTACAGCAACATAATATTTAGGAATATGACTAAATTCCTCCTCAAACTAATCTCTCCTAAACTTTGCAGGGATTAAAAGACAAATAATAAAAATGCTACATTTAAAGGAAAAACTGCTACAATTTTAAAATTTATATCAGAGCTGAAACCATGACCTAATAGCTGACATGCAACTAATGTATACACACCCAGCACATAACACACAAAACACTGGAGAGCACAATGCAGAGGCTTTTGCAACCGGTTACAGAAATTTATTGATATTAGAAAGGTACAGCAGCTAACAAAAACTACCAGGGTTTAACTGGCACATTTGTCCATCTCTGTAGAGCATGGGTGACACCCTCAGGGAGTTTCTTACTTGCTGCCCCACTCTAATAGGGTTATACTACCTGTGGGAGATGGAGGCTGCAGCCTCCACCCACTACCCCGCTGGGCTGATATGCCTGCCCATTCCTGGATGCCTGAAGCTGTCCCAAGCCCCAACATGTGTTTGACATTTCTGATACCCAACAGACAAAGGAAGAGGAAATATTATTTCATTTTTCTCAACTGTTTGAAATAAAAAAAAAAAAAAAACAGGAAAAAACCAAACCCTTCATGATTCTTCTGTCTTTTCTTCCAAAATACTGTTTACTGAGATTTATAAAAGCTTTGTGAAAACATCTTCTTTGTCTTCTAATGGAGCATAGTATTCTCAGAAACTAAGACTAAAGTGCTTTTGAGTCAATTTGAGTATTTTATCAAACACTTTTCTGAGCTCTGCTCTGTACTTCCAGGTAAGAACAATGAGTTCAGGAATGACTGATTATTCACTCTGAAACTCCTTGTATTCTACATAGGGACAGATGGCTTCAAAATGCTGGAAAAATTCCCGCAGGCATCTCAAGGCCTGTGCCTTCAACCAACCAGTTAGTACTGTATTGGCATTCTAAGCTGTTTAGAAATTTGAGCTAGCTCTTGAATGAAAGCACTAAACTGAATTTTAGTTTAAAAGATCCTGTTACTCTCTGAAGTATGTTGCATAGGGGAAGGGAACAGAAATCTGCCACTTAAATACCCCTACGTGGCCTAGAACTATATTTATATTTACTTTTACTTAGCAATGACACAAAGTAAATGTTCATTTGATTATCTCCAGGAATGGAAAGCGAGACATTTTCACCTTCCCAAAGCTTCCCATTTTCCTGTGAAAGGTCAGACAGATTGTCACATTTGAGTCTGCTACTTCAGAAGCAAGTAAAACTCTTGGACTGGAAAGGAGCTATGTAAAGAAAGCACTATACATTCATACATACAGCTTTAAAAACAGTTGTTACTCAAACCTCACAAACCTTCTGCCTGAGTTCCAAGTAATCACACTGGTACAACATTTACCCCCACTTGCAAAGAGCAAAGCACAGCACCTCTTTATGATTTTGATATTTCCTTTCTGACATAGGTTCACTTCAACTTGTATTCAGTAAAATCCTGCAGTTGAAGTATGAGTACTGTTATGAAAAGAAGCAATGAGGTGGAAAACTGTCTTTTGAACTTTTTCTTTTATTGTTAAGAAAGTCATGGTATATTTCAAACAAATAGGAACTGTTACAATCTCCAAAAGCATGTACCCTGAAATTAATTTAATTTAATCCTTACAAAGTAACTTGAGTGGAAAACAGTTCAGAAAGTGATACTGTACAGTGAATTTCATTTACAAAGAAATAAAATTACTTACTGTACAACTATAATCTCTCCTCATACTCTACTGTGATGTTATGATTTTATAGAGTACCGTTTTCCCTCCTTGTAGTGAATACAATTTTAGAGTTGTCAAAAATTATTTAGATTGACTTGAAATATATATAAACCTTTGACAAATATTTTACATGCTATTAAATAAACCCAAGTTTTGAGTTTGCCTGGCTTCTTTAGTGGGGGCAATGCTCATCTTACCATGAAGTAAAGAAAGATTCCAGAATAATGGACAACAGCAACTAATACCGACTTCTTTAATCACATATGAGGCAATGAAAGATCAACAATTACCTGCTCCCAAGAGCTTATTTCACAAGTGGCTTAGTTCCCATTAAAGATTACCTCAAAATTTACTACTATACTCAAAAGTAACTCAAAAATTGACCAAAACCTGGTCCTCAGCTAAAAGGGTGCAAGGCAGAAGAGTCTGATGAAATACGGGGCAGTTCTGTGCAACAGGGTGGCTTGTGAGGTCCACTGAATACTTTCCAGAATCTCCACCTATTTTTAAATTATATTACGTTGAAAACCTTGCTCCTCACTTAAGCAAATGAAAGGGTTTATACAAATCAAACTATATTACAAAATCCATCTTTGTGATTTCTTCCTTAAAAACCAAACCCACAGAGGACTGTTAGTCCACATTGGTAACCCCCAACAAGCAACTGGTTATGCCCCTTTCAGAATTTAAGAATATGAAGCGAAGAACACAAAATGAAGAAACGTATTTCTGAGAATGTCGTGGTTTAGCCCCAGACGACAACCAAGCCCCACACAGCCACTCGCTCACTCCCCTGGCAGGATGGGGCAGAGAATCAGAAGAGTAAAACTCATGGGTTGAGATAAAGACAGTTCAATGGGTAAGGTAAAAGCTGTGCACACAAGCAAAGCAAAACAAGGAATTCACTCACTACTTCCCATGGGCAGGCAGGTGTTCAGCCATCTCCAGGAAAACAGGGCTCCATCACGCATAATGGTGACTTGGGAAGACAAATATCATAACTCCAAGCATTCCCACCCTTCCTGCTTCTTCCCCCAGCTTTATATACTGAGTATGATGTCATATGGTATGGAACATCCCTTTGGTCAGTTTGGGTCAGCTGTCCCAGCTGTGTCCCCTCCCAGTTTCTTGTGTACCCGGCAGAGCACGGGGAGCTGAAAAAGTCCTTGACTAGTGTAAGCGCTGCTTAGCAACAGCTAAAACATCTCCACATTATGACCACTGGTTTTAGCACAAATCCAAAACATAGCCCCAACACAAGCTACTATGAAGAAAATTAACTCTATCCCAGCTGAAACCAGGACAGAGAATAAAAGTGTCTTAGTTGTAAGCTGTAGACATGCTCCAAGAGCCAGATACTGTGGCTGAAGCGCTTCCTGACTCTCTTAATAGCTCTAACAGATTTTTTTTCAGTGTCAGAAAAACAGGTAATACTATAATCTAGATAGGTGCAATTCCATATACCCCTGTAAAGAAGCTTTATATTACACAGATATAGCAAGCATCATGATACCAATGGAAAACATACTACATACTGCAGCAAGATATCCAGGTAAAAAAAAGAAAACTGCCAAAACCTAACAAACAACAAAAAACCCCACTTCAAGAAAAAAAAAAACATGAAACACAAACCCAAAAGAAACAAACAAAAAAAAACCATTCTCCCACCCCCCAAAAAACACCCACACTCCATTAAATTTTGGTGGTCCACACTAGATGTGAATTATATACACTTTCAACAAAATAAAGACTATGTGTTAAAAATGTTCCATCGTGTCTCTTAGAAGCATATGGAACGCAATCCTAAAACTGTGCAGCATTTCTTTATGTATATACATAAACAAGCACACTGGGGAGTTGCCATTCATTACAAAACATAATGCTAATGTTGAAACGAAGAAAAGCAGGAACATAGGCGTGCCTCCTGAGTTTCCAGTTGCAAAACCCTGAAGATTCAGTCTTTCCTTCTGGCAGCTTCAGAGAACACATTCAATGACTTAGGAGCCCAAGAGAAGCAGAAAAGGAACTTATGATAGATGCTACAGCTGGAAAGAGACATGGGTTTGGTTTGGGTTTTTTCCAGCTTTGTCTTCTTTCTCCCACCACTGGCCAATGGATTTCACAGCCTAACAAGGCCCACACAGAGGTTAGTTCAAACCAATCTGAGAAGATGATCCTTTGTTAACCTCAAAAACTTTCCAGACATAATCTGATAAAATCACATAAGTACAATCTTGCATTATTTCAGTGTTTAATATTTAACAAGGCCTCACAAGCTCTTCTACACCTAAGTCAGAAAAATCATGAAGTAAATACTAACAGAGTTCCAAACCACCAGTCTATCCACATGTCAGTAGAAATTAATTTCAAAACAGGATTACACAACAACATACCTAACAAATATCTGGGGACCTCCAAATCCCAGAAGTGTGAAGAGAAATTAAATGTTGACATTGAGGGCTTCTTTCAAAACGTCAAATGTACTACACAGATCCCCATAGACCAATCCTGTACTCACAAATAACATATGACGGAGAAATATTGGGATGTGTCTGCCATGAACACAAACATCAGAATTTTTGTCTCACATAAATTCAGTAACATTTTATATGCATGCCTCCTCAAGGGAACAAAAAAAGTGAAGAACTTGATTCTGAGTAACTAAATGCAATACAGCTTTAAATGCACACTCAAAGGTTGAGTAACAGATGATTAAAACCAAGGACTCAGAAATACAATTATAAAAAAAAAAAGATTATGCAAGGTCACCAGCTTCCAGCTTTTATCATAATTTGGAACAACTTTCACCATTAATAGCTCCAACTGCACCACTTATAGGAATGACTGAAGATGACAGTGCATCTCTAGGCTCATCAGGACAAAACATTTCCAAGCTTAAGGTTTACAATGCCCATATCACCTAAACTTCCCATTTGAAAGGCAGCTACTCATCCACTACAGATATGGAAACAAACTACATCAACAAAACACACTGAGGTAAGGAGTCCAGTGAAGACCATCATCAATGTGGTAGTAGTTCAAGCATTGAGAGAGTATGCAAAACAGTTTCCTAAAAGAACATATGGAGTGGATCGTTGTTTGAAAGTTATTTAGAGAAATACTTTAACACAGTATGTCACTACAAGTCCATTAATAAGTAGAGGAAAAAGTTTTACAAGGGGCCCTAATTCTTTACTTGGCAGAAGACAACTGGTTATACCATATATTAAAATAAAGGGAAATCGCAATTTAACCCAGCAGTAACAGATAAAGTCCTTTCTATCAAAATAATTTGCAATGATGTACCAGAATTTCTCATAAGGGTATGGAAAAAGGTATCTTCATCATATATAAGGACAGCTACCCAAAACCAGGATGGTCTAATGTAGTTCTGAAGAAGAGACCTTCCTAATTAGAGAAACTATAGGGCAGTCTCAGAACTGAAAAGGCTGTAGGTGTTCTGGTATGATGGAGTAATATCAGAAAGAACAGGAAACAGAGTCTATGCATAAAAGGCAGGATATGGAAGTGATTATCCTGGAAATGTCTTAATTCAGTCCTGGGACATGTTTTAGGATGATACACCATCATCTACTTCACTGCTTTTCAAGGGACAGTAAGCCAGCAGTGCAAAGCGGAAGGAAGTAGAAGCACTCCCTAGCCAGTTTTCTGAGCTGAACAATCAAAACCTCACACACGTGCTGCCAGAATAGAAGCAGACCAAGACACTCAGGAAAGATGTATGTCACTGTGAAACACTCGTAAAGCTTCATCACATCTCAAACAGCACATGGAACTAAGAAAACAAACAGATATTAACAAATTAATGAATGTATTAATGAATACTAGGACGAACTAACAAAAGTTATCTTCTGAGAGGGAGGACATCAGCAATACAGGAGACCAAGTTAGCACAGCACACCACTTTTAATAGTGCTGTAAACAATAGATTCTTCAAAGATCCCTTAAAACAAAGACTAAGCTTTGCGAAAATGCCTCTAGGGATTAATTCAAAAGCTAGTTTTCTGCCTTTAAGAAGTTATCCAACCATAGCACTCGTGACCGGAAGTTTTCCATATTTAGCTCTATCTCACACCACAGCATCAATGTATACATGTTCTCTTAGAAGCTAAACTTCCACCAAAAGAGGAACTACACCATAACCCAGAAAATAACCTCTGGTTCACATAACTGGTTTGGCAGTTTCACTATTAGATGATGTTTCAAAATGACTACACTTTTAGCATAACAGTTTACAGTAAACCATCTAAAGGATGTCCATTAAGATAATAAAGCACTGCACATAAAGAGAGGTTTTTACATGTATTTTTAGATCTTCTTCAATTATGAATGCTGTATGCAGGTACATCCAAAAGTATACAAACATAAGCTATAAAAAGAAAGAATGCAGCTGTCCAGCTAATGAAGTTAGCATATGCACTTCACTACATGTAGGTAAATTAGTTTCTCTCCTTGTCAGAGACTCCACACACTGAAGTTATAAGTATGAAAATAACCAAAAATATATTTACAATATCCCTTTAAGGTGTTCTCAGTATCTACCTACAGTAAGGGGGAAAAAAAAGATGGAAAAACCCCACATAATTTACAACATGAGGATCCACGCCAAAGATCATTCAAGACAATAAGAGCTGTCTATTTACTTCATTCACCAGATACCAGATGTTGCTGATTAGAAAACTGGATCATGCTTTCAGTGACAGTTGAGTATGATTTTAGAAACTTGCATTCACTTAGAAAGGCATCAAGACGCAACAGAAGCAGTTCATCCATTACATGTTGTTCCCAGGAACTAAAAATACTGCTGCTTACAAGATGCATGGGGGTTTTTTTCCCCCTGAGGTTTGGTTATATGTCTTTGGGTTTTTTACAGCCAACAGCATTTAACAGCACACATTAAACTACTACAGGGATGCTCCTTTGAAATGGTACAGTTCATACCATTTTTTTCACATATTTTATACTTTTGTACCTATTTTCTCCTATATTTTAGGAAAACGCAAGAGTGGGGCATTTCATTTTGTTATTACCTAGTCTGATGTTATTTCAGCAGATTACAAGCTTCATTTTGCATAAAATGCATCAAAATATTTCTGCCACCTTTTATTCTGAAGCAATGCAAAATAAAACAAGCAATCGCAATACACAGAATATTCAAAGAGTTTATGTTGTCCTTTACTAGTGTGAACCCTTGAACAGCATCCTTTTAGAAATTAGTGGACCTTCCTGTGGACAAGCTGATTGCAATATGAGTTTGAGAATTTATCTCATACCTGTTCAATAATTATCAAACCATGAAAAAGAATTAGAATTTTTATTTATACCGGTTTTATTGGTTTTATTTCCTTGAGCTCATTATTTAACATTTGCTTTCATGAGAGGTGAGCAGCATTATATGAAAGAGTATCCAGGTGTAACTGAATTCTAAGATAAGATCAAATCTACTGATGAACAATACTGCTGATATTGCACGGAGCAATTTATCAGAAGCAATACATTAATATAGTCAAGTACCTTGCAATTTTAAGGTTACTAAACAAATGAAGCTTTCTAGGACATTTCACAACAGTTCAGAATAGATTAACCTCCAACAATGCTTATTACACTTAAAATCTATACTAACCAACTTTTGAATGCAAATTAGCAAGAATTAGGATGAAAATTTAATCTCTGCACCACCAACTTTTGCCAAGTGCTTTCTGACAATGGAAATCCTTGTGAAGAAGCAAAGAGAAAAAAAATGTAGTGAAGGAAATCAGTTATATTATTTTAAAGGCTAGCGGTTTTTAATTGTAATAACAGTAAAAATATGCAGTTATATTTTACTAACAGGTTGATGCCAACGATTATCCTAATCACTTTACTTATATATTCCATCTGATTCCTTGATCTGTCCTCACACTTTTTCTATTTTTAGATTGCATGGTCTATAAATCGAGGTGGCACATTCAATAAACCCTGGCTCATTTATCAAAAAATATTCATTCCTATTCAGGAATTAGTCAAATAGCTTCGTTTGCTGAATACAATCTCTCTTTTATACAATGGGAGTTGCCATTGTCCACCAAGATTTCAGATCTGTATTTTAAAACTCATTAGGGATCAAATATGTTCAGAAATCACTGAAATGAGAAAGGTTCTGAATGAAAGTTAGAACAGCAGCACTGGATTTTTAACAAAAAGAATAAGGGATACTTGTTTATGCTCCAGACTAACAAACTGTTCTCAGTTCTCTTCTACAGCATTTTTAAAGGTGTTTTAAAATGCCTAATTTTAAGAAAAATAGAGAGAAGTCAATTCATTTTTAATGTAATGGCTCTAATACATGTGCCAGAAAACATAATGTTTGGAAATGTTTGAATAAGCAGTAGTGAGATGGAAACCAAAGAAAACACTTCACCATAATAATCTAAAATTGCTCCCAGATAAGACTTCTAGAGTCTTTTGGCATGAATGTATCCTGCTTAGCTTAACTAAAAAACACTGTAAGAACACCAATTGGCAAGTTCTTAATAACGCATGCTTTGAATTTTCTCCTTTGGTAAAGATTGTGCTGAAATAGAAAAGCCAATTAAAAGTAAGAAATGCATATGTCCATTACTAATATGGGAACCTGCATGCCTATATTTCACAATCACCTTGTAATTTGTAATATGTTAGAGAGAAACTAATTTTTTAAGCCACTGGAGCTGGATAATGTCTTTTAATAGCTGTTTTGCCCCATTACTTTTAATTTGAGTTAAAAAAAAAACCAAACTGCAGTCTTTTGTTAGAATTGTATCACAAATAAAACACAGTGCAATTAAATAGCTAACATTCAATGTACTAACCAATACTTGTAAAAGTACTACGAAAAGCTTTAGATGATGTCTCTGCAGATCAGGGAAGGAGGTAAGAGCAGGATCAGTAACTGCAGCTCTAGTGGTACAGTTGAATTCTGGAAGAATATTTCCTGAAAACACATAAAATCTTACTATTTTTCCTCACTTGTTTTACATGCTTTGTCTGAAAAATAAACTAGAAAATAACCACAGAGGTCAGGATGCACATCTGGAGAGCCTGGCTCTGGGCACACTATGCACATCTTCCCTCCAAGTGCAGCAGAAGGTGACAGCAGTTCTAAGCGGGAAAACCTGAGTACTGTTTTCTGGAATAACTGTATTCACATCTGAAAATGCACTGGCATAGCTTACATTCACAAGAAACAATACACAATATATTGCTTTTCACAGACAAAGAGTAAGTCCACTTTTAGGAGACTAACAGGGCTATACTTTGCAAATATAGGAAGTACCCTGCAGTTCAGGGTACATATTAAGAAATGAGATTATTCCTTACAGTATAGACATAAGAAGAAAGGTAATACACAGGAGAAAATGGCTCAAGAACTTGAAAACCAGATGTGACTTCCAGTTCCCTCTCCCCCCTTAATTCTTGTAGCTTTGTAACACATTTATAAAGCATCAATAAACAACTATTGATCAACATTGGTTTTACTGTTTAGGTCCCCAGATATCATTTGTACAGAACTTAGTATATATTGAGATGTGCATTTAAAATTTAGTGGGAAGTATCATACAGCATAGGTTTTTCAGTGTTTGTTTTCTATTTAATTCAAATATGACAGCTATTGCCAATTTGACTTTTTCAAACTGGAATGTCCTTTAAAATTTCTTAATGCACCCAAGGTGCCTGAAAAATTTCAAAGTTGGTGGAAGAGAACTGCTGTCCTCGTGTTAATCAAGAGTAATTAGATCACCAAACTTCCAAAAAATCACTGATATCAGAATAAACTTAAGGGACATCCTATGGAAGTATAAATGCTTATGCCATTTGAATTATAACCATAACCAGAGCATTTTTTGTTTGCCACAACTGTTATGAAAGGGCTAGCACAGGCCAGATATTTCAGTATGAAGGACTTTGTACTAACAGCTACCACTGAAAGAAACTGTGGTTTTGTCCTTGATTTAAATTATGTCAATATTTCAGTACTGGCCAAATAAGACTTGCTGAAATTGAGTTGTCAGCAGCTGAATACTACAAGAAGCAGCTCTTGAACTGACTTCTTCCCCATCCTGCCAGAAGGGAAACAAGAGTACTTTTGGAGAAGAAAATATTGAAAGAAAAATACGTGAGGAAAAGGAGAATAGGCAGGAATCTGAGCTTTAGAGTTTTAGCAGATTATTCCACAACTAATCTACAATCCTTTAAATTTGGAAATAAACAAATAGCAATATTTTCTATTTTAGCAATATATGTTTCTAATTTGTATCACGCACATCTAATCTGTCCTTCTACAGTGACTCTCTGGGAATATCGTTAGAACTATTTTAATGTCTTACTGAGGTCAGGATACACCATGGAAATATTTTCCATTTTCTACCTTTCAAAATTACAGAGTACAGCATGCAAATATTGATCTTTACCATATGCAAGAAAATAACACTGCTGCTGTATTCCTGTTGCTGAATATGAGGCAGGCCATAAACACTGCAGTAACTTTAACTGCAGGTAAATGTCAGTATTTTAACACCAGGCACAGTAAGTTGGAATGATTTCCTCTTGTTTAACCCCCATTATTAATACATTAGTGTACATTTTTATGTTCTTAAAAATGACCACCCTGTTACTGTAGCAATATTTAAGAAGGTGTTTAAATTACATTTACTGATGTGTAACTCTGAAGATTCCCTTTGGGAAAACAGGTGCTACACATTCATGTTACGCTGGTTTTCTCTGATCTGATCTGTCCCATTCTGATGTTGTTTTTTAAAGTCTCTTCAACAGTTTTTATCTCATTAATCATTTTAAGTTGATTGAATCAAATTAATTGACCCCCACAAACCTGCTTATTAATATCTATTCCTTGGCTTCAGTTCTGTGACATGAAGGATCTTCATTTCCTTTCCTGGACCTTCTTAATTCTCTCCTTCTCTGCTCCTTTTAATTTAAAGAATAAATTGTTTCTGCTGACATGTTCAAAGCAGTAAGGAAAAACATTTCCAAATTCAGCATAGCACAAAAGCTGTTATAGAAGAAATCTAATCTTTAGGCTTTACAGTGTCTCTTTAATACATTTAATGATAACTGTTATGATCATTATGATCCAACCATATAAAAAAGCTAAACAAGCTGAGAATACCTCCCAAGGTCTACTACGCTTCATTTCAGTTCCAAAGAAACCTACATTTCAGATAAATTTGGGTTTTTTTTAATTTCCTTTCATAATAATTATTTTTGATAAGAACTACTTTTGAAAGAAATACATAAGTATGGAATCAGCTAACAGAATTAATAGAGAAATTATTCTCACATCATTTTACATTACCTGAATACAGCTTCTGTTCCTTATTTGGGTCTCTGCTGTTGACTACATTTCAAACTTGTATTTCACAACTTAAGACTACCTTTAAAAATGGAAAACAATCTTTATGTTCCAGATGATATTCTTACAAATGTCATAGATGCTAACCAAAATCTCTGAAGACCTCATCAATGAGGTTTTTCATAAGTGATGGCCAGCATTATTTTTAGTAGCACTCAACTCAGAATAACTCTTGTCCAGATTTTAAAGGCTCAAAGGTTTTATTCAAAAGGACTTGTCCTATCCATCCTCATTATAGCATTACACACTCAAAACTTGAAAGGAGTGTTTGACTTCAGCTGGGCACACATCCTTAATGCCATGAATTATATTCCACTGGGGGGCACAGAGGGAAATCATTGCCATTGAATGTGCCCAGTTATCATTACTAGCAGTAGCAGAGTTCAGCAGTACTTTGGCAGGGGTCACAGTAGTGACTGTACATACCAGCAGTTGCCCCGGGACAAGGTGTATTTTCTTACTCCCTAGATCTCTTGTCGCATATCCTTAACTATCCTCCCATGCTTCAAAAAACTGAAACAGCACAGCTGCTCCTTGCAGAGTGACATTTTTCAAAGGTACCTGCCTCCGTGAAAGGTTTTAGCTCAGCCACAGATTAAGCACAACTTACAAGTTAGCCAAAGATGTTTTGCTATGATCAATCACTGCAAATCCATTGCCTCCTATGACCAGAAAATGCTTCCTACATCATTATGCATAGCACTTCTATTTAAATTAGGGGAATTTCTAAACAACTGAGACAGTTTTGCTGTAAACTTAAATGCTATTATAGTATTGTGTTGCTAATGCAATGTCTTTAGTATTACATTTGGAAAATGGAATTATGTCGGCATTTACAGGTATAAGTATTTTTATAATAAAAATGAAATATTACTTCAGGGGAAAACAAATCACCTGAAGCACTGTCCAAAGCTTTTCTCTTTTCTTCCTCCCCATCCAAAGAAAAACAATTTCTTATATTTTTCTTTGATTTCAGACATTAAAAAATCATAAAAATCGAGTGAGAAATTAAAATAATCTTAAAACAAAGAGAGAATTTTGTTCAACTTCACTTATTCACACTATGTAGGTTGAGAACCACATACTCAAACTAAAGGAGTTGTATACTACATTGTATAGTTTATTTGATGGGGCCAGGTTTGTTAGTTGTTGGGGTTTTTTAGTCTTTGTGGTTGTCTTTTAAAAACCCTATTAAATCCTTCAACAAAATAAACAGTCATCCTTGGCTTTGAGACTCACACATTATACTCTTTTTCCTACTCATCGGTCCGTTCAAATTTTGCAATTTCTTTCACTTCGTACCAGCTGTTTGTAGAAAATTACCATTATAAACATAAAACAAAAATACCTATTTCAAATTGATATGACCAAAATTCAAATATAGATCTCAATACAGCTGCAGATCTCAGATAACTAGATCAACCGACCACCATGAAGTTTATAGGTTTAAGTCATATTCTGCAGTTAACAGATTTTAATCTAGCTTGTCCTTTCTTCTGCTTTTTGTACTCAGCAATGGGCAAAGAAAAATTTCTACCAAACCTATGCTATATTTAATATGACAAAGACTGACCACAGTGTAAACAATTATAGGATAAAGCTCCCATGAATGTCAATGGGGAAAAATTGGACCCCTTAAGACATACTCTCATAGCCAGCAAGAAGCAAAACACCTTCAGTCTTAAAGCTGTTCAGACATGCTGAGATTGTCTCCTGTCACATTCTGGTGTATCACCTTTCCCTTCCCAATTTGTCTTTAGAGTCCTTTCTCATATAAGCATATCCTGTTTACTAAGTAGTATTTATAAGTACTGTGACAATTCTTAGTGAGACTTTCATCTTCATGTCATATATAAAGCATTTGCTTAAATGCAAATTTACTTCAATAAATAGACATATTTTATCCTTAATAAAATGAAGGTTACCTACGAGAGAGAGGAAAAACACACCACTCAGAAGAAAACAGCAGCTTTCTACACTCTTAAACAGACAATTCTTTGATTGGCTTTGGACGTGAGCAGAAAGTGTCAGCTGTTTACAGTATTAAAAGCGATTCTTAAGAGGGCATAGGTGGCCCTTAAGGATATGGCCACGCAGTGAGTTGTATTCCATAATGAATGCAGATCCCTGACAACAGACCCAAGTGTGGTCCAACCCAGAAACAGCAGAGACAACTGGAGCTTTGTTTGCTGGTGGCAGGAGCAGCAGCAAAGGCAACAGGAGCAACACTGAGCAGCAGCTTTAAAAAAAAAAAACAACAAAAAAAACCACCAAGAGAACAAACAAACACAAACCCTAGGTATAAAAGAACTACGCTGAATTAGTAGAAGCAGCAGCCATCTTTTGATACACTGCTTTTTTCCATTTCTTTGTCTTTCAGATAATGTCAGATAAGACATCTTCCCATTTCCCCAAGAGCTGCTGTAGCATTTATCATCTAGGCATGATAAATTCAAGACCAGCCTAAGAGAAGAATAACAAGGCATACTTATCAAGCATATGATCACTGTAGAGTATGTAAAAGGAAGAAAGAGCACCCCAAATACAAATAAAGGAAAGGAAAACAAAAACCTCACATAATAGCCACAGTGAGGAAAAGATTAGTGACTTTTGTAAGGGGCACAAGAACAAGGGAGACCAAAATATTGATGTGCTGAGAGAGTTAACCTTTTTTGGTATGAAAAATATTTGAATTTATGATCTTACTCTATTTCTCTTATCACAGATTTAAATAGGATTAGCAGATCTTGCACCAGATTTAACATTTAAAACTTCCATCAAATAAGTTCAGATTTGCCATCCATTACTTCTGCAGAACACGTGGAAAACAAAAATGCTATGGATTTAGGGTTGCATATATTGCATGCTGAAAACCTACAGGACATTGCACAGTACTTTCTCAAAACCAATTTTTAATACCTAAAAATTGACCACATGTAGTCATGCCAAGTCACAGCCAAGCTAATGTCTCTAAAAGCATTTCATTAAGAAGCAGAAAACCAGGAAACAGTGATGTGTTTAATGTAAAACGAAGATACACTGAATATAGAACATTTGCACAATACAAGCACCAAATGAAAAGTATCAATCTACATATGACTAATGATTTGTTTAAAATATATATCTGATACACTGTGTCTAAAACATCTGTCATTTACATTCACCATCATATTTTATTTTACCTGTATTATTTTCACTGATACAAATTAATCTTGTATATTTTAGATGTTCTCCTATAATTTAATTTTAAAATGATACTGTAGTTTAATAGCCATCTTAACAGCCACTGCTCTCTAAAGAATGGGATAATATGGCAAAGCTTATTAAAAATACATTATTTCATTGTAAAAAATTATCCCTGTTATGCTATTCCACTCACTTTAACATAACCATCACAGTTTTTACTTCCTCCTACACCCACAAACCCTTGTGCATTTCTTAACACCTCTCTACCTAATTGGAGTCCACACATTATTTCCTAAACACTTCTTCACTCCTCTTGACAGTGGCATCGTTGTTAGATGACTCAGAGTCATATCACCTGTATGATTCATGACATGTGTGTGAATCACTAAAATCAGCGACTATCATCCTAGCAGTGGATTTGGCAACACGGCTAGAAAAAAAATACTTTTTGTCAAGACTGTACTCTTACAGCAGTGAAGGTTAACTATATTCAGCTGCACCAGAAAAAGGACAGATTTTCAGAACCTGACACAGTCCTGTGCAACTCGATCTAACTGTAAAGACAGATGTGCTTTAGGTCAGAGGTGGGAACAGTTGGTCTTAGGAGGTCCCTTCTAACTTAAATTCTTCTATGATATTATGATTTTTGAAATCATTAAAAAAAATGTGGGTTTAGTACTTTCTACAAGGTTTTGTGGAGAGTCTTTACTACTTCTTTACATATTTGCTCCTTCATGCTTTGGAATAACCTTAGCAAGGCCAAGGAGAGTTTTAACTATGATGCAAAAGGAAGATGATGGATGAGGATCTGTGGAGCTGTGTGGGTGAAGCTCTGCTCCATTAAATTTCTACCAACACCAATGGTCAAGAACAACCCTTTCTCAGCACCACTTAGTTTCACACAAAAGAGACAGTCAGCCACATTTTTCGTCCTTCAAGCTGATAACCAGTGAAAGTAGTTGAAGCAGAATCCAAGTATCTAGGAAAAAAAAAATTCTAAAACTCAAGACAACAACTTGTAAGACTCAATATAACTTATGAACTGAAAATTGTAGTGATTTCTGTAATACCATAGAGACAAAACACAACGCTTTCACAGCCTGAAATGTGCTAGGTATGTATACTAGTTAAATAACACCTTCCTGCTGTTTCCATAATATTGCAAAATTCAGGATTTTTAAGCAGACTGTTGACATTGCAGCTATTTTAGAAGTTCTAATGCACTTTGAAGAGCTTAAGTGAGCAATGAATTATCTTCATAAATGTTAGACAATAGACTACAATAATAATCCCATTATGAATCTTCAGCTTTATTTGTCCTGTTGGATTAGTTGATTCTATAATACGTTGCTGGCACTTTGCTTTAACAGCCGGTAACACTTTGAATTCCTGATTACATGATTACACCCAATAGCCTCATTATTTCAAAAGTTTTTTTCATCAAGTGATCGCTTTTATATCACCTTCGGGACAACAAGCCTGTTCTTACAAGATTAGCATCACAGTCCTTAACTATATTTTGTTTACTTAACTGTACAGGCTCCTAAATTCTCAAAATTTGGAAAAGGCAGAGAAAACCTTCCTCATCCAAAATAAACAGGTAAATTGTTTATTTTCATTCATCCAGTAAAGTATCTTCCCAAATGTAAAGACTTTTTTCCTTTTTATTCTTAATTTGCTACTTAGATGAGGTTTACACAATGTAAAAACAAAGAACAGAGCTGTGTCATTGCACGCTGTGATCTAATTAGACTTTATTAAGTAAATAGGAAAGGACCGAGTCAATATTTGAATGATTTCCAATGAACAAGAGCATCTGTAGTGACAGTTCTGATACTTTTACACGCAAGTCTGCCTTTTGAGCCACTGTCAATAATCCAGCTGAATGTTAACAGTGCAAGAATATTTCTCTACAGTTTGGCTATTGATAATTTAGTAACCCATATCCTCTTAGTGACCAGCTGGGAGACAGGAGACACAGCATCATGCTGAATTTACAATCTCCTCCTCCTTCACTGCAGTTCACTGTAGCAGTGGAGTTGCACATGCAGATCCTATCCATTAAAATGCAGCTGTGGGCTGGGACTCAGCAAAGAAAAGAAAACAGTATTTGCCCCTGACTCATGCAGCACAGCTGAGGATCTGAGCCTGAGGAGCAGACAGTCCTTCAACTCTAGTGCTCTTATCTCAATGTCCCTATCTCATCCTTATGTTCTCACACAGCCTAAGGAGCCCAAGAGTTCCTTGACACAGACCCTACAACCTTCTACAGCCCCATTCCTCATGACATAACTTCACAGCATGCCACTGCCTTTCCCAGAGCCCACATCCAAGCTGTCCTTGACCCTCTTCTGCTGCACCTTCATTGCCAGCAAACCAGCCACCAACACCTTCTCTACAGAGTCATGGCTCTGTGTATCTGCCTAGAGCTCAACTCAGGAGAGTCATGGTTTCCTAGAGTGTCCTCGACTCAAGGAACTTCTGAAGTAATTTGTCTGGGCTGAGTTCATATGACTTTTACCAAGGAGACTCCTACAGTTATGACTAAAAAGCCAATTCTCTTGTTAAAAGCAGCAAGACATGGAACCTGTCTGTAGAGTCAGAGAGAAAACCTATAGCATTCTTTCTAGGTGTAGAAGCGCTAATCCCTCTGTCCACTTATTTCTCTCTCTAGTTTCAATCCACTACTGGGAAAAATGTCAAAGCAACCTTCCTCTATCTTCTATTGGATGGTGAATCAATATAAAAATACCTTCCATTATTTTTCATGGACCCAGGAAAAAAACTCTATAAATTTTACTTTACAACTCCCTAATAACAGATAAAATGATAGACCCATCTAGACGCTTAGAGATACAGAAATGTTTAGAGACATTTCAAATATGAAGAGAAATTGCTGAAGTGCCACAAACAAGGACCTTCATCTTAAGAATTATCAGTTATATGACTTCTTCTAACTCAGGCCTGTCCATTGTTAGCTGGAGAATACTTGCAGTTTAGAGTTTTTTTCAAAAAGTATGCAAGGTATTCAAGCACTCTGATAATATACTATGCTCTGAACCAAAGTGAAGAAACTAGGGATGACCAGCAGATTCACCTAAAAGTTTTACTCTTTTTAAGTCCTCCAAACTACAGTGCAACAGTGGTGTTCAGGATGTTCAGTAGACACAATGCTACTGAAAACAGGAGCCGATCATCATTACATATCAAAAGGAAATGTTGAGAATATTTAAATACACAAAACTTGGAATGCAATATTTATGACTTCCTGCTCTTGGAGAACAGGACCATAACTTGAGATGCATTTTCATTAAAGTATTTTTATACTGAAAGCTATGAATAAGTAATAATTCAAAAACAAATAAAACTTTTTGAAAGTAAACATAATTCTTACATATATGTTCCATTTGCACATGATTTTGAATAATTTTCCTTCTGTTCAGTTTTTCCTTTCACTTCTCCTAATTTATATTCTTCAATTTCATATTTTAGTACTTCATGAACAAATTATTTCAATATATTATAGAGACAAATTGTTCCATGAGCAACAGAACTAATGATACTCTGTTTCCTATAGCTTCATGTTTCATGGTTGAATTATTTGATGTCTAATAAGTGAACACTCCAACTGAAGCTATTCCTGTAGCTAGAAATTCATAAAACCTCTCTGCTTTGTTGATTTTTCTCTAGTAAAGAATGAATTCTCACTGTACCCTTTGCTACAGTGAGGGACTGAGAGCCTCTGTCTCCGCTGTCTGGTTACCAACCTTCATGATCACATTACAAATGTATTTTGAGAATAACACTTTTTCTTGTGTTTAAGTTGAACAAAACATATGGAGGAAGTAGAGGGAGCACATTGACACAGAACAAACACGCAAACTTAGCCAAAGCCCTTAAACTATATTAAATTTAAAAAAAAATTACCAGCAAGGGTATTACTATTTCTAGCTATTTAGTTTTAGAGTAAGTGTAAATTGTAGATATAAAGCTTTTCTGTTAACACCTGCAATCTTTTTTTTGCAGTTGACAATGCAGCTTTTTCCAGACTTTCATTTCGTGTCAAAAAAGTAAAATTTCACAATCTGAATGATGAAATAATATTTGTGAGTGCACGCTATTACAGTCCAAACAGGCAAAGAAGAGAAATAACTAGTTTTCACAGAACACTTTTATATCAAAGGTACTGCTTGTAGTCATGGAGGAACATGGACAAAACTACCTCCACGTGATATGTTCAATTAATTTTAAAGATAAATTCTACTAATTACCTGGAGTAGTTTATTTAGGACTGTGTCTAGAAACACAATGATATTTTGGTGAAGACTCAATTTTTTTTTCCTCTGTGATGAACAGAGACTTTGGTGTAGTGCAATACTTCATTTTCCGTCCCACTCAGTGTCTGCCATTTATTTTGTGCTGTACAAGACACATATGGAACAGACCTATGATGATTCCTAACACAATGATTTTAAAATTATTAATGTAAAATGACATAAAATCATTTGCAAAGCTATGAAGGAAAATCCAGTAGAGTAACTGAAGACTCACTATCGCTAGAGTTCCTTGATAACCGTTTTTCATTATGAAATCTGCCAAGTACATACTCCCATTTTCCTAAATAATTCCTGGAAAAAGCATACTAAAGAAAATACCCTCAGAGAAGCAGATAAATATATAATGCACATTATCATGGTTTAAACTTAGCCTAACTAGTGTTAATAAACTGACAGAAGAGCACCTGTCATTAACGAATAAGTGAAGATTCAAGCACCTACCTTTTTTAATGCCAGGAATGGTAGAGATCAGAATCAACACTCTGGATCTATATTTGGTTCTTACCATCTATTTCCAAGTAGTATATCTGATAAACCAAATCAACGTTTGGTTCATTTAGGCTCGTCAAAACAATTTTCAAGTATTAACTGGCAGGATGACAGGAAAGCACAGAAAAGCATTTTCAAGACAAGGATGACTCTAGAGAGCCACTGATGTCCATTTAAGGGTCTCAGGAAAGTGTTATGACTGAATAATGTAGAAAATCCAGAGGCTTTATATAGGCAGTTCTCTAGTCTCAGTTATTTTCTTTTAGGTGTGTGGTGAAGCAGACTGCAACACTAGGAGATGCAATCTGGTAATTTTCTCCCTTGGGGCAGAGCTCAAAGTGACCAAATACAGGCAAAGGCAAATCCTAGGTACAGAATAGAGCAGAATTATGCATCTTGAACTGTGGTGAAGGACAAGCCCATGACAGAAAATACATTTTGCAGTGGCCTAGAAGACAATAAGGTTTGACAGATAAGGCAAATCCATAGACCTGACCAGTAAGAGTGTCTCTCCTCCCCTTATGCCTAATAAAGTACCTAACTTGGGACCCAGAATGAGTTAACATAGTGAGATCTGCACATATACGCTAGTACTAGACAGAGTTTATGCTTTGATATACACTGTTGAAATAAAGGCAAACAAGCTCAGTCATTCAGCCATGCTTTTACCTGGTGTCAGAATAACCTCACAATACTGGGATGCAGCAAGAGGTTCCTACTTTACATGCAGTGTCTGTTAAAAACAATGCCAGACTTTAGTGCTATAGTGACAAGATTTTAAGGGGTTACACATATCAGTCTGTTCATTCTTCATGCTCATCATCCTACATGGAGAAGCAACTCATGTACTTTCTGAAACACACCTGTATATAGGGGCAGGGAGGTGTGTAAACACACTCACACATCCTCACCCACCCACCCATTTGCAAAGAGTATTCTTCAGTGAGTGTCTGGGCAAGCCACAATGGCCCAATGCTCTTTCTCCTGGCGTAGCCTGCATAGGCACGTTGTAAATGACTGGCAGTAAGATCATCCTTACTTTTCTAAGTTTGCCATTTTTAAACGTTGTAAAACTTACAAAACTGTACAATAAGAAAGTAAATATACTTTGCCTATTTCATAGCATTTAACTGAACAGCTTGTTTCCTTCTAGTTTGGGAGTTATTTTTATTTTACAAGATGAACCCACTTAATTCAGATTTAATAATTTCAATAAAGCTCCTTTTTAGCTTTCAATAATTTCAATTTCACTTTCTCTTTCATAATTCTAAACCCTTAGTGCTGTGCTCCAGTATTAATAATTTAATCAACATCAAAGTAAGAATAATGATGATAATAAATCTAGACTGATATTTGAAGTTTTGTATACCAAAATCGAACAGTTTAAGAGCCTGAGTTTCCCTGTGGACATTAAAACTTACTTTAAACTGCAACTTTTTTACTTTTCATTTTTATTTATTTTTGTTTTATTTGTATCATGAAGTTTATATTTTGGGGGGTTTTTAATGCAAATCTTCCCCTTTAAATTTATATTGGCCCTTACTCTACATGAAGGCATAATTCTAAGTTTCTGACATTACAGCTTCCACAGTAACCACTGCTATAATCCAGAAGATAACAATTTTGAGCAACGACCAAAGGGAAGGAACAAACACATTAAACAAGTTTAATCTGGACTCTTCAGCTACAGAGCCTCTTTACAGCTTCAAGGAAGAAAAGCTATCTTTCTCTACCGGCATGTCACATGTGCTATGATGTAGTTATCAGCTAATACTACGTATTTTACACTCACAAACAAAACCATTTAGTAAAAATTTTACTGAATCTATGGGAATAAGTTAGAAATCTACTCCGTGTGTACTACAATTCTCTGTCTACATATAATGTTTTGTGAGAGCAGATGTTCTCTGAAATGACATAATCTTTCTCTGACTAGATGACAGCTGTCTCACAGCTCAAATATTTCAGCATCTGAGTGCTTAATGTTAGATATCAATCAGAGAAATAATAAAAGGATGCAAAACCTAAAGGGCATACCTATCGCACATTCCCAACTCCTCAACAAACCTTTAAGGCAGAGGAAATTCCCATCAATATTTTCACATAAAACGTATAAAGTTCATATCAGTAAATGGATTCCAGTGAGGCACTTGCCAAATAATCTTCGTGAACCTCTATATTGGCAGACTTCCTTTTTGACATTATGAAGACAGTAAGTAATGCTTTCACAGCTATGAATAGATTGGCCATTAAAGATTGATAACTGTCTGAACTGCCAAGCTCAAAGGGTTCTGATCAGCATTAGAAAGTCCAGCTGGAGGCCAGTCACTAGTGGGGTTGCCCAGGGTCAATTCAGGACCAATACTGTTTAACATCTTCCATTAACAACATGAAGGATGGGACAGAGCACACCATCAGCAAGTCTGCAAATGACAAAATCAGGAGTGGTTGACAGACCCGACAGCCGTGCTGCCATTCAGAAGGACCTGGACAGGCTGAAGAAAAGTGCTACCAGGAACCTACTGAAGTTCAACAATAGGAAATGCAAAGTCCTGCACACGGAGAGGAATAACTTCATGCACCAGTACAGACCTGCTGGAAAAGCAGCTTGGCAGAAAGAGGAGTTGGCACAAAGATGATGAAGGGACTGGAGCATCTGTCACATGATGAGAGGCTGAGAGAGCTGGGGTTGTTCAACCTGGAGAAGAAAAGACTCAAGGGGATCTTATTACAGTATATAAATATCTGATATGGGTGAGTAAAGAAGATAGTGCCAGACTCTTCTCAGTGGTATCAAGTGCCAGAACAGGAGGCAATAAGCACATATTAAAATACAGGAAATGCCATTTAAGCATAAGAAATATTGGCACAGAGGTGATTGTTTTGTTTTGTTTGGGGTTTTTGGCTTTTTGTTTGGTTTGAGTTTTTTGGTTGGTTTGTTTTTAGTTTTCTTTTGTTGTTGTATTTTTTTGTTTTCTGTGTCAAACACAGGCTGACCATAGTAGTTTTGAAGTCTCCATCCCTGGAGATACTCAACACCCAACTGGAGATGGCTCTGAACAACCCAATGTAGTTGATCCAGGTTTGAACAGAGTGGGGTTGGGCTGGATGATCTCCAGAAGTGCCTTCCATCCTCCGTGATTCTGCAAAAAAGAATTAGCAGCTGCATAAAGTATTCTCTCATGAGATCACCAGCAGTAATCACATGCTAGATCAAACAATTTCTTAAGCATTACTCATGGTGGAGGCTGCCTACATCATTGGTATAAAGCAAGCTGCTCTTTTCTCCACATCCCTCCCCAATCATCTACTTGTTCCTACCTCTTCCCTTTACAAGTATGAGCAATCATGCAGCCATGCAGAGTCTAATATATACAAAATGAAACAGGTAGAAGCAAAAGCATGAAATAAACTGCATTTTCAGTTGACATAGCTGACTATATAATACACAACCTCTAGTGACAAGTAAGAGAAAATTATCACCTTAAACTTTTTCAGTATCACCTTAGACAAATTTACAAACTACATTCACAAAAGCAGGACAGAGTGCCAGAGCCAAGTTTTTCAATTCAATAAGACTAGTAGAGAAAAATCAACTGTAGACAGAACAGAAGAAATAAGGAGACCTTTCAGCAAAGAAGATGACAGCAGCAAAAGGAAAGATTCTCTATTTCAGATTAAAAACTTATACATGGAAAGGGAAGCCTCTCACATGAGATCAAAGAAAACTCAGGAGTTCTAAGAAAAAAAATAACTTTTTAATATTTTTCCACACCCAGATTTGTATTTCTTGTCCTGCTTAAAGGAAAACATGATTAGTTTGCCAGCTTTTACAAAGACTATATATATTTGTGTGTTTTAAGCTGCAATTACCGCTTGTGTCTAGAGAAGTAAATGGTAATTTCCAAGATCAGTTCCAAGATTAGAACTCAAAAGAAAAGGTAGATTAATTTACTGCCTGGTCTGACACAGTTTGTACCTGGACTCTTAGCAGGTCCTGGGAAGCTTAAACATATCAGTCTGATGGGTAAAGAACAAAACAAGCACCAGATGAATGTCCAGCAGCTGCAGATGTAATACCAAAAATAATTCCTTTTTATCTTGGGAAGCAGCACTCAAATGGAACAATTTAGGTTGGAACACACCTCTTAAAGTCATCTCTTCCCACCTCTGACCTAAAGCAGAGCTGTGTTCACTCTTAGATCAAGATGCTGAGGGTCATATCACGTTCTGAAAGCTCCAAGGATGGAGGTCCCACTGCCCCCTGACCAGCCTGCTCCAATGCTGCATCACTCTCATGGTGATGAATTTTGTCCTTATATCCAAGCAGAATTTCCCTTCCTGCAATCTGAGTCTTTGTCCCTCTGTGAAGAGTCTGGCTCTATGCTCCAACCCCCCTCCCTCCCTTTAAATAGTGGAGGACTGCAAGAAGACACCCTTTCATCCTTCTCCATCCAGTCTAAAGTTATGCTGCTCTGCCAGCCACCACTCATGCAACACATGCTCCTCCCCCATAGCCATCCTGCTGGCCTCCTGCTGAACTCTCCCCCATACATCAGTGGTTGCTTGTACTGGGAATCCCAACACCAGACAGAATAATCCAGATGCAGTGTTGCAAGAATTGAATGGAGGGAGACTGCCTTGACCTGCTGGCTACATACTTATTAATATAGACCAGTACATGGTTAGTCTTCATCACCACAAGGGCATGCCAATAAACTTGCCCATGTGGACCGCCAATGTCCTTCTCTGCAAAGCTGCTTTCTAGCCAGTCAGCCTCAACTCTACTGTCACATGGGGTTAGTCCATCCCAGATGTAGGACTTTGCATTTGCCTTTGCTGAACTTCACAAGGTTGCCATCATCTCTGTCAGCCTGTGACAGTCCTTCTCGATGGCACTCCTACCCTCCAATGTGTTGACCACTCTCCACAATTTCACTGCCCACAAAGCATGGGATCTTTCGTTCGAGGAAGTGCAATATGCACCAAGCAGAGGAGGAGAGTAAAGAGATTGCCAGTTGAATGCCGTACAATCTAACTCCAGACCCAGAGTCAGTCAAATCTGCACACAAAGTAATGAAAATCTGTAATAACCAAGACTTTTAGCACCTGAGCCAGTTTCTCTGCATAGTGTTGACCTATTCCATGTAGTTTGCCAAGAGCTGAAGATATCTGATACACTGCATTATGCCAGGAAGACATACACTACTCTTAATACGAGCCAAAGGTATATTCATTAACGCAGGCCATCAACCCAGGACACAGATACTAGCAAAGCAACAGGCATAGACCCCTGCTTTAAGAAATACTATTTCCCTGTAAACAAATATTTGTGGCAGCATGCTGGTGAAGTGAGGGAGATCATTATTTATATACGGAAAATTCTGTAAATGGATAGACAAAAACATTTTCATCACATGAGCATCTCCTCTAAAATTCCATGAAAAGTGTTAGGCTCCCACGTATGAGAATTTAGAATTTCTTCGTTCAGAATACACTAGCCAGCAACATGACTTAAAGCAAAACATCCATTAATTGCTGTACTCCAGCATAATATTTCAGCACTATTCCTTCAGATGAAATTGTTTCTTTAAAAAAACACTGTATTTAATTTTTGCTACCATTTATGTTTCTCAAAATGCTCTAAGCACAAATCAGAAGTTTTAAAAATATTAATCAATACCACATTCAAAATAAAAGTGAGACACAACTGGCAAATTACATATATTCCATGTATTGCAAAACTAAAATTCACTTTTTTTTATGTCACGCATTTTTATGTCTTGCAAATCAGGACAGTAACTGAAAGGGCATCTTACATTTGGAAGTTATGCAGAGAATGTGCATTTTTAAGAATGTAATCAGTTTTGCTTCTGGAAATTTCTGTGCTTTCAGTTCATATAATAGACCTAGTCAAACCTTTTCTGAGTTTTTCTCAAATATTACCACAATGGTGAAAGAGGAGAAGTAGGAGAATGAGGCACAGCTTTGGGCATTATAAAAAAATAGTTCTCCTGCGGTTGATTTCCCAGTCTAATTTTTTTTAGTTGGTTTGCCCATTCTCAGAGACACTGGTTTCAGAAGTCTCTTCCTGGAATTTCGCAAAGCTGCACATAACATGAAATGCAAAGAAAAGAGTGGATTGGTCAGGCTTTTATAACTCTTTCAGCCTTCTCAATTTCTCCCATTTGCTGGAAACATAATTCTTTATATATCCAACACATTTCCAGGCAGTCAAGCTCTTAAGTCACAGTCTGATTTGTGTTTAATGAAAACGCCTGTTATACAAATAAAGCAAAGAAGTTGCCATTATGTCCCTGGCATATTGGAAGTTACTGCCTTCAAATCCTTAGTACTTTGAATCTGTTCACATTTCACGAAGTTAAAAGTCACATATATGGGGGAAAATCATCATAAAGGAGATGAAATCAGATGTCAATCAGGACCATGTCATAATGGGTGGACAATAGCCTAATCATGAAGGCTGCTAGACTTGCATTTACCTTCTCACTTCTCCAGGGAACAACCACCCAAAAATAAGAAATGTTCTGTTGTATGTCAAACACTCATTTATATACTTCCAAGTTTCCTTTTCTTCACTGTCACTTGAAAATTTTCTTGAAAGTATTTTGTTGTGCAAGTGTCTTGTGCCAGTGTCACTTGCATTTTCTTGCAAGTAGCAAGCTATAAATTATTCTGGTAAGGAGCTGATCTCAGTCACCTCTCAATGCTCCTCCACAGTGTTCAAAATACAGTTGTTAGTAACTATTCAGATACAAGGCACATTTGATTTGGTTTGTATGGAAAGCACCCAATCCCTACCTACACGTGCATGTACACAGTCTTATGTGAGTCCCAAGTGGTCAGCTGGCCAAACAGTCCTTAGGGATTTGGGCTTTTTTAATGTAGTGTCTTCAAGCTTCAGCTCAGACAAATCCCACTGCTGGTCCCACCTGCTGCTTTTTTAGAGCTTTGGGGAGGCAATGCTGAGTTTCTGCTAGCACTGTCTGGGTCATAGACTTCTGCTTTTCATAACCACACAGCCAGCCTTGGCTCTCTCTTACCCATTCTTCCTAACCCATACAGAAGAACTACAAAGTTCATCTCAGCCTACATAGCAACACATGGATACTTATTAAGCCCAGTAGTTACAGCACTGACTTTGGAGACAGGGACACATGGGCTCCAATCCCCTCTCCAATGAATAGACTCATTCACATTTCATAAAAAGTAAGAAAAGCAAATTCTCAGGAAAAAAAAATAACAGTTGTAAATTTTTGAAGCAGCATACTGAATATGACATCAAACACAATATAAAACAACACCACCACCACTATAAATAAACAGGTGATAGATAAATACAAGTGAAACCTGACCTCATACAAAGCAATGAATTAGCCTGATTATAGTGGAACTGGGACTAAGATTACATAAACTAAGACAATTTTAATGTTTTACATAGGAAACTTTCAGAGGTGCACATTTACAATTACTGTATATGGCCAAACAATACTTTGTAAAATGAGGCCAAAAGCTTGCTGCTTTGTATTTCAAGTCCTAAAACTTCATTTCAGGAATGCATTGTCCTCAGAGTCCACCATTTTTGCAACTTCGAAAGTCCTTAGATAAACGTTATACACTAACACAACACTTCCCATTTGTCTATGGCTTGATAAGTGAGATGACTGTAATAATTTTTGACAACAGAAATGGAATACTCCCCACTAAAGACTCTCTACAAAGCCCAGACAGATGATCTGACAAATTTCTGAGTGACTACTTCACAATAAAAGATGAAGTATCCTTAGTCCCTATGCCCTGCCTTTTGGTGTACTGGTTTTGAACCATCTGTAAACACACCACATGCCAAGAGGACCAAGAGAAGGAAGCATCAAAGCACATAAAAGGCCTTTGCCTCTTTTTACTTTTCCTCCTTTATCTCAGGTCCGTATATTTGTACATTTTATCCTCATTTTTTGCTTAATACACAGCAGAGCTGGAAGTTGACAAATCCAATAGATGCTTTCATCTTTATTGATCTCAACCCAAGCACCTCATATGTTCACTATTTGTATAACCAAAAAAAGACTTCCTGTTCATGTCTTAGGTGGCTGATGGTTCCTAGTTACCTTGCATATTTTGACTTGGCTATCCATTTCCGCTGGGCAACAGACACAATAGGTTGACTGGAATTATCATGATATGCAATAGTTATTAAGGGATAGAAATTCTTCAGTGAAAGACCCTTTTAAAATATAATCATATTCCCTTGTGGTTTTCAAAGCAGTTTTAAGTATCTAAATGCATAAGTACTGTCATGTTATTGTAATTCAATTTGGTTCAGAATATAATGCAATTTTACTAATCTCTATATAAGACATAAAAAGATGAAGCACCTTATACAGGACTACATAATTCATTAATATTGTTGAGGAACTGTCATACTAAAAAGTTACTTCTGAATTTTACCATATCTTTTGCAGGATTAAGCTAAATTGTCTTTTGCATTATTTATTGCGTAATTTTTAAATGTCTCTATCACAATCATTGTGAATCTCTAGCTTAATACATGAAAAGGGAACACAAAATCTGGCTATAGTATTTAGGACATGCAAGTAGAAAGTACAAATGTTGTGAATTCCGTCAACCATTCGGAGTCCATCAAACAATGGCTAGTTAATTTCAAAATCTACAGAAGTAATCTTTTAATATTTCGAAGGTGCAAGAAAATGTTACATCTCAGTGGCTCGATTCCTATTGAAGTTACAAACCGTAACACAATTTAATAGAACTCTGAATGCCGTGTACTGAGATTCAAGTATTTGCACACATGGGTAGCCAGTTGACATATGCACTTTTAAAAAAATGTTCTCAGTACTGTTTAGGTCTTTTAATTTAGTAAACCGCATATGTAGTCTTTGAAATAAACGTCTTTATGTAAGCCATATATCATCAAAGTACACGTCTACCTTAACTCTTCCTAGAGGTGTTCTGTTGACTATTGTCAAATATCATATCATTCAGATGCATATACACTTTATCATTTATGCGTTTTACTATGAAGTAGTGCTTTAAGAACATTTCTAAAGGAAGAGAAATCTTTTCTTAAGATTGACAAAACGTTATCCACTTTGTCATTATCCTAGGCTATTAGATACAGACTTGGCGTCTCTACTTTCAGAAGGAATCAGCACCAATATCTAGGCATGGGAAAGTGAACAGGGAGGTGTGCTTCAATTATCACAGAGTTTTTGTAAACTTTACGCCTCAAAACACACTGAATTGTTACAAAGAGATTTAAAAATTAATTACTTACATTTTCTGCTGTACAAAATGCAAACTATGAAAAGCAGTTGTGGAAAATGTACTAAATAAGCTATTTTAGAATATTTTGTTCCAGTCATAACATAAACTGTGAAATGCAAAGGCCAAAAGTAAATATATTAAAAGGACTCAATCTTTCCAAGGCAAGTAAATAACACAAAGCTTAAGTTATTTGCCTTTATACGCTCCTATAAAAGCAATTCTATAGTATATTTACAGCTCAGTATGAACTTTTATTCAAATGTTATGACTTCCTTGAAAAGCTGACATTTCTTATGCAAATATATGAACTTATTTCAAAGATAATTATCCCCCAAAATAATTTTTTACCTACTTTATCTCTTTTTTTTAGTTAAATAAGTGCAAACATTTTCTTGGTATTTTGCTTGTGTCGGTAATACGTAGTGTTAACTCTTAAGTTATTCCTTTCTTTTGCAGCAAACCAAATCATAGAACTGGAACAATTTCTCACTTGCAATGAGAAATTTGTAAAGTGAAGAGTATATCATAGTATTGTACTTTTTCTCTCCTGTTTCTTAGACAAGAATGAGTACAAAATGATTTGTTAATTGGCCAAAGATCAGGATCTAGACGCAGTTTCATCTAAAGGAAAATCTAACTGCTTTATAAATATATCATAATCAATAAATGTACAGATACACATCAGCAGGTTTGAGATACTTAAAAACCTTAGGTTTTAATTTCAATTTCCATGGAAAAGCATAAACTAAATAAAAATGTAAAAATTTAAGACTACAATGAAATGTCATATGTTAAACATAACTGTCCAATGATGTTGACCAAATAATCAAAAACCTTTTATGAATATATACTAATTATTTAGAGAATCATAGCAAATAATTTTTAAAAAAAAGTTACAAAAGTTTCTTATGCATCACCACCAAGTAAATATTTTGGACTGTGACCTAAATCTGATCCAAATCAATGCAATGACTTCCACTGATTTCAGCAGGTTTCTAAACAGACCTTTAAGCCATCCAGAATCAGAATTATTCACAGACTCAGAATATAGACATTTAAAATATGTTAAGGTGAAGTATACAATAAGCAGTAACTAATCAGCAGGCTTTTCAGATACTATAAAGAAGGTTCTGGAAGAAAGAATAGTACAATATTTTAAGGTCTGATTCTTCGATGAGCTACTAGCCATCTTAAGTTTAAACACAACAGTACGAAGCTCTCCACAGGTAAGCACTACTTTCAGGGATAACTTTATGTGGAGGGTTGACTTTGGCCAGCTGCCAGACACCCACCCAGCTGCTCTCTCACTCCCCCTCTACAACAGGACATGAAAAATGGTCATGGGTTGAGACAAAGTCAGGGAGACAACTTGTCAGTTACCATCACAGGCAAAATAGACTTGACCTATGGAAAATTAATTTATTGCCAATTGAAATAGACCTTGATGGTGAGAAAGAAAGACCACATTAAACAATGTCTTCCCTCAACCTCCAGTTTTCCTAGGCTCAACTTCACTCCTTCATTCCCAACTCCTCTATTGCCTCACACCTGTGCCCTGTGGTGGGTTCATTGCAGAGACAGCTGGTTTTAGTATTGCCATTGCATCCTCAAAAACTTATCAAAACACAGAACATCTGAATCTAACTCCCTCATGCCTGACCAATTCATATACTTCTATATCTTGGTAGTTTCTAAGTATCTAACAAAACAGAACATTCTAATTAAATTAGTGTTACTCACGTAAAAGTAGCGAATTATGACATGTTCCTTGAAACTGTATTATGTAAATAAATAAGTTAGAGCAAATCTGCATCTGCAGTGTTTCAAAGATAGTACTTTTTACTTGGATGTAGAAACAGGACCAAAGTTGTTTTCTGAAGTCCTATAGCCTGGCGCGCTTTATCATGTGAGAAGAAGGCAGGAGGGCACAGCTGAGAAAGAAGAGAAACACAGGAGATGTGCCTTGATTAAAGCTATTTTTAAATTATTTGTGATGTAAAATGTTCAACTGTCAGGTGGCAAAAATCTTTGCAGTGCACAATGACAGCCTCTGTAGACTCAGATGATTTGTTCATAGTTACTCAAGTTACAGGGCATTAATGACATCTGTCTCAGTTGATTTATGCTATCCTGCATCTGGAATGAAGCAAAGGTCCCTTCTGATGACAACCAACACTCAGTAAATCTGATCAAGAAACCAGTGTAGCATATCCATCAATATTAACAATTAACTTCAAAATCAATTCCTTATTAATGGTAAAGTTGCAACATATATTATACCCAGGAGAGATACCACTACAGTCCAATCCTCTAGGGCTGTAATAACCTGCCTTCTGCTAAATAAAAATAACAACAAATGAAACGGGCAATAATTTACACCTAGCGCACACTGGAAAATTAGGTCTAAAACACAAAATCCCTGGTATTTCTTTATTTAAATGAGTTTACCAAGTAAAGACAGAAAGAACTCTGAAATCTTCCTACTATGACAAGAGTAGAAAAAGCTACCATTGATTTGTTCACTGGATGTCCTTCAGACCTTCCATTTCCAACCATTTTCACTGCTTGTTAAAAAAATGAAAGAATTAACAAGTCAGATGCCCTAGCTAGTGAATGCTCAGCTGGGCTTGCCCTGACACAATTTGAATTTATGGTTACAGGAAGATTAAGCAGTTATAGTTTGATGTCCAAATGACAACCTGGCCAAATGATTCTTTTGGACAGAATGCTCTATTGCTATCCCGAATAATACTTTACATAAAGTTCTTCATTTCCAAGCCACTCTGCATCTATTAATATAAACAGTTTAGAATAAAGTCATTAAATAATATTCTTTAACAGATATAAATCTAAGGCACAAAGGAATGTAGAGAAAATACTAAAAAAAATAAATTGAAGCCATAAGATCTAGAATTTCATCTGAATCTGATCTGAATTAATCACTTCAACTGAAGAAGAATTTCTTCAAAGTATTAAGGTGTTTCAAAACTTTTGATGACTCTGAGTTAAGTGACAAAAACAAATTAAAATTTCAGTCCCTTGTCTGTTGGTCTTTGTCTAACCCACTGGAAGCAGAGACCATCCTACTCACATGTTTCAGAGCAGTATTTGTTAGCTGCGTAAGGATAAAAATATTCAGAAATCTCATAAAGTCTAGGTTTGATTTCATACTGTGAGTAGTAAGAAAAGAATCAGGACTACTTTGAGGTATGTTCCTCAAATAATATAGCAATATGCATCTTATTTCCCAAGGAGCCTCTATTGGAACATAAAATAAAATCAGTACTATTTTTCCCTGCACCTTTCTAAAACTACCATCCAGCAGCACCACCAGATTTACATTCTGTGCTGCTGATACTCCACATACAATTAAGTTTTCACTCCTCCTGTAATGCAGCTCTCAAAGTCCATACTCTTATTTCTCGACTCCACCACGAGTATAAAGCCTTTCCCTATTTCATCAGATTAGATAGAAATGTAAAATCTTCTGAAAGGTTCCTGATATTTTAATTAGTTTTTTTAATGAAACTAACAACCTACTGAAGCCAATGGAAGCTCCAACATTACCCTCATACGAAAGGCAATTGACTTACAACTACCAATAAAATTTCTCTAGACAGCATCACCAGCCTTGCCCTTTTATTTTGCTCAGCATTAACTTGGTAAATATTAAATCACATCAGTTACTAGCACATGCTCACTATTCACTGAAAACATAGTCATTTCACACTAATGCTGTCACACATCCCTCTCACCTGAACTAAGAACTACATCTGATTTCAAGAATGGATATATAAACTCTCATTCAGCAAAAAAAAATAATAACAGAAGATTACATTTGAAATAAAAAGACAACATCTCTGTATTCTGAAAAAGCAAGACATCTATGGTACCCTGCATTTATTTTCAAAAGGCTTTTTAGAAACCTTTGTTATCGCCCAACTCTCCTCTTTCATACCCTCTACAATTCTTTAAATGGCACTATAATACTGATTTTAATAAAAGGGGGGAGGGGTGTGTGTTTCATTTTGTTTGCAAGTTCAAATAGATTTTTTTTTTTTTTTATAAAACTGTGTTTCAGTTTCATAAAATATTCTACAGTTTATAGGTTCTGTGCCTAGTTTAATAGGTTTTCACATTCATTACAAAAGAATTATTCAAGACAGTATTTCTCGAATATGCGACTACCAGCATAAACGGACAGGAAATTTCATAAGGAAGTATTAATCATTTTCTCTAGCCTTTAAAAGGATAAAAGTAAAGGCCATTTTCTTCATTAACAAAGTTTCTGTTTTGATTGGATATTACAGGATAACATACAGAAACAGTACCCATTTAAAAACTGTGATTGTAGTACATGCATTTGCACACGCTGCACTGCAGCACCCACTTACAGGAATTAATTTCACTGAAGTCACAATTAGAAAACCAATAATTTTCAAAGCAGTGTCAGACACACACACACACACACACACCCCCCAGAAAAAAAAAAAACAAACAAACAAAAAACCGCTCTGTTTTACAATAGTAATCTGGGATTAAGTACACCCTTTCCCATAGCCCTTCATGCTTGCAAAAAGTAATGAAAACTACACCACAGATGAGAAAGTCAGAGACTGTGACTGCTGGGACAGGGGAGAAAACAGTTCCCTGGGGCAGGGAACTGGAGACTGATATCATGTAGAAAATTAAAGGTAATATAGTGAATTACTGTTATTTTATGTACATGTTGCTGTAAGGAAAACCTCTAGCTGGACTATTTTTACATCTGAAGATTCTGTAAAGACTTGTCACAAGAGACTACCATAAAACATCTGTTCCAGTTAAGTCCCAGAAACCCGGCAAAATGAAGAGAACAGTTAATGCAGAGGCCTGCAGGATTTGAGACCATTTTGGAGACCTGGTTGAATGCACAAAAGAGGATTTCTGAGAAACCAGAGACTCGGTGTAGAAATCCATAGGATCAGGAAGGCTTTGAGACTATACCCACAGGAATATATGACCAAGCTATTGTTGAAAAGGAAACATGAACTGAGATGTAAAATAAATAGATCAAGAAATAAGACTTCCTGTACGTAGGAAGTAAACAGTATGGAATTATTTTTTTGTCTATATTGCTGTTGGAAGTCAGCAAGTCTATGTTCCTTCCAGGTATCTCTCCTGGTCAAGTCCAAGGCACAGAAGTTTCAGGTTAGTTTAAAACTTCCATGATGTGCTAGAGAAAGAGCATCTAATTTAAAACATATTGTCTATATATTGTACACATGAATAGACAGTTTAAATATTCAACTAAATAGCCCTTCCACTATAGCTCACTTTTATTTTTTAACCAGCAACAGCAGTTACAAAACTTAAAAAGCCTAAGAATATGAGAACACTCTAGACACTGTACCTTGAATCCAAGAATTGAGTCTCTCCTCCCACTGGGCCAAGAGCATACTGACGCTTCACAAGAAAACACAAACAGTGTAAAATAGTCCCTAAAAACGCAGTCACTGTTCTTTGTGCTTTGTTATACTAGACTGTGAACTTACTGGAAACCATAAAGTGTAAAAACAATTAAGTTATAGAAAGTACCCAGCAACTGAATCCTGTATTGAGCTCCCTTAAAATTGCATACTTCCTCAAGCATTGTAAAAAAACACAGGTTGATTATTGATCCTAAATGCAAAGGTGAGATACAAGGGAAAAAAAAACACTTTTAAGTGATTCATATTTTGATAAGAATGTTTTCTAAGCTTAAAATATCGCTGTCTTATATTTATGGAAATCAATAGATACAGCATTGATATGGGCATCTGCTATTCTTACGCTCATCAAGTAGAATTTCAGAAGGGTCCATTCAGATTAATAAATTTTCACAGTGGGCTGCAAATCAAATCATTACTTCCTGCTCAGAATGCCTCAGAGTAGCTCCACACTGACAACAATAATGAATAGGGAATAAAGCCACAAAATTGCTATTTAGCAATTCTTAGTTCCTAGGCATAGTAACAATGAACAGAAAAACAGGGGCACCCTCCAGAGGAGGAGGAATTGTTTGCAATTTTGCCTCAGATGAGAAATGTAGAACTGCTAATGCAGTTTATTAGATGCTATTTTAATCTCTCACACCATGAAACACAAGAAGATAGTAAAAGAATCCAATAGTAACTGCCACAACATCACGCTGATTTTCATTAAATTTGTTGAAAGGGGACTCAGCATGGAATTATTAAACTGCTTTCAAAGGCAAATGACTAAAATGGCTCATCTATTTATAGCCATCATTCTCAATCACTTTTTCTTTTTTTTTTTATAGTGACACCTGCTGGTTCCTGCTATAGTTAATGTTCTGTCAGCCTTTCCTCAAAAAACCAATTTTTTCACAGTATTCTACCTTGGTGATAAAAGAAACTATCTTCCTTCAAAATTGGCAGTAAAGCTACTTAGAAATGGTTTTAAGAAAATAAAAATAAAGAAATCAAGGTAACTGTCATCTGATTATGTCTAAAGATCTAAAACCATCATCTGTCCTTACAGGTTTCGAACTGATTTTTGCATTTTAATGAGCCAGATGCAAACTTGGGTTTTTAATAGCAAATTTATGGAACAGTAGTTTATAAATAAGCTACATACATGTTCATGTATATATACACACACATGTATATATACACACACAGACATTATTATAGTAGAATTCTGTGCTTCTTGAATACATTTAAAAAGAAAAAAAGTGTTTATTTTTCAGCAAACTTAATGGTAACAAAAATTTTCAACATCATTGTTTTATCACAAAAATCTCAGCACACATGCATTTAAGTGATAGCGACGGTGCCCATGATAACAGCACTACCTGGAAAACGAAGTAAGTGCTGCTGTGGCAACTTAACAAATCCAAAAAACTCCAAGTGACAAGCAGAAGTATCACAGCACTACACACACCCCTAATGCTCTACTGTCATAGCACCTGTACTGTGAAAATAGTTTTGAAAACACCCAGTATTTTAGAATTACCTAAATTTTGGTAACTAGCTTTCTATAGCCCTACGGCAAATTTCATCCTCTTACGAAGACATATGGTTGCAATTTACTTCATTCAAGGTATTCTTGATATACTTTAAAATAACAATGGTTATTTTTATATAGCCTTTAGGCTACAAAGAAGTAGTCAGCCAGATCATCAGCATTTTATTCCCTTCTCTTTCATCATCCACATATTCAAAATATGTCCTTACCACGCATATTGGGTTTGCGAGGCAAAGTTTTGGTAGCTGCGGGGCTACAGGGGTGGATTCTGTGAGCAGCTGCTGGAAGCTTCCCCTACGCCCAACAGAGCCAACGCCAGCTGGCTCCAAGACGGACTCGCTGCTGGCCAAGGCTGAGCCCATCAGCGGTGGTGGTAGTGCCTCTGGGGTAACGTATTTCAGAAGGGGGACAAAACCCTGCATGACAGCAACAGCAGCCAAAGAGAGGAGTGAGAATACGTGAGAGGAACAACTCCGCAGACACCATGATCAGTGAAGGAGGGGGAGGAGGCGCTCCAGGTGCTGGAGCAGAAATTCCCCTGCAGCCCATGGCAAACACCGCAGTGAGACAGGCTGTCCCTCTGCAGCCCATGGAGATTGGCAGTGCATCAGATATCCACCTGCAGCCCGTGGTAGACCCCATGTGAGAGCAGGTGGATGCCTGAGGGAAGCTGTGACCCCGGGGGATACCCGCACTGGAGCTGGCTCCTGGCAGGACCCTGTGGCCCTGTGGAGAGAGGAGCCCATGCTGGAGCAGGTTTGCTGGCAGGACTTGTGGCCCCATGGGGGCTCCTCGCTGGAGCAGTTCATGAGGAACCGTAGCCTATGGAGGACTGACATTGGAGAATTTCATGGAGGACTTCTTCCCATGGGAGGACCCCACACTGGAGCAGGGGAAAGGTGTGAGGAGTTCTCCCTCTGAGGAGGAAGGTGAGGCAGAAACAACATGATGAACTGACCACAACTACCTGTGCCACTCGCCGGGAGGAGGTAGGGAAAATCAGGAGTGAAGTTGAGCCCAGAGAGAAGGGAGGGGTGGGCAGGGAAGGTGTTTTAAGATTTAGTTTTATTTCTCATTCCCCTACTCTTACTTGATTGTTAATTTATCAAGCTAATTTCCCAAAGTTGAGTCTGTTTTGCTCATGACAGTAACTGATGAGTGATCTTTCCCTGTCCTTATCTTGACCCATGAGCCCTTTTTATATTTTCTCTCCCCTGTCCAGCTGACAATGGGAATGATAGAGCAGCTTTTGTGGGTACCTGCCATACGGCCAGGGTTAACCCACCATGCCACATTAAAAAAGTCCCTCCTTGAGATGCTTAAGGTCTGGTCTGTCCTTAAAAGAAAAAAAAAAAATTGACTTATCAGCTTGCCCAACAGATTAATCTGAGCTACTTCAGACCTTGAAATACATGACATTATAAAGGAAAGCAGTCCCTAAAAAGGAAAGAAAAAAGATGCAAGGAGAGTCCTTTTTATGAGAAGGGTATTTAAGCTCCAAGGTCTCTGAGTTCATTAAAAAACTGGCAGAGGATGGAAATATCTTGAGCACAGGCAGCTGCAGATCCTTTTCAGAACATGAAAGCATCCAGAGACTGATTCTATTCCAAAACAAATCATTTCTTCCATAATTTCATAGTAAACACATACCTGAATGCTCAGTATTATTCATCTGATCTGCTGAAATGCATTTTAGCATTTTTCTGTCAATTAATTAAAAAAAAAAAAACACCTACAGTTTTGTGTGATGAACCATTCATCAGATTTTAATTGCAACCAGCCAGGGCTGGCCATTTTGACCTTGTAGTCATAACAGTCAGCTCAGAAAACTGAAGCTCACCTAAGTAAAGTTGTGGCCATGCAGTATCTACTCAATACGTTTTGTCACTACTCATCATCCTTTCTTTTTGCTTGTTAATTCAACTTCTCAAACCCATTTGAGCAGGCATGTAACTTCATTCATTTGAGAAATTTCTGTCTTTTGATGTTTGTACATCACTATGGGATTTCTGAGCCTTCAAGGCACAAATACAATGCAAAAAAAGTAACAGCAGCCTACGAAAAAAAAAACCAACCCAAAACCTAAAAAAAAAACGTTAAAGTCTTTGCAAGCCCTTGCTGCAAACCAATTGATAAACAGAAGCTTTCTGAATTCAGCTCATCACAATATAGTTTTAGGGTAAGTTTTAGGAGACACATTGCTCAGAAGCTTTTTGAAAAGAATTCAAAATTAGGCCTACTTGTACTCTTCATTACAGCATGCATTTAACACAGGAGAATTAATAAGTAACGGATTTCCCTCAAGATGCAACTTGCAAACAACAAACAAATTTGCAGAAGGCTTATGAAGATACTAGTTAGATTTACATCTACAGAAGATAATGGGAACACATCTATTTACCCCCACTATGGATTAGATCCAGTTCATCTAAAAATAAATACAAAAATAAGAGTAAATTGATTAAATTGGACATTTTATATGTAGCCACCTGGAACATCTATAGTAACTGAGTTCTTGGATACATTCTTTTGAATTAACAGAGCATGCTATCCCAGAAAAAAATGGTATACAAGAGTTTTCTTATCATTCAACTTGTCTATTCCTTTGTCACGCTCATTCTTTTGCTCAGAGATTTTCCTTTTACTACAGTTTAATGCACAATTGCCACTTTCTTACATATAAAACAAGCTCATACTCAGCCCACAAGGTTATAGTTGCTATAAATTTGAAACTGGAGCTCAAGTAATTAATTTTGCCACCAAATAATATTATCAACCATATTAATATAGTAGGTGGAAATCCTCTTGTATGGAAAGATTCATATTCTCACTGTGTGTATGCATACGTAAATATTTAAAAGTAATTAAGAGCTATATCAAGAGTTTTCCTTCTCTTTTTGCCTTGTGGTTTTTCCACACCTTCCATTTTAGTGTACATTGGCCAAATATACTGACCAAAAATACTGACCACTGTTAGAAGCACAACACTGAACTAAACAGACTGGCCCAGCTGTTCACATGTTCATGTGTAGGCTGAGAAGGAAGACATTAGGCTTGTAAATTATATGAACAGAGGCAGAAAGCACGGATTTAGAGCTTTTACGTTAAGGAATATTTTCCTGAGGTTTTGCTTTCAAAGATTTTCCCTCCTTCTCTTTTAAATCTATTTAAATGGTAAAAACAGAACTGTGGAAGTAGTGTTGCTGTGGTTGAAGGATATGATGCAAGATGTTTTAGCAAGAGGTAATATCTTACCTCTTCCTAACCCATCTGATACAACCAAGAGAAAAGAACAGTCAAGAGGAAAAAGCATTTCTTCCAAGAAAATTTTGGTCAAGTCACAGTAAAAATAATCTGAAAAATTCCACGTACTCCAAATTATATAACTGTACTATACTGTCTGTTGATAGCATGAATTTGTTCTAAATCTTAGCTCTGTACTTATCTGCTGTTGAGGGGCAATAAATGTCAATGAATAAATGCCAGCCTGATTACAGACTCCTGGTGCTAGAATTTTACTCCTTTGATCAAATTAATCTTACTGAATTGACCTGAAATAGCACTTTTCACTATAATTTGCCAAAGGATAAGGAAACAACTTCTCTCAGACTGTCTTTTCTGCAAAGGCCTTATGCTTACACTACAGTGCTTTTACCTTGGCAATACATTACTGTTTTTTAACTTCCTGACCACTTCCTAGATTCCTAGATCACTAGAACCTGTCCAGCCACTGTTGCAAGCACCACCAAGCAATTTCTGAAATAAATCACTGGTCAATGAATTATAAAACTGATTACTTTCTGAATTTAAAACACAATTATTCATGTTTCCAACTTTTATTTTGTTATAAAATAGCAACATACTGTCCATTTAAAATCTAAACACAAGAAGAAATGACTACCAAGCTGGGAGGAGTGGCTGATACACCAGAAGGCTGCGCTACCATCCAATGAGACCTGGACAGGCTGGAGAGCTGGGCTGAGGGGAACCTGATGAAATTCAACAAGAGCAAGTGCAAGGTCCTGCACCTGGGGAGGAACAACCCCAGGCACCGGTACAGGTTGGGGATTGACCTGCTGGAAAGCAGCTCTGCTGAGAAGGACCTGGGAGTGCTGGTGGACAGCAAGCTGACCATGAGCCAGCAACGTGCCCTTGTGGCCAAGAAGGCCAACAATATCCTGGGCTGCATTAAAAGGAATGTGGCCAGCAGGTCGAGAGAGGTTATCCTCCCCCTCTACTCTGCCCTAGTGAGACCACATTTGGAGTACTGTGTCCAGTTTTGGGGCCCCCCAGTTTAAGAAGGACCGGGAACTGCTTGAGCAAGTCCAGCAGAGAGCTACCAAGATGATCAGGGGACTGGAGCATCTCCCTTATGAGGAAAGGCTGAGAGACCTGGGTTTGTTCAGCCTGGAGAAGAGAAGACTGAGGGGGATCTCATCAATGCCTATAAATATCTAAAAAGTGGGTGTCAGGATGATGGGACTAGGCTGTTTTCAGTGGTGCCCAATGACAGGACAAGGGGCAATGGGCACAAGCTGGAACATGGGAAGTTCCACCTAAACATGAGAAAAAACTTCTTTCCTGTGAGGGTGACAGAGCGGAGGAACAGGCTGCCCAGGGAGGCTGTGGAGTCTCCTTCCCTGGAGATATTCAAAACCTGCCTGGACACGATCCTGTCCCCCCTGCTCTAGGGGTACCTGCTCAAGCAGGGGGGTTGGACAAGATGATCTCCAGAGATCCCTTCCAACCCCTGCCATTCTGTGATTCGGTGATTATATGCAGTTCATACAGTTTTTATTTGGATCCAGTATTGTGATGCCTTTTGAAACCTTCTGAAGCAAATTTCCCTATAGTGTAGCTCTGGATGAACCAAGGAAAGTCAGACATTATGATCTGACCCCTATATAAATTTGGCATTTAAGTTTCAATAACATTAGACACACACACATATACTTTCATCTTGATAACAAGCAGTTAGACAGTTGGGGCAGTTGCTTTCCATTTAGTATGTTTTCTGAAATTCTTTGTTTGTGCTAACAAAATACACAAATTATCCATAAACTAAGTCCAGAATAAGTGTTAATTACAGAAGTATATGAGTATGTCTCAATGACATCTCCAAATATGAAATTATGCAGGTAGGAACTGCATGGACCTCCTTCTGCGAATACTGCTAGCACATCAAAGCAAGAACTTAGAAACCCAGAGAATCTATCATTATTATTAGTTAATGCTATCTAAGGATAAACAAATGAAAACACATTAAAGACCACGTTTTAGGCAAACCACCTCATTTTCTTACAACTTATTGCTCAATATTCTGTATTAAATATAGACACTATCTGCAAATCCAGAAATATCTTCCTGGTTAGCTTTCAAAGACACAATTGTGAGCCTGAGTTGAGGGGGAATCTTTACAGAATTGTAAGATGCCTACCGGACAAGGAATGCAAGTTCTTATTGCCACATACAGGGTTCAAGACTTTTTACCCTATTAAGAATATCTTTAACATTTTATGAATCAGAGCTATCATGAGCTTTGCATTTAAATGTGTGTAAATGGCAATTAATAGCAGGCAACTGCTGAGTTTAAATTGATTACCGTGTCTCATTTCATGATGGTGTCAAATTTATCTGTATAAGAACATAAGTTCTGTAAAAAATAAATTGACTTACTAAACAGCAAGATGTGAGGAACTTAAGCAGCTGGATGCTAGAAGCACATGCCAAATTCTCAATGCTATAAATGTTGCAGCAGATTTTTTTCACAAAGACTGGCACGTATTTAAGTACAGAAACAGATCATTATTTTTCACTTCCTTTTCATTTACTGATCTTCAGACTAAGAGGTGCTTTATAAAGATATAGAAAGTAAAATCAGATCTCAGAGAAAGTACTGTCCAGAGAGATATCATGCCTGAACATTTTGAAAAACACTGGGAAAAAATGGTTATATAGTTGATTACTAATTTTTCATCATATTCCATTAAAAAAAAAAGTACCCATTTTCACAGCTACCATTTTCAGTCACGTGGGTGCTTCTTCTCACTCTACTTACCTCATTAGTGACAAAAGTTGGAAAGACCAGCTAAAAACTTGACTAAAATAAATAACTCCCTTAATTGCAGCTTTCACTTGATTCTCTCCTCACAACTGATTAGTACGTGCCAAAATGATTAGTACTTACCAGAAAAAAATGGTCTTTAGGCAAGAAGCAGAGAAAAAGATTCATAAAGAAAAAAATTGTTTTTCATCTTGTTCCATGACAACAAGGTAGTCCAGATGTCTTGTAACTACTTAGGGGCTAGGAACGTGAATCTCCTACTGGTTTGCACATGATACAGCATGTAGGAGTCATAGTCAGTAAGGAATATTTCTTCCATATAGTCCTCAGTGAGTCCATATTGCCAGGACTTGGCTACTCAGTATGAAAAAAAAGACATTTTAACCCTAAGAGTTGGCACACTCGTGCTCACTGAAACGAGCATAAAGCATGTTATTTTCTTAGTGTTATTATTGCAATAATGATAATAGCTTTTTTATTTTCTCATATACATAATTAGATTGCAACTACCTAAATATAAATTTAAGTTCTGCTTATTATGCTCCCATCCCTTTGAAGGCTTAAGTAGGATTAAACATACCCATTTTTCCTTCCCTGACTTTTGATGCATACAGCTTATATGAAAGTCTTTCTCACATAGTTATACTACATTCTATAATAGGATGTCACCAATCAAATCCAAAACTGCTGCTATCAATAGTTCCTAATTATAACTTTCTTGCCAAGAATAAGATGACATAACAAAAAAAGAAACATTAATTTTTTATTTTTTTTTTAATGAGAAATAGATGGTTGGAAAAGGCTCTGGTGAAATTTTATTTTCAAACCAATGCAGTTCAGTTCCCTTTTAAAAATATCTATCCACAAACAGTTCATCTTCTCACAGAGTACTAAATTCAGAATATTTCAAGAATATTTAAAACAAGACAATCTGTTGTAAAAAAGTAGGAGGAATACAGGAGAACTATTATAATGCCCACAAACTGCAAGAAACAATAATGTTTTTTAAAAAAAAGTTAAAAGGAACAACCATTAATGTGTCTGAATGAAACCAAAATTTTCAGAGGTTGATCAAACACACAGACAAACTTCTACAATAAGTATACATTAGGGAAAAATCAGACTGTTTTTCTTCAATACTTTCAGAAGTATCAAAAGACTGAAAAGTAATTCATCCTCAGAAATAAAATCTAAGGCTTATTTCTCAAACAAATGCCACCTCACTAAGCATGACATTCCTCTACTCCCATGAGATAGTATCTTTAAGAAGCCGCTATCTCAGTTTTCATAGAAATGAAGCATTACAACAGGTACTGGAACAAAAACGTAAACATTATTAGCATGGCTAGAAGTTGTAACTGACCAAAATAAGCAATGCTAATTACCAAGATCTCTCTCAACCTTTTCAGCTAAAACAAAATCTGGAAAGGCAGGGATCTGGGACCACTGTAAGAAATTATTACACTATTATGTTACTTTAAAAGAAAGACTAGTCTTCTCTTCTTCAGTTGTGGCCAATAGTAGTAGTTATAGGAGTTGGCTCAGTTCTATTAAAATGACTACGTGCATACATTAATGCTTCTGTGATGTTAACTTTACATGATGAAAAAAACATAACCAAGGATATCCATCTATCATAGTAACTATATTATGCACACCTAGTTTTGATAATCCACTGGAACAAAAGACCATACGTAGCTTGCTTAAAGTTTTATTTCAGTTTTTACTAAACTAGGAAACTTTTATTCCCTTGTCATTTTCTCACTTTGCTCAGGTATTGCCTAATTCACACATGTCTCAAAACCTGTTTATTCACTGTTTCCTAAGCACACAGATTGTATCAATATCATAGTATGACCAGCTTCTATACTTACAGAAGATATAGCAGTATTTAATCCATCTGTAGGTTTAAAAGCCTGGAAGTTCTCTATTTCTGCATGATTTGTACACCTGACAAAGCTTTTGTTAACAACATTCTACTTCTATCAGGAAATCCATCCACTCTTTTTATACATACAAGAATGATGAGCCAGTAGAAAGCTGCTGTATCACATAAGTTCTTAAGAATTTGTTGTCAAGCAAAACAGAAGGTATAAAATTTCTAAGTTCAGTGCGGTGATTTTATCAGCTGATATCTTTCAATTAATTAACACGACACAAAACATTTTATGTTTCTAAACTCAACCTTTAAACAGCAGGTATGTATGAGAATCATAAAGCTGGCATTCACAGCTGGCCATCTACACAGCAGGTTAACTTTTTGTGGTCTGAACTATAAAGACAGCAAGGGGCTTTTGGGATGCTGTTGTTGTGTCAGTTACAATAAAGTACATTCCTTACTAAGATAATATAGGAGCTGCAAAAAATCATGTTTAAGTAACATTTATCCCTCCCAGTATAAAAATTCCATTCCAAATCTGAGAAGTCAACTTCATAAAACAGAATTCATCTTAAATACAAATTAAAATTACAGAGAGAATGAATTAATATTCCATAGAGATACTCAAATGCAGAGTTGGTCTTTTTTTACCCTCAATGCATTTAACAACTGCATTTTTTACAGAAAACCGTCTCCAAAGATGCTACTGTACGAAAGATAACCAAAAAATACAAAAGATAGAAAGCTGATTTTTATCATAAAACATATGTATAAATGAACCCATCAATAGCACTGACTAAGGACATTCTTTGTGCATGAAACACTGAGTGCCTGGGAAAACATATGTTATTTTTGCATAACAGGGTTAACACAATTTCCCAAAAACAAACTGAGCACGGATTTTTCAAAAGCTAAGTTTAGAAAGAAATGACAGTATCTAAATTTGATCATAGTAGCTACATAAAAAGTACTACTTTCTAGAGATATAATTTACTAAAAGATGACAAAAATAAATGTAAAGCATGTAGAGGCTCACAGATCTCCATTGCCATATGGTATCACAGCATTAGATGAGCATAAAATAATAGCTACCTATTGTAAAGTTAATGAAGTAATTTATCTCTTAAAATGAATTTTAAAATCCCACATGAAATCATGCAAAAATTTCCAGGAGCTAAATACCTTAGTAAACAGAAAGCCTCAGTTGCACTTGGCTTTACTATTGTTCTAGTGCTTATACACGCTGTCATTTCAGAGCACTGTAGTCTCAAGAAATTACCAGTATTGTAAATGCCAGACAATGGAAATTTTTATTAACCCTACCTAACAAAAATTCAAAGCCTCAAACAGCCAGTTTAAACATCATTTTAATGGGACTGCTTTTCTTGAAGGTAGCAGGAATACAGCTTTAAAACAAAGTAGCAGAGATAGAGTAGCTAATGAGGTTAAACTGTGCACTCCTGTAACTGAAAAGCAATATGCAGTGAACCCGGGACACTTCCCAAGGCATAACACACCAGCCTGATGGAGTACTTGCTCTCAAGTTGAAAGCGGCAGTTAAGAACAGTGGAAGAAAGGAAAAAAGTTAACCTACATATATAATTCAGCCTGAAATGTAGATGTTTCTTTCCTAGAATACATGTCTTTTTCCACAGAATCACAGGGAAGGAAAACTGAGGAAAATGTCTGGAAGGGACGGCCTGTCTTTCACTTGATAAAGATGCTGCTTTTCAGTCCCCGCTGCAAGTGTTTTGGTAGTAAACACTCACACTGAGTTAAACATCTTATTATGTAGTTCAGGTTCAGTTCCGTATTGATACTGAACACGTCCACTCTTACAGCTCTCGGGTAATGCTTCAGTTAGGGAGTTTCTTTTCCATTCTAGTTCCACCTGTAGCTGCTTCAGCTGGAGGCATTTGTATTAAAATGTTCTGAGTGAACTGACACCTCACTGCTGCCCGTAAGCACCTGTCCATCTTCACCTTTGTTTTCCTTAAGTAACAGGTATTTCATTCAGCATCTCTAGTTTCTCTTCACATGTGATCCTCAGAGGAAATCAGGTGATGCTTTTTCTTAGCAGACTCTTCTCTGAGGTCCCTAATTTCCTACAACAAAAAGTGCCTCTGGACCAAGAAGAAAAAGCATTCCTCCTTTGCATATTCCAGAAACAAGCCTAACACAGCAGCCTACTGAGCCATCTAGGAGGTATGACACCTCCACTATTTATCCTCCCCATTATATCACCTTCATTATGCCAGACCCATTTCAGCTACAAATAAGCCAGCTGCCTGCAAACAATTTTTCTTAGCTACTCTGCCCACTTTCCCCCTGACAATCACCTTTCAAACATCGTTCCTTACCATTAAATTGGCTGTTAGTACACACACAGTAAATAAAGTAATAAAAATAAGAAAATATTTCTGTATATTGATTTTGAAATGTGTATCATGATTGCCATTTTTCAAACCAGCACTCTTATAATCATAAATTTATTGATTTTATTTTCTCATCTATTAGGCCAAAGACATTTGTTGTGTCTTTTTCAATTAAAAAAACCCTGTTGTGTTAAAACAGGAAACAGCCTAAGCATTTACTATAACACTAAGAAAATGTTTACGTATTTTTAAAGCAAAAGATGGGATACTTGCCACTGCCAACTGTAACCAGTTTTTTGTTTTTCATAATATAACTGGCTGCTCTAAGCAATTAAAACATTTGTAAGCTATTTGAAGACAGAGATGTCATACAAAACACTGAGCTGCAATCTCTGTATTGTAGGTTTACAATATAAATTAAAACTTTTGGTCAGCAACCTAGAATTACACAAAATAACCTGGCAAGTCTTAGCTCTTCAATTAATTGGGGCACATGGCACGCACTAGTTTTAGTATGGCTCCAAAGTGGTTCTATTAATGATTCAGTATGAAAGCTGTAATTCTGACAATATACTAAAAATTATTTAGCCTTTAAATAGAAGCCACTTAGCTGCTTACGCAAGATATGTCTACGGAGAACAGAGCTAGAAGCAATCCAGTTACTAAATCACTCAGAATGTCACAGATTTTCTATTCTCGTTGGTTTTAATACTTCAACTTTTCATACGCACTCACAACTTGAAAATTAAATAAAGGTCAGGTTACAGAACAGTTATTTTTAATAAAGCAAGGATTTTACTATGAAAAAGTAGTAACAACACTAAAAAATCTTAGTGTTTTCAGAATTGTCTTTACTCCCATTTTCCACATGCACACTTCACACTCAGAATGGTTAAAATCTTCCCATATTGGCACAGGGAAACCATTTTAAAAACAGTGCTCGGCATTCGATTTCTCCATTAGTAACAAAGCTAAAATTCCCAATGACAAAAAATTCAACAGTCTCTTACATTGTTCTCTGTCATTACTAGCCCCATTCCTACGCTTGCTTTCTTTCAGATTCATGATTAAATATGATGCAAACACTGCTACTAAAATCATGTAACTTTTTTGGTTTTTCATCGCTTGCTTCCTTCCTGTTTTTCAGTAAGTCAAATCCAATTTTTTCCTGACTTCCTTCTCTTTTTCTCCAATCTCATTTCATTCCTATCACCCTATCCTTGTTTCTTCCCCTTTGTTCTTCTGAGTCTTATATTAAGCTATTCTACATGTCCAGAATATTTCCTCACTAGACTCATCTCTCTTTCTCATTTAAAACCCTTTATCAGCCTTTGCTTTGTTTCTGATAATTTCTTCTGACACTTATTTTTTATTTTATCCCCTATTTATTTGCACAAGAATGAATTTAGCATGCTTCTTGATTTAATCAAGCACTCTAAAGTCAGTGTTCTGCAAAACTATGTTCTTCTGCCTTGCATGGACTTTAACTCCACTAATAATTCAGTGAGTATCCTCTAGAGCACTTCTGTTCCTACTGTTGCTTAATTCAAATCAGGCTGCTAGCTCCATAAAGTGGTATGTAAGACTGTTATTTTTCCACTACATTAAAAAAACCCATTGACAGTATTTTCAAATACTAATTACAGCTTCGTTACATCATACACTCTCATAACTAAAGTTATCTTGTTAGTTTTTCTAACTAAAGTAGTTCTAAGATAAAGTCAACGAAAAACAATGGTTTTTAATACGCTAAAGAAATCTTACCAGAGGATTGCTCAGAAAGAGAATACAAAGCTTCAAGACATTTCTGAGCAGCTGGGATCCCTATTTCAATTACCTGGATTTCTAGATGGCTCCCTCCGGAAAAGACCTTATCGTTAAAAAAGCTTTATTAGGACTGATGCACATGCTTGATAGTGATTAGTCTTACCGTACCCCTCACAGTGAGATAACTCAGATGTTTATTTCACAGTTCCCTCAAAGCAGACTTCCAGCAGTGAGAGATGCAACACTTGAATACATTAAGATAAAGTTTCAGTGTTGATGAAAATATAAAATCACGCGTTATCAGAATAAGAACAGGTGCATACAAATAACATCACGTAAAACATTTCATTTTAAGGGACAATACAAAGCAGTTTTTATCGCTCAGTTTATAGGGCCTTCTAAAAATAAGGAAACAAGAAAATAGTTTTTAATTAAGTATAACACCTTGTAAATGTTTTTAACCTTTACCTTCTAAAGCATAAAGTCACTACTGAATTATGTTAATTTTTTTTTTCCATTTCTTGTAAGATTTAGACTAGCAAGGATATAGAGGGCAGATTTGGGTTTGATTCCCCCCTTCCTTTTCTGTTTCATATAAAAGAAATCATGGAGGATACTGTAAAAAACAAGTGAGAGGCATATTCCCTACCTCCCAAAAACATCAATATCAATATCTTCTAAAGCATAAGCTTCATATAAACCAGAAAAAATTTAAATGCATATCTTCAGACTACTAACGCACCTTCATATTGTGTTATGTAGACTTGACAGACACATAGACACATAAACAAAATGTATCCACATCATTGAAACAAAAATAACTTCACGGATTTAAATGTTTTAACACTTCTAAATAATTTATTATTTTACTTTTTTTTTAATCCAAGCGATTTGTATTAATCAATCTCAGACCATTTCAGGTGCATGGAAATTGAAAGATTAGGTAAAGGACAGAATCAGCAGTACACTATACTGGTGTATTAGTGGCCATAAAAGACTACATTTAATTACATCCTCTCTAGGAGTACTGCATACTATGAAGAGCTTAATGGCAATCTACCAGCAGTTTACATGATTACAGTTTCATAGTGGATTAAACCTGCCAACTTCAGCTTATTTTATAGTTCATACTTTACAGAAACTTTCTTCTTATCCATGGTAGATTTTAATAACTGGATTAACTTTTAGTTTGCTGAAAGCATTGTGAAAAGAACTGTCCTTTCTAAATAGCTCCGAAACAGACACAGAGATAAAAAGTGTGGATGTTTAGATAGACACAGGTGTGATGCATTAAACAGCCACAAGTCTGTTCTCTTCCTACAGGTTACCTCCAGTTATAAGCTAGACCAAAATTATCTAACTTGCCCTGTAAGCCAGTGGATGCAAGTATGTCCATGACACATCCAGCAAGGATGCGATCCGGTTTCAGAAGGCAACATGATTCATTAAAAATTTGCAACTGACAAAACTTAGAAGTAGGATATTGGCAAAAAATAACATGCAGATTCTGAAGTCCTATCCAAAAGAGGCCTTCAATGTGCTTCATTTTATGAGTAATCCTATTCATTTCAATAGCCTATGCACCCAATAGGCTTAGCACTCTGTTGGGGCCACAAAATTCATAGAGAGTTCGTTTTACTAGAGTAGTTCATTTAAACTGGAGAAATGAGGTGAGTTTTTAGGTACACGAGTCCTCCCTAATGTGACCATCCTGGAAAAATATTTCTTTAAACATGACCTGAAGAAGGGCTCAAGCTCCCAAAAGCTTTTGTTCCCCCTCTCATATCTCCTCACACACATACATACACTATATCTGTTGTTCTAACAAAAATCACTTCCCTCTTCTTACAAACATAACCTCACGTATAATCTTAAACAAGCATAACTACTACAATACAGGTACTGCTTGCTGAGTGAAGGCCCTGCAGCACAAATTCCCCACAGCTATTCTAAGACTCATCCCTACAATTTACATTATTTGGATGAAAATGAGAAATAGCACTTCAATGTGTCATCCTTAAAGGCTATCAGCATATACAGAGTTAAATATTTTCATAATATATAAGAATATGTAGGAAATGACTTGATTTTAAAAAAAAAAAGACATGGGGATCATGTTTGAAGTAAATATGCTGAATTAAAAAGGAGATTTAGAGCATATTTTGATATATCACAAAGTGATTTTGCATTATATTATTTCAATTATATTTGGCATTATTTGCTCCACTGACCCTTCAAAAGAACAAGAATAATCTTTTATTAATTTCTTTTTGTATACGCATACCAATGGCAGGGTGAAATAATGTTCTGAAATATTATTCCTCATTCTTTATGTATCCATTTCTTCACAAAATAATAGAATAAAGAAAAATTTACCACTGAGGAGTACTAACATGTATGCTTGCTTTAAACTGTTATTATTAAAGTGGTTTCTTTACTGATTGCTTTTTAAACATTACTTTATTCAAAAATATTACTGTTGCAACACTGAACTTCAATACATAGATGTGATATACTAGGAGGTGGCAAAAATACCAATAAAATTATCCGCTGCATATGGCCCACGGTCGTAGGTTTGACCTTGGCCGTATGGCAGGTACCCACAAAAAGCTGCTCTATCATTCCCATTGTCAGCTGGACAGGGGAGAGAAAATATAAAAAGGGCTCATGGGTCAAGATAAGGACAGGGAAAGATCACTCATCAGTTACTGTCATGAGCAAAACAGACTCAACTTTGGGAAATTAGCTTGATAAATTAACAATCAAGTAAGAGTAGGGGAATGAGAAATAAAACTAAATCTTAAAACACCTTCCCTGCCCACCCCTCCCTTCTCTCTGGGCTCAACTTCACTCCTGATTTTCCCTACCTCCTCCCGGCGAGTGGCACAGGTAGTTGTGGTCAGTTCATCATGTTGTTTCTGCCTCACCTTCCTCCTCAGAGGGAGAAATCCTCACACCTTTCCCCTGCTCCAGTGTGGGGTCCTCCCATGGGAAGAAGTCCTCCATGAACTTCTCCAATGTCAGTCCTCCATAGGCTACGGTTCCTCATGAACTGCTCCAGCGAGGAGCCCCCATGGGGCCACAAGTCCTGCCAGCAAACCTGCTCCAGCATGGGCTCCTCTCTCCACAGGGCCACAGGGTCCTGCCAGGAGCCAGCTCCAGTGCGGGTATCCCCCGGGGTCACAGCTTCCCTCAGGCATCCACCTGCTCTCACATGGGGTCTACCACGGGCTGCAGGTGGATATCTGATGCACTGCCAATCTCCATGGGCTGCAGAGGGACAGCCTGTCTCACTGCGGTGTTTGCCATGGGCTGCAGGGGAATTTCTGCTCCAGCACCTGGAGCGCCTCCTCCCCCTCCTTCACTGATCATGGTGTCTGCGGAGTTGTTCCTCTCACGTATTCTCACTCCTCTCTTTGGCTGCTGTTGCTGTCATGCAGGGTTTTGTCCCCCTTCTGAAATACGTTACCCCAGAGGCACTACCACCACCGCTGATGGGCTCAGCCTTGGCCAGCAGCGAGTCCGTCTTGGAGCCAGCTGGCGTTGGCTCTGTTGGGCGTAGGGGAAGCTTCCAGCAGCTGCTCACAGAATCCACCCCTGTAGCCCCGCAGCTACCAAAACTTTGCCTCGCAAACCCACTACACCAGTCATTTAATTTTTAAGCATCTATTCAAGATATAAAGACACGTAAGTTGTCTGTTAAAGGTCTGGGATACAAAAAAGTGCTAGAATTTGTCATCCCTAGAAAACTCAATCAATAATAAAATATGACACAAGCCAGTGATTCCTTGTTTCTCATGCAGTAAAATAACAGTTTTTCCGACTAATAAGTGAGTATACTGAAGCTGTCATATCCAAAATTAGTCAAAAAGGAAGCCAATCCTTCACTTTATTGGGTGGCAAACATGCATGAGAGCAAGAAGTGAGGGGAAAATGCATTTCTATTGGTTTATTCAAAATCTACTTCCTCACCCTCCCAAAAAAAGGCCAAGGTATTCTTCACCTTTCTAAAAGTATTTTCTTTCTCACTTCCACAGTAACAACAAAAATATCAAAGCAGAAATCTCTTTCCTTCCCAGAAAACATTTGCACAAAATTAGACAGTTTTCATGATTAATAAGATCTAAATATTGACATATTTTAAGGGAAAAAAATAGCAACAGTGCAGCAGCTAGAGCATGCACTTGGACTCCAACTGATATTTCATTCAAATTACCAGAGCTATCTTTATTTTCTGACCAAAATTTCTGTACTGCTGTTCATTAGAATAATTGGACAACTAACCTCACAACAGCTACTCAAGGTAGATGTTGTTTCAGACAACAGGCAGCTGAGATATTAAAATTTTTTATTTCCCCCAAGATGGCCTACTCTGCCCTGCTACGTGTCTTCCTGTTTCTTTCAGGAGAATAGGAGTTGGGCCCCACAGGACCAGAACCAATGGCTTTTGCCCATAAAGCCTTCCCTAGAAACTCGAGAATTTCGCATGATGTACACATTAACAACTCATCCAAGTTTCCATTATTTCCTTCAGATGTATCAACGGCTTCTTATAATTCCTCACAACTAGTAATCTATCCACTATTGTGTTCTCATATTTGCTCTCCAGGACTGCTGATAGGGCAGAATATAAAGGTGCTTAATGTATTTTAATATTTTAGAACAGGAAAACAATTTGTAAGTGTTAGAAGTAAACATAATTCCATATTGAGAGTGTGCTGAGGCAATCTGTAGAGACTAAATGGAGGCAGATGAAAAGACTGCAGAATGGAAGCCAATAACACACTTTGTTAACAAATGCAATGTCGTTCCAGAAGGTGCAACTACACGAGTGCAATGCTTCATTCTGAATAAATTTTAATGGTTAGGAAAGGACCTTATGATCACACTTTCCTAAAAGCCTGATCAGTGTGCAGTGGTAAAAAAAGAAGCCAATACTACAAAAAATTAAAAAGAAAGTATTTTTAAAAGTACTTTGCAGTTTCGTGCATTTTGAAGGATGTTATTCTCATAGATACCACTGTGCAGACAACATAAAAAAATAAGTGTTGGACATTCTTCAAGAATAATTGTGTAATAGAGCTAAGATTCAGAAGAATTTGGCCCTACCAACCCTTTTTCATTCAATAATTTTAAAACAGTAGAGGAATTACAGTAATATTGGAGGTTCCCTTACCATGGCAACTGTTGTTCTTTGCGTTGTTGAGAAGACAGATACTGGTTTCTGAGGTTTTTCAGGATTTTCTTTGACGCGAAAATTCTAGAGCACATAGAAATGTTAGTATTTTAAACATAACTCATTTAAAATTGTCTTTTATAATTTGAATTTACATTAATCCTGTTAACATTAGAATTAATGATCTAAAGTCAGTTTCAGAGTATAGTGCTGGTTTTACATACTCTGTACATATCAGACAAGTTTTACATTATACCTCAAAATTAAGAGCACAAGTTATAGTAATAAAACATTAAATAAAACTCTTGAAAATTATACAACCATGGTTATTACAGAAACAGCAACTTAGTAATATTTCTCAACTCACGTATTTTATAGAGAACATTTAGGTTATAGTTGCAAAAGTAAACACTTACTACAAGAATCAGAAAAGTTCAAAAACATTGGAGGCAAAAAACCCTCCACATTTCATTTTAACATTTGTACCTTCATCTTAAAATTATTTACTGTTATACTAACTACACAAGAGTAATTTATTTGAATTTCTGCAAAAGAAACATTTATTGCCAGTTATAATATGCATCTATCATACTCTGTAGCAATGTACAATATAAGCATTTTAAAACATGCACCCAAACAGTCATTTCCACTGAGTCTATCAGAAATGTATTTGATTCCAGTTTCCTGCATCTAATTCAAGGAAGCACATAAATCCCAATGACTTAAAACTCTATTTGTATTATCGTACTGTGAGGCTCAAAATCCAAAAGGAAAATTGCTGAAGATGCCAGCATATCACCATTATTCAGGAAAAGAAACAGGCTGTCACTCAATTATACGTACATGCTGAAATTTCAGCTTCACTGCTAAGAGAATATGAGCTTAACTGAACTGGGATAATTTTCTGAATGAGGGTATTTAATGCACCTTTAACTGTCTGCATGACAACAGTAACACTGCAGGGCTTCCAATATCCAGTGCCACATATATGGAATTTGTCACAGGAATTGGTATATGATATTAAAAGCTGCTCCTGAACACACACAAAAACACACCACAACAAAAACCAACCAAGCAAAACAAAACAAAACAAACCCACCCACTACCACACACACACCTGGCACCTCCCGGGGAGGTGTGGGGGATGGAAATCAGGAAAAAGAAGTTTGAGCAATTGGCTAAAGCCATGAGTCTACAAACTCAGAAGCTCCTTCTAAAAAACTAGAATCTGACATTAGCAGAGAAAAGAGGAACCAGCCACAGGTATACAACTGCTGTAGGGAAGGGTGAAGTTCATTTAGAAGCATGTATCTGTCCTTATTTATATTGTTCAACTATTGACAGCCTTTATGCAACTTTTTTTTCTTCCAAGAAGTTTGCATATAAAGATCTTCATGAAGAAAGAACAAAAAACAGTAATCCTGAGATTGCTTACCTCTTGTGAAAAAATACTTCTAAATTTTGAAATATGTTAATCATATTGAATAATATTTCCAAATATTGAAATTTTAAAATGTTAACTGCAGACATTTCATTCTTTTTCATTCTTTAGGCATGGTTTTGGCTTAAAGAGATTTCTACATTAAGGCTCAGAACTTCTTAGCAGTCTACTTCAATCAATCAGTAGAATCTGGTATTTATGTATATGCATCTGTTAGTTAAGTATGTATGCTCCATTGTCCAGAAAGGCTGAGTAAAAATTTTCAAAATTGTGACAGGAATCATCAAGCTTTGCTAGCAACTGGTTTTATTATATAGGTCTGCAAATACAAAGTATCTTCAGTGTACTGTTCTGCCCTTTACTAAACAAGTGTCATTTATAAATGTATCTACAATTAGTTGCCATGATAATATAAGTGAGCAGTTTAGTTTGGCTGATTAACACCTGGGGGAACTCACTCATTTCCGTTTTTGCAACGCTCAGAAAAATCTATCCTAGCAGCTAATCTCTTTGGCAAAATGCATCCTTTGGCCTTTTAGGAGGCTACTCAGATGGTGATATAATGTATTTGCTAACAAAGGATCTGAGAGAGAATGAATGGTAGAACATCTCAACCATCTGACAATTGAGGAAAGCAGTAATTTTGTAATTTAATTATTTTTATTTCTTTGCTAAATTTTACATCTTAATTTAAATAGAAGTCATGAAATGCAGTCTTCCTTCTAGTAAAATGTACAGAAAGTAAAATGTACAGGAAAGGGAGTAGATTTAAAAATTGATTTTGTTGTGTAAAAAGCATACTTGAATGAATAATAGAACATTTATAAATACTGTAAGCAGAAGCAGTACTGAGGATTCTGTAAGACCTGAAGTATGGCATAAAGTTACCGACTGTTAAATCGGACAACAGTGTATTACGTTTTATCTTTAGTGTAGTTGAAAACACCGTAAATTAATTATTTTCTACAAATGGAGGTGGGATTTTCACCTAGCGAAGTTTCTCTTTGAGATGTGTGGAAGTATATTTCTATACAATTGAAGGGAGTCCCTAGATGCATCTTCTGGCTGCAAAATAATCTGCTCTTGATCAAGAGCTTTTCAAAGAAAAGCACAGGTGATAATGCTAGCCATTGCTGTGTTCTGCATGACTGGTAAACTTTGCTTAGTTTCTTCTCTTTTCCCCTAAAATTACTTTATGAGAAACACATTGAGTCATGTGTCAGGCTATTTGTAGCCATACCTTAAAATTGCAGTAAGGCTATTCTATGTTAAAATCTGAATGCATGATTTATTACAGGGAATCTGTAAAAACAAGATAAAACAGGAGGTAAAGGAATTTAATATAGACCTAAAGAGGACTTAAATGCTAATCACGAAACTGCGCTGTAAAGGGAAATAAACTTTATTGTGGCTCTTTTTCTAACTTCAGCACCAGAACAAAAAGTACAGCCTAACAGAGTGGACTCTTTTAGCTGAAGTAATAGGATCCTCTAGAACTATCAGCCAGGTCAATATTCCAACATGGGATATTTTGTTACACATGCAAGCATACGAAAGCTAGTAAAAAATTATACTGCAGTACCCCAGAGAGCTAAATTACTAATACAAAGGGCTCCTCATTCACAAAATGTCTACACTGTGGGATACACGTGTTTCTACACTTTGGGGTCAAAGCACATGCCTTACCTGCACACAGATTCCTCATCCTGATGTGACTGGGCACAATCAATCATCTTGATTTCTGTGGATGGGAAAACCAGGTATGAAAGGGAGCAGTGGTTATGTTTTTAATGATCAGAAAATGAGACCCTCTCAGACATCAGCAGTGTAGCACAGATTTAGCCCCTAAACAATAGAGCATTTACTAAGCGTGGCAAATGGAAAGTGACAAATTACACTCCAACCTCCATATTTATTCTTTTATAGCAGCTTAATCTTTATAGGAAAGAGACCTTCATGTTGAATATTGAAGTAAAAATCTGTGCTGCTTTTAAGGCTCTTACTGCTAAAGAGGATACAGAGGGCTATTGTAAATATATATGATGCTCTAGGTTTTTTTAAATTTTTAATTATTGAATTACTGTTATCTTTATCTTACCTTCCTAACTCATCCACTTTCTAAATACGTTTCTCACATTTTAGTATGTTAAACACTGTCTTTGCGCTCTACACTTGAATCAAATTAGATTTAAGTATTCAAACAGCAGCAATGATGAATGAGCATGATTCTCTTAGAAGTTAGGGCAGAAAGACTAACAATTTTATGTATTTCAAAAACAACAGGCTATTCATCTCTGAATATAATCAGATTATAATATGTTTTGCTTTCAGCTGTGACTCAACATAAACATGGAACTCTGGGAATGAAACTTTACAATGCTTAGAATTAATCATGTTCTTAAATGCTTCCCTTCAGTAGATGATGATTTAGACAGAACCAGGTTGCAATATAAGACTCTATGACACATTAAGCAAGCAGTGAATAATATATTTTAAAGGGATTATTATTCTGAAGTAGAGACAAGGAAGTTATGACAAAGAACAGAAAGATTGTGCAACAAAAATATAAGTAGGAAAGCTGAAGAGCCTCAGAACTTATTATTAATAAAAAAAAAAAAAACAGTAAAATGTCTAATTAACCACCAATCTCTTTTTTTTGCCATATCTTCTCTAACATGTATATAACTTCATAATCATAAGTTGTCCTTTTAACTGCACAGAAAAACCCAGATTAATACCATTGTAAGTAAAATATATTCTGCTGTATATAACAAAAATTGTCAAAACTGGTTGATTTCGCCTTTAAACTCATCACTTCTACAAAACAGCAAAAATGCAAATTTGGGAACAAAAGTGTAGACATGTTTATCTGGGCATACTCAGTACCTAGCTCTCTTTTCATTGGTTAGTTCTCTTTTTCACTGAATACAAATAATTCTCAAGACATTACTTATTTGGAAAATAATAACTTAACTTCTAAAATTCTCAGGCATTTTTTACCTTCTTTACTTTCTTTTTAAAGACTTTTATTTTTAAGCTACCCATAATCAGCAGGGTCAGGAGTACAAAAATCTTGCTTTTCCAAAAAAGGTAAACATTGAGGAGATGAAGATCCAAATGCTACTATCCTTACACATGACAAATATATAATTATTTTAAATTTTCATTTTCAATGCTATGGGGATTTCGCCATTGAGATACAATGACGATTTAAGTGCTGCATCAGGTCTTTCATGGTGTGAAATCTGTCTGGAGGTAAAAAGGCTTTTTTGCTCTAACTGGTTTCAGAGTTACACTAAACATCATTGGTCCATGCCCAATATGGGCTGCCCTCCTCTTTCTTTATGGTCTGAAAAGGTAATTCTTCTGGAAATCTCTCTATTTATCCCCCCCGCTTCCTTTTTTTTGTGGGGTTTTTTTGTTTTTGTTTTTTTTTTTTTTTTTGTAAAGGGGAAGCTATTGTACAGACTCACATAACAATGGAAATTTTGCAGCTATGTTCAACAGAAGAGGACAAGTATAAGGCTTCCAGGTGTACTTTAAAGGCTTGCTATAGTAAGGGGTTGACAGATGAGCAGAAAAGCTATTTCAAAATGAACATCTATCAGCAGCAAAGGAGAAAGGAGTTAAGACTGCATCCTCAGCAGCAGTGGTAAATACAGAAAGAATGAGTATCACCCCCCTGATCATTGTCCTCAACATTTTTCAGAAGAATCAGAAAAGGGTTTTATGTCAAAAACTTAAATACATGGTAACATGGTATCTTGAGTATCTGTAATTACTATCAGTACACACACCCCCAAGAAGTCTCAGAGCATTCACCCTGAAGTATGATGAGGTATTAAAAAAAAATTTACTTCTGACCAGTCTTTTAAGTCAACAGCTCCAGCTTATTCATGCAGTTCAGCATAGCAAACGTAAGAGTTGCCAAGAGCAATAGCTCTCACCCTGACTGATCAAGGTCTGAGACTAGGTGTGTGATGAGATCTGAGGATGACATTGTAGTGTCATTCAGAAAGTATCCTTTCAGTGCAGGATGTAAATGGCAGATAAAATAGTGGTAGGACACACATAATTTACACAGATGACACAGGCAACTGACCTGCAAGTTCATGGATAAAACACAATGGCTACATTTGTTAAGCAGAGCGAAAAGTAAGGTTCAAGGAAACCAGTGAGTTGCAGATGACTCACATGATATCTGAGCACTTGAAGACAAAACAAAGAAAAGCAAATACAAAAAAGCTAGAGAAGGCACCAAGCCTCTGTTCTACAAAGTGACTGGTCACACCAGATGACCAAAAAGAACTGGTATGCCACCACTGACTTTACACAATCATGTACCAAGCACAAAAGAGCATTCTATCCAAATGTGTCTTAGAGATGCATTCTACCACTTGCCCTTCCACCCACAAACCACTAATAAACTGGTGTGAGGTACAATCTTGCCAGTAGAGGGAAAGCATAATTCACTATTCATGTATTCACTTACGTAAAGTCATGCTTTCCATATTAACTTTGCATCTTTGGTATTTTGTTGATAGTTAGCTCTAGAGCTTGTATTTTAGGAAAATAGCCATATTTAATAAGAGCCCTAAATGGGGAAAAAGAAGAAACCCAGCATCTACAGATGCTATTTGTATTGCTTCTTTATTAGGTAGCAGTCTTATAAATTAAATAAACCAAACATATTATTATAAATCAGTTTGTGTAGATAAATAACTGTTCAGATTTCCTAAAAGCCAAAATAACGATGACTTGGAAACCATATTTGCATTTCTTTGGCCATAATCCAATATGTACCTCTTCTCTAATTCTTAGAGTGTTTTCATTTCCAATTAATTTCATATTTACTGTCTTTTCAATTACAAGATTAATTACTATATATATCCTAGAGTATCAGTCTTACTAATATTAGGTTATGTATCCTGAATACCAGCAGTATTTGGATTAATTGCAAACCTGGTGTTTTTTCTAGCTTGCAGTCTTCAGTAAATCAAACAGCAGTTTAACCAAATAGGATCTTTTTCAAGCCTGATGTTTTGCAGGACTTGAGAGCTCTGTGTGATTCATTTTACGTCCCACGAGCTGGTGTGATTGATTTCCCAGGTGGAAATCTCTAGTGAAGAACAAGGGGAAATAATATGCCAATGATAGCCTACAGCACATTCAGAAACTACATAAAGTGCTTACATCAGTACAGTACATTTAGAGCATTCTTTTTTTCTTTTTAAATGTAGTTCAGACACAGTGGCAGCTACCAGCTTAAATCTTTCTGGTCACATAGCAGTGATTTTCAACCATGTATGAACAGCAAGCATTAACACCACTTGGTTGTGCAAAATACTTTGCATGTATGTATACAAATACATAGCCATATGAATAGCTGACAACATGCAAAAAGTTTATTCAGTCAGCCCATGCATTAGTAGTACAGCTACAGATATTTTCAAATACATGTCTACCTTTGAAAAATTATGCCTTTCATTTGCAATTTACACTACTGCTGTGTCTACATGTGGTGCATATTGTATACCATATTGCAGAAACCAAAGTAGTTTTATACTCAGATTACTCGAATACCACAAGCCAACTAGTACACACAGCAAAACAATAAAGGAAGAACTGTAAGTTTATTGTAAATATATTTTAGGAGAAAAGAATTTAGCTGTGTGGATTTAAGTTGTGCAATGCCAAATGGCCTGAGATTTATAATTGGTGTAGAGGACAATCCCTGGCCAAGGGAATTTACTATAGTTAGATGTAAACTAAGCAAAAGAAAAAAAAAGACTCACTTAAAACCAATGTATTCTGAAGTCACATGACTTTTGAAATCCGACTCAAAACACATGAAAAGAATTAATATTCCTCCATGAAATCATCTTTTCAGTCACCAATGCAAACATCAAATTTACCTACAGTCACTTGTGCTCACTACCACAGAAAAAAAAACTGGTAAAAATTTAGGTATGCACACTTGGGTTTAGACTGTTTCATTTGAGTATTCAACCTTGCTTTTTTTCCCTCATAAATTCCTTTTCAGGAAATAAAAGCTTCTGAAGTATAAAGTGGGGAGGGGGGAACCCCTTTAAAGTTGTTAAAATTTAGAAGCTATAAGCTATTCAAAACCTGGTTGTATATAACATAACTATGACATGAATTATTTTGGAATTTAATAATTAAAATCAACAAATGAAAAAAAAATCATGCAGCAAATTTTAGTTGAATATAAATTGTGAGAAAAGAAGAAACTGCCTTGATGGCCTGATAACCCAAACCAGTAAGTTTCTGAAGAGAAATTTCCTGAAAGTATTTAAGAAAAGCCAGGCATAATTTCATAATTAAAGCCAGCTATAATTTCAGAATATATTCTTACTGAGTAAGAATAAAAAAAACCCTAGAAAGGTAATCTAATTGACAGAGACAAAATTAGGTTTTTTCCCCAAAACTGGGGCAAATGTCTCCTGCTGCTGAAGATAAATATAGATAGGAGAAAAATAGGCCTCTGGAGCAATAACAAGGAAAGAGAAATGAGAAGGAAAGGTTTGTTCTAAACTATACTCCAGCATATGCATATTGCCAGCTTCATATCTGCTGAGTATTTCCTGACAGTTTTAAACATAAGTTTTCACATTTAGTCACAGAGTGGTCAAAGCGTCACCTTGGATCACTAGCAACTGAAAGCCATTAGTTAGCTTAGTGACACATGCACACATATACACACACATATATCAATTAAAAATACTTATTTTTTTTGTGCTTCAGAAAAGGAGTAAACACCTCACAGGTGATGAAATCCAGCACCTGACCTACACAGAGTTCAGTGAAAATCTCCTTTCAGTATGCAACAGTACCCACTATAAGTGCATACACTGTACATGTTACATTGGTTTACGTGCTTAAAGATTTCACTTATTTCTGCCATCGTGCTTTCAGAGCATACTCCCAAGTATTATGCATTACCTGAATGAAATTTATAACTACCAAAGTGCCTGTGAAACCTCCTCCATGCATTGCACGTGGAATAACATAAGATTCAAATTTCTCATTTACATGAGAATTTTCAAACATATACATGAACCCACATATTTGGTCCACAAATGGTTTTAGGTCTGAGGTGTATTTGTATAGATACCATAAACATCAACAATTAGACTAAACAGTGCAAAGCCACAAGGAAACCATTAATTAAGCAGTCACAGAACACTACAATTATTATTTCTTGACAGTTATCTTACCATTATATTATTCAGGTTATTATAATACTTAAGAACGAAGAAAGAAAAACACATATGGCTTACTTTGCACTGTTTTCCCTCTTCTGAAACTGATTTTTCATTTCATATTGCCCAAGTCCTGGGAAACCTTAAAAAATATAACTTACATCGTAACTGCCTACACTTACATGTAAGACAACAATTGCTTAATGCACGTATAAATTTCATGTAAAGTTTAAAGTAAACCCTTACATGCATTTCATTATAGGGGACAACTTCCACTAGACCAGGTTGCTCAAAGCCCCATCCAGCCTGGCCTTGAGCACTTCTAGGAATGGGGCAGCCAAAACTTCCCTGGTCTGCCTCACCACCCTCATAGTGACAAATTTCTTCCTTATATCTAATGTAAATCTACCCTCTTTCAGTTTAAAGCCATTACCCCTTGTCCTATCACTACATGCCCTTGTAAAAAGTGCCTCTCCAGCTTTCCTGTAGGCCCCCTTCAGGTACTGGAAGGACACAATAAGGTCTGCCCAGAGCCTTCTCTTCTCCAGGCTGAACAACCCCAACTCTCTCATCCTGTCTTCACAGGAGAGTTGCTCCAGCCCTCGGATCATCTACATGATCTTACATGAACCAAGACAATAGTTTGGAAATTTTTGCTCATGCAAGATTTGTATTAAAGACTACATATAGCTTGAATGAATTTGTTTTGCTCTGGAGAAAACAAGGTCAGAACTTGTGGAACACGGTAATCCTGCAGAAGATCACTGCTTGTTTTGTTAGAAGTGTAACAAAACAAATTAATAACAAATCTCTATACTTGAACATCAAATAAAAGTATTATTTTTCTAACCACCTCCATGCTACATGATAAAACAAATTCCTACCATACCAAATTTTATTTCATTAAGTAATTTATAGAAAAAAAAATTGTGCAGTGCAGGTAGAATAAGTTAATCCAAAATTATTTCACATTTACCAGCCAGTGTCTGTCTTGCATTCTGACAAGGTATTGGCATATCCAGAGGTTTCTAAAACATTGCTGTTATCATCACTATTTTTTGAGTCTACAGAAGTGAAAGCATAAACACAGGTATTTCCTCTCATACAAAAAGTACAATCAATCATATTTCAGTACAATTTTAAGTAAACACTGGTTGTTTAAGGTATTTTTAGTATGGATCTTATACCAACTCAGCATTTTCCTAAATTACTATAGTATTATATGTTCAATAACAGGAAAGATTGCTATTAGAATACAACACTAGTGGTTTTTTGTGACCTATAACTGGTGGTTGATTGTCTAATTCAAAGCATATTCTTTCCATCTTACACAACTGCAGAGATTTTGCTTCTGCAAAGCTTCCTCATGTCATTGCTAGGTAAGTTTACATTAACCTGAGTTACCATGTATTCTGTGTTTCAGAAAAAGATCTGTCCTACAGGAGGAATTTATTGAAAATCAAACAGCTTTAGATCAAGCAAGCCTTGTAAAAAATGATTACATGGCTAAAGAATGTAGAAAAACAACTTTAGAGTAGATCTGCAATAGTAAAATGAAAGACACTTTCCTTAAAATTATGTACCTGGAATAAAAATTAAACAAAAACCTCAAGAGCAAAACTGAATCACAAGTATTCTATAAATTGTATACAAATTGCAACATGCACATGCCAACAGTTTTTTTTAAATCTAAGGAAAGATAATATTTAACCAAAAGTCTTTAGACACAGCTTCTCCTTAGCTTGACTGGATCGCAACAGTTCTGAATTTGCATAGCAGCAAAAGAACAATATGAGACCTGCATATGCACTCCTGTCAGCTTAGCCACTCCCCTCTGTTATAAACATCAGAGCTTACAACTGACATTCAAAGCCATTTCCAGCAACTCAAGAGGAAATATGTTTGGAAGACACCTGAATAATTACAGTTCAACTGAGAGTACTTCACTTAACAGTCCTAGTGCACCCCTTATTTAAAATACATCATGCAGGTAGGAACTGAAACATTTTAACTCTCGTTAAGTTACACAGACTCAGGTTAGTAATGCACATGCAACTTTTCCACTCCATCTACAAACCCTAAGACCCATTCAGTTCCAAACTAGATACGGAAATCTATTAGAAAGTATTCCAGAAACCATAGCATTTATTGTATAATCACTTGGCTTTCCTTTAATTTGGAGGAAAAACCAATTACTACTATTTGTAGTGAATATTAATAAGCAACATCAAAAACTGCTGGTGATAGGGCACTCTAACAATGTTCTCTCCCACACTGCAAATATGGCTATGAAGAAAGTTCAGTATCCGTATTGCTAACAAAGTCTACCCAATCATGGGATATGAAATTACGTCCAGTCTCTGAGACAGAAAGTTAACATAGAAGATGCCAGTAAAAAAGAGACACATTTTTCTTCATTTTACAATTTGAGACGTTTACTATTTTTACAGACAAAGCCTGTACAAGTATGTAAAACACGTTATATTATAAAATCATAGAAACACTAAAGTTGGAAAAGACCTCTAGGATCATCAAGTCCAACCATCAGCCCAACACCACCATGCCTCCTAAACCATGCCCTGGAGTGCCACGTCTACACGCCTTTTAAACACCTCCAGGGATGGCGACTCCATCACCTCTCTGGGCAGCCTGTTCCAGTGCCTGACCACTCTTTCAGTAAAGAAATTTTTCCAGATATCCAACCTAAACCTCCCCTGACACAGCCTGAGGCCATTTCATCTCGTCCTATTGTTAGTAACTTGGGAGAAGAGACCAACACCCACCTTGCTACATCCTCCTTTCAGGTAGGTGTAGAGAGCGATGAGGTCTCCCCTCAGCCTTCTCTTCTCCAGTCTAAACAACCTCAGCTCCCTCAACCTCTCCTCATAACACCTTCTCTCCAGACCATTCACCAGCTTCGTTGTCCTTTTCCGCACACACTCCAGCAACTCAGTGACCTTATTGTACTAAGGGGCCCAAAATTGAGCACAATATTCAATGTGCGGCCTCACCAGTGCCAAGTACAGGGGCATAATCACTTTCCTGCTAGTCCTGCTGGTCACGCTATTCCTGATACAAGCCAGGATGCTGTTGGCCTTCTTGGCCACCTGGGCACACTGCTGGTTCACATTCAGCCAGTTGTCAACCAACATCCCCAGGTCCTTCTCCACCGGGCAGCTCTCCAGCCACTCTTCCCCAAGACTGGAGCGTTGCATGGGGTTGTTGTGACCCAAGTGCAGGACCTGACAATTGGCCTTGTTAAACCTCATACAGTTGACCTCAGCCCTTCGATCCAGCCTGTCCAGATCCCTCTGCAGAGCCTTCCTACACTCGAGCAGATCAACACTCCCACCCAACTTGGTGTCATCTGCAAACTTACTGAGGGTGCACTCAATCCCCTCATCCAGTTCATTGATAAAGATATTAAACAAGACCATCCCCAAAACTGAGCCTCAGGGAACCCTGCTTATGACCAGCCGCCAACTGGATTTAGCCCCGTTGACCACAACTCTCTGGGCTCAGCCATCCAGCCAGTTTTTTACCCAGCGAAGAGGACACCTGTCTAAGCCATGAGCCATCAGCTTTTCTACAAGGATGCTGTGAGAGACCGTATCAAAGGCTTTCCTAAAGTCCAGGTAGATAACATGCACAGCCTTTCCCTCACATCCACTAGGCAGGTCACCTGGTCATAGAAAGAGGTCAGGTTGGTCAGGGAGGACCATTAGACACTTAATGGGATCTCAGCCTTCTCAGGAAAAAAAATAATATATTTCAAATCAATGATAGACACAATGTTGTATATTGATTTAGAGATAGATATTACTTACAGTAGAATTCAGATATAACAGCCATATTTTCCTAAATTTTAAAAATCAGCATGTTCTATTTTAGTACTATGCATTTACTATATTTTTATTCCACCTAGTAAGATCTGTTTACATTATAATAGGTTGGTGTTTTATAAGGAGTACAGAAAACTCCTGTATGCAATTTATTCACTATGGCAGACAATAATTAATTTTGTTCTGGGCAACTCTGCTATAAAAAGACATGATTACAATTAATTAAGTTTGACAGATTTTAATTATCACTCTCACATTTTTACCCTTTCATTAAACTGATATAATTTCAATACATGTTGTCCTATTGAATCATTTAACAGCAAACAGAATACTTGAACTAGCAAAGTATTTTGTAGTCTAGAATGGGTGGGAACACACATCAGACAAACAAATTTAGGACTATTTAAGCACACAATTATGTTTGCTATCAACTATAGACCTCACGAGAGTTCAGAAATTGTTTTTATTCTACAAAACAAGCAACACATGAAAGAAACTGCAAATTTTGCTTACAACTTTTTAATGATTCACAGGTACCTATGAATAGAATTATCATCAGTGGTGAAAATAAAAGTCAGACAGTCATACCAGTGCTTTTACTTGAACAATTCCACCCCACCCCACCCCTTATAGAAACTGTCACTGTATATTTTGGAAGTGTAAGAACATTGAACCAGACCAACCATGAACTATATTATAGATTCGTTTGTATAGCAGAAAAGTGTATTTTATATTTACACTCTCTCGTGTATAAAAATCTGGAATGTCTGCATATGGATTACTGAGGTAAATCCTTAATAATTTCCACTTATACTTGAAAGCATTTTCATTCTTCTTTTAATGAAGAAATAGGAACCCTAACGTAGATTTTAATCCTAAACTGAAGCAAAACAGACCATTGGAACTGGTTTACAACTTATCCACAAGACCTTTATTTCCTCCACAGGTACATAAATAAATACTTCAACAAAACACTGATCCAATATACTAAAAACAAATATATACATAAATGCTTCCAATCTGTTTGATATAAATAGTTCCAGTGATAGGCCCAGAGCTTCCAGGACTCCCAGCTCCTCCAAGTCTGGTGGGGACAGAAGAAGCCTTTGTGCCAAGGCAGTCTCTCCAAGAAGAGCCCGCCAAGCAGGGATGATCTGATATAACCTACTTTCAATCTCATGAGGACCTTGCAAGACTCAATTCCCAGCACAGCCTCACCTTGCCTGGGAGGCTGAGGAAGAAAAGCAAGTCCTGCTGACAGCTGGCAAGCTCCAAGCCCATGGGTCAGTGAAGCTACTAACAGATCTGGCAAGCAACAAAGCCACCAGCTGCTGTGCAGGGTCAGGTATGACTGACAAAGGACACACATCATATAGCTACATCCTAAGAATGAGAATGTTTTGATCATTTTTAGCTTCTCTTACCTACAATATCCTGAACTTCAGTCTATTTGTCAGTAACCATGTACAGGGAACACAGAACAAGTCCCACTAAGGATCAGCATTAAAAAAAATTATTGGGCAGGAAATAGAAAGTACAGGATTAAATTGAAGAGCACTGTGCTTTCCATAACCTCAATTTTGTGGTTCAGCGTTCTCTATACAGATCTTTTCAAACTAAACAAAAAGAAACTACTAATTTGCATATGCAGACCCTTTATTTTGGTTTAAAGGGATAGGTAGAGAAAACAGAATGAAAAAGCTTGTAGGTCAAGACAAAGACAGGAAGATTACTGTGCAATTACCATTACAGGCAAAGCAGACTCAGCCTGAGGAAAATTAACTCTACTTTATTGCCAATTAAAATAGATTCAGGGAGTGAGAAACAAAAAGACAAACATTAAAATAACATCTTTCCTCCCCACTTTTCCCAGGCTCAGCTTCATTCCAGACTCCTTTATCCATCCCAGACTCCTTTATCCATCCCAAAATGGCACGAGGGGATGGCAGTTATGATCAGTATATGTAGGTTTCTCTCCTCGGCTCCTTCCTTCTCATACTTTCCCTCTACTCCAGCATGGGCTCCCCATGAGATGCAGTCCTTCACAAAATTTGTTCCAGCATGGCCCCCCACAGGCCACAAGTCCCGTCAAGGAAAGTCTGATCCAGTGTGGACTCTGCATGGGCTGCAATCCTCCTGGAATATCTCTCTGCTCCAGCATGGGTTTTCCACAGGCTGCAGGGGAAAATCTGCTCTGATGCCTGGAGAACCTCCTCCTTTGCTATGTCTCAATCTTTTTGTTCCCTCTTCCTTTGTCTGTCTGATATTTTCTGCCTTTTCTTAAATACATTTTCATAGAGGCACCAACTTGGCTGATGGGCTCAGCTCTGTCCTGTGGTGGGCCATTGCAAAGCCATCTTGAAATGGCTGTGTCCAGCAGGAGGCAGTCCCTGACCTCTTCCCACAGAGGCCACACCAGCAGCCTCCCCATCCCACTACCAAAACCTTGCCACACATACCCAATACAAGTATCAATTAATGGAAGTACAAGAACATAAGAAAGTCTTCCTCAGGAGTTTACCTACTGAATAAAACTCAGCTGACTCAGCCTGAGTAGGACAGAAGCATATACCTAAAAATAATGGATTAGGGTAAATAAGGGTAATTAAAAATATATATACACCTTGACATAGCTATGCTTTCTTATAGCTATACTAACTTAAATTTAACTTGCAGTCAGACTCTACTTCTAGGAAAAAAAAAAAAAAAAAAAAAGATGTGACCTCTAAAAAGACACCTACTCTTGCCAACACACAACCATTTGCTTTACTTAAACTGCGTTGAAATCCCACTGTATCATTATCCTGGAAGTTGTCTGTGTGTTCAGTATATTTCGTTATTTGAAACCATTTTTCTAATTAACTCCATCGGCACATGGTACAATCTTATCACCTATCTTAAAAAAAAAAAACAGCAATAGCAAACATTTATGTGTAACACAGTTACAGCATGGCTACATTGATGTTACCTTGAAAACTTTATCAGAAAATTAAGATGTTGCCTTATTTTGAAGAATACCAGCTACATTAGATGCTTCTACCTTGGTCAGTCATTGCTCTTTGCTTTAGTATCTTATAGCTTGATAAGTCTTTTACTTATAAATATATGCTACTAAGCACTCCGCATGAGAATGTAAAGCAAGGCCAGGTAATGCTAATGAAAAATAAGGAAGTTCTTCAAGATGTCTTACTCATTTGTACTCCTTTTTGATGGAGTATCTGATACGCAAGACAGATGCTCAGAATTCCCTGAGCCAGAGCTGCCAGAGGCGGCTTTCAATCCACAAGCCTTTGCAAGATGACCACTTCTTGTGAAAGCATATAGTGTTCCTTCGCCTCTTCTTTCCTCATATTCAGGTTTTAGGAATGCAATAGGTGATATCAGTCATGCAAAACTCTGTAGGGTACAGGCATGATCTGGGAGTCTACAACCATTTAGAACATTTCTTCATGAAACTAATTATCTCAATCAAGTCTTTTACCATTGTCACATAGTTTAGAAACTTGCTGCCAAAGAACTTACTCCTGACTACCAATCTGGGACTTAGCAAAGCTTAAAAAGCCAGCCCCTGGGCCAAGAAAGATGCTGGCAGATGCCTCAGATGTGAATATTTACCAGTGCAGATAGTTAAACATGCAGTGCTCCGATGCACAAATTGAAGGATGCCCAGAGTTCCCCAGTGAAAAATTTAGCAAATCAGATGTAATCCTGTGTCTTATCTCCTGGGCTGAAAAATCACTCACTCATTTTACTTGAGATAGCTACTGGTTACAAAAATGTCAGTGACAACTGGAATACTGGAACAGAGCTGGTCAAGCAATTAGTAGAGTTACATCTATTTAACCAGCTCATTTTAAAAGGCTAACATTAATTCATCTTTAGACTTAGAGTGTCCAAAAGTGTCTTATAATTTCTTTAAAATGATAAATTACCCATTTACTTCACTTTTACACACAAAAAAACCCCAAAATCCCCACAAAAAATAAATAAATAAAAAAAAACCACAAAACAAAACCAGAACAAACCATGACATCTTTTTTGATGGAACGTTATTTCAGTTGTGGGCAGAAACTAAGAATGAAAAATTTCAGCCAAGCAACAAGTTATTCTGAAAGAAAGTCTACAAAAAAAATTTTACATTATATAAAACTGCAGTCATCATACAATTCCAAGTTTATTTACAGTCAGATTATACTCTTCTAAAAGCTAAGGTAAAAAATATTGAAACTGAAACAATGAAGTAATTTTATAATGCTAATGGATCACACCAGATGTAACTGACAATTTCCAAGATAACAGGTCACTTTATCAATATAAACAGATTCACATTATCACAGTCAAGGAGTCCATATAGAATGTAAATGTTGTATAGTCAACTATATCATATTTCTTGATATGCTTATTACAGGAAATATGGAACAATACTTCTGTAAGAACTAGGGAAAAAAGGGAAGTGGTTAAAGGCCAAGATGGAATGATCACACTCAAGGTTATAGAACTGCATGTTAAAATTTGAAAATACCTCAACAGCCATTGAGATTTTAATACGTTGTTTTCATTTTTGAGGTGTGGAAGTCTTTATTGTAGCAACTAAAGCACCAGATATTACATCTGCAGACTTAACAAGATGCCATCACTTAAAAACCACACCTCTCAAGATGTAAATTATTACAAGTTTCATACCATTCTGTGAAAATTACTTTTCCCTGATGTAAAGTAAACCAAGTAGGCTTTAGGTTTTTTCTTCTATTCTAATTTCTAATTATAACAACATATTTTATTATTATAATACTACTAATAATGCTAAATTCTAGGTTACTGCTAGCTGAAGTAAAAAGTAGGCAGTAAATACTGCCTACTGTGAAAAATCATATTCCACACTATGACAGTGTTCATTTAAACATGTTATTTCTATTTATTGGTACATCTGTACTATTTTGTTGTCCTATAACTTTAAAATGTTTTCACTCCTAAGTGATAGTTCCCAAAATGCATTACACTGACAGAACTAGAAATTGAAATTCTCTATCTTTTTGCTCCAAGAACTGCCAGATGTCAGGTTTGGTATTAATAGCTTTTACAATACTCTCTGAGCCTCTGGTATTTTCTATACTAGGAAGAGTAAATCAGCTCAAGACAATGTCAGTGCCACATACAGCTGAATTGTTGCTGAAAAGTATATAAATGCAAAGGTAGACAAAAGCAAACTACCTTAACTTCAGGAAGTGTGTTGGAGCTCTGCTGACTGGAACATTGTTTTTAAAAAAGTCTAAAGTACTATCAAATTAGTTATCTGTAAGTATTAGCAAAGATACTAAAATAATATCCTGATCCAAAAACCACCTACGCTGTGTGAACTACTATATATACACACACTGCATCCATTTGTACTGGCTAAAATGAGAATCAGTATGCATGGGACAAAGTTAAATGCACAAGCAGCTGACAGCATTTATCCCCAGTTGCTGAAGCATACCTGGGGACTCAGAGGCAGCTGAGGTTCAAAAAAGTCTTCACACGATTACTTCAACATATTTGTGCTGTTTTTACACAAACATATCTCAGAGCAGAGTTCAGTATTACAGCACTGAAAGAACTTTGTTCAGGCTTCTGCTTTTTTGTGATGGTGTTAACTAGTTACAACTAGTTCGAACTTCTGCACTTTGCAGTAAAATCTTTATTATTTCAGCATATAGCATTATTATGCTGGCCATTTATTCACGTAATTGATAAGTAAATTTGTACAACAAATTATGGCTTATTTCTCAGCCATATACATCCAAAACTCTTAGTATTTTAATGAACTTATTCTGGAGTTAGACTTAGCTTGATCCAGAGTTTGGCCCATCTCTTCAACATAGATCAAACAGCCCGTATCACAGTCTACTTTCCGCCCACCCCCCTCCATTTCCTGCCCAATGTATCAAAGCACAGAACCTGAAAGTGGTAGCATTTTTGTATTTAAAACAGTCCTGTCGCTTTCTGGCTCCTGGATATTTTATTTTGCACAACATGCACACACAATATGCTTTTTGCAAGTCCTTATCCCCTTACATTTATTTTATGCATTGAATAGAGAAAAGCTGAAGTTCAAAGTGTCTTCATTCAATGCATTTTCAAAAATTGTAAACAGGGGATTCTCCCAGAGTTTTCTCTCATTCACTCTATATTTGTCTTTGAACAAGACAGAATATTTCTAGTTTTTTTCCAGGTAGTACACTAATTTCCATGAACTGTGTTTACAAATGCATCATGCAAGTCTTATGCTATTAGAATACTTAAACAACCACAAATGGAACAAATCACTTAAGACACATGTTATTATCAAATAAAGACAAAAGTAGTTGAACTGCCATTAAGGAATGGAAGTTTTCCTAGTATTCAGGAAGGATTGGATAAAGTATTTAGACTGCCTGCATGAGGTCCAAGCTCCAATCATTATTAAGCCAACACATCTAAACAGTTTTTCAGGACCTTAAAAAACACAGGTTAAATTGTCAAACTTTATTCTCTTGATAGTAAACCAATTTCTCATGCCTCTGCCATATTAATGTAAGTACAGCCAGTGCTATGCTAAAATACTTTTAGAGCAGCAAGAGTACAGGAGGGAACACCTCAGTTACGTTCAACTGAATGTACTCTCCAACCACCAGGTGGTACAACTTAGCTAGCTCTACTTCGACAGGGAGCAACCAAGCTGCACTTAAGAGTAATACAAAAAGTGGCAAAAGCAGATTAATACCACTCTCCTATCTGCCCTGTCCAGAAACAACAGAAGTTATGTCTATGTCCTTTGGAGGATTGCTCCAGCAGCTGGTGAATACTAAGGCATAATACTTAAAGACAAATTGGTCAAAGCCTCCCTACCTCCCAAACCAGACTAAAAGTTTAGAAGTGACAAAAATTTGCTATATTAGCATTACATACCACAGATTTTTCTCAGCCTCTGATATTGCAGTTTTTGAGAAGCCTTGATACAAAGCACAACATAGCTGCAGATACTAAAAGCTACTTCTATTAAGATTTCTTTATACAATCAACAATCTCTTCTTAAGAAATAACATAAAACAGTATTACAACAGTATTACCTTGTATCAATACTGCCTCAAATGAATTTAATCTCCAAAAAGCTCAACTAACTTGCATATTCTAATTAGTATCATGCTGAAAATAGTTAATGATGCTAAATTATAGCAATCTTTTTAAAAGGGTCAAATTTGTCAATCTGCATTTAAGCTATAAACATCAGGCATGAAAATGAATTGGTTTTGAAGGAACATTAATTCTGAAAGGTCCCACTTAAGAAAATTATTTCCTTGGGTAATTTTTTTATGTTTAATCAAGCCACCCAGTAAAGGATTATAACTGATAGCAAACTGCAGTGTTGTATCTCTCTTCCTATTGCTCTGAGCAGAACCCCCGTTTTCTTCCCTCAAGAGTTTTCACAGAGAAGACCCTTCATCAGACATAGTCTCCACAAGGAGCTATATAGGTACCTATAGGTATAGGTACACAATAAAGTATTGATTTAAAACTATGTTAAGACAAGATTGTTCCCTCACCGTTAAGTGATATTTTTATTAATGTGTAATTTTATGCCATCATAGATGTGTTCCCACAACAACAACTTCACAATATATAGATTGGCACCAGCAACTGCCCAGTACAAATTCTCATAAATTCCTAGGAGTGCTAGTTCATTAAAGACCTCTAGTTCATATACCCCCCACTTCCAGTGAACAAATAGCTGTCTTAAGAGGTCACCCCACTACCTGTTGAAATTCAAAAAGTTGATCCAGGAAAAAGAAAATCAAGCAGCCATACTGAATGATCGGCAACATAGCATTAATTTCTCAGCAAAATTCTACTTTTGCTCATGCTCTTCAGTTAATACTTACAATTTCATACTTTAAATGGCATAAGCAGCATGTTGATAAGTACATTAAATACTTGTATTGTACTTTTCACATTTTATCTAGGTACAAAATTAACTAAATCAAACAATGTTGCTGTGAAGAAAACATACAGTTACTTTTGTTTGGATAATATTTGGTCATGAACCTGATGGATTAGCCACTCCAGTCGCTGTCACGCAGAATACACTGTGGAGACAAATAGGGTCACAGGTTTCCACACAAGAAACATAATTTTTATTTTGTTTGTTTCTTTAAGATCATACAGTCAAAATGTTGCACTTCAACAAAAAAACAAACCAAACAAAAAAAAACCCACACTGATATATGAAGTTCACTTCCCTTGACAGTATCTGTTCAGCACATGGATTTATCAATGTGAAAGAGTACCTATGAAAATTCATGTCACTGAAGATCATTTAGAAGCTGCTTGTAAATAAGCAAGTTCTACATATTAAAAGAAAAAGCAGTTTGAATCAAGACAAGATTTCAGGCAGGAACATGAATTCCACAAGAGAGTCTCATTAGGACGGTACAAAGAATAGGTAGCCTTGATAGCCGATGACAGAGGATTGGAGAGTGGGAGAAGATGGTCAGATAAGATCAGTCAGTACAATCATTGGCAGGAGATGTAATTTAATCTACCAAACATCTTCAGAGTACTATACCACAAATCTAATACACAGGGAACCTGAACTGAAACAGATCATCCTTGTACAGATTCAGGTAATTTTTTTGTCAGGTTAGGAGTATTTAAACAGGAAAAAAAAGCTTTATGCAGATATGATTATTTTCAGGAAGCTGATAAAGAATTTTTCCTCATTTGAAGAAAAAATAAGTCTGAATAAGACCAAAATGCAATACAAAATTGTAAAAATAGGCAGAGTTCCACTCAGAACAATGATACAAACACTTCAAGAACACCAAACTCTGAAGCATATTTCTTGACCAAAAAGAGCATGAGATTAAAAAAAAAATGCATAAACAAGTACAAGAAGATGAGCTATGCTGATGCATGGCAGATCAAACATATAAACATGACAGTGGTAGTTAATTTGCACATATAAGTGCTGTCACCTAACACATTATGTCACCCTTTCAAATCTGAGAGAGAACTCAATGAAACAATGATAGAAGAAATTCAATGGCAGCAAATAGTATTCATATAACATGTTTTTCAGGAGGTCTTGGGAGCATGTACTTGTATAAACTGACAAATATCAGCGTACAAGATAACTAAAAGTCATCAGACCACTTGCTTTCAAATAATCACCATCTGAAAATGACTAGTGTCTACTATTTACAAGGCAATAGAAAGCTTATTAATAATTGTTAGTTTTTGTAACTACATCCATTACAGTTTTACTGTTAATACTGATGCATTTCAGGTTCTATCAGGGGTCATTACAAAGCCTTTAGTTTGCCTCCAAATTCCTGTGTCTATTTTTCAAATAATTGCTGGATATAAAGGCAAAATGTAGACTTTCTAAAAAATGTAGTTATTACTGTTGCTAATTCTATAGTGCATTAAAAAATGTTATGGTGATATAAACAATAATTAACAGAACTGTATTAAACAGTCATTTAAAAATCAGTGGTGCTGTCAAATACAGATATCTTTACAGAACAGGTGATTTTTCTATTTCTTAAACACTGAAAGGTAACTTTGCATTTGAACATGCCATTATGAAGCCACTGAAAAGTATTTATCAGTCCCTATCCCTTAACTACGAACAACCATGCTCCATTTTCAGGTGCTAAATGTGAAATTGTTCATGTTGTCAACACAGTAGGAAAACACTGCCATCCTTTCTAGTGTTATTAACACATCATAACATAAAGTCAGTGGCTTTAATCAACATAGAGAAGTTTCAAAAGAGCATATGCATTTTCACATATTCAAAGTTAAGCAGCAGAATGAAAATGACTCATGTAATTTTGGTCTACATCAGAAAAGCTGGCTGTTTTAAGAAAAAAAACAACAGTTTTTAATGAGAGAACAGAGGATCAGAGATGCATAAAGGATGGGTGCAAGAATGAAAAAGGTGTAATGCAGATTACCAAAAAAAATGAACAGAGGACAACAGCAGTGAGAATGAACATGACTAAGAGTCAAAGTTGGCACATTTTAGGCTTGCAGAGAGGTTAAAAAGCCCCTAAAACAAGCAGCAGAGCAATGCTAGAAAGGAAATTAATCACGTGCATTTCAGAACACGGTAGAGGATGTGCAATATATAGCACTGAGTTCACACAGAATGAGGAAGATAATAAAGAAATAAAGAAAAAACACTTAGTGAACACTATCTACTCTGTACACCCTAAGGCAAGGTTCTGTGGAAAACATGGTGCCATCATGTAATTAAAGATTGTATCACAAACTATAGATACAACAAGGCCACACTGAGGCTACCTGCCCAATCTTAAATCAAAGCTTCTCAGACCATTTTAATGGCTTCTGTAAACAATATAAATACATACAAATATTCTAGACAGATGCTGTATATGATCTTTACTGCCAGGTAACGCGAGGTCACAAATACCTGGAACATGCTAACACAGTATGCTATTTCTCAAAACTTGAGAGGATGAATAAATTTTAGTATTTTCCTTAAGTTACAGCAACAAGCTTCTGTCACCTTTTTATCATGCACGACAGCAAAATATATCTCAACCGAAAAAAAATTTGATATTGCACTTCTCATGAGACAAAACTATTAATGCTCCCTTCCATGTGCCAAGCAGAATTAACTGTCATAAATCACCCCTACTGCAAGTAGAAAGCACATTTTTTTGTTTGCTGTCCAATTGTTGTATGTACAACTTCAAACATCACAGTTCTATCATTCATGAGTGTATTACTTCTGACAACCTCACTAATGGTATTTTTCACTAAATATATAAAATCTATTCTATCCTAAAATCTAGTCAACAAAAGTTGTTTCTAGTTTTTAACCAAAGAAGATAACCACATTATTTTTATTTTTTTAAATACTAACAGAATAGACAATTCTTCTTACATGAAATGTAACTGAGGGAGATGATCATACCTTCCTAATGAGAACGGTCTCTGTTTGGTAGTAAAACAGACACAAGCTCCAAAATACTTCTACCTTTAAATCCTGCTTCAAGTGTCACACCACTTACAAAGCAAATATTCACACACATCGACATGGAATGAACATTTTCTAACAGAAATAAAAGTTTCACAGAAGTTTCATCAAAAAAATATGCTTCATAAAAAATATTCTCTCAACACTAGAAAAAGAACTGGACAAAATTAGTATCTGTTCTAACTTATGAGGAGACAAACAATATACTTACTTAAATACAGCAAACAACTTCAAAGTGGATGACAACTTATTACAAAAAGCTAAAGAAACAAAAATCCTTTCATAAATCCTTTCATAATCATTAAAGTCCTTTTATAATAATTATGGTTAAATGATTTATCCAGTAAAGGAGAGAAAATACTTTGGGGTTTGGATTTTGTTTTGGGGGTTTGGGTTTGGGGGTTTTTTTGTTTGGTTTTTGCTTGGGGGTTTGTGGGGTTGGTTTTTTTTTGGCTGGAATTAGTTTGCCTCACAGTTATGAGTGCTTTAAATTATATTCAGCGACTAAAGCAATTTTCTCAAAAAAAAACCAGTGGAATATCAATAATAATGCTGCTAACATTGAAGATACCTGCTTAACTACTCCAAAGTTTTGAAAGAAGGCAACCCATAGCAAATAATTGATGTTTATTTTTCAAAAATATTTTCAACCATGGTGGCAGTGTAAACAGCAATGCTGAAGCTATAAGGAAACAAGGCTTTCACTTTCCTTTCCTGGCAACAGGATTATAAATGCATTTTATCTTCAGTCTTACTCCACAGAATTATTTCCAAAAAAAATCTTAATTTATTTTGTACAGAAAATATTCCAGTTGTAGAAAAAGAAACTGAGATAGTGAAATTGTCACCTGGAGTTCCAGTGAAAACACTGATTAACAGTTCAGCATTGCTATATGTTATACTCTACCTTTTCTTTCTTTTTTTTTTTTTTATGAAATGGTCATCAGTAATTCAAGTCTCTATTTTAGTCATACTTTCACGTTCTCAAAGCTGGTATCAGACAGAATAAATAACAATAAAAATAAAACCACTAAGTGTAAGCTAGCTAGTCCGAGGAAAAAGTCTAACGTTATTAGATTTATCAGAAATGCCCCATTTCAGTGAAGTAAATACGCATCTGTGTCCTGTATCGGACGACTTTGCCTGTCCTCCAGGTATGCCCGGAGGGCAATGTAGGCCATAATGACCCATCTGTTCAGTACTGGCAAGTTGCAAACTTCTAATGAAGACAGATGTGGGTCACCCTGTACAAGAAGGCTGCAGGGTGCTAATGAATCCACCTAATGGTCACTACCTGCCACTGCTGACTGATTGATGAGCAAAAGGGTTAAGCTTCAAAAGCAAAGACAAGTATTTCAGGTAATCATTAGTCTTACTAGGATATCCCTGTCACACTCCCTAATATGCACACATACATTAGTGTTGTCTTCTCCCATTTAAAAAAAAAAAAGCTTCTATTTTTTTTCTTTGGACAACCTGAAATAACCTGAACAGCTGAAACACAAAGATCTTACAAGAAATTCATTACTTTCATTGCCCAGAGAAATAAAAGTTCCCAATTTTCATGGTAATTTATAAACACACTACCTCTGACACTAACAGTAAAACCAAAATTCTAAAAGGAAATAGCTACCAGTGGAAAAACTCTACATTTACTCATACTTTCTAAATACTACAATCTGACAGCAGTATAGGAAGGAACGGTTTACTTTGAACTCCATTCACACAGACTACAAGTTAATTATTTTTTTTAATTTATTTTTTAAATAATGAATACCAGAGAAGCTAGTGAGGATTTGACTCAGGGAAGTCTCTCCAGAGAAAAAGGGGAAAAAAACAAAACCAAATCAAACCATCCTATAGCGAAAAATGTGATGACTTTGAGCTAGTGTGGGGTGAAACCTGCGGAGAACATTACCATCTGCCAGGATTCACCAGAATTTTGTTAATAAACAGCTGCAACAAAGCAAAGTCATGGCACTACCTAAAAGTATAAAGAAGTAAGAGGATGATACATAAAGTTAAAAACAGGAAGAACTATTTTTATGTAACAGCTTTTAAGAAGTGAATCTCTTGCTTTTACAATCAACTAATTTCTTTCCAAAACTCTACAAAAGAATCCACCAACTTAATTTCTGATATAACTCTACTAACAGGATATAGAAAAACCAAATATACTAAGTGCTGCAAATCACCCACCGGGAAAGATTCTTTACCAGATATACCGGGTAAAGGTAGGTTAAAAAACCCAATCCTGTAGTAACATTAAGCCAATAATATGCTGCATCAGTAGCCGGTCTCATAAAAATGAGCAAGACATCCTTCTCGAAGACATTTTATTCCTTGCCATGATCATCTGTTGAATAACTCTTAATATGTCCTGTAACCTCATTAAGCCTCTACATCCTTACCTGTAAAGCAAACATCAGGATCCCAGCACATTCATTTTGCAAGGCTCAGTACATTCATACAGGGGAAGATGGCAGGTAGGGAAGGGAGGCGCTGGCATTTTAGGAGAAAATGTATTTGAGAAGTAAGGAGTATGGCTACATCCTTATCCTAGGCTAAAAGTGAGTTTTTGGCTTGATAGAAGTAATGCAATTTTTATTATCCAAGTCATAACCTAGTAAAAACTCCCTAAGTTTCAATAAACAAAAGGTAACACTGAACAACTTTTAATTCTGAGTATTATAAGACAAAAACCAGCCTTTTCAACTTTGTAGCCAACACGTTATTTTTGAACAGAATTGGAAATAGTTGTTGTTAATCCTGGGTATGTATTGAACCTGCTTTTTCATCCATATTTTAAAAATCTATATAAAACTAATAAGTCAGTGACACTTGAAAAAAAACTTACCTTGCATATAAGCAATCATTTCTAGTAAATATAAGGAAATTTATGCCTACTCTGTGGGGGTATAAATTGCAGTTTTGCCTAATATATGCCAAGAGACTCCAGTGTAAGTTACCTTTTCAAACAGATTTAAAGTCACAGATGATTTACTCTTGTTCCCAGAACTGAAATGATTAAGCAGCCTCAGCCTTTTGCCTGAGGCAACAGAAGCTCTTCAAGATCCAGTAACTCCAATCTATATGATCCTGAGAATCCCCTTTTGCATGAAGCTACTAACATTACATACAAGATGAAGCTAACAATATGTGGTCAATTGATTTATAACAGATGCTTTCAGATGCTTTCACTGATTTATCCTATGAGAACAAACTAACAGTAGTGAGGTTACGGGGTGGGGGGGGAACCCAAACCACAAACAAAACAAACCTCTGGGAGTGATGGGTACCAAACTTGGGTGAAGTGTAGCAAAACCAAAGTAGTTCTGTATTCATGGGATTATTCATAATGTCACAGGCAAACAAAAGCTATCACAGTCTAGAAATACACACTTAGCATATAAAAAGAAACTCAAGTGTTAGTATCATCATAACAGCATGTGTACAGAACATTCTGAAGGGGACTGCTTTGTTTTTCAGTTAGCTCACTTGCCTATTGAGGACCTGCAATTTATTAATAAGACAGACTTACAATTCCAGTAAAATCTGGTTGTTAGGCACACAGTAATGTGTTCTATTTTTATCCATAATATCCACTTTCCCTTAAATGTGTAATTACGATTGAAAAAGTGTAGTACAGCTTTAAAAACTTATAGCCCATACAGAGGAGACTTTGTTAAAGATGACAGTGCACGGAAGTCCAACAGTGCCTACCAATTAAGTCCTCTCATCATCACACTTTTTTTAAAGGTCTTTTGGACGGGATCTCATTTCCCTATATATGCATGCTTCGCTCATGCATCATTCTGTTTGCAGAAAAGACAGACTCCTGAGTAAAATTTTTTTTAAAATGCTGTTGCATACTTAAATAGTGCAGCATGGCCACTAACAAGAAGGTTAGGGTGCTCAGGAAAAAGTGCTGTTAGTATTTACAGGTTCAAATTAACTTGCAGACTGGTTTAAATGTGTAATTCTGAGGTAAAACTTGTGGATATTTTAAAAAAGAAGACTGATAAAAAGGTACCATTTTCAAAACACCTGATACATGGGTTCACACATCACCTGAAAACAAGTGATGGTTCAAAGGACACAGCTAGTGATCAACTAGTTAGACATATGATGGGGGAGGAGAAAGTGCTCTAAGTCTTGCTTTATTTCTTCACATACTTCCCTCAAATCACACAGAAAAAAAGTGTTGCACATTTCCTACCCTCTTACTCAAAGATACCCATCTTCACAGATCCAGAGGAATACAGCAGATCACCAACTTGTGTCAAATAGTAACATAATATATCTACAAGGTACTAGTTTTTTCAACTATTTTTTTATTTTGAAAAAAATGAATCAGATATTTATCAGACTGGCAAAAGAGATGTCTCCAACACAGAGTCAGCAGTGGCGTTTTACTTAGTATATGAATATATTTTTAACCTCAGGATGTCCCAAATTTCATAGGACTACACATATGTTGGAAGTTCAATACATGCATACATATACGTAAACAAAGTAATGAAATGGGAACTGAACTGACAACAAGCTTCAAGTTTTTAACAGTTTTCTATTAAGGAATTAAAGCTAATCAATTACAATGTCAGAATTTGCTTTTGGTTTTGCTATTGACAAAGTGTAGCACCCCTCAGCTGAAATGTTCTTTGTTTTCAAAAATAAAGGACTCTATTCTAGTAAAACCTTTCAGAAATATGAGTCTGAAAATAATCCAGCCAAAACCTGCACAGAAAACAGAAGTTGATCAAGTTTACAAGCCTTTGATAAACACTCGTTCAAAAGAAGCATACTTACATAAATATGTGCTAGGCCAAAGATTTTTCTCTTGTGATCTTGATTACAGATGGATTTAGAAATCACAATATTTCCTGTTTCTCTTCAGCAAGCTTTTGCATAGTTTACTAGAGTATGTCCTCTTTTGTTCTTCACCTTAACTAATACAGCTCTAATTCTTTTTTCTATCTAGGAACATCATCTATATCTCTCATTAGTCTCACTGTTTTCCTCTAAACTGGCTCTAATTGGCCTCTGTATTTTTTACTCTAAATACGCTAGATGTAACACCATACTCCAGATCCAGTCTGCTCTGTGTAGCACAGCTAGCAACAATTATTTCATGTGTCTTGCAGGCTATACTTCTACATATGCATCCTAATATCGCATCTGGCTTTTCCCTTTTTCACAACAATGCTACAATTTTGACACACATTCAGCTTAGAGATTGTTGTTCCTTGGCATTCTTCAAGGTATTCAGAACAAAGCTACCTAAAACCTATCAATATTAAGGAAGAAATGAGAAGCTGACAGCAATTCTTCAAGCTGTGCACGTTTTTGTTAATACTATATTAGCAGCACTAACAAGTGAAATCTGGGTCCCCAATCCGTTCTCTGAAATTATTCAAGAAAATGTTATTTTGTACTTGCTCACAGGGAGTTATTACAAAAAAGTATCTTTAAAAGCCTAACTTCCTTAAGATAAAGTATCTTAATGATCCTAATATAATTGAAGAAACAGTTTTATGGACTCTTCACCACAAAATGGGAATGTAATAATTTTTAAAAAGTATCCAGATCAGTGCTTCACAGTCTTGGATCAACTCCTCTTCTTTTCTGAAATGGTATGAGCCCCTTGCTTCCTTTCCTACTTCCCAATTTTAAAAGAGCCTACACGTGCTTTTGAACTTATAAGCTACTTCACGAAGTACAGGTTCATAGCATTTAAGTACATATTTAACAATACAAAAAGTTGGCTATAAATACCTTAGGATCAGCAAACTGTTTGCACATTGACTGAAGTACCCACAATAAACTTCTGCAATAAAGATGTAGATACCTTCTTCATTGCATAACAATTACTTTCTTGTAATGCAAAGAAATCACTTATAACTAATTTTGGCATTTTATAAGGTATCTGTTGAAGCTTTATTTACTTTTTGTATAGATACTAATACTTATTTTACCCAAGACTACACAGAAAACTTCTGGCATAACCAGCTTGCATGTCTCTGCTCTCTCAATCCTGCACATGGTTTCAGTGACCAAAGTCTGCAACAACCACTCGTTCCTCTACCTGAGGCACTAACTCTATTTATGGGGAAGGGCTCCGTGTAACTGGCTCTGTGGAACCAGACTGGTTTCGGCACAATACCAAAGCTAGCACCAAGCAAGTGGCACATTCAAAGATTTCACAGAATCACACAGAATCACAGGTGGGAAAGGACCTCAGGGACCATCTAAGTCCAACCTTTCTAGGAAGAGCACAGTCTAGACAAGATGGCCCAGCACCCTGTCCAGCTGAATCTTAAGAGTGTCCAATGTGGCCGAATCAACCACTTCCCTGGGTAGATTATTCCAATGGTTGACTGTTCTCACTGTAAAAAATTTCCCTCTCACGTCTAATGGGAATCTCCCCAAGAGCAACTTGTGTCCATTCCACCACCACCCCCCTTGTCCTCTCCATGTGACTCCTTGTAAAAAGGGAGTCTCCATCTTTTTTGTAGCTACCCCTTAAGTACTGGTACATGGTGATGAGATCCCATCTAAGCCTCCTTTTCTCAAGGCTGAACAAACCCAGTTCTCCCAGCCTATCCTCGTATGGCAGGCTGCCCAGTCCTTTTATCATCTTGGTGGCCCTTCTCTGGACCCCTTCCAGCCTGTCCACACCCTTTTTGTATAGTGCAGACCAGAACTGTACGCAGTACTCCAGGTGTGGCCTGACAAGCACTGAGTGGAGCGGGATAATGACTTTTTTATCTCTGCTGGCGATGCCCTTTTTGATGCAACCCAGCACCCTGTTGGCCTTCTTGGCCGCAGCAGCCACTGTTCGCTCATGTTGAGCTTTCTGTCCACCAGGACCCCCAGGTCCCTTTCTACAGAGCTGCTCTCCAGCCAGGTGGATCCCAGTCTGTGCTGCACTCCTGGATTATGTTTTCCCAGGTGCAAAACCTTACACTTGTCCTTGTTGAACTTTATAAGGTTCTTGCTGGCCCACTCCCCCAGCCTATCCAGATCTTCCTGCAGAGCAGCTCTCTCTTCCAGAGTGTCTACCTCCCCGCTCAATTTGGTGTCATCTGCAAACTTCATCAGGCTACACTTGATCCCATTACCCAGATCACTTATGAAGATGTTGAATAACATTGGGCCCGATATTGATCCCTGGGGAACCCCACTTGTGACAGGTTGGCAGTTTGAAAAAGATCTATTTTCAGCTATTTTCACCCTTTGGGTGCGGCCTGTCAGCCAACTCCCCACCCACTGCACAGACCACTTGTCTAGGCCATAACGCATTAATTTCTCCAGGAGAAGGCTGTGGGGAACAGTATCAAAAGCCTTGGAGAAGTCCAGGTAGACAATGTCCACTGCCCGCCCCATGTCAACCAGGCAAGTCACTGTGTCATAGAAGGCCACCAGGTTTGTCAAGCACGATCTGCCCTTAGTGAAGTCATGTTGGCTTTTCCCAATCATGTGCTTCATTTGACTTGTGATGGCCCCCAGGGGGATTTGTTCCATAACCTCCCCAGGGATTGAAATAAGGCTGATGGGCCCATAGTTACCCGGATCCTCCCTCGAGCCCTTCTTGTAGATAGGGGTAACATTTACCTTCCTCCACTCCTCTGGGACATCCCCCATTCTCCACGACTTCTCGAAGATTATGGAGAGTGCAGCAACCTACTGACAAGCTCTAACCTAGTATTTTACAAGACTCAGAAACTTTCAATTCAGCCACATCAGAAGGGGTCTTCACTGGGACAACACATTGTCTACTAAGCTCAATTCTAGGCTTTGAAACATGGTAGAGGTCTTCAAAGAAACGTTGTTTAATGTACAGGGTAACTACCCACATCTTACTTAATTCTTCTTCAGAAGTACCTAGTCTATTTTTATTGAAGCTTAAAATAAAAGACAAGGCAATACATTTGCAACTATTTCACCTTAAAGAACTGAAATAAAGCAGTTACTATAAGGCAGCAACCCCACTAGGATGCTACCAATCCTGTCATACACTGCAGGCCATCTTTGTTCCCTTTGATTTCTATTATTTTTCTATACTATGTCACAAGATCCTGTTTCATGGCACTACACAGCCCCCTGTTTCATCATGTAATCAATTGCAGTTGTACGTCATAACTTTATACTGAAGTACCAGAAGTGCAAATTTTCAGAAACATAGCAGATAAATACTTTGCATGTAAGAGCTGTACATACTCTTAGAACGGCAAAACATGTTGAAGTATATCCATAAGTCCTATTTACTTTAAAAAATAATCTTTTTTCTATTGGGAATGTATTAAAGAAAAAAAAAAAATCTGTTGTCTGCTCTTTTTAAATACAACTGATTTCTTTTCAGGACATTAGTGTAAGCACAGAGAGCCAGACAAAGCAAGATGACGAGTGGATAGAAGGCACTGTAAAGCTTTGTATAGTTTGTATTTTCTTGATTTTGTTATCTTTTCACTTTAAATATAAGCGAAATGAAATTTACAAGTCCTTCCATACTTTCAGAGATATTTTTTTTCCTGCACTTTCAGAAAAACTGTTACAACTTTAGCTGTTGATAACTGTTATTTCCCTCCCCAGCAGTCCTATTTTATTTTGCATCTGCTTTGGCTAAAAGATCCAGTTCCTTATAAAATTTGACTTTTTTTTTCTTCCCCACCTTAAAAAGAGCAGTTCATGATGAAACAAGATTATCATACAGTAGCAGTAATCACTTTCTAAATTCAGGGACCAATCCTGCAAATGTCACTGCTACCTTTTATTTCTTACTCATAAAACTATTTATATGAATTTCTATATAAAAAAAAAAGGAGGCAGGGGAAAATGACTGTTGACCATTAAAAAAAATAAATCAACTAAAATGCATCATACAGACATTATGCCAAAACCAAACATTCTAACCCCTGGAAATCCTAATTAAAGTGCAGCTTAAAATTAAAAAAAAAAAAAAAAAACACACACAAAATATTTTAAGTCATTAAAACTCTCAATAAGGTCATTTAAAAAACCTTTGTCTTTCCCAGAAGGGATGCTATGACAAATACAGAGTTACAGCTGAACATTTGAACATTTGTGAACATAAATTAGCATGAGTTGATTATTAAAAACACTACAATTTGCAGCCCCGTCTTTAGAGGAGAAAGTGGCCATGGTAACGCTTGTAGGTATGTAATTCAATTCATCCTTTTGTGATCATTTTGAACTTATTAGTCACTCTTAACCAAATCTGACCAAGAACTTGCAGACTCATTGACATGAAATTCTCACCAGCTTTGCGAAAAGACTTCTGTGGAAAGGTATTGCTATGATTAATAGGCTGCATTGTAAACTCAAGTCTTATCAGAAATCTGTGGTTCCACAGGAAAGTAAGTGTTATGAATGCCTTTGCAATAGAAAAAGCATAAATTAGCATGCAATCTGGACACCAGCAAATCCAGTCCCAAAGCTCAGGGTTAAGTCTGGTTGCAAGACTAAGGTTTCCAGTTACTACATTGAATACCAGAACACAAGGCTGAGTTCAGCTAACTGTTCACATGACTTTCCCACACACGCCCTTTAACTGTATGTATCATGCTAGCTTGGACAAAAAGATGTTTTTCACCTGGTCAGTTGTGCTTTCCAAACCTTAAAGGGCCAAGATCTCTTTAATGTAATTACAACACACTGTTCATCAACTTAAATTACTAGGATGTACTCTCAGTTTTCATTTTCACTTAACACATCTGTTAATTTTATTTTTATTATAATTTTTTATGCATTAGCACTTAACAGAAAACTGAAGAGAATATTGTCATCAGGCATTACATGTAATTTGAAAATGAAACAACATTCATCAATTCCTTATTGAACTTTATATGTCGAGAAAAAAAAAAGCCCCCCTGCATTCTCTGTTCCTTCCAACATGCAAGAACACAGTCATCTTTTCCTTTTTCATCACTTCCTGCCTACAAACACCAGGGTTTTCCCTCCTTCCTGAATCTATCTAGTTTTCAGCATTGCTGCTTCTTCAGTAAAAGGAGTGCTAGGTCCTCTAAACTCTTTTCTACACCCTTCTGTGTATGTCATTGTTTTTGTATTCCTCTTATGTCAAGCTTTGCACACCCAAGGAAGACTGAATTAGTTTATTAGGAGTTAAGGGATAAAGCATAAAAGAGCTAAGAAGGTACAATCTCATTTAGACCTCTTAGCACAGCACGCATCTGATCATATGCCAAGAGTATAGCTGCCTCCCACTAATGCAGTTCCACCCATTCACGTCACCCCTTGGTCCTTTGGCCTTTGCGTGAGATAAGGTATTAACTTCCTCATTAATTATCACCTGGGAATATTCTAACTAAGAAACCTTGGTTCACAGTAAATATTTGCAAGACAACCTCATTATTTCAAGATAGCTCATCAGGCAGCCTTTGCGAGTTTATGCTATACTAAGACAAATAGTTTCAGGATATTTTGTGTAGTGATACAACAGTTTTAGTTATAATAGCTTTCAGTTGAAAGGTTGTGTGCTAAAAATAATTTTTTTTCCTCAGCTTTGTACCTACATACAAAGATTTTTAAAATTCATATGTCCCATAGCTATACTTAAACTTAAGTTCCTTGAATTCTAACAGAACTTTTCACAGGCACAAAATATTAATTGTTTGCAGCTTTCTCTCAAAACTATAAATGCTTCTGTCCTTTGATCCAGTTTAATGAAAATCCAATTAGTTACTTCTAGTGCTCACAATTTTGAGAAATGATGCTTGGTGTTCTCTTCTATCACTTATCACCTCAAACTGATAGTATCTATCCCATTTACCTTATAATTCTTTATAGTGACACTGACTGAAAGTAGAAAAACTATGAATATACAATGACAAGAGGGTTCACACCTAAAATGTTTTGCTGGAGACATGGAAAACTAGTCAAAAGAGAAAATGCAGTTGGATTTAGTAAAGCACTGATTTTTTAAAATTTTAATTGCAATCTCAAAAAAATAAAAATATGTAAAGCAAATATAAAAAGAAAGCAGTTTTACATAAGAAAAAATATATAGAGAAGCTAAAGCAGTTGACTGTAGCTTAAGCCTTCTCTCTGCATACGTGGCTAAAGGCTCCAAAATTATGCCATGTTATATGAAACACCTGAAATATTCCATTTATTCTGTTTAAAACATACTTTAAACCAAAAAATAGCACAGATAATTTATTCTAAAGTATATTTTGATGTATATTTATTGAATCTTGATGAATTCTGAGAGAAGTTACGAGTCATTTGATTTCAGTTTTGACATACCATTCCAAAAGTGCATTAAAATACTCAGGTTCACAATTTCTACAAAGTAGAAAAAGCTTAGGCTCTTGAAGTATTTCACAGGATCTACAGTGAAGCAGGTGAGCAAAAAAAAAAAAACGCTCATGAATTTTCATTCTTAATTAGTTCTTTTTCATTTTCAATACAAATTGCAGTGCTTTTTTCATCCTGCATATAAAAGCCTTACACCTGAAATCCAGGTATAAATTAGTTTTCAAATAGCAGGAAAAAGCTGAAATGCCATTACCTCCTTTTCTTCCTGTAATTACTCCATGGTACCATGGGATGAAGAGGTCATTTTTTTTCTCGCCTTCTTTTTTGTTGCTGATGTTTTCATAATGCAGTGCAGTTTCTCTTTAGAAAGTTAAAGGAAAGATTTATGAGTCTTCATTTTTAAATGCTTATCTAAATACATTTAGTGAAAGCCTATTCTCCTATTACAAACAGCTGCTGTTTGCAATAACTAATGAAAGCCTGGATAACTCACTAATGGGAGGGGTCCCATAATATTGTACAATTATGCTGTAAACCTAAAGAAGCAACACAAATCATAGAATCATTACGGTTGGAAGAGACCTATAGGATCATCATGTTTCAATAATGGCAAAATCATGTAGTTATTATCACAGAATGACTCTAACAACCACTCAATGGAAAAAAATAAAAAGCACGCAGAAAAGACAACATACAATTTTTGAGATAAGTTACCCTAACACATGTAAAACAAAGCTTCAAGCGAGTAATGATGCTTTAATTATGAGACTTAACACTGAAATTAGACAAAATAGAACACTCTATATCACAAATTTTAAAAACTCTCTTGGTAGCAGCAACTCTCTAGAGACCCCTTTTATGATTCATTTTAGGAAAAAGGCTTCAAAGGAAGTAACTTTAAATACACAAATAGTTTTTATGACCACTTCAAATGACATTCCAGTAAGTCTGGTCAAGACACTGGAAAGGATTTAAACCATGACAGATGCTTGCACAGCAAATTAACACCAACCAGCCTACAGGTAACACATGCTGAAGTTTATTTTTAAAATTTCTCTCTCCAGCTTCTAATGAATTAACAGCTGTATCTGAAATCTTATGCCCTAATCAGTTGATTACTTAAGTATACAGACATAAGTAATCTTTATTTTTAACTTTTGAATAAAGTTCCATAGACCGGGGCCTCTGAAGTACATGTAGAAAGAAACCCATCTGTTAGGGCACAAATATCAACACTTAACTGACAGTACAGAAAACAAAAGCACCTACAAGGCTTAAGAGCCTATGCCAGGAATAGGCAATTTAGGCATTTAAGGTAAGAATCACAAAGATGCAACGCTCTGCGGTCATAGGCTTAGAATTTACAGGCCAGAGTTACACACTTAAGTGCCTTTTATAACAAGCACAGATTATTGCTTGCCTACAAACACAATTGACATCAGGCGCTATATTGATCAGACTGCTGCTTAAGCCAGCCAGCAGAGTCACTGAAAGAGATTCTAAAATCTTGCCCTTCCCAAACTTTTCATACTAACTTCCTATTTCACTAAGTTTGAGAATTGAATGAACAATCTGAAACCTGAAGTCTTTTTTGTTGTTGTTTTTAGAAGAAATTAGAGCCAGTAATTTATATTTGTAAGATACACAGAGGAGGAAGTAATGGTCATACCCACACTTTCTACTACCTTAATTAGCACTCATACAGTAGTAGAAATATATAGTCTACAGTATCTTAATGAGCACCTCTACAGGAAGTTATAGACAGAAATTAGATGCCTTCCTCTTAACACAAGGCTATAAGCTCAACTACGTAAAATACTTCCCTACATCCTTTTTGACGATTAACCATTTGAAAGTCAAGAGAAGGGGCTAAATTAAGGATTAGTTTGATAAAGATTGATTTTACTATTTACCTTGCACACATATCTCAGGATCTTAAATTCCATCACCACTTTGACCTTCACATCCCCAAAGAATTAATCCTTTTTCCATCAGTAACAAGCCTCACAGAGCACCTCTCCTAGCTTTGACTTGCTCAGGGATCTGCTTGACTGTATGCCATAGCGCATGGCTGTGAGTGGCCAAGGGGCTCAGGAGAGCTGAGCTGATTGATATTCAAGAATGCTCTCCTCAAAGCACATTCTAATGTGCAAAAAGGCTATCAAGTGTGGCAGAAGACCAGCCTGGATGAGTCGAAAGCTCAACCACGTTACTGAAAGCAGACCATATTTTCTTACAAACCATCACGTGTAAAGAAAATTGGCTTTCAGTAAAATAAACCTTTAAAAACGTGTTCACTGCACTGAAACCATAGCAAAATTAATAACTGTAAGGACTATGTTTCCAGTGAAACAGCATAAATGTCTGCATATGTGAAAGGAAAGTCTTCATGAAGTATAAGAGTTCAGGAACAAGTGAGCCTGACTGCTGCAAACAGAAAGGCTAAAAATATAAGACAATCATGATACATTAGCATAATGCAGATAAAACTGAAAAAATTTAACAAACCAATTCCAAAGAATAAACATAATTTTGCGGTAAACAGATTAAAGAGTAAAATAAAATATCCTGGCACATTGTTATTTACTGAGTTACATCACATTACCCAGGTCCTAGCACTTCTTGAGGATTAAACTCAGTGTTTTCCAGCTAAATTACTACAATGTATTCCTTTATATTTCAGGGCAGGTTAAGTAACAACCTAATGTAAAGGGAAGGGAATTAAGTCAAAGAATTTTCCAATTTCTTGGCCACATTTTTGCCCCATCTACAAACCCAGTTAAAATATACAATAGCTACCAGCCAAAAATAAAGTATAAACATTACTTACATGCTTGTAGTGAATCTTATACATAAGGGAATTTTTTGTTAGATATACTATAATTACAAGATAGACCACGCAGCGGTTTAATTTCATTACATTGCAAAGGCCTCCAAGCAGGTTTTCACCTTGTTTCCTCACTCACACAGTCTCCACCCTCAACTCCCTCAGTCTCACTGTTCTCTACAAATAGCAGCCATGAAGCTCACAATTCCATAATAACATTAGTTTGTTCCACTAACGACACTGTGATGGGTAATGCTGAAACTACAGCGAACAGTAACTTCAGTCATCAGCTAAGAGAGCTTTGAGGACTTACAACTCCAGTGCAGTCCTGCAGGTAGGAAGCTTGTGATTCCAGACAGTGTATTTCACTGGCGGTTGGGGGTGGGGGTGTGGTTAAAGTTTCTCATGTATTCATGTTAGATTTTTCACTTTAATTCCTATACAAAGCTGCTTCTTAAGTCATACACAACACATCAAGCAGAGCACAGATATCCCTCCCAGAGATGCAGTGATGACTGGCATAGAAAAGAAAGTACTGATTAACAATTTAGCTCCAAACTAAATGCTCCAAACAGAACACATAAAAATGGCAAATGTAACAGAATTCAGGTTATCGTTGTCCACACCAAGCAGTTACGGACCTCAGCACTACAACCCTGCTCATTGGACCACTCATCTGTCCAATTACACTTTCTGCACACTTCTACACATTCATCTTTCAAGCTGTCAAAACACACATCCAGTTATGTTCTGTTCAGCAAATTTTATGGAATTTAGACCAGACGCAACAGTTCCATTTCATGTGAGGCATATAAAAATAAATCAAATTTTATGTTCATAGTTCATAGTATAATTTTGTTCTACTGTGTGCTCGTGTCATATTCTACCACCACCACCACCCCGTGCCATGTTGGGGCCTAAATTGCCAGTTTCCAACATTAATACATTTATCATATAATAGTCATGAGTTGTAAATGGCTGAAGGAAACGTATTAAGCTGCACAGAATGCATCTACTTTGACTAACAAAGGTCTGTAGAAATACCTGCTTTCACTTCATTACTAACTTTTCAGTTTCATGTTCAACTCTATGCCTATGCAAATTCAGTCTAGACTATTAAAGGTCATCCTGTATTAGTTAAAATCACGCAAAACACTCAAACAGTAAACTATTGGAATTCATAGAAGTTTATAGGGTTTAGTATGAAAATCAATAGGCAGAGTACTTGAATCCACAAAGTTCAGTGCAAACCCTCAATTCCAAAACAAATATATTTTTATGATTAAAAAAAAAGTGAACATGGGAGACTCCTAGTGAAGAACTAACCAGGATTTGCATGTTCCCCAGCAAAAGCTGCTTTTGCTAGGATGGTACAAAGAAACATCAATTAAAAATACCTCACAGACATAATATTATCTCACCTACCCCAAATTACTCTCCCAATTGAATTATTATTTGTTTAAAGAATTAAAACCATCCTAAAAACACACCACACAAAAACTGAATTAACATGACCTGTAGGCTGAATGTGTCTTTAGAGATCAGAAAACAACCAGTTCAGCAAATACATTATATATCTAAAATGTCTCTAATTCTAAAGCCATCAACTTAATTCACAACAATTTTTTACATTATTTTTCCTTTGTTATGCACAAATAACTTTAGAATCACACACGTGTATCATCTCTAACCAGTGTATACATCCTCATGATAAAAATTCACAGGCTTACAATTTCTTTCTTAACATGTTACCTTTTCCTGGCAAGGAAGAAAAAAAGAAAATAAAAGTCTTCTTGCTTGTACGATTCATACTCCTTCACCATTTAAAGCAGTTTAAGACGATCATTATTATAGAGGAAGCACGAGAGCTAAACTGAATTTTCAGAGTAAAAGGGTGACAGCACCATCATGTGGCTCTGTAAGGTACTATTTACTACTGGCTTAATACATGACAGAAAAAAATTATTGTTGTCCAGATATGTACATAATGGACTTCTTAAAATTAGTTTAAATTGTGACAGATTAGATTCTGCAGAAATCTAATTTATTTTGAAATCTGCAATAAGGATAAGCATATTGAATTTTTTTATGTGGGTAATTTTGTGGAATTGCCTACTTTTTTATTATGATACTAATAAAGGAATAGCATGATATTATTATTAATAGAACAGAACATTTGCACAGCAGGAAAAGTCTTTTACATTCTAACCACACTGGTGGGGGCCTTCAGGAGTTGGACAGCCCTGATCTCCAACATCATCTATGATCTGGGAAAATCTTGAGCAGATAGCAGCCTCACATCAGTTATACTTAATTTCTTTGGCAGCTAAAAGCATGAGATGAACTCCAAACTGAATCCCACCCAGAGGAACATCAGCTGTAAAAAAAGAGAGGTCAGCTCATGTGTCTAGAGGAATGAGATTAAATTACCAATAATAAACTGCAAAATATAAAGGCCTGATAAGGAGAGTAAAGTGTGCAGATTGTCATCTTACTAGGAGATGATTTAATATGTACGTTTTTGCTTCTGTTTTCTGGGGCAACACTTGACAAGTAAGTGAACTTTACACAGAACAAGAGTATTACGTCTAGAAACATATATTAAGCATATTAAATATTTTTAATACCATACTATTAGGTTTTGTGATAGTAAAAAAAGTATGTATTTCCAAATTAAAAACAAAACCCAAAACAGAAGAGGCAAACGTAATCATTCTCTCATATTATGCAGATGCTGCTTTTTTGTAGATGTACCCTACTAACAGAGTAGTGAGCCTTACATGACTGAAAAAACATTTCAAAATTATGAGCAGCTTCAAATACCACAGCTGAATACACTGAAGAGTGAGGATTTTCTGATGAAAAACTGAAATCCTAAACAAAACACTAGATGTGATCTCTGCTTTTAAAACACTAGTCACACTATGTGGTCTTAAGGAAAATTATTTATTCCAATCCCTTGCTAATTCAAATGAGCATATGCTTCCAAATAAAAATAATACAAAAGAAAACTGGGCTATAGAAATACATCATCCAATCAGATCACTGGCATTTCTAGCCATATTCTAATATACACAGAAGAATGCTCAGCTCAGCACAATTTACTCCATTTACTGTAAAATTGAAAAGCAATTTTAAGATTTTTAACACAAAGAGATAATAATTTATATACTTAAACTTATGTACATAGTTGAGTATCTTGAACTGAAATCTCTGCTTACTAATCCCTACGAAGGTGTATATATACACACACACTATTAATCAACACCTCAATATCCAAAAGATCCTAGGCACCTCACAATCTCTAGACTGAACAGCCCAAAGACTGTAGGTTATATTATTAGGCATGATGCAGAAACTAAGAATAGAGATTTAGGGTTAAGAAAGAAACTGGTTACAGTAATTAGATCATATGGTTTCTCAGTTACGGTATATGCTCGTTATGACAACTCCATTTGAGTCAGGTTTTATGGCATGGTAACTCAATTCTTGAAGGCAAAACAAAAGGAGTATATTCCTAAAAGGTCTGCTTGAGGAAAGATGGTACTTTGATCACTGTTTCTAAAATGGCATGCAGTAAGCAGTATTTTCAGTGTATGGAACCAGATCCTTAACAAGTAAAACATAATACAATTTAAATGCATCAAATCAGAACATGAAACTTAACATAGAATATTTTTTAAAAGTAGTGATATCTCCTTCTTTCTAAACTCACTAAATTTCTTTTTTTCTTCCCCTTGAAGGCAGGTATGATCTAATATAAAAATGTGAGAAAACAAGAACTAATAATAGTTCCCAGCAAGTGATGTGCATCAGTTGACAGTATGATTATGTATGCATCTGGATTAAGACAATTTGAAACATAAGCTTCCAAAAGGAGAAATGACAAAAACAACATATTGAGAAGTTCAGGAATATTATTAGTGACAAAACAGAGTTCACTACAGGACTCATTTGTGCTAAATATTGTGATTGCCTGAAACTTTCAAACTAGCCCACCATAAATTACATGTAAAGGCATGGGTGTTTTATGTTATTACTAAACTGTAACTATGAGTTCTAAACATTTCTAAACTATATAAATGTTATTTTATTCTTCACCTTCATTTTAAACTACCAGGAAGCATTCATAAAGACTTGACATCTTATTCTGTTCAATTATACTAGTACCCTTTTTTTAACACACAATGAAACAAGTTAGACCATGATAAACTATACTTCTGAAATAGTAAAATTCAATATCTAAATATTTATAAATGTATATATATAAAGTGACTTATGGGCAACAGAAATGTTACAGTAATAAATTGCATTTGTAGTGATTAAAGCTACTCCCCTGTAAAGATGACCCAGTTTAGTACACTTTTTCAAACTCAAACAATAAAAGTGTTGTCTTATATATACAGTCTTTAAAATCTGCAGTAAAACAATATAAATGGACTGTTACTTAACTTACTAACCTGTACATTATTCAGGTGAAGTATCCTATCTGTAATGGAATTAAAAAGCTTTTTAAAAATACTGACAAAGACTGAAGAATAAATTGATGCACTCTTAATAACTCTAAATCATCTAGCTCTTTATGCCAAGAAGTGTTGACAATACCAACTTCAAGGTCATTGTCAACTTGGTAAGTCATTAGCAAATAAAATATGGCTTAATTGGAGCAAACTCAGCAAGGAGCTGCATTATTTTAAGTGAACACTGCAATATAACTTGAAGAAGAATTACTAATCGCCACTCCCGTTGACAATGAAATGGATGAAGAAGGTGCTTTGTAACTTTTTTCTATGACTTTCCCGTAATTAAATATGGAAATAGATTCTATGAAGAATTAAAAACCCCTGAGTGCATTAATTCAGGCACTAATGGACTGCCTTCCAGTGTTACAGCACACAGGTAGTTCCCAGCATGTTACCAACATTAGCTAATATATCAGTGTCAGACTCCAGCAGTACCCTTTTAGTATTGAATACCCAACTCTGTGAAGCAGATTTAGGCCGATTACACATGTTGTTTTAAAAGGATGTATTTTTCATATTTGGAAGTAGTACCTGAAACTCTATGTGCATTGATGAAACAGCCTGAGAAAGACCTGAGATCCAGTTGCCTGAAGATGTATGCAGGTGTATTACGTACATACAATGCTTATGTAGTCTTTATAGCCATCTCACTAACCTCTAGCATAACAATTGTTAATGGTTTGGTCTTTACTTTTTTAAATAAAACACCTTTTAAAAATAACCTTATTTGCATACTTTTCATCATTCCCAACACAATATATCACAAACTCCCTAACACAATTATACCATTGAGGGTTATAACATTTAAACTAAGGGAGTTCCTCTCAGCACAGGTCTCTTGATACTGCTGCTTGTTCAAACACTATTGTCTCACTTTATGATACAGAATTATTCACTTCCTCCAGCTCTCCCCCAAAACCATATTTTATGGGCAAGCAGCCCTAACCTGATGAGCTCCCTAGGTCCCAGCCTGATACACCAGTCCTTACACATTTTTAAAGCAACTGCCAATCTATCAAAGCATGGTAATACTCACCATAAAAGCAAGTGAAAATGAACAACTGGTTTTTAAAATTAACTCTGCGGTATTTATAGAGTAGATATGTTTGAATAATTAATAATGCAAATATTTCAGCTAATGCAATTTCTAATTGAAGACTTTGCAGATCTATATCTGTATCAGAGGGCCTAGCTCAGTAACAAAACGCAAATTTGCAGCTATTCCTTGACATTACATGTGGGCACCAATCCACTAAAGCACTTCAGTATGTCCATAGCTTAAAATATGTAAGCAGTCCTACTGCAGTCAAATGCAACAGTTACATGTTAATAGTTAGATATGTAGTTAAGTGCTTTGCTGGACTGAGGCCTACATTTGTTTGACAGTGAAAATGTGCTTTGGGAATTCATTACTTATCTAAAATCTATGCCCATAGTAAGAAAAAAGCAGCAACTTGAGAAACCTTAGACAAGTGGATTGGGCTTTGAGGCACAACGAGGGAGCTCTGACCTAAAAGTAGTGGTTGTGTAAAACAGAATTAAAGATTCAAACCAACAATTACCACATATACTCTGTCACTTCTCTAGGGAAAAGACAAGGCCAAAACAGCTGTTGCAAGTGCTGAAAGAACACTCAAAATAGTTTATTATCCACTTAAGAACTTCTATATTGTATCTGTTTTTCATGTTGTTTCTTGCTATGCTGTTATATTTTAGCTTTGAAAACTCATTAAATTAAAGCTTATGTACTGTTTTTATTTAAGCAAATTTATATTGAATAAAAACATATAATCAGGCATTTGTTGCTAACAAGAAAGCACTGTCAAAACCCCAGAAGACAGAATTGTTTTCAGATTATTTGAAAGCCCTTTCTCTCCTGAGGATCATAATGCTTTAGTTTTATGTTGGTGGTGTGTGTCCCTGATACGCTTGATAGCTATTATTGCTCATATATATCCGCATACAAAGTATTAACTGATCCCACTGATCCTGTAATAAGTATTAAGGGAAACATGCATTGGTGGCAGGTTTTCTGCTGTGAAGTATAACCTTGCAAACAAGTCCTTAGAACTAATGAAAAATTGCCCAATTCTAAGAAAACAAGGATGACAAGACTCAGACATGACCTCTACTCACAGCAGAATCAGAAAAATATCAAGAAAATTAAAATATTTTATTAAAACCAACAAATAGATACAGAACAAAAGGTCCAACATTCATTCATATGAATAGCCCCCAATGAATCACTTAAATGTTTTCCCCTCTAACCCTTAGTTTTGACTACTTTAAAAGTATGATCTCAAACTGTGACCAGTATTTCTATGCTGTACCCAAGTCCAAAACCCGACTAAACTAGGGCAATGAAATCTGAGATGACAAGAAAAAAAAAAAAAAAATCTACAAACAGAAACCAAGAGGAACTAGACAAACACAGACAAATCAAAACCACACAGGACCATACAACATCTCTATAACCTATTCATAAGAAAGAATGGTAGTTCGAGATTGGGCAATGACTGCTAAAATAATCTGCAGTAAGGAATGGACTTAGAAAAGTACTGAGCCACTCAAACACTGCTGTGGTTATGGGCCTGTTACTTAAATAGAAACTAATAATTACACTCTTGAAAGATGCCTATCTTCTCCCATGAGGGTGTTCATTATGTCCCTCAACAGACAGAGCCAAAGATCCTCTTTGTCTTCAAGTCTTACACTTTCCAACAAATTTAGGATAAAAATATAGGAGGCAAATTGAAGTTCTTAAATAGCTTTATGATTTTTTTATCCTTTTATGTAGGATAAGTACCTCAGAAGCAGCCAACCACCAGTCTTGAAAATAAATTAAATACCACCAGTCCTGAATATAAAATTAAATACCACCAGTACTGAATATAAATTAAATGAAAGCTGTCATGGTGAAAGATCAAGATATCTCAGTCTCTAGGACCCCAGATCTGACTGAAGCTTCCTGCTCTTCTTATCCAGTTTCTTTAAGCTCCATTGTACCAGTATTTGGTAATGTTTTTTTCCTATAACAACAGTAATAGTTGGTATTTACAAAGGAATTTGGTGGACAGTTCTGTACAGATGCAAAGAGTGAAATTCTTGTGCACTCACATCAGAATATGGAACAAAATAATTCAGTTGTTAGATTTTTAAGTGATGAAATGATCGACATTCCTTAAAACATAAAAACATTTTAAATTCTCATGAAAAGCTGTCTTTTAGCACCATTAATTAAATCTAGAATTCAACAAAAGTTTCTGAATAAATTATGTGAAAGAAAAAAATTTTTAATAAAAACTGCAGTTGTACCTTCTGTGAGTTCTCTTGACCTTTTGACTCTTCCTTCTGAAAGCACACAGCATACAGGTAGCTAAAATACTATCTGAAATTGTCCAAATCCAGAAATCAGAATCTTACTTCAGACTGAAGTTCTCACATACCCAAACGCCTTTTCAGTATACCGTTTAATCTCCTTGCCTTAGTCCATTTGTATAAACTACAATAATTACAGATAACTACATAGATTCTACATATGGTTACCTGTAGACTATTCATTTTGCTTATTCAGTGTTTAGAAAACATAATGCCTTGTATTTGTGCAACAGCATTCACAGAAAATGTGATTCCTAACAAAAATTCTGAATACTGAAGTGCTAGCATCAAATACCTAGAAATGGTTGCAATCTGGATCAACTAAATGGCTCTGCTGCCCCCTAATGCATTACAGGGGAAAATAGTAATCAAAGAGAAGTGATGGATTAGTCTCTTTTTATTTTGGTTAATTACAAACTATAATTCGCTCTATGCAATTAGATTTGCTCAAGCATCCTCTTTGTCATAAATGCTATACATAGTTGATGTTGCTACTTCAGAATCATCTGTAATAAGGAACAGTGAACAGTATAGCTATTAAGGCTTTTCAAATGGAAGACATCTTTAATCTCTAATTTGTTTGAGAAGATATGACAGAAACATCAGAGACGACACTATTTATTACAACATTGTAAAAATTTACATCTCACAATACTAGAGTTGTAAACCACGTGACAGAATTTGAATCTATCATGGCTCAGAATGGGTTTAAAGTAGAACCACTAATCTGTAGATCATCTCAATTAAAAAGAACATCTCTTCTTGCAATGTAGATTCAATAATAGGTAGCCTTTCAGCTCTAAAAGTGATTTAACAGTATGAACTTTTTTTAAAAAAATAATTCTTTGAATAAGCAGCAATTTGAGCTAGAACCAAAAAATGAAGGCAGCACAAGACGACTTTGGAGTAGAAATAAAATGGTAATCTACACACTTGGAAATTCACATTTTTTTCCACAGATTGATCTAGACCTTTCAACCACTCCGTTAGCAGGAGTCACACAATTAAATTCCAAGTAGCTTTTGTGGAAAAAAAATTAAAACACCACTCTCCTGACCTACAACGATACCCTTTAATTAAAAAGGCAAAACTGTCAAGAATGATGAGGAGATAAGCATTATAAACAGGAAATGCAAATACTGCAGCCAAAAAACTATCAGTAAGAAAAAGTGCTCAGCTGACAGATTTGTTTGCCAGATGCTTTAGATTTGGGACTTATTTTTAATATTAAAGTCACCAGATTTTACTGTAATATCTGACACAAAAATTACAAATAACATAATTTATTAAGAGCCTGAAAACACAGCAGAACTATCAAAGCTGATTACTTTTTAAGTCATTGCTTTAGGAAAGTAACAAAATTATGATAAAATTTATTCAAGAATGTCTTTGATTCAACAGGTCTCACATACTGAAATCTTACATGAAATACTAGAACTTTGTTTACTGCAATAGTCCCCTGTAGATTAGAAAGCACTGCCAAAGAACTGCATGACTTTAAAAGACAGTTTATGTATTTTATCTGTATTTTATGTATTTATATTTTATATATTAATCCCCTTCTTATGAAGGAAATAAGGGGTGAGGATCTCTTTCCTTCAGATTTTTTTGCCAAAGAATGGGTAATTTATCTGAAATATTTGCAAATAAAAATGAAACAGTGACAAAGATGTATTTTTATGGTAGCATTCAGGTTATGTACCTTATTAGAATCACATTCTTTCAATTCAATTGTTTCTTGTGTGATTTAAAAAAAGTCATAGACATACTTGGAATTCTTTGAATCGATTTTTTAATAGTCTTGTTATTTTACAAAAACAATGACTGCTAAAAAAAAAGCATAAGCAGGTTTCTCTGCAGCCTCTACACACTAACCCTCTCTAGTATTGCCTGCAGAATTGTTGTACACTTTTACATTACCTTTCTGTTCAAGCAGAAAAGGAAGCAATGACTCTTTCAGAGATACAGGTTTTTTGCCTAGTCTTTTAGCTAAAGTAGTGAAGCAGGTACTACATGAGACTTCACTGCATTAGTGTCCATATCCTCCACAAACATCCTACTATAGAGTCAGAAACCTAGTGGTACCAGTTCTATTTTTGTTATCCTAGAAGAAAATAGAACAGGACTATCTCTTCTGGTTCTTGGGGGTAAGGGTGTTTGTTTTATTTAAAAAAAAAAAACACTACATTGTTTTATCATTTTATCTTCAGTGATGTGGGAGTCATTAAAAAAAAGTTACTTACATCTAATATCTGAATATAAGCTGGACCCAGTGTTATGTCTCTGAGGTGGGCAGTGTTTTTTAAGAGTGCCATCCTCACCTTCCTCATATCCAAAAGCCTGACCAGGAGAAGGAATAGAGGGATCATCCTCCTTTCAGCACATTTTTATGGACTCTACAGCTCCCTCTAAAAAAAAAAATTTTTTTTTTTAAATTTATATATATACATTGTAAAATAGACTGTTCACACATGCTTACTCACAATAAATAAATTGAAAAATAGGTATCCAAACTGGATAACCCTGAAGTTTTTTCCAAAAAAGTGTGTTCTGCTTACTGTGGACAAAAGCTTGAATGTGCAAATATTCAATCTTTTTAGCACGTGGCATGGCTTAGCTTAGCTTTTCAGCATATTAGCATAACAAAACATTATCACAAGTGTTCTGTAAAATGCGTGAGCATTTTTTAAATAGGGAATTAACATTACACAGACATTTAAATTAGCATACCAGCTGACTATGCTCTTTAGACTCTCTCTGCTTTTTGCTATTTCTAGCCAACTCCATTGTAGGAGCTTGGTTATAGCTGCCAGGTCCTGGAGTAACTGCGTTGATCTCTTTGAAGCACTTCTCTTATCTGGCAGACTCTTGCCACCTTTGATGTTCTAAAATATATTAAAAAAAAAAAAAAAGAAAAACATCACCATAAATTAATTATGAACCCGATGGCAATTTTATTAAAATAATTCTGATGCCTAGATGCATCTATTAAAAAAATTAATAATCTGTGGCCAGTAATATTAAAACACCGTAGATAATGATTACTTTTTTCAAAGTTGTTTCACTTTATTTCAATTAGGAAAAGTCATCACATGAAGCTAAAAAGCATTATTTCCCATATGCTTCCTCCAATGAATTACTGTTTCTAAAATTCTGACATATTCTAGTCTGTATCTCAAAGAGTTTCAACAAAGTAAAATAATGAATAAAATTGTAGAGTAAAAACCAGAGGACAATTTCATTATTTACTCTATAATGGTAATGACCCTGCCACTGATGAAGACCTCGGCAAGCCAGGTTCTAAACAGCAATCTAATCAGTATCAGTTCCTTCAGTTCAAACATTTTAGTGTCCTAAACACTTCAGTTATAACTGAGCTTTATGTACAGAAACCTCTACACTTAAGTATATCAAACCAGAATAGACTGTGGTTTTCTTAATAACTAAGAAGCTACAGCATTTATTTATTCTTTTTAATATGGTTTTACAAGTGAGCTTCAGGTAATTCTTAAAACAGTGGAGACAGCCTGTTGTAGAGGGAAGATGATTATATTTTCTCCTGACAAGAAAAATAATTACAAAAACAAGACTGAAATACTTTATTTCCTACTACTTTAAATGGGACACAAGACAAGAACTGCAAGGAAAACCTTAGGGATTTCCAGACAACTTCATTGTCAGTGCTACTACTACAACTATCAAACGTTGAAAATGCATTTTTCTGCATACTTTTAAAGTTAGCATCTTTACTAAATGTAAATTTTCAGATATAGCTTGCTTTATTTGTGACCAATAATATCTCACATCATAACACATTATTAATGCAGTGTTATGGCAGGTGTGATGGAAAACAGTGTAGCACAAGAATAAATTAACAGAAGTCCATAACACAATGTATCTCAGTTGAAATCTGAAGAAAAGATGCCATTCCGCAAAGCCTGTCATCTGCCAATTTTTGTAGCATATTGTTCTCACCACTACGCTCTCACAACAGACAGTGGTGATCCTCAGCTTCCACAATGAACAACCAACAATCAGCGAGAAGTGCCAAACATAAGTGTCCTTTACATTTAATCACTAATTTCAAACTATTATGTCTAAAAACAGAGTAAAGGTTCTCATATGCAACATCATTACTTAATGAGTTATTAGATTTTTCCATTATAATTTAAGCTGGAGGAAGATTCAGGAAAAAGAAGATAAATGAGGAAGAGCAGTGAAGACACTTTATGATATTCTACGAATGTGATTTTATCATTCTAGTACAAAATTTAATGCAAACAGCATCATCACCTTTTCCCACTTAGGAACATATATACCAGTCAGCCTGCCTTAAATGATTGTACAGTAAGGAAAAAAAAAACCACCCTAAATCTAAGTATACTACAACATATGCACCTATAATATGGATTTTTTTCATTGTCAGTTAGTCCCATGCTTTAAACAGTCTAATTCTTTCTGTATTTGCATTGTTTTACATATTCTGTAGCTGTTAGTACTGCTACTACTTCAGAGTCATGCTATACTCTTGGTGTATAAAGTTTACCACATTACACTTAAAAAGCTGAATACACATTTTTCTTCTTGACATAAGGACTTAATTATACACCTTAAGATGGGTTCTATTTCAAGTCATAAGCTTGGAGAGTAATAAGGAGTACTGCCTCAGGCAAACAGCATCCCAGACCAGCTTTCAGTAGCGAGACACACTGTTCCCACTCATTTATCTTTGCTAGCAGACAGGAAGAGTCAAAAATTCTCCCTGCAATGCCTAAAGTACTCAAGAAAGCATTAGGAAGATCAGACTTCGATATTGCAAAGAGAACAGGATGCAATTGCAGCATTTTGTAGTGCAAGGATGAAGGAGTGAGAAGAACTTAAAGCACATCTCTTTCCACAGATTTCACGGGAGTCATGTCCAATTCTGATTTTTTTTTTTACCTGATCCCCACTTCAGGCTCCCTAGCTAACATACCAGCAGCCTATGTGGCACCAACTTAAAGCCACTGCCTCCCTCCAGCTTTGAGACCTCGCACAATTGCAACGGGCGGATCACGCTCCAGAGCAGGAGAGGGGGAAAGCACCATGCAGCAGCCATGGCACCCGCCTCCCCTGCTGCACCCACAGCGGTTGTACCAAAAGGTGTACAAACACCTGCTGCAGTCTTTGCCACATTTTGCTCCCATCACATAAAAAACACAAGAATGAGAATATTGGATCAAACTAAAAGTCCACCTTGCCCTGTATTACCATCTTCCTTGCTGATCTGCCGTAGAAAGGTAAGCATGCAGAAATCTTTCTCCTAATACTCACCGTCAGATTCCAGCAATCTACAGTTGAAGAACTTCCTACTAAAGTACATTTAATACCTCTTCAGAATTTATGCTTCCACGGGTTTGTCTGATCTTTGATCACATAACTATGTACCCTTTTGTTCTGAACATTGTGCTGGACAATTTCACATGATACCCCTCTTTTCTGCATTAGGAAGAAAAAAATGAATCAGTCACTTCTCATTCATCTGTCTATGAAAGTCAGCACTACATAGATCAGAATTCTTCAACCTGGAAAAGATACAACCAACATGACAGAAGTCTATCTAATGACTCCTTAAGAAAATGTCTTTTCTATCTATGATTATCCTTGTTGTCCTTCTTTGTATGTATTTTAATTTTACAATACACTTTCAGAAGAGGGGTAACCAGAACTTCAGGTAAAAATGAATCTGCAGGCAAACTATGGCGTTTATGCAAGGGCATAACAAGGTTTTATGGTTTGTCTTCTATCCCTTTTCTAATAATCCCTAACAGCCTAGTTGCCTTTTTTTTTTTTTTTTTGATGACTACTACTGTGCTTTGAGCTAGCATTTGCTTAGAATGAAGTGTTATAATTTTAAGTTCTCTCTCGTACCATAAGTAATTCAGTGTCCTTGGTTTTAATGGGGAAAATTAAGATTGGTTTTCCCAAGTGCATTTATCTGTACGAAATCTCACATGCCATTTTATTGCTCCATCATGCTGTATCATGAAGTCTTTCTAGAGCTCTTTATAACAAGATTTCATTTTTACTACTTTGAATCAATCAGTGCAGTGAGCAAACTTTACCACGTTGCTCATCCCTTTTTTCCAGATCACCTCCAGGGATATTAGATGGCAGAGACCCTAGAACAAATTCCTGTGAGACTCCCTTACACAGAAAAGCCAGCAATTATTTCTCATCTTGTTGTCTATTTGTTGACAGTTATTAAACCTTGATACATGGAAGTTCAATTTCTTTAAGCTCATTTGGTGAGTGACACCATTCAAAGCCTTTCTGCAAATCCTTGTATAATACATCAATTAAAAGAAAATTACTGCTTGTTTACTGGCCTTTTCAAAGGCCTCTAATAGGTTTGTAAGGCACCTTTTACAAGTTACACAGATCCTTTCCCATTATATCAATCTCACCCACATGCATACAGCCCTAGCCTTTATCACATAAATTCCACCAAATGGCTTCATACACAAGTCAAACTTACTACCCCTACAGTTCCCAATGTTTCTGTTAAAACTCTTCAAAAATGTGTCATGTATACCACCACCTGTTCTCTCAGTACTAACAAAACTGTAAGTAATAGTTTGCCCACCATAGTCAGCCAGTGGTTTCATACGTAAGTATCATTAAAACTCTCTGCTCAAGGATCTTATCTCGGCAATTTCTTCTCCCAACAATACATTTCTAAGAAAGCTCTTTCAAAACTCATACAAAGAGAGACTGTACTGCTGGAGCCTCCTTAAGCTCCTTTCCAGCCAATATTCAGTATTCAGCTTTCAGCTTCCCCTCCCCCCACCACCCATGTCTTTGTTTTCTTTGGATAATCCTTTTATACCTGTAAAAGGATCAGCTTTTTGCCCTGTAACTTCACCAGCAGGCATCCTACCTGTGATGTATTTGTACAAGGAATCTTAGTAGTTTCTATTTCTTTGAAAACTCATTCCTTGTAATAATTTTGACCTGCCCTATTGTGCTTTTAGACTTAATTTGTGAGTGTAAGGTTTCATCCTACTCTCAGCACATTGTTTTACCTGGATTTTGTGTACTCTGATTCATTTTAATTGCTGTAGGATCCAGCTGATAGGTGATGGCGATTTCCCCTACAATTCTAGTATAATTTCTGTTAAAAGAGCCTACACCACTTGCAAGCATTTCACCCATTTGGCTGAGCCCTACCATTTCTTTGCGAAAAGCTTTATCATTCTATATAATTCCCCTTTTGGAAAATAAAACACACTTACCACTTACTACTAGGGGTTTTTTCCTGTTCTTTCAAGAATGCTAAATTTAAAGTACTTTATGGCCACTCTTAGACTACCTAGTCAGTAGTAACCTTCTGAAACATACTGCTCACAAGGTCAAAATTAGCTCTCCTCTTCTGCGGTCCATACATAATTTCTTTATTTTGTCTAAAAGACTGCTGGGCCACTCTGAGCACACTGCCAAGCCTGATGAGATCTCAGAACATAAAGTGTGGAGGGGTAACCAAAACCTTCTCCATAATTCTGTTTTTATGACCACAGCCCTCTTGATCTTCCTTGCTATGTCACCACTCCTACCAGTCTAGCATCGTATTTTGCTGCTGAGAGATGGCATTTCAGTTCAGTTTAAAATAGTTGTTGACAAAAAATAGCTTACTTGTGTGATATGACTTCAATGGGACAGAGGCAGGGGTAGTTTGTTTGGATTAGGGATTTGTTTTGTTTTACAAATTTCAACTAACACAAACTATGCTGTTGCTCTTAAAGAATTTGTATACTGTCCAAGACCAGTTGATTGTTCCACCAATTTCTGGTATATTTTATCTCTCTAAAACCAAGCAGTCCAGTTCTCTTCCTATTTTTTACATCTAGAATACCTATTAAAAAAAAATAACAAATACTTAGTTCAGCTGCCTATTTGCCTAATAAGTCTTATTACCATCTGTCCTATCTTTGAGGTTTTTGCAACTTCACTAACAAGAGGATATACCATGTTGACTTCTGCAATCTTGAACACATCACTTTTGCCCCTAGTCCTAGTTTAAACATTAGGGTCCTAATGCACAGTTGGGGTGTATGTTCTGATGGGAGGCATGCACACCTCAATGATAAGGCCCAACCATCTCCTGCTCTCTCTCACGCACGGATTAAGACAACATGATCCCAGATCTGCAAAATCTTCACACTCTTACATTTCTAGTTCAGTAAACACAACATTGATCAACAAAAACAACTACTAAACATACCAAAAATAATGTCACTTCATTAAATTACAAGTTCTCTGTTTTGTTATTATTATTTAAAAATAAATAGATGTGTAAAATAGTCAAAATCTGCCCACCTTGGGAAGGTCTCTACCTTTGCTCTCATCATCTGAATTCACTTTTCTCTTTCAGAGACAAGTATTTAACAAAACTAATGCACAATTCATACTTCTTTAGAAATTGTTCTCTCGTTAGTTCACGAGGGATAGACATTTTTAGCTACAGCACAATCTGTAACTTCAAATGAGTAACATCTATGAAATATGACAACGATCTAAAAAGACTATGGCAAAACTGAGATTTTTAAACATCAGATAGCATTCACCTTCAGGGGCTACACTAAAAGAATCTTACTACAGAAAAAAGAAGAAACGAGAGGAAACAGGACACATGAGATTAAATTATAATAACAAACTGTATCTTCCTATATTTTTTTCCATTGTTGGCCAATTTACATGTAAGAAAAGGTTATTCTAATCAAATATTATAAGAATACTGCTGATTGTTGCCATCCTGAGAATAAGATTTCCAACTTTAGATAATAAAAGATGCATGGAGAGGGCTAATCTCCAACTTCACCCTCCACCTATTGTTTACCTCTAAAATTGTTACGGAACTTAAATATTTTAGAGTGAGATCATTATGATCATGTACCCTAATAAATATGGTAAGTAGAAACCCTTGGATCAATACAAGCACACTGAAAAGAATTTTGAGATTGAATCTCTTTCTCTGTGAATAAAGCAATGCCTAAATGCTAATTTATTTTCAGCTGAGATTTTGTTGTGCTCAGATGTGTTACTGTCTTCAGGGTCACTGGAGTAGTCTTCAATCTACTTACCACTTCATTTCTAAACTGCAGCAATGTTGAAACAAAGGCAAAAGAAACCAAGAAAGTAATATACCATTATTCTGTATACATTTGACCATTGTTGAAATTTTCTTTCAGTAAGTCAAAGTGAAAAAGTTTAAAACTTTTTAAATTTATTTAAAGCAGTGTCATGGTTCAGCCCCAGTCAGCAACTAAACACCACACAGCCGCTCACTTACTCCCCCCACCCCTGTGGGATGGGGGAGAGAATCGGAAGGGCCAGAGAAAAAAAAAACTTGTGGGTTCAGATAAGAACAGTTTAATAATTAGAATAAAATAATAATGATAATAATATTGATTATGATAATAACAATAATGAGAAGATAATAAAAAGGAAAAGGGCCTGTCCCCAAGCCGCGATTGCTGCCTCCCTCCCCTGGCCAGCTCCTCCCAAGTAACACACTGGGCATGATGTTACATGATATGGAATATCCCCTTTGGCCAGTCTGAATCCGCTCTCTTAGCTGTGCCCCCTCCCCTCCCGGCTTCTTGTGCACCCAGCAGAGCATGGAAAGCTAGAAGAGTCCTTGACTAGTGCAAGCACTACCCAGCAACAGCCAAAACACCTGTGTGTTATCAACATTGTTTTCATACCAAGTCCAGAGCACAGCACTATGCCAGCTGCAGTGAAGAAAAATAACTCTATCCCACCTAAAACCATGACAAGCAGAAATTTTTTTACCTAATCCTAAATATTGGTGTTACAGACTTAAGCATAAAACCACTTATAAACTTTATCTTTAATCCCACCATCACCAGAAAACAAAGAACACTATACTTTTAGAACAGCTTTCTAAGTAATCTGCCATAAAGGAGTTTAAAGGAGTACATAAAGTCATCGCATATCCTAGTAGTTGCAGATCTGAGGATAGGGAAAGGACTAATATTTATATCATTTGGTAATATTTTAGAAAGACATAGAGCTAGTTAATGCAGCTAAATAAAAAGTACATGTGCTACAAATGGATATATCATGTCATTGAAAAGTTCTGTAGTCATTTTAAGGCTTAGTGGAGATGGAAAAATTGAACTGGCTTCATACTATCATATTATTTATCTGCTAAACTACATCATCTTAGTCTTCATAATGAAAATTAGAAAACATTGTTACAAAGAAATATAAATACAGTAAAATACATTTACACCTCACTGTACACTAAATTCTATTGCAAATTAACTTCTCCTTTAGGCCATTCCAGAACTACTTAAATAATTTTTAACCTTAAAGAAAAGATGCTATTACCTCACTACTCAAAAAGGGCACACCTACTTCACAAGAGTGCAATCTAGCAGGGTGGGGGACACGCTTTTATGCTTTTTATGCAAAGCACGGTGATCTCCAAGCTAAGCTAAATGCCTAGGGCAACCCCATCAGAAGAATTGTGGCCAGCAGGTCGAGGGAGGTGATCCTGCCCCCTACTCCACTCTGGTGAGACCCCACCTGGAGCACTGCATCCAGCTCTGGAGCCCTCAGCACAGGAAGGACATGGACCTGTTGGAGCGGGTCCAGAGGAGGCCACAAAAACGCTCCGAGGACTGGAGCACCTCTCCTACGAGGACAGGCTGAGGGATTTGGCATTGTTCAGCCTGGAGAAGGCTGCGGGGAAACCTTATTGCTGCCTTCCAGTACTTGAAGGGGGGCTACAGGAAGGGTGGGAGCAACCTCTTTAGCAAGGCCTGTTGTGACAGGACAAGGGGTAATGGTTTGAAACTAAAGGAGGGTAGATTTAGACTAGATACAAGAAAAAAAACTTTTACAATGAGGGTAGCGAAGCACCGGAACAGGTTGCCCAGAGAGGTGATTGATGCCCCATCCCTGGAATCATTCAAGATCAGGCTGGACGGGGCTCTGAGCAACCTGATCTAGTTGACCAGGTCCCTGCCCGTGGCGGGGGGATTGGACTAGGTGACCTCTAGGTCCCTTCCAACCCAAACCATTCTGTGGTTCTGTGAACCTCGCCAAAGCACTGAGCACAGGTAACTGTACAGCTGAGAACTGCCCAGCATAGCACTACGTATTACAAACTCAAAGACTATACGATACAGACACCCCCCCAAATCCCCAGCTCTCCGCCGCCTTATCCCCTCTCCCGCTGACGGGTGACACGCGTTACTGCTGCCTGACGCACCCGGTTACCCCGCCCGCCCCCCGGGCCCGACAGCCCCCAGCGCCAGCCCTCGCTCTGCGCAGGCGCTGGTCACGGGCCTCAGGGGGCTGCCGTTGATGGCGGCCCTGGGCTGCCTCCCCCCACCCCCTTGGCCCCCGCCGCCTCCCCGGCCCGAGGCAGGAGGAGCCGCGCCCCGCGCGGCCATCGCGGCGGCCGCCGGGTGCCGCCTTCGTTCTCTGCTCCCGCCCCTCAGCGTCCCCGCCGTCGGGCCTTATGGTTTTGCGCTGAAGATCTCCACAGCGCGGCGTGGCAGGGACTCCCGCAGCCTGCCCCGGCCCGGGCCGTAGCGGCTCTCCCCAGGCACCGAGCCAGGCTCGGCGGTGCCCGCTGCAGCCCCGTAAAGAAGCCGCTCCCTCCCGTTTCTGCGCTTCACCCTTTGAAGTGGTACTTGGCCTGCAGCAGAGCCTTATTCCACGCTCATCCTGCAGTAGCGGCTGCCACCATTCAGCCTCCTCATGCAGTCACAGTAAAGCAGAAACAAGTATGGGGACGGTGCTTTGAGCACAGGACGGCCTCCTCCTGTTTACTTTAATAGGTCTTACCTGGTTCTGTGTCCTCGTTAATGCCTATAGTAACAGTTGGAATCTCTCAGCTCAAGTACCCACATCCTACAGAAGCTGTAGGAGAGGTGAGGAGACAACACAGACTTTTGGAAGATAAGTAGCATGTCTCAGGCAGCAAAACTTTTGACTGCCAAGCCTCAAAAGAGGCTAAACTAGCCCCAGAATGATTATTGCTAATAATAATTATTAATTACATGTTGTGGTGTTTCCGTCTTTGTTTCCCAAAAACTCTCAAGTGACAAAGGCTGATCACGTAATTTTTCACTCACACACCAGTGACAGCTACATGCAGTTTCTTGCCTCACATCCACACGTAGCACTGATTTCCAAAATGCCGTTGACTGGCCCCAATGTTTGCTCTCGAAACGCAGCACTCTTCAAACATGCCCTTTTTCTGCTTGGACCCCAGAAGCAGCTAGATGACTTGTTTCTTTGCACCAAGCTTACCACTAAAGAGTGCAGGTGGTTTCCTGAAGACAACTGATACCACATCTTCGTACATCCGCTCACACCATGGAGAAATGTAGGAAGACAATCGAAGGAGCACATTTTCTCCCTTGATGTGTGCATTCAGATGGGAGATGATACATCAGGTATTTCCAACTGCTGGAAAAGTGCAAGCATCGCTAAAGCAGTCACCTCCAAGTAGGGAATCATTCACACCCTATTTTTTTTCCATCAACCTACACCTTTTATTAGAATAGTATTTACTGAGGGCATATTAAGGTTCTGAGTCCCCTATTTAAACATACCTCAGCCTTTCTGGGAACACCTTTCTTACATTCACACAAAACTGGTGCAGATTCCTTGTGACCACAGCTAGCTGTGCAGGCAGCAAATTTAGCCTCCAACCTGAAAAAAACAAAAATCCAGTAATAAACCCGGAAGGATTAAATTCTCAATAGAATTATTTACACAAGGTTAAAAATATTTACTCACCTTCATTCATACTCACAGCCAGAATTTCTTTATAAGGTTTTCAACAATAGCTGTATAGAAGATTAAAAAAGAAACACACAACCACAAGAAATACTACATAGGTAGCTGTAGATGGCGTATTTTCCTCAGGTTATATGCAGTGTGACTGAATTGTCCATTTCACCATTGCAAACATGATGCAGCAGAAAGCTTTCCCATTTCCAGTACTTTCACCAAAGTATTTATAAATAATATTTTCAGGCTACTGCAGCTCTGAGATTAAACATATCCATACGGTTACTATCCACTCACTTGAAGAAATCATGCTTCATCAACCTCCATTCCAGAATTACATGCAATAAGGATCACTTTGAAAAGCTGCTACCAGTGGAAATCAGTAATGAAGCTCTTCTATCGTAAGTGATATTCTTCCTGTTTAGGTAGTATTCATGATTTTTATTGAGGTTACATATGTGAAATGGTAATGGAGCTCTCACATAAGCAAAGTCTTGAATATGCATGACGAGGATCAGAGTTCACCTGAGTATTGGCCTCTGATCCAGGACTGACAGTGACCTCTGTGCCAGTAACTGCATTCAGTACACAGAAGTGTCTGCTTCTCTAATCATTTCTGGAGCAGGCTTCATGCAGCAAAAACTGCAAGATTCTGCTCTCTTCTTTTTCTGGTATCATCCCTATTTGAGCTGGATGTAGTCATATATTCCTATCTGAGGTTGGAAAGAAATTGCTGTAGTATAAAATCTTGTAAGGAGAGGAAGCCAATAAAAATAGATGTGTTTTACATCTCCAAAGAAAATTCAGAAGACTCACACAGGCATCCCCATCAGAAACAACTTCATAACATGAAACTAGCAGATAAGCAGTTTGTCAAAATACCAAAACAAAGAAGGGGCGGGGGGGGTGGCGCAGAACCACAAACCAAAACACACCCCACATGTTTTTTGGGGTGGTTCACATGAGAAGATCCAGGCTTAAAATGCAGTATGAGAGACAGAGCCATTAGACATGAAGGAAAGCTTCCTAGTGAGAGTGTTTCATGAAATTTGTAGAAATTAAATAATGTAAATAGATATTTTTAAAATAAAAATATAAGTATTCAAAATAAAAAGCATTAATTATATTTAAAAGAAAAGAGATGCCAAAGCAGTGTGAAAAGGTGCTTTAAAATGCTGTGCTCCTATTTTTGACACACCTAAGATCATTCAGGCTCTGAAATTCATCTACTCTGAATTACACTATACAAAGATGCTGGCTAAAAATGATGTAGCAGTGAGAGAGTGCTACCTTTTAACAAAGGGCAGGGAGGGGGAAAGACAAGAAAAATGGGCTTATTACAACAGAAACAGTGAACAGAGAAGCTGAAGATCACCAAGAAGATAAGTTATAAATGGTTTAAGATAATTTGGATGAAACAGTCCAGATTTCTAATCCCAGACCAGATGTCTTACCTTTGGAAATATTCCCAAGAGATGATTCTCCTTACCCTAGCATTTCTTTCTACATTCTGCTCCAAATTCTGCATCTGTTTCATTTTTCAAGCCTGTCATGTGAAAATATCTAACCACAGTTTTCCACTAGGGTTCTTTTTGCAGCTCAGACCTCACTCTGCTCACATTATCATCTTCCAATCTGCTGTGATATTTGTTGATTCATTTCCTTTCCCCATTTCAAAATATCTATACAGGTAGCAAGTTGCAGCTGAAACTGCTGCTACCAGCTGGGTTACTGCATGGACAAATTGTACATAAAGTGTTTGTCTGGAGAAAAGGAAACACTGGTCTGGCTGAGGACAGTTCTGATATAAAGACACACTTGTTCCAATGTTCTCCCTAGTTCCAGTACGGTCCTCTAATTCTTCATGCATGTTTTTCTGTTTGTCATTATTTATATATATTTCAGGTGCATCCAAAACACCAAATCCAGGATTAAATCCTCAATGCAGTAAGTACAGTCCATACACATGAACATAAAGACTTCTGCAGATGAAGAAATGCCAATGCCATCAACGAAATAATTTTAAAAATAAACAATTTGCATTGATTAATATGGTCCCAGATCTGCACTTCATACCGCCCCATTATGTTAGAAACAATTGCACAACATCCAAGACATGCCGTAGGTTGAGAAAGGTAGCATGTTGCATTACTTACTGAAGCTGAATATTGGATTTCTAAACTGGAAAAAAGCTAAAGGAGGAGGTTGGGGGTTTTCTTTGTTTTAAAGAAGAGGATATTATAAATAAAAGCATTATATTACAGCTGTGATTCAGGAGAATTTCTGAGCTTTCACACCATGCAATATAAACATTATATATTATAATTCTCCTCTCCAAAGGGGTGATTATTACCAATAAAATGCTTTGCAATGCATAAAGTTGTCTTTACTCTAACCACTTAGTATTTTCTGTTAAAATGGGTAGGGCATGCATCTATCTATCTTTGCTGTCAGTTAAGTGCCTCTTGATAGGAGCTGGTTAAAAGATGACTTTGTGAAGTATTACCATCTTTGGCTACAGAACATCATTATAGAAGGCTTGGTCCTTTGGAAACAAATTCCATCAGCTATCTCAAGAACAACAGTGAACGCTATAGGCCATGGATATATTTTTAGTAGTTCAAAGTTTCTAGCTCTACCCTCTATATTCAACCATGCATATGAAAGAAAGAATTACAGAGCTTTTTGCTATTCTGTCATCACACAAGCATTATTAGAAAATAAGTCTGTGACTATCAACCATGGGGCCTCTGATAAAAAGTACTGGACCTGGAGCTGTATTTAGTGGAAAAAAAAATGCTTAGTGCTGTCCAAGACTGCGGCAAGCAGACACTTCTCAAAACTACTTGAACCAGCATAATCTCCACAGCTAGAATGTAGTTGGTTCTATCTGTTGTTTTCCTTAGGAGCTGGACAAGTGAACATATACTGCTGATATAAATATAATCTCATCTGTAATATATTTTCCTTTGTTAATAAACTGGCAATATTTTTTCACTTGGCAACTGAGAAACTTTTTTTCAAATTAAGTTCTATACTCTTACAGATCAGATAAAATGTATTCAAAAGGTGGTTTTTAAATATCACTACTTAGTATGTTAGAATTTATTAAAAAATTTTCATTATTATATGAAAAACATAGCCATTTCAACAGAAAAAATAAATCTGTTTTAGCAAATACAACTATTACTGAGTTTTATTAAGCACAAAGAGGTTGACTAAGACCCACTGAAGTTTACCCTGGAGGCTACACGGATATAATATTTAAGGCTTCAGCAAGGTTGAATAGTAGAGGGGGAGGAGGAAGTTAGTCTCACCTCATTTATAATGCAATTAAGTGAAAAGCAAGTGTGATGAAATCAATGTGTAATTCCAAATTAATTGTTATAAATGAGACCAGGATCTAGCATCAACAGTTGCAAAAAAGCTGGTAACTGGATACAAAGTTTTTCAGTATTTGAATGCAGGAAAAGTAGTTGTTAGAGGTTAGCTTCCCCTTGACAACTGTTCAGCAGCTGGTGGGAACTGAGAGTGCTGTGTTCTTACTCCAGCTGCCAGTGAACAGCTGCCAGGCTCAGAAAAAAGCAGCATCACAAACTGACAGTGAGACAAGTCAGCAGATTCAGCAATATTATCCATATCCCGCACTGGCCAAAGCCATGTGGTTGCAGTTAGGATCACACCAGCCCTGAACTAACAAGCCCTCCTGATATTTCAGTGTTAGCCTCAGCTTGGGCCACAGTGGTAGAGTCGCATAACTTCTGGTTGTCTTTAAGAGCAAGGTGTGCTTCTCCAACATACGTTATGAGTATATATGGTACATGGGCCATTCTTGCCCTTCATCACCTTCCATCGTGATATCAGTGAAATATGTAGAGCATTTTGTTCATTAACCCTTCTGCTAAATGGGCATCCCCAAAGTCCTGGAAAACTGAATCTGTCTCACGCTAAATCTTGAGGTTACCAAACTGAGGCTTTAGTAAATCCAGCAAAATAGGGCCTTTTCCTAGTAACTTCTTACTACTGGAGAAACTTAAACCTGTGGACAAGACGGGAGACAAAAGGAAAAAGACTCAAGCTTTCAGCTCCTCAGTGTTCTGGGCACACAGTGGTATCACTTCAATGCCACCCAAAATCCCACCCATATTCAGAAGCAAAACGGATTGCTGAGACTGAGCTTGGATGTCAGATGAGCTTCTACTACATTCACCAGCTGCAGGTTTGCCAGGCTACATCTTTCATCAGCCTATGCCTTTGACTCTCATGTTATGTGACCATTCACACCATCTCTATAGATAGCTATCAGAGCAGAATACCTGTGCTCTATGTTCACATTTTCCAGCTGAAAACAATAACCCAGACTCTAAAGCTGCAGAAAAATTAGGATCACCTCCTTTTCAAGGAAAAATTGGGATTTTGTCTCAGAACTGAAGCAGGCTGAATTCAGTATTGTTCACCAGGCCAAAAAATTCTCTTGCACAAGCCTGTGCAAATGCAAAGGAGAGCAAGAGTTTCCCCTACTAAAATAAGATCAAAGCATCCTACAACCTTTCTGTTTCAACTGTTGTGACTCTGAGGTGTTCTGTGGCACAAGAGCTTCCAATAACAGCTTGCCTAGTCATAGGTCAGTTTGGGAACATGATGACCCCCCCATGGCAGTGCGAGAACAGGTGGGCTGAGGCAATGAATATATTTCCTTGAATAATATATATTATTTGAATGCTACTCTACAGCACCTACTTCTAGAATTCATACTTTGCTGGGTGTGCGTCCTGGACAATTGGAGTGAGATTTGTTCTCAGCCCTATACTTATCATTCTATTTTAGGAACTAAAAGGCTTATCCCTTCCTCCTTGCCTCATGAGTGGCTTTACGCAGCCTGTGGCCAGTTTCTATGGTAACTATAAGGACAGGTGGTAATGTACAGATGCCACATAGAACTGCACTTCCAGCAGAAGTCAGGAAGGGGTCAAGGCAAAAGGATGGATATATGCTTCTCAGCGCTTTTAGAAGTTGGATCTGCACCCCAGGGGTGAAGGGAAAAGGGAGGGTCAAAAGCTAAACACAAAGTCATTATGAGAAGGGGGGGAAAAAAAATCTTAAAAAATTGAAAACTCAGACCACAAAACTAAAAATCTAATTTGGAGTAGTAAGGTGGAAAGATGCGAACTATCTCTAGGAACAATATTTGCATCAGCAAAGGCTTGCTCTACAAAGACTCAGGCATATTGAAATAAGAAAGACATGCACAACTGGGGTTTTGTTAGGTTCTTCCCCTCTACTTGGTGCTGGGTAAGTTTTTATTTAAATATAGCACTCATTATTAAACAGAAGCTTTTACTAAAATCCCACTGCTAATACCCTTTGGGATATTTGATAGCATGCCAGCTGTATTGTGAGCTCAGAGGGAAGCAATGTAGGCATTTTCAACAGCAGGCGCTATAGGCTCCAGAGTAGCATTCCCTAACCTCCCCCCCCGCGCACTCTAATATGCAGACAGCACTTCAGGAGACTCGTTTTCCTGTGGATTAGTCCTTCTCCCACCTCACTTATAAATGCTGGGCTTCTCATTCCCATTTGCAAGTCTGTAATGCCATTTGGTAATTCAGTCCTAAGTACAGGCAAAAGTTATATTAGAAATTATCTGTGTGTTTGGGGGGAAGTTAACAGCAGAGAAACAGCAAGCCAGCACAACTTGGTTGTTTACTGTGGGGACAAAGGCTTGTGAGGCTCTAAAAGCTTTTGGTATGTTCTAGCTAGCAGACACACACACCTAATGGTAAAAGAGTCTCTACTAGTGCCGGCAGGAAAGTGGAAATAGCACTGGGATGAATCTAGTGGAACGGCAAAAAGCTGACATTGTTCCTCTGAGCTCCTAGGTGGTGCCCTGCCCACACTTACTTCCATCCCCCCCACCCTTCCCCTGGAAAATAAAGTCTAAATCCTCCTTTTGCCTTTCAGTTTAGCCTATCTCTCTCCAACCAAACCATATTTCAATATTAACAAATATAGAAATAAAACTGTAATACACTGTGGATCTAACAGAACACTTGCCAAATAACATACTTTGCCATTCTACTCATATATATACATAAATTAAATGTAAATATGTCATATCCTCTTTTCCGCCTCTAGAAGTGTAAATTCTTCAGGGAATGGATTATTACAATGCATTTATGCAGTATCTAGCACCTTGATCTTAGCTAGGCTCTATATATGCTGCTAAAATACCTGCTTTGTAAACAAAGATAAAGACACAGCAGCGACACTGAATTTAAGATCTCTAACCCACATGCCTGATCTGCTGATGAAAAGGGAAAGGAATTTTTCTTGTTTTAAAACACACTTAGGTTAAATGTAAAATCTGAGGAATGACTGATTACTCCTATCAGCACTTTCCAGGAGTAAAGATTGTTCCTAAAATGCTAAGCAACATTGTGCCCTTCTATTGCTATGCTTGGAAAAACATATATAAATATATTACATAAATATTCCCTCTGACATGAGAGCAAATTTTTACAAATATTTTCTGAATTATTTTTTCCTAGAAAATATATTTTTCAAGGTGCTTGACTTCATATGATAAAAGCTTTTCTGGATTCTTCTGATTTTTTATTTCAATCTTAAATCATACCTACAGATATTGGCTTTGTTTCCCTTATTCAGTTTTCAATAAGATGTATGGATTTCTACAGACATCTTCACAAATATATAATAAAGCAGAACTAATTTCAATATTAAAAACCCCACAACAAAAAATTAAAAAGTCTTTTCAAATTCAAGCATAAAAAGAGAGTGATTTTAAACATGGGGTAGAAAGGAGAGGATACATTAATCCTGCAATGAAACATGAATTCATGCTCATGACTTCTTCTCTACTTCATGTTTACCTCTACTGATTTCTGGTTACCTTCTGTGTCTGATTTACCATGGACAACCACAGCTGCAACTAGCCTGTCTGAGTTTGTTTTCTTCTTGAATTAATTTTTGCTTCCTCCCACTCACGCATTTGTGGCACAGGATCCCAGGCAAACACTTTTTGAGTTTTTAAGCTATCTTATTCAATAAAGTAATTTGACTGTCTCTTCCACTTAGCTTTTAGGAAGGATGGCTAGTCCATGCGTTACCTTCAGCGGAGCCCACAGTTGCTTCATAGCGCCTGCTCCCGCATAATGCGGTGTCCTCCCCTCCCTTGCAATTCTAGCCCATAACTACTAAATCAGTTAGCGAAATAGGTACTGCTCTGATTCGTTTGGCCTTTTGCAAAACCTCTGGAAACTGAAAGGCTAGTGTGTAAGCCATGTGTATTGCATCACAGTTTACTGAATGTTCCTGCTTGCCTTAAAACCATAAAAGCCATCTGACAGGTATCCTATCCACTGTGTACAATATTTGTGTTAATGACCTCATACAGAACTTGCACAGTTTTAGCTGCTGCACGTTCTTAAGTGCCCGAAGGCTATTTCAGCTTTGACCTTATACACAGTGAATCAGGGAGCCCTCAGATCCTGCAACACCTACTAGCTTCCTCTCCCATGTGGCTCCTTCCTCCTCTAAGTCACCAGAATGGATCTAGGCTTCCAGCAACCCCTTACACAACCTAACTTACCATCTCATCAGAGAAGTGAAAGCAGTCTTCAGCCTGCTCCCAAATAGAAAGTGAACTTTAGAGAAGAGGTTTTCCTAGGTTGGCACGCATTCAGCAGAGCAATCATGGAATGACAGCTCATAAGTCTGGCTTTGCCTAAGCTAATTTCTTGTCACGTGCCTAAGCAGCACAGTCCTAAGGGCTCTGTGCTGTGTAAAAGGCTTTACACATCAGGTGCAGTGCAAATGCATGCAGTCACCTTAGACCTAGCACTGCAAGCAGGCTAATAAGCTCTTTTTTAAAATCTTATTAATAGGGAAGTCTGATATTCGTGCGCCTGAGTTGCCTGGTAAGAGACAAGAGGGGACTTGGGCAAGGCTTCAAGCTTTGGCTCTTTGCCAACTGTGCAACGTTCCTAGGTCTCTATGTTGTGACCCTCAACACCCAAATTAGCCACATTTTTTCATTTGCAAAGTTATACTAGTTCTTTACTGCTCTCAGAAGTTGAGAGCAAAATGTGTTAGATATTATATTCTAGCATGCTGTTGACAGTTGAGCATGCCATCAAAAGAAACAGTAGATTCACTTCCTTTTATTTGTCTGTTGACTTGATGAAAGTGCTAGGATGACCTTTTCTTTTTTAAACCTACTTAGAATTAAATATTTGTAATCCAGAACCCCAAGTGCAATGAATAATTTAGTCAACAGAACTTTAGATACTGTTATAACATTTTGGATTCCTTCTGGCTAGATTTCCAACTATTTTATAAATTACTCTACTAGTCCAGGTATTAAAAAACATAAAGAACTGCAAGACTCTCTCAAGCAAGCCCATATCACATCAGTATTCATACAGACCAAGCACTCTCCTTTAGTATTCTCACAAGCACTTGTTTTGTCTTCTACTGGGGCTTTTAATCTTTAGCCTTAAATTCCAGTGAACAAGAAATTGGCATACTACCAATCTACTCTAGAATGCCTCAAGGGCTTTTGGCTATGTCAGGAACAAATACCATCTCATACCCTTAACAGTTCAGATGAAATGTCTTTTTTCTTGCTTTCTAGTGCTAACGTGTCTCTTGGCCAACCAAGATGGATGGGTAGTTCTAAGGTGCATATTACAGATTCATTTAGGCCGTGGATGATGAGATTTCTTTTCCTGCGGGTGAATTCTGCAGCACCCTCAGAGGTGAGTCACTTAAGCTGTCTACTGAAATCCCTCTTTTTGTCCATTACAGTCAAATAATCATCACAAGGAGTTTTCTCTTGAACAATAACATCATTTAAACTGAGGCAATCCAATTTCTTGCCTCTGCCTTCTGCAGATTATGAATAGGGTGTAAAATAGGAGCAAGATGGAAAAGTATCCTTTCTTACCTAAGTCCTTTTGATGTTTGAAACATCTTACCCAGAAAGCTAGCTCCTACTATGGCCTGAAATCTTTACTTTCTTTGTGAGCTAATTATGTAGTTCCTTCACCACTCCCAGCATCTTATCTCAGCATTTTCTAAGTTGGCCAGTAGTTTCCATGTCTCCTCCGTTTCCTGGAAAACTTTCTGGGTTAACAGTCAGGTCACTGAGCACCTCATCAATCTGTCTTACTCTTACAGATGGAGTGCTCAGTGATTTGGCTTCTACATTCTCTCAGACACTTAAACTGCATGTCTAACAGAGTTTTTATCTCCTCTGGCAAATCATCTAGTCCCTTCTGAGAGGCCTCCAATGCTATCTTATTTAGTTTTGCAAAATCTCTGTTTTTTATGTTTCATTTCTTGGACTTACTTTAACATCTTTTGGTCACCTCCAACTGCACCCAGCACCTTCTGTTTGGGCTTACTGGGAATACTACCTTACAAATCTCCTTCCTGGAAATTCTCTGGCTTTGACACCAGCACATCAAAATTTCACCTACATCTAATGGAGAAAACTACAGGATCTCTATGTAGGTTGAATGCCCTGGATAGCACTTCTGTTGTTTCACATAGTGTAGCCCATAAAGGTTAGTGAAGAACACAGATGGGGTTAGCAAGGCCTACTGTTGTCCAAGTGTTAAATACCTGTATTCTGTCTGTCATTAGCACAGTACCCAAGCAGCAGGCTAGCCGTGGAGGGCTTCAGCAGGCCAAGCTAATAGCCCAAATTTACTATGGTACATCAACACCTTCCTTACCTGCCAGTACCCTCTATTCTGGTAGCTGAGGAGTGTAGGAGTCATTACATGAGCTCTGCATCATGCCTGTGCTGTGATACTACTGTAAAGGCAGCTGTAGGGCTGCTTCATACCTCCTGTCTGGCACAAAGCAGCAGCTGCTCATCTGCAGAGCAGCATTTTTGTTTGGTGTCAGATGAATCTTGAGAAAAAAAAACAACCAACCAAGAAAACCCACAACACTGAACTGACAGCATACCCAGAAAGGAATGAAAATTGCACTAGTCCAAGGTCTAGCTCTTGTCCAGATGAGTCTGGATCAGTGCCTCAAAAATATTATTAGATGTTGGAAAAGACTAATTGAATTCTAGTTGCTCATTAGTCCTATAATACTACAAACTCCAAAGCACTCGAAACCTGAGGATCTTACGTTTCTGATATTGATAAATAGTTGCTTCTAGAATTGGTATGGATCAAATGACCACAGTTTCAGATTAACTGATGTGTTTGCTAATTGGCATCTATACCCAACAGTACATATAGAGACAATTTAGGTATTACCAAACTGGCAAATTAAGCATTAAACTGGCCTGAAGTTCAAGGACTGATTGAAAATTTAAGAAAGCAATAAAATTCCACCTTGTGTGACACTTACTTGTGCTCACAAGCACATCCATGTCCATCTTAAAATCAGTCAGGTACTTCAACTAGTCAGAAGGCTGTTGCAGTCCTATTTTTCTTTTAATTGAATAACTGCTTCTTCTTCTGTCCTGCATAAATTAATGAACAGGCTATAGTCCTGTGTCCAAATGCCATCCCTGATTTAATTCCATTTTTCTTCCTCCCTGATTTTTATCTCGCCTCATAGAGAACCAACATGTGGTCTTCCAGCCTGCATTTTCAGGCAACACAGCAGGTCATACTCTACTTTTTAAAATGTGTACTCCATTTTCCTGTAAGGCAAAGTTGCATTTGCCTTTCCTGAACATGGGTAATTACACAGGGAGCTTAAACAAGATCTAATGAGTAAGAGACATCTTACAGCTTGAAATTTCATGTTGGAAACAGATCGAGATACCTATGAGAAGCTAAAGAGGAGGCATTATTAAGGATGTTTATATTTGACCACCTAACAGGAGACGAAGCCCTTGATTAATGCATATGTCCCTCTTACTTGAAATATCTTAAACCCCACACTGTTTATGCAAAAGAAAAAAAGCAGATCCTTGATTACAGGCTAGACTGAAAGAAGTGCAAAACCCAGCCCATATTTATTGCCTTATTTCACTAAAATAGCAAGACTGAAAAGACTAAAGTAGTTGTTCTTTGCCACTTTCTGCTCATTTAGCCCTTTACTGCTAATGGATCAGGTTAATGCAAGTAGCCTCAGGAAGAATTTCATGCTGCATTTTGAAATTTTATGTATGATGTTTATTTACACTTGTTTTTCAATTCTTGCTTCTCCACACAGATTTTGTGCCACTTTAAGGACCAACTGCAGCAAGAGATAGAATCCTCCTGTGTATGTTTTTGTACTTATGCCAGGGCAACATCCAGTTCTAATAACCTTAATAAAAATTAATATTGGCAAAAGACTTACACTGAACTAGTAAATAATAAACTGTATTCGGTACTGACACAACTGAATTGTTACACAATTCTTCAGCTTGCAACCATTGTTCATACCAAGACAAATACTTGATTTCAGCAATTACCTTCCAAGTGTTCTGAAAATTGTCTTCATTATCATTAGTACCAGAGTGCCTGGTATCTTTTAGATCATTTTCCGTCACAGTCCTAACTGTAGTATTCAAAGCATTTCCTCAGTGCTGTCTGAGGGCTGCAATTACACTCTGCCTGTGCCTAAAACCTCATGCCCAGTCCATTTAATTTCTCTGACGATCTCCTGTGAGGCATAGGTCTATTTCCCTCACTGAGCTCATTAGTATCTACTCCTGCTCCAGCAGGTAGATCTCAGACTTCCAGGGTCTTTTACTTGAAAGACTATTTTATTGGCAACTGTACACAAAGAAAAGGATTATTATGAATAAAAGATTAAAGGAAATCAGTGGCTATCGACTATTAAATAAAAGTAACAACTGCGTTGCCAGCAGAACTTTGTAGTGCAGATCTGACCTAAATGCTTGAACCAAATTCCAGAAAGAAAAGTGGGTTTACATGCTAGGAAGCAATTGATATAGTTAAACAATACCTATTTTACTGACACATTGATGTCTGCATAAAGGTGATTGCTACTGATAGCTACACATGTTTAAAGTATATCTTCCCCTTCCACGCTATAGATTTTAACAGCATGCCAGTTTTGTATTAAAAAATAAATCATATCTTTATTTACTAGATCAGGGTAACTACTCATAGCAGCACACAATGTTAGGATCTACTTTTTAAAGGTTTGGGTAAGATATAACTTAAATGAAGCACCTAGAAGGATCCCCCTTTCCCTCAGCTAGAGAACACTATATTTTCCAAGATTTAATCATGCTGTGATAGTTATTGTGTCTCTGCCCAAAACAATAAGAAAATTCCTTCTGAGAGATATATTTGCATCTCAGTATATGTCCTTGATAAAACTTAAGCCTGTAGTGAGTTTTCCTCAATGAGATAAAATTCTATGTACATCTCAAAAGCATGGCATACTCTTGTGTTTAAGTGTTTGTTAGGTAGTATAACATATGCAGCTGTCTCTGAATTGTGAAACACTACAAAAAGATCTCACAGAGAAAGGGAAAATTCAGGTGCTAATTATGGGAATGGTACTAATTCATATAGGAAGAGGAATGACTCATCTTTTGTAAAAAATTATCTGAATGCACTCAGCCAATGCTGGCTTCATATCTGTCAGGCGTAGAGTATTTCTGGGAATCTAAAGAGCCTGACATTCCTGTCAGCTCCAACAACGTGTACTCTTAATTAAGATATGCATGCATCCATTGATGAAACATCATTCCTGTCAACTGATCTGAGGGCTCGTCCACAGAGGTAATCTATTCTGGAACACACAAGGGTGTGAATGTAACCTGTCCACACAGGGAGCTTGCATTGGACTGGTGTTCTATGGTAACTGTTTTATCATATCTTCCCTTCAGCCAAGGACAAATATGAAAACAACCAGTATTTTGCTGGGTTTTGTGAACTTGTATTAATATTTCACATCTCATTTACTTCTACCTCTCAATTTCAAAAAGATACTTTTTGTGGAACATCAGGAAAGAATGCAGCACTTACGTAAAAAGCAAAGACAAAAATCATATGTTCCAATTAATTAAGACCCAATAGGTTTAGAACACTAATAGAAGAAGCAAGAACACAAAGAGAATGTTTAACAGCAAACATATATTACCTGTTATTACCATTATTAAATATGCAACACATTACCTGTAGTATTAACTTAACAAGCTTGCGAGAGAGTCGAGAGAGAGTCGAGAGATCAGTACGCCGTTATTGAAATCAAAAGATTGGTAAGTTTTAATAGGAATTACATACAAAAAGTTTGCTGAATCTGGATATGCAGGAGAGCTCACAAGCTCTGAATATTTGAAAGGAGGTCATCCTCGAGACAGTTGCAGGCTAGCCTCCTATATGTCTTCTGCAGCCATTTATTTTAGATAGGTCCAAAGATCATTTACAGAATAAGAATCTTGTGTTTGTTTCCTAGAATATTTCTTATTCATTAAGCTCTGAGAAATGGAACACAAAAAATAGTTTGATAACCTGAACCTATAGGTCTGAATTTTCCTCAGAAGAAGAAAATTAAATGGAAATAGTGTATTGTCCCCATCCCTCCCAGTGTGGGTACTTCTACCTATAGCGCACATTCACTCTAAAATAGAAGCAGACAGCATAAAATGCCTGGAACGCAGTCTGTCTGTTCTTTTTCCTTTGTGATTATTTTCTTGCACTGTCTGTGATGTGATGCAAATGACAGTCTCAGTTTCAATCTGGAATTTCACTTTGGAAAGCCCAAGCATGACAAGTTAATTTTATTATACAGAACGTCTGCTGAACAGTTTGCAGAACTATGCTAACCAGTCCAAAATAGCACCTTTGATGTATGCCTTTGCACAAACCAGGCAATAGCCACCCCTTGCAAGGGGCCTACATTCAAGACCACCAAGAGCACTAGAACTGACCAAATACATACAATAAATATTATTTTGGTGAGTTATAGAAGGTAAAATTTAGATTGTTAAAGACTGACCATCCTTGCCATCTTAATACTTAGCTCTACATTACATAGTGAAATAGCACAAGTTTTCTATAGATTTCAGTGGTTAGGAATAATTTCTTTTCCTCAGACTTGTTCATCACTTATGTGGAACAGACTCTGCCCAGGGAGGCTGTGGAGTCTCCTTCCCTGGAGACATTCAAAACCCACTTGGACACGTTCCTGTGCCCCCTGCTCTGGGTGTGCCTGCTCAAGCAGGGGGTTGGACAAGATGATCTCCAGAGGCCCCTTCCAACCCCTACCATTCTGTGATTCTGCGATTCTGTGTTTATCACATTTTTTCTATAGCTAACATGCCTTACAGAAATTTCAAACTACATGCTGAAACATGATCACGTTTCTTACTAAACAGTTTTATACAAATGAAACTACCATAATTCAACATCTGCACTGAAGAATAGGAAGCAAGATTATTCATGATTTTCAATAAAAACAAAAAAGTTCAAAGGCATGGTAATCACAAACAACAAGACATCAATTGTACCATAATGCATGTACCCACATGCCTCATAAGCGCCCTGTCGCTTCGCAATTACAACTTGCAATCTTCAGTAACGAGTTTAAAGCACTGCTATGTGAGATCCAATGGCAGATCTGTATGTCCACTCTTCCCTGAGCACATTGGTTAAACCACTTAGGATCATATAGACCACGTGTATCAGAAGATTTGTTTAAAAACCACAAACAAGCAAAAACCCCACAAACTTAGTTCTTCCACATTGTTTAAATTAGGAACTAATAAAGGGGGTGGAGAAAAACAGGAGCTGATGATTCATTCTGAACAGCACAGAAGCAAGTGAATTATCATCTTTTCCTCATAATCTCAAGATAACACCCCCAACCTTCAAGGTACAGCAAAGTTCCTTTTAAATGGGACTAAAAGGAGATAAGGCACCTGTGGTTGCAGGGCTTGGCAACTGTGAGAGGAGTAAAACTGATCTAGGTGAGGGCTCCACAGTGGGGCAGGACAAAAGAGATGGCTAGAAACATAGAAGCATTGGTAAGTTTGATAGGAGAAAGAGTTTATAGTTTAATGTATTTAAATTTGGCATCTTATACTGGAATTATATGGTATACAATTTTAGTTTTTTCTCTCACATTCTAAAAAAATCAACAAGCAATTGTAACACATCATAAATGCAAATAAAAATATTTTAATAAAGCATATTATTTTTGAAGATCAGTCATGCAGCTTTTGTACCCTTCAGGTTAGTTGCTTGCACCCAGGCTTTTCAAAGGATAAAAAAAATCTCAAAACTTATTCTTCTCTTGTCCAAAAACACCCCATAAGATATAGCCTCTGTGTAAATAAAAGGTAACTTCACTGAGTTTATAATATAAACCAGCATGAAAGCAAATGTAAAAAAGCAAGATCAATTTTATTCTTAGGCATATCACATCTGTTGGGATTATCTGCTTTGGTTTAATTGGAATTGTATCATTTTCCCTGAAATACAAACACTGAAGAGCATGGCTAATTATCTTTTGATTTTCTATAATTTTATGGTGATGTCTTGTAAACCCAAAATCAATGTCTGCAATCCTGGAAAAGATTAGAAGTGTTCATTCTCCTTCCAGACAACATAATCCTGAGTCAGTAGAAATGCCTGGAAAGTTACAGTAGGTTGTAAGGACTCTATGAAGGGGTTACTTGAACTCATTTCCAATATAGAAAACGATAATTTTTCACATCACTGGCCAATTAAATGAGTTAAAAAAAAAACCCTCTCATATCCCGGGGCAATGCAAATTCACAAGAAAAAAAAAATAGCACTCAGTCTTCGAAATCCAAAGTAGGAGATCAAAGGAGAACACATAACAATACCACAATGCAAATGAGTTTTTGCCTGGGAAATAAAAAGTTCTGCAAAAATGTCCACAACAGCAGAATTCCTAGAGCTCAGAGTTTTATAAAGCCAGTTATTAGGGTTTGACTCATCTTCTTTTTGATAACAGAAGGCTGACCCTTAGGAAAATATCTGTGCTCTTGGAGAAGCAGTCCCAGCTCCCCAAAGTTTGAAGCTTTGGAAGTGTTTAATTTCTGCTAAATACTGTATCTGAAATTCATGTGCTCATTTTGAAGTGATCTATCCTACCTGCCCTGCACAACACTAAATTCCCATTAAAATAAGAAGCATAAGGAACAGTAGAATTTTTCAGTCAGAGAATAAAGACCTGGATCCAAAAGCCTACAAGGAACCATAGTGCAATATCCCCTTACTTTAGGCCCTCTCACTGCGAGGTAAATATCCTCTATCTTAATAATGCGTCTAATTTGGTAGAGTAAGATATCAGGGGAAAGTAGATCAAATATCGCAGTGAAACTCTGAGGCAGAAGTTAGAGTTGTTGAAGATTCATGTTATTTATGTTTGTTCCCTCTTGTAAAATCACCCATGGACATTTTATTTTCAAGCCTTCCAATTTATCAGGGTAATATGCTATCAAAGCACTGATCACTAACTTTTCCCTTCTGAATAGTCCATCCACTAGTCACTGTTTGCTCTTACTTCCAGCTATTTTACGTAGATAAGCCATTTGTAATGCTGAATTTTGATAGCATCAGATCCCACAGGCATCTATGTATGAGCCCATATGGGATCTAGGAGGCTCAGCTTAGACTTCAGTGTACATTGATGTTGTCAGAATGCAGAGCTCTTGAAATTAAGCCACGGTTCTCACTGTTAGTCCGGGAGGAGAGGCAGAGGTCGCCTGGAGTTAGACAAGTGCAAAGAGAAAAGGAAAGAGGCTTCCCTACAAAATACATATCCCTACAGAATCTCTCCGGAGAAGGTGAACTAGGAAAAATACAATGTATAGGGGACAATAAAAGAAAAAAAAATAGATTAAATTGTCTCTCTACATACTGATGTAGGCATAGCTCTCTGAGCAATTTTAAGCAAGTGTTTTGCATTAGAAAAATTGCCAGATTTTTCAGACCTACATCTCTGTGTAATTTGCAGGTACAAAGCATACAGATTTGCACATACTTCATAGCACATGTGAATTACACTTCCAATTCCATTATTTTCATAAAATTAGCATGAATACACAGGCATACCCATAGGCCCAGCTCCAGCTAATCCCTGACTTATTAGCACGTCGCCAAGCAGCAGCAACTATAATGAGTGGCAGCAGCAAAGAAATGCTAGCCTTATCTTTCTGGGAGGAGCTCCAAAAGCTCCACGAGAAACTCGTCTTCACTAATGCAAACCCAAGAAAGGAGGGAAATGTACTTTCACTAAGCAGCATTCTCACTGGGGCCTCTGCTTAGGACAACATTCACAGAAGTTTAGAAAACTTCCTATAATAAAACAGTCTAAAGATTCATGCAGGACAAACGTATCAAAGCAAACAGCTATTTTAACCATACTGGTTCATTACTTTTTATTATTCTTTAATTCTCTCCTGCTAATTGTATATTAATTAGGTTTGTGAAGAAAAAAGTGTTTGAGGCCTGTTAGTTGAGAATACCAGAGATCTTTAACCGATTTAAAATGTTTTTACATTTAAAGCTTGGGTAGTTACCAGTTTCATACACACAGAAAAAGGACCATGTTGTGTCTAACCTCAAATGCAACCTCAGAAACAAAAACTGAGTAATGCAAAGCAGCAGTGAGATTACTTGAAACCTCTCCTTTCTCTTAAGTATCCCTGCAGTCCTTGCTATCAGGAATTGCAAGAAGCACAGCTGCAGTCAGCCCAGCAGCAAGAAGTTTAAGACTTCAAAGCTAATTTTTCAAAGGCCTCTCTGTTGTTGGCCTGCAAGAGACAACAGTGTTTTGGTTTCAATTTCAGAGGTCCTTATAACTAAAAATACTGAGACATGGGTACATATATGGGTGTCCCTGAATGCCGGCTAACATCAAGTAAGACTTTTTTATATAGAAACTATCAACGGGCAAACCACAGTATCATTTGGGGTGATAGGGAGATCAGGGCCATAACATAGAACTAGGAAAGGCATAGTAGAGTAATGGAAAACTGCCATTTAAATATGAAATGTCTTTATAAGGCTAAAGAAAACATACCTCTTAAAAAAACTTTCCTTTTAAAACATCCTTCTTTATATGCCCTCCCTTCCATCACCTCTCCCCCAGCTTCAGTTTGTGCCCTGTGATTGCAAGTCCTGTGCTGCTGCAGCCCTCCTCACCATGTCAAAAACCATTCAGAGTGCACCAAACCAGCGCTGCAGGCTCTGACTCCTACCTTCCCCATTCTCCCCCAAGGGAAATCGCTCCTGAGAGCAACCTCCATTGCCTGAAGATCAAGACATGTGGTAATTACCTTTGTTGCGATTTCCACCCCCACTTGTGCTGCTATGGATAGAGTTCCCAGACATGACAAGTACCTGCAAGGTCTTGCAGTTTGTCACAATGCCTGACAAGCTAAATTAACAGCCATGGTGGGAAAAATATGCTAATGTATATACGCAGCACTAAAATAGGGCAATTTCAAATAAGCTCTAAGCTTCAGAATTGGAAAGCCTGATGAGTAAAAGCAGTATGCTAATACTGATTATTAGAAAAAGCATAGATCTAGCAGTTTTTAGAAGGAGAGCTATGACTGAACACAAGTGTACATGCTGCTTGTATGATACATGGGCTGCATCTGTGCTAGTAAATGGTCATGCTCAGCATGCTCAGGAATGATCCCAAACATTGGGGGCACACCTGTACAGCTGCTGGAAAATGAGGTCCGAGTTTCATCATACAGACTCAGAATATGAGTCTGGCACAGACTCGCATCTGTCCCACAATACTCTTCACAGCAAGGAAAAGTGAAACTTTCCATTCTCGCACCTTCTTGTGTTGTGCCAGTTTTGAGGAACCACCCAGACTTTGGCCTAAAATGATGATGGAAATAATCCTTACGTGATTCAACAGTCTGGATTTGTACCTGGGGACAAGGTACAACTTGGACGCTGGGGAAAGTAAATAAATTTGTTTGGGCCTGGATTTTTTTTTTAACATGGACCAAACATTACAAAGGCAAACAATAAGAAGTGGGGAACTGGGCTCAGTGAAATTTTTCTAGTACTATTTTGTGAGAGAGTTAAAATTAGCACATTTCACAATTTTTGAGCTCTGCTTCTTCTGTATGTAGATTAATGCCCTTTTGGGGGAAAAGGGACATTAAGAAATGAGAAAGTGACACAAACATTGAGATATCAAGCCTTCTGTTGATGCAAATCCCAAGAAAACTGAAGAATCAAACATCTAGATTTAACTTACCAAGTAGCTACAGACAGAGCAAAATGCTTCAACATCCTGAGAGTAGCTCTTGTGGGCATTTGAATGCATCAGAACTGCTATTCCGAAATTCTTAGCCTCAGTGAGCAGACAAGCTTGCCAAGAGCTTGCTACAATATTCAGAGAAGATAACAGCCTCGCTGCTGGTGCCTAGGTGCAGATTCTCCCTAATTCTAATTTTGGAAGAGACAGTCTTTCTCTAGACTTTATTCTTGATGCTACAATGTATGTATTTTTTACTGCTAATATAATTGTTGGTACCTAGATTTCAACATTAAAAAAAGATAAAAGAATGCAAACCTCACGACTAACAAAACTGAGACATTTGCTGATCCCTTCTTGAACACCAACATCTTGATGGCCTGAAGCAGCACTTGGAGTTAATTGTTCCATCATGCACCTTTTACACACACACAGGCAGACGCACACCCTGCCTTTGCTGTTATGCATTAATCACTTTCACAGCATAAGTTGCTATTCCAACCCCAACCTCCTGAGCTGCATGGTAGAAGGAAATACAAGGAAAAGAAGTTTGAGATTGAGCAGATCAGACCAGAGCTCATCATCTGTCTGAAAATTCAGTTTTCCTCTCAGATTTGCCCAACTGCATGCTTTCAGCTATAGAAATCACAGATATTATTACAGGCTAAGTTTCTTGCAGTTTCTCAAATACAGTACAAGTTTTGAAAGCTTGTCTGGGAAAAATGACAAGTCCAAAAATTACTTCAAATCACCAGGTTATACCTAGAGCTGTCTGGTTGCAAAGTGGGCTCTACCTCTAAGACCCAGGACAACAGGGTACAACGAATTATTTATGTTGTGGAATGCAGCCAGAGAAATACAGGTTGCAGTAGATCAAGAGATAGAAATTTTTAAAAAAAGGGGTGGGGGGCATCCAGCTGCAGAAAAATGGTGCATTCAACAGGAATGTGAAGACTGTAACGTATTTGGGAAAATGCCACATTCCATTATATTGAAAAATTAAACCCTAAGGATTTTGTGATATTCAGAGTTATTTTTTCAGACTTCCACAAATGCAAAAGACCCTTTGTTTTAAAGCTCATACCCAATTTATAATTTTAAGATATCCCAGAAACATCTACGCATGTGTGCATATATAGACATATACATACTAAATATATGTGAAGATATAGGTATTTATATATTCAGTAAAATATATTTAGCGTAAGTTCTGTTTCTGAAATTCAATTAAACCTATAGCCAGTTTTACCGTTAAGGAACCACAAAACATACAGGGTCCTGCGTATATATACACATGAAAGAATTTTTGCTACCTTAAGGTATAGCCTGAATTCCTGTAGTAAAGAACCAAAATTAAATAAACCATTAAGTTTATATTTCATCTGCTTGAACTAAAGACAGGCTTTAAAAGGACACAGTCCAAGGAGCTGGATATTCCCTTCTCCAGCTTAGCGTAACACTAGCACGCTGTGGGCAATAATGCAGCAAACATTGCCTCAGAGTTGCAAATTCCTCTGAAGACAGTCATCTGGCTAACGTGTTTTTAGTTTGTTAACTTCAGACAGAATTAGTTCAGTTGTCAAGTGTGGCAAAATTATTTCCTGACAGGGACAAAGCAAATGGAGTCAGAACAGAGAAAGAGTTGAAGAGTTCTAGGGAAGCACAAGCTCACTGAATTCCAAGGTTGAAAAAGGGCAGAAAGATTTAAGTAAGAGGCTGATGTACACATCTCTGTAATATCTTATTTAAATTCTGAGAGCTTACTGATGTTATTAAAGCACTGCAGTACTGAATGTGGCACTGAGGGATATACCATACACTAAAGCAAAGTGGGGTTTTTCTTTGGTTTTTTGGGGTTTTTTTTTTGCTATTTGATTCTGTCAGAATACATACAGTGAACAATAGATACTTATCCATCAGTTGCTGAAAGTCTGTCCTCATGGACATACAATCACAGACCAAAGTAACTTGCCCATACCACCTAGGAAGTATAAAAGGTAGGATTTCAAACCATGCCTTTTTTTGTAACTGTCCCCTGAAAAGTCCTTTTCCTTGTAGTCTTCTGGGTTATGCATCACTAACAGCTGAACACACTGGCCTTATTTAGCTGCAGCTTTGCTCCTGCAATAATTATTGCTTAGGTAGAATTCAAATTATCTCTATTAGTACTATCAAGTCAGAAGCTGGTTTTAAAAATTAGAAGTTACTTATGCAGCTTAGTTTTATTTGCACCAAAGTAGAGAAATTGATGGAAGCAGAGAAATAAATAGGACACACTTGTCCCACTAGAGGAGTAACATTATTTATGTGGTAATAAATTATAACATTTAAATATAAAATGCTTCTTCATAACACTTCAATAAAACACACTGTAGCAAACTCTGCCACAGATGCATGCACTTCACTAGATTAAGCCCAAAAACATGTGATTTATACAACTGAAGATATACTAAAGGTGTACAATTAACAATAAACAGCACTGCATAATTACTTTGCACATCTAACAACTCCAAAATAAACCTTTACCCAAGAGCATGAATGTGTATTAGCACTTATTCAGAAATAGCGGTGTGAGTCTATAAAAAGGCTTTCTTCCAATTTATTTCATATTCCTCTAACATTAGCAAGAAAATGACTAAAATTAGGTGATGATAGCCAGACAGTGTTGGGAAGAATATACTTACAGAACAGCTAGAGATGTCTACAGACAAAACTCCTTTTCAGTGAATATTTTAACCTCTTTCAGTTTATGATACTTAAATGGGCTGAGGATAACTGAGTTCTCACTTAGACTTCAGGAATACAAACCAGAAAGCTAGTTCATCCTTTCCTACTTTGTTATCCCCAGGACTCACAGCTGTCTTGAATCGTTTCCTTAAGCATTGTGCCAGCAGGGGCCATTAAGTCACCTGTGTATCACAGGCCAATAAATTTAACCTCGATGTTCCATAGATTAGTCTGACTTTACTCACCTGAACCCTAATGGGATTTAGTCAAATTTGACTGTGTACCACTGCTGAGCAATGGGAGCCAGAACCACCAAGTTCTCATACCCAAGACAGCTGCATGGCTGGAAGCTGGTTAGGTGAGATTCACAGAGAGAGTCCAGCTGGCAAACCACCTCCAAGGCAAAGGGAAAAGCAAACATGGGCAAGACCCCTACCAGTCTCACCTGGAAGCAAAGTATCTCCCAAGTCCAGATCTTGTGACTAGGTCATCCAAGGAGATTTTGTATACACAAAATAATCATGGAGCAATTTTTCCCTCCAGTTGCTCTCCTAGCTCTTTTTGAGGGCTGTTGGGAAAGCCATAATAAATAAATAAATAAACTAGCAAGGAAACAAAAAATAATACAACTGCCCTGCTATACTTGAGGGGAAGAAGGAAGAAATTTGTTCCTGACCATGCAGGAAACCTCTTTCCGCTGTAAGAGTAGCCTATAGCTACTGCCTTCATGTGTTATGAATGTACCAAGCATCACATGCATTTTTATTCTCCCTGATACCCAGGAAGAAAGCAGGAGATACCGGTCATTCCAAAAGTCCCAAATTTTCAGGCCAGAAAGTGTTACTGTAACCTTCTAGGATGACACACAATGCATATGCACTCACAGATAACACACACAGATTTTTCCTTCAGCCAGATCAAAGCTTTGCTTTTTGAAAATTTGGGATTGAGAGACACACAAAACCCATGAGTTTCTCAGATTTCACTTTCCCAGGTCAGCCATTCTGGTATTTAAATTGCACTCACAGTTAGAAAGTTGTACCTTATGTCAAGGTTGGCGTTTTCTAATTTCAGCTTCCAGCACTTACCAGAAAAGCTTTATCATGAATACTTACACACCGGATATGGAAACGTAAATGAGTTGTTATAGAACAAGGTCAGGTGTTCACTTCTGTATTAATAACTGCTCTTATCCCATGGAAAATGTGAGGCAGCTTACTCTCAGGGAGAAGAACATCAAGTGAGCCCTGGCAACACTCTTTCACTGTACACACTTTGTTTTCTTCCCATTCACGTATCACAGGAAGATCTCAAGAAGTAGCTTGAAGTTGTTTTCCATGTGCAAGTTCACAGATAGCCCTCCAAAATTTCCACCTCTAATTTTGCAAGAACTTAAATGTCTCAAGGTGCCAGGACTCAGAGGGTTGTCTGTGCCTCTAACAGGAAACAAGGGGTAAAGCGCTACCCACACTTCTGCTTTCTTTGCCCTTCCTTATGGAACAAGTTGTGACCGCCCATTCCCATCAGATGATACAAATTCCATGAAGTTACAGTACCATATTGTATTTCCCCATGTATCTGAGCACCCCAACATCCTCCTGTTGCTCATGTAGGTTTCTAACTTTGGTACAGAGGCAATTAAAGACACAGTCTTTACACACACCTTTGCACCAAATTAAATGATATAATGTATGCAAGAATATTTTCAAGGAGTTGCTCTGTCAGAGGTGAGGAGATGTCCTGAGATGTGCTGAGAATTTGAAACTGATACAAGACACAAAAAAAGGAAAATTCATGAAGTAGTAAGCACTGGAAGGTCACTTTGGCCCAATTTTTCATTTTCTTGCAGGACATCAGACATAGCGTTTGGGAGGGAAGAGACAGCTCTTGTTAATAACTTCGTAATTTCTGTAGGCTACAACTCCATTTTCACAGCTGCATTACAAGTGCAGAAGTGAGCAGCGATCTCATAAGCTGTTCTAAAGGACATTTTTATGAAAGAATCTTTCATTCTCTTCCCCACTACTGAAATTAAACCACCCCTGAAATCCACAGAATGTGCTTGTACAGGTTTCTTCTCAATTTCTATTGCAAACCTCACTGGTAACTTAATACACTGCTTCTAGCTCCCAGTTTTCCTCAAGAACTTGTTTTTTAAATTCATTTTTTCCTTGTTGAATACATCAAGGGCATAATCATTTCATTGTTTTTAATGAGATATTCTCACAGGCATCACTGCACACTTCACAGGTGCTAATCATCTTAAAAAAATCAGCACACTGATTTTGCATATTATCTTCTATAGAGTATTTAAAGCCTGAAGGCACAAAGCTCTTCCATATAGTCTCTTGGAGGTGGAAATTCCTCTCATGAATACTCCTCTCCCTTTTGCACTGTACCACGAGTAGCCAGACATAGAGGATCTTGCATTAAACTGCAAGAACAGCAGGACTTCATTTGGATTTTTTTTTTTTTACAACCACCCCTTTGTTCTGTTGTAAACTTGCACCTAATTGAGATTGACAAAAATCACGGCCTCAGCTCCTTTAGAGTTTTTTCTTTCTCTCTTAGAATTCAATATTCAGTCAAAAGATCAAAAAGTCTCCCTAGTTTTGCACAGTTCTTTTGGATCCACTAGAAACAATTTTAATCAAAGATGTTCTGCAATGCCAGGACTCTGGCAATTTTTTGGAAAGCAGAACTCTTCAGAAGTCACTGTCCTCAAAATCCTCTGGAGCAGGTAGCAGTCTTACCTTTCCAGGTCTTGCAAAGACATATATGTGTGTGCATTTCATTTAGGACATGCAAGTAAATTGGTGAAATCCATGCAGTTTACAGATTGCTGATTTATCCCAGGTACCCAAGTGGGAAATAATATGGAATAATAGGTGGAATATCTCCTCCATGATCCCTCAGAGATGGATCAGTAAGAACAGTATTTCACCGCCTTTTTCCCCAGACAAATAGAGGAAACATTTAGGATGTGGTTACAGAGCCAAAACAAAATTTATTGCTGAGTGAAAGAAATAAGGAGGCAAAAACACAGGACAAAGATTAATTTCAGGCAAGATTTGAAAACAGGGGAAAGCAGAAAAATACAACCTTTCACCACTTAGACTCATTTAAGAATCCCTGTATTTTATTAGGTACTGAATTAGAGAAACCCTGCACTTAAAAAAAACAGTATGTGCTGGTTTGAATTTTCTGCAGTCACAGTGCAATGAACAGTAACAAAAGCATTTTAGTTGTCTATCCAGTGTAAAAACATGCTAATGTTCAGTATCATCTGGTCATAAAAATATATATATTCAGTGTCAAGTTCTGCATACTGGGACAGTGGTTAACCCCATTGAAATGAATTGCAAAATTCCGCTAATGTCCTAAGGAAGGGGTTGGTGAATCATAGGGCTACATCAAAGCAGATGCACAAACCCCAGCATGCTCGTCTGTACTCCACAAAAGGGCTGACGAATTATTCTTTCCTTGTCATATCACGCTGCCCTTTTACAGGCATGAAGGCTCCCGGGAGCTCTTCCAGAGAGGAAACCCCTGGCAGCTGCTGACTGCTGGTGAAAGGGACTACTGGTGTCACTCGTGAAGCTGCTGTGGGGGCCAACTCACCCACAGCTTCTTTTTGCATGGCTCACCTGAATTGTTCCTGGCCTATCCATTTCTACACAGCAAGCGAGACCCTTCATCATACTCTTTGATCCTACTCTGCTTACCCACACTTGAGGATTTAATCAGGTAAACCTGTGAATACATAAATACGGAAAGATTTGGAAAAACTGAAAATGCTACAAGAACCACTCAATTAATTTCAACCCGCCCCAAAATGGTTCCCAGTGAAAACGCTGTAATGAGGACTGTAACAGCAAGCAGTTCCTTCTTGTTCCCTGCCTTAGAGACTGAGTATCCCAGGGCAGAAAGGAGGGGGGAACACTGAATACAGAGATTTTTGTTGTTAAAAATGCCTTCCACACGTAGTACCTTCTGCACGAGCCTTTCAGTTTTGGGTGTAAAACTCATAACGTTGGTCTACAAAACGTACAGCAATGGGACTTCACCTGGTGGTTTCCTTCACCGATTCTTTTCCTCACACAGCCCACCTAAAAACCGCTTTTCCATCCAGCTTAATACCCGTCCCCCCGCAAAGCGCTCGAGTCCATATTCTGAAATACGAATTTTAACGCCACGCTCCCCCTCTTTAAGCGTTCCCCCTCTTTAAGCACCCCCCCTCTGGTAGCTGCTTGCACACCGACCCGGCGGCAGGGGGCTGCGGGGAGGGACCCCAGCGGGGACAGGGCCTTTGTAGCAACTCGGAAGAGCCCCGCGGCCCTGCCGCCGCCCGCCCCGGCCTCTAGCCCCGCTCTCCCTCCCCGGCCCCGACCGTAGGCCGCCGCCGAGGCGGCCCGCCTTCCGCGGAACGCTGAGGGGACGCCAGCACGGCGCAGGCACCCCTCCCGCCGCTGACACCTCGGCCGCTTCTCCCCGGGGGCCAGGACAGGTGCGGGGCGGCGGGAAAGGGGCAGTACGGCCTCAAGCGCCCGCAGCGCGAGGCGGGAGCCGTTACGCACGGCCCGACCGGCGCCCCGCAGCCGCACGGCGCCCCCCGGCCCCTCGAACAAAGGAGGCCCGGGGCCGCGGCGAGGGGCGGGAGCCGCCGCTCCCCGCAGGGACGGGACCCGCCCTTCGGCTCTCTCCTTCCCGGCCGGGGGCGCTGCCGCCAGCCCCGCACCGCCTCCTCCCTCCCCCCGGCTGCCCGCCCTTCCCCGGCGGCAGCGGGCAGCGGCGGGGTGCCGCCGGGCGGGCGGGCGGGCTGGGCGGCGGGGTGTCTCCCAGGCGGCCTTGCCCGGATGTGCTACCCTGACTCATAGCCGCGCCGCACGCAGCCTCCGCGCCCGCCCCGCTCCCGCTCCGCGCACACGCCTCCCGCGCCTCCCTCCGCGCCGGCGGAGAGGCGGCGGCAGCAGGAGGGGAAGGAGGACGAGGAAGGCCGCGGTGGCACCATGGGTAAGTCGCCTTAGCTCCGCGCTCTGTAGTCCCCCACCGCCGCCACCGCCCCTCGGCCCCCGGAGGCCGCCGACCGCCCGTCTCCGGCGGCTGGGGAGAGGCGACTGGTGCAACTTCCTCATCGGCCGCCTCAGCGCGGGAGGAGGGTCGGGGCGGCAGCGGGGCTCCGCCGAGCCCCCCGGCCCGGCCCCGGCCCCTGCGGCGCAAAGTTTCCGCGGCTCCGGCGCTGCCGCCGCCCGGCCCCGCCCGCCGGCCCTGCCCCAGCCCGGCGCCCGCCCGCTCGGCCCCGTGGTGCTCCCGCACCGCGCTCGCGGTCCTGGGTCTGAATTCACAGCGGGCTTAGAGGAGAGAGGAATTCCGCGAGTGCCGAAGGGAGGTTTAGAGCAAGGAGTTACATAAGGCACCCCCAGGACGCTTTCCCAGTTACTGTTTGCATAATGGAGACAGTTGGGGTAATAGGTTTAGGAGATCGTCTTACGGTCTCCGTTCATTGTTCGTGGAAGACTCAAGGATCCTCGTATTTCTCCGGCTTTTAGAAAGAGCATTACTCAAGCCTACAAATGCAGCCATATTATCTCTGCCTTTTTTATCTTAAGATTGTAGATTAAGTAGTTTCACGCTGATCGCCGCTTGCATGGAGCTTCCAACAAATGCCGTGTGAATCTAGGAAGTATAGTATTTGATTCTTCTTTACAGAGTGCTCAATGAATTTCTCTCGCTTTCTCCACCTCTTCCTCTTGCACAAACTACAGCTCTCCTGCTATTAAACATCCACCGTAAAACAGATTTCCCAGAAATCTGGCTGTAACGTAGATCTCAGAGACGGGTAAGGAGTGCCCCCCTTGAGCTGCCAAAGACCCAGCCAGCTTGCCGAATGTGATGGTGGGATCTGGGTTGCAGATCCGAGGGCAAGGAGCTGTGGTTCGCAACCAGGGTGAGGAGGTGGCAGTTCCTGAATTCGGCTCAGGGGTTTGACATCAGCACTTCCTGTGGCTTCAGGTAAATCAGTAGTTTCTTTGCAGATTACACACATCCTTCACTTTTAACTAGAAGTTTCCATGGTAAGAAGCAGTTGCAGTGCCTCAGTTTTTCTGACTGTGAAATGAGGATAAGTACTTCTGTAACTCCTTTAAAGCAATGGAGAACCTTTGGAGAATGGTTCAAATTAGAAGCTGCCAGGGTCAGGCGTGAGGAATAGCAGTCAGATTTTATCAGAATTAGGTAAAACCATAATGATATAGAGAAGGTCTTTCCTTTCACGTGGGTGGAAAAGGCAAGACACCAGGGTTTAGTTTGCATATGTTTCCTGTCTCCGTTCACAAGGTAGGACTATTCATCTCATCATTCTGGTGAAAGTCTAGTTGTAGCTAACTGTTTTGACTTCCAAAAATAAAAACTTCAGGGTATCAGGTAAAAGCTGTTCAGAAAAGCTGGTGCAGAATGCGTGCAGCACTCCTTTATGGTGAGACTATGCTTCAGTTGCAGGCAAGTTTGTAAACAGTTTGAGAATCTGCTACAGCTTGCTGCATAAGTAAGAGTAGCTACAATTATTTTCAGGAATACTGAAATTATTTTCCTGATAGAATCTATCAGCACCCATCTTTAAAATCAAGGCAAAGGCTAAGTAGCCTCTGCAGCAGATCTTGTCGCTCCAAGGAGCAAGTGGCAAGACTGAAATCAGTTTCACCTTGGCTAGCAATGAATAATGACATTTCATGTTTAAGCTCATACACGCAGTGCACTAGCTTCCCTTATTCAGCTTACGGTATTCTTTGTGGTAATGCATTGCGTAAAAGCTGAAAATCCTTAGAATTAAATCAAGGATGAATTTGTTCTTCTTACAGCTTGTCTATCATTCCATAAATCATGCTCAACAAACAAGCATTTGTGGCAGAGACTGCAGTAATGTCTTACGGTTAAACATATGGTCTATTCTGTATTTATGAAGGTTGATATGGTATGAGCTGTTTCATGTACTAATGATATAAAATGGAAGCCCAAGCAGATATAGTCTAATTCTAATCAAAAGATTTCTGTTGTTAAAAAGACTTCTTAGGTATGCGTGGATCTGCATTATCTTTACTGTATAGAAACATCTCTGCTGCCACTCTGGTTCCAAGTGTGTATTCCTCTGAAGACGTTCTCATGGCAGTTGTTTCCTCCCTGAGGATAGTGATTTCCTCTCATGAATATCGGTTCTTTCCAAAATTATAATTTTTGTTGCTTGCATTCATAGTTTTTAGAGTTGTGTCTGAGTACAGCTTAAACAACATTCAACTTTTGGCTTTGAAAGACAAGTTTCTTGAAGTACTCCTGGCAGTAGAGCTCTTTGAATACTTGAGATGACATGTGCACCACCAGTACTTTACTTGTGTTTTTATAAGAACAATTACAGATTTTTACTTTTCAGTTCCTAACGTAATCCTTCAGTTTCACAATGAATGGCCCCTTTCCCTAGTTAATTCTTGATTTTAACCTTGAAAAACACAGCTGGTATACTCATGCAAAAACACACTGTATCCAAGAAATTCTTTCCATTTTAGAGCAGTGGCCTGTGGAGGTTGTTGTAAGCAGGCTGCAGTTATTCCACAAACATAAATTAATGAAATAAAAATCAGGAATTTGGTTACATGTCGACCACTCAGCAGTAATCCATTGGCCCCAAAAGATGGAGAAACTCCACGTGTGAAAGTTTGTATGCAGAATACAAGTCCTGATTGCAATTATTTTTTTTTTTTATGGCACATGTCGGTTTGTTTGAAGTGTTGATGTTATCGTCTGTAATAGTGAAAGCTGGTAAAAATATTCTTCCATTTTAAGAGTACTGGTTTTGTTGGCAGGAAATGGAAGGCAGCCTCTGCTCTGATAAAGATGAATACATACTTAGGTGCTTAGTTGGGCAACAAACTGCTAGACTCTTTTTACAATATCTAGCAGTAACAGCACAATGACAAGATATATAAGGTACGCAGGCTAGAACGTAGATGGATTTATGTAAGTGCTGTCCATTTAGCAACGCTGGTGTCAGATCAAAGATTTATATTGCCCCTTTGCTCCTAATACACTCAATTTGTCTCCCAGTTTCCCTGAAGGATGACCACGTGCAACTATGTATCAAGTTTTGGGGTCAGCGTGGTCATTGTCAAACACCAAATGCACCCTGATCTGTGGTTCAGTTTGGAACAAGCCACTGCCTGTCCTCAGGACAGTGGTTCACAAAATAAAGGAGGCAGGTAGGTGTGAAGCTTCAGGCATGGCTGTGTGCGGTATTGCTTTTTGGGAAGTTAGGAATAAACCTGCCTGCTTTATGTTAAAAAATGTAATTGGTAGCCTCAGTCATGAGAGGAATGAAAGCTGATGAAAAAAAGTCTTCCATCTTGAGAGCTCTTTTGCTAGTTTTCTTACAAGGGATGCAAGTCAACCTAATAAACTGCTTAGAAAGAGAGATGTCAGTTGCCCAAGAAGATAATTTTTATTTCTTTTAAAGTTTTTGCTGAAACGATGAGACTTCTAACACCACCAGCATATTAGTTCTAGCCAGCTAGAAAACAGCAGGTTAAGCCAGTATAAAATGTTGTCTTAGCCTTTCCTAAAACTGAGACTGATTTTTGGCAAATGTCTTTAAAACACGAACACAGAGGAAACTGCTTTTAGACTGCATCTCTTTTGCTTCAGTAATGTTCCTCAAAGTGTGCTGCTGGAGGGGTTAGGTTAGTTCTGACTGACCTTCCCTAATGAATACTGTTCCTGTGTTCGGGCCAATATTTGTTGTCTTTTGTTATTACGTGAGACTGAAACCAACCAATTTTGTCTTTAGCCTTAGGTTAAAGGCTTCGTTCACAAGTATGTTTCCTGACAACAGAATATTCAGAGGTAGTTTCAGAAGCCTGTGAGGAACATCTGGCTTTCTGTAGTGTCAAAATAGAAGTAAAAAGAGAAGAGGCAGAAGAACAGCTGAAACCTGAAGGAAACAAAGCGGTAATAATGGGAATGAGAAAGCTACCAAGACAAGAGACAAGAATAGAAGGGAACAAAAATCCCGTAAGGGAAATGCATGGAGGGAGAGAAATACTAGAAGCGGAGGACAGACAGGGATAATAGATGGATGAATGGAACAACAGAGGGCAGAAATAAAAGAGAAAGAAATGAGGAGTTCTACTCTGTGTGCCCCACCCTCCCCCCTCCCCCCAAAAAAGGTTAAGAAAATAGTTGGGGTATAAATGTAAATAAAATCACATAATTTTTACCCTCTTTTTTTGTACTACTATTTGGCTGCTGCTGACAGCCCTTGAGAAGACTCATTATAATTTTCCATCTTCCTCAAGTACAGCTGATTTATTTCTGGAAGTTCTGAGAATTTAGTTATTTATAAATATGTAAAAAGAATAGATTAACATAAACTAGCATTTTTTTCAATGAAGGGGAAAATAATGTCATCACCATTTGACCAGAGAGAAAGCTATGAAGATTCATCAATGACATCTGTCAAGGAAGTTGGTTGTTATCCCCTCCTAACCCTGTCGCAGGATGTAGTTCATGCTTTAGGATGACAAAGGGACATTAGTGACCCAGTTACTTACATAAGAGAAAACCCACTTTCCAATGTCGACTAGTCCACCTGGGTCTGTTCACATGCTGTGTGTTCAAGAAAATGAGCACCCCTGCGGTCTTGATACTGTTGGAGGCATTACGTTTCAGATTCTAACTTGTTTCCAGGTTAAAATAGATTAAGAACTACATCTAAACTTCTGGAAATTAGGGGTCTTAAAATGTTGATGTGTGTTTTCCAGCTAATGGAGAAGTTTGTTTTTTTTTAATGATAGTGTGGATTTTAATTAGACAAGAAGCTTTTCCTAGTAAGGGATTTTATAAGTAGCAGCTTTCACTGCAAGGACAATCTCCCAGGGCCTCTTTTTGTTAAATATGGTCTAGAAAATTGTTTGTATTTACAAATTTTAGTATAGTGGCAACCAAACGTAATTTGTTTTATTAGAATAAAATGATAGTTAAAAGCCACAGGCTTCTGAATGTTGAAGTTCATTTTTGTGGGAAAAAATAGCTGATGTGAATTAGAATTTACATGCACTCCAGATATGCCTAATAGAATTTGTAAACTCTCTGAAACAAATAGCTGCGGTTCAAGGAGCCTCAAAACTGTGCACGCAGCCTGGCAATGTTCGTTCAGCCTGAGAGTTGTGCGGTTCTAGTTTAGGGAGCTTTGAAGTTGTGCAGAAACCCTTGTGATCTCATACCGTTCTTACACTGTAGTTCAAGTTGATTACAAAGCTGGCACATATCCAGAAGAATTTGTCAAATCTATAAACCAGATAACTGCTGTTCGTTTAACTCCAGATAGAGGCCAGAATTTAGTGCAGGATGCTTTGGGACCTGCAATAAATACAGTATAGCTTACCTTTACAAATAGAAGTGTGTACTGGCAAGGCATGTGTCTTAGAAGTATCTCTGACTTGAAGCACTTTCAGATACATCTTCATGAATTCTGATAAATGCCAGGGAATAAATGTGTGTGTCTGCAGTAGCTGGAATTCAAAATATGCATAAATTTAGACAATATAGATGCTGTACAAAGTTGTGTTAAAAATTGCAGCTTAAAATAAATGAAGTGCTTTCATTTCCTGCTTTCCTTTTCTAGGTTAGGCACAAACCTCCTATAAAAATCACATTTTACACATTTAAAAATCAGGCAAAATAAAAAAAAATCATACTTCTGCAAAGGAAATACTTTAAGTGATCCATTTCAATATTAGGTCCTATTTTCCTCATATTTCACAACTCTTACAAGCTTACTGCTTTCTAATCTTGTATTATAGGAACATCTGAGGCATAAGTCAATTCTGAGCTTTTATTAAAACACTGAGCTATTCATTGTGTTAGTGATAGCTCAGCGAGATTCATGAAAGTTAATCAGTATTGTTTAAGTTCATCAGTTGGTTCCATCCACTGATACTTGCCAGCCTGATGGACACAATAATTTTGAAGAAATATGCAAAATTTGTGTATAACTTTAATTATTTGTTGACCCTTCCTATCAGTTGACTCAATTTGAGAAGTCCTTTCAGTACCTGATTAAATCCAGTTAAGCAGGTGCTTAAATTCACAAGAATTTAAGCCTTTGTTTCAGAGTTACTGGCTGTGCTCTGCAAATGTACTTTGGAGTAAGACTGGACGAGGACGGAGACTAGGTTAGAAGACCGAGAGTCATGGAGGAGAGCAGCTAAGCAGTACAAAATGGATGACCTGATGAGGACTGAACAAAACCTTGGAGAAATATGTCAGGGCTGTCAATGAACCTGTGGGGAACAGGCCTGTGTTCGGGAGACCTGGGGAGGTGACAGCTTAGCATCTCCTGGTAGTCTTGAGTTTGCGTATCCACTGTCAGCCACTTGTGCATTCTTACGGCCTTCCTGATATACTAATATGGGAGCATCAGGGCACAAACCTTGCAGTTGAAAACCCTATCCTTATGGAGTTCTTCACATTTCAGTGAATGTCTTTACCTCTAGAATACATCAGTCCAAAAAAAAACCCCAGATAGAACAGAATGCTCATCCTTCTCTTGTGCAGTGGTCATCTGTAGTTGGAAGGGAACTCTGTTATACCCAGCACTTTACAAACTCTGTTCTACCCCTTTTGCCCTTAATAATACCCAAATGGGAAACTAAAATAGTGTTGTACTATATACATTAATTCTGGGACAACGTTTTGTGGACGGAAGCTGAAAACTCTGCTAGCCTAGCTATTTAACATAAATATAACCATATTAATGGTCACCCATAAAATATGACCACCTGCAAGCCTTTCTGGTCTCTAGGGTGAGTGGAGTGTTTGGCTGGGTAGGTCTGCGTGTTGCTAAGGGTGGCCTGCTCTCTGGCAGCTAGGAACTCCTTTTGGGAGTGTATTTAGAAACACTTCCTGTCCTTGACGTTGGACGCAACAGTCCAGTGACTTAAATTAATGGGACTGTTTTAACATTTCTAGTTTTATATGCAACCTTACAAGTACATGTCACTATTTACAGGGCCAGTAGTACACCTGTTCCCTTTTCTAGCCTTGCTAAGTTCACTCCTGTATCCCTTCTCTATGGATAAATTCCATCATGCTTGCAGTTGACAGCACCCAGTACCCTGCAGGCATAACTTGAGTTCAGTGCTGCCAAATAGCTACTTGTGCTACATGAAGGCTTTGGAACGATTTCCTTAAATCAAAATGCTGTTTTATCTTGACAGCAGGAGCAAAGCATGGGAAGAGAAAAGGGTTTTAAAACCAAAGCAGGATTGTACACATCTTTCTTATCTAAATCTTCCCTGTCCACAGAATGTTTAATTTACCCCTCCTGGGTTTCCAGAGGAACTGACTGAAGTCAGTCATCCGGTGTACTTGGTAATAGCATCTTCATATCTCTGACCACTTCCTTCAGCAATCTTCCAATGTGCGCGCTGGAAGTGACTGGATTGCTGGTCACGTTAGGATCCTGTTGCACAAATACTTAAGACACCCCTCCTGAATGCCAGTGAGCAGTTTAAGAGGAAATGCAGTGAGTGAATGTGACCATCAAGAGAAGTGGCAGCAGTAATGAACAGTTATGAGGTATTTCCACACACCTTTCTCTCTTCCCCCCCCCTCACCTAAGTAACTAGTAGCCATTATTTTTCCTCCTTCCTCTCCTATGCTTATGTATTGAACTGATTTTAGGATCAGGATGTTGTTATATAGGGGGGAAATATTCTCAGGGAGAATATATAGATATGCTGGCTTCTGCTATATGGAATTAGGGGAAAAGCACGTAAATGTTGGCGATTGAGGGAAAGAGAGCATGTATGTAAGAGGTTGCTGACAGGCATTGAGCAGGTTCAGGGTTTTTGGGGCGTTTTCTTTTAAACCTTCACAATAAAAATTCTGTCATCTATTTACAGCAAGATAGTGCTTCAGTACAATCAGAGGTACGAATCAGTACATTTCCATGCAGCAGTGCCCAAAATACAGTGTGCGCTTTCCAGGCAAAACCCCACACTTCTCTAGCTGATGTTACAATGTACTGAGTTTCCATAAGTCTTTTCTATTTTACGTAAGAATCCTTTCTACTCTTCACACTCTCTTCCACAGCTATCCTATTCCTTCAGGCTTCTTTATTTCATTGCCCAGTTTTCTATAATGTCTTACTCCTGTCTACCTCCTCCTGTTCTTTTCCATCTTTCCTCCCATCTCCTACTCTCTCTCCTCCTTTGGTTCTGTCTATATTAATTAAATATCTGACAGCTTCTTCTGTAATCTACCCTTTCTACTATCTTTCTTAGGGAAAAAATTGAAAAACCGGTGCTCTACTTTCTAATTTCAAGAGCTGAAGTGATTTCTTTTTTTCTTCACTTAAATTTTAGTTATTTACAACCAGTTTAAAATCATGCTTCAGTTTTGTCTAATGTACTTGTACAATAAGTGAGAATATGTGAAAAAATGTATCTCGTAGGAAAGAAATCATACAGAATTGGGCCCTATTCATCTAAATGCTATTTATGCAGCATTCTTGTACCCACACAAAGCCCACACTGCGTACCACTGAAGTCAACTGGGATCCTGCTTTTCCGATTCAGCTGTAGTACAACTTAAACTTTCCTGTTTTGGTGAAACCATGTAAAATGGCATGTGTCGCCCCATCCTTTCAAGACATAGTAATATTGGCTCTCAGGTTTATAAAGTTGGGGGGAAAATAGCAGACATTGGACTGATTTTGACCATCGGAAGCACTGTTAAAATGTTTTCTATTCATAGGTATGATGCTATACTAACATACACCATCTGAAGGAACTTCAGCAATCTGGAGAAAGACAGACTTATATCCTGTGATAAAGAAAATAATTTAGTGAACTTCATTTTTTAAAAAAATTGGTAGAACTATTTAGTTTATATAATTCGTTTTGTCAAAGAAAAAAACAGTTTAACATGGAGATCATAATATTAGAACATCCTCCTATAAAAGGAATAGTAAGCACGGTGTCATAAGCTATTAATATACATACAGTGACCTTTGTTCTGTCTTGTAGCAGCATAGGGAAAAAGAAAAATTATGTTTTCATGAACTTTCATACGTTTTCAGAAACTCACTTTGTAGCCATTAGATGATGGCTTTTGATGCCAGTGTTAGGAATCCTTCTTTGCAAGACTGCTACACATTATGCTTCTAATGACACGTGTATTAGAGTGTGGGCACCTAGTGCTCTGAAGGCAAGGATGGTGGAGAGAAATAAAAAGCAATTCAGTACACTACTTCAGAATGCATCTTCATCCCAGAAATTATCTGAAGTGCTTGTTTATCTTTATGAAGGCCATAACTTCTCCCTTTACGAGGAGGGTGAAGGCATCACAGTTCTTGGCTGTTGAGAACAAGGCAGAATTTAAGACTTACAGTCTCTGTAAGAGTCTGGAAGAGTTCCTTTGTGAACATAAAATTTGAGTTTAGTGCATGTACCCAGTTCAAAACAGATGGCTGGAGAGAGAAATGCCCTAGATAACACAGCACTTCATGTTAGCAAGGGGTGGACGGTTTTACTTTTTGTCTTTAAATTGATATTAGATAGGCTTTCTGATAAAAAGCAACAGCTATGGACTACTGGATTGTTTTTAGTCTACTTAGCTCTTCCAGTTCTGAACAGTGTTCTGTACTTCAGGGATCACAACAGCAAGGTCTCACTTGGAAGCCAGCATACTTAGCAACTATTTAAACCAAACTGCTTTCTTTTCTAAAATCAGAAATGGTCATCAACAAAACAGCATTTTTGGCTGTACATAAAGAACTTTCTGAATTTTTTGAAAGCTGGTTAATAAGCACATTTTACAAAATGACTTAATCTTTGGCAGGTTTTTTAAAACACAGGGTTTTCTGTTTGACCCTTTTTATGTCTTAAAAGATAAATAGATGAGCCTATTAATTTTATTTCCCATTACACAAAATTTATTTTTTACAATCAGAAATATGCCGAGGAACATGCTTGCAGATTAAGATTAGACTCTGTTTGGGCAGGCAGAGATGTAACTCTGAGATCGAGGATTAGATATCAATCTTTAAAATCCAGGAATTCTTGCAAGCTCGTGATTTTTTTCCTCTTTCTTCTTCCCAGATTCATGAACTTCTTGCAAAAGCAGCCATTGTAATGATTTTGGTCACAATTTGGAGTGAAAATATTTTTGTTTTAACAATTTTTGTTTTGACGCATAATTGTTGGCCTCTCAAAGACCAGTCAGCATAGGTTTTTGATGGCTGCTATGGTTACTATATTTATAAAACAGTAAAAGCTTCTGTACTTAAGCTTTGGTCATGTAGGATGTGTTGGACTTCAGTGTTATTTTCTAACACTGTCAGAGGGTCAGTGCACATTTAGAAGCCAAATTCTGCTTGTTTACATGAGCATACTATTCTGCTCTGTATCTGCGTAACTAATTTGTCCCCAGAATTCAGCATAATATTTGCATCTTTTCATACTAGAATGAAACAGCAGAGGTTTCTACTGCTTCATCTAATGCAATCTAAGGGTAATGTGAAACCATTGGACAAGAAAGTCTGGTTGCTTTGACATGAAAGATCTTCATGCTCAACACAGAGCTTATAAAGAGGCATTAATTTGATGAAAGTAAAACTTATTATTCAGTGCTGAGACATGACTGCTTTAAATTGAATACAGCAAAATCTAGAATGACAGGTTTAAGCGTGTGTTGTAGTTTTAAATGACGCTGTATTGCAGTGCTTTAAGTGACCTGGTTGCAGAGCATTTAGAAAAGGTAATCTGTTGAAACCAGCTTTGCTGCTGAAGGCTCTGTGTAGTCAGATTATGGTTTCAGTTCCCCATTGCCCTGTATTATGCATAAAGTGACTGCAAATTTGATTTAAGATGGTAATTGGGCCCAAATTGTAGCTTTTATATTCTGTCTGGACATAAATGACCATAGGATAATGGGTAATAAAGTGATGGGTAATAAAATGATGCCCATGGTGCCTTCATATTTGAGATGACTTGAAGAAGTCTAGTTTTTAAATACTCATCATGGTTTAGTAGAATTAATGTTTTTAACTTATGCATACATTTTTTGAGGCTGCAGTAGCTCACAGCTGTGGAAGCCAGGAAAAGCTGCAGATGTTTGGTACGCTGGAGAATTTGCGGCATAAGGGAATTAGGAGTTATATTCTCAAAAGACTAGTTGGTTCAGTGTATCACGATGTCAGACACAGATGAGGAAATCTGTCTTCTCATGCATTAGAGAGAAAAGGTAGATGTGCTGCCCATGGGTGACAGACAGTTACCGAAAAGATAAGAGCACTGAGCTCTATCATTTAAAAAAATTCCTCTTCAGAGGGATCTATAAACATCAGTTCACCTAAATAGCCATTTACGTGAGAGAGTGAAGGTAATGCTATGTTTAACTACATGAAAAGTGAAGCAGGGAAGTAAAACCAAACTTAAATTTAGTCCCTGGCAGCCTGTTTCTTTAAAAAAGTGGCAATAACAAGACCAAGATAGTAGATTGTAAAAAGATGTGTTCCCCTCTACTCCCATTCTCATGCAGGATTTAGAGTTCATGTATTGCAGAAGGCTCCTATTGACCCAGATAGGGAAATAGGAAATAAGTGAAAACTAGATTTTTACCTTGAACTCTGAAACGTGAAGGTAAAGAAGTAGCCTGACAAATGAAAGGCACGCTGTGCAAAAGAGATACGGGCTTGATATATGTGAAAAAATTTGCTCCTAAAATGTGGTGTTGTAGCGTGACACTGCATCATTAAAAGAGATACCAAGGTGCAGAAGGTGCCGTAAGGACAGCTAGAATTAAAACCAGCATCTTCAAAGGCCTGTGTTCAGACCACAGCTCCTTATTCACCTCAGAATGTAAAGTTTCTGGGTATTTAGATAAATATTTCATTATATACATATCATCTCCTAACAGCTGATAGGCCAGGAAGTTTTTTTTAATAGGCATGTGGAGAGTTAATATACTTGTGTAGTTCTAATAGTAAACAGTTCACAAAATTGCCTCTGTGGTACTTATGTTCCATTTGTGTCATGTACACTCTCTTCTCACAAATTTTGAGTTTTTTTAAAACCAGAATTCACATTTTTAATCTTTTTGTTTTCAGAGCTAGAAATAATTAATAATTGTTCCTCGGTATTAAAATATTGCTACAAAAAGCAAGCATCATTCAAGCTCTTCTTGTTTGCCTTTACAACTGAAGACCACAGTGGAAGGGAGTTCACCTTCTCTGTTCTTCAAAGGTGTGCTCAGATCCTCCTGGAATAATATGAAGGACTTACCAAATGAAGATAATTTTGCATCATACTTGACAAGTTGCTTTTTCCCCAATAGTAAGACTTAGCCTCCATGATATTTTACAATCACAGTCTGTATTCTTATATGAGGGAATTCAAGCAGTATCAAAAATACGTACACTGCTGCATAAACGCAAGACAAGAATCTCACAAAAAAAAAAAAAAACAGTACGTTAGCAAGAGAAAGGAGATAATTTTATACATACAAAGGAGTCCTTTCATACCTGTGTTTGAGGGTTTTTCTTCCTGAGCCCCAAGCTGCTAAATGTTTTGTAGAACAAAAGGGTACTTACCTGTTTGAAAAGAAGAGGAAAAGATTTGTTACATAAGAGTTAGGTAGCAGAAATAGTCACATCAGGATTTCTCCAATCTGTGCGCTGCTAATTTTTAATAAGATCAAGCAGTTACATTTCTGTCACACAGCAAGACTTAGACATAACTGTAATATGCATGTCCTGCTTGGAGGCACCATAATAAGCCTTGTGGTAGAAACAGTGAAGGTGTTTTGAGCTGAAATTTGAACAGATTCATGGAATCATAGACGTACAAAATTGTCATTTGGAAGGATTTTGAAGGAGGACTGTTGCCAACACTAGAATCAAGTCAGCTGTCACTTTGTCTAGCTACTACCCAGAGCCTCTGTAGTCTTTGTAATGTCCCTTTAGGTAGCTGCAGGCCCCCTTAGCCTCCTCTTTGCCAGACTAAAGAAGCTCCCAACCTCCCCTTATGCGTCATGTGTTGTGGGCACATGCCCATCTTGGTAGCCCTGTCCTAGACTCTCTCCAGTTTTTCAGTATCCTTCTTGATCTGGGACACCCAGAACCAGACCAAGAATTTTGGGACATGTAAATCCTTGCCAGGCATTGAGCAGAGCCTTGATCTGCTGGCCACACTCCTAATATAACCAATACAGTTTGCTTTATTTACCCTGAGGGCATGCTGCTGCCTCATGTTTTACTTGACATCCACTGTAACCCCCAGGTCTTTTCAACAGTTTGTTCCCAGCCTGCATTGGCTGATGGGGTTATTCTGCCTTAGCCGCAGAACTTGGTGCTTATCCTTGTTGAACTTCATGAGTCTTCTGTTGATCCAGTCCCCAAGTTTCTGAAAGGTGTCTCTGGATTGCTATTTGGTATGCCAGCTGTCCCCCCCAAATTTTGTGTTGTCTGCAAAAGATTACAAATGCATATCTACCTTCAGGCTATACTGGTTTCAAAAACTGCATACTCAAAATCCGCAGTTTAACCAGTCCACATAGGGCTGTGTGGACTCACATTTGACTTCTTGATACTAAGTAAAGCAGTGCTAAACACTTCATATCTGTGACTCTAGGAAAACTAAAAAAGGCTGTATACTTGAAAAAATGTCTAGGAGTTTTTGTTAGACTAGCATTGCAGCTGCAAGTGAACATGAGTTACTGGCAATCATTTAATGGAAGTGAGTAGAGGATGGCAAATCTTAATTTGTAGGCACCCAACACACTTAATGCAGCAGAATTACACTGATGATGAAATATGGGTTCTCAGGTGTAGCCTAAATGGGATTTCAGCTTTTTCTGTGCTACATTACTTACTTAGCTGATGAACAGTGCATTGAGATTGACTTGCAGGAGCAAGTAATGGAAAACCATTGGGTCCAAATCTCCCAGTCATTCTTGTGAGCGCCCTACTGAGCATGCAATAGCTCCCACCCTGCCTGCATGTCCAGTTTTTCAGCCTAAGCAGGGCACAGTGCGTACCTTAAGCTTTCTCTGACATGGAATTCAATGAGCCAGAATGTGTACTTAGCAGCTCTCCTGAGTCCCCCAGTTTAGTCACAGCCACAATCTGTCTGTCATGGCCCGTATCTGACTTAACTATAGAGGTAAAAACACCCCACCTAAGTTAGGTTCATTTATCCCAACACATTGTGCTTTTACTTGTGTGGTATTATTATTATTGTTTTCAGCTTTGGTGATAGATGTTTATCAACTTGGAGCAAAAGGAAGCTTTTCCAAGGCAGATGAGTGTAAGCTAGCAGAGTTATTTGGTGGCATCTGCCACTGTTTTTATCCCTCTAGAGCACCTATAGTGTAGACCTGAAATAGGGCAATCAAAAATTATGCTCAACTAGATCAGAGAACAGTTCCTTTTGAGAGAGGCATTTAATGCTTCTCTAGTGGGACATAACTGCACTGTTTTTCAAGGGATTATCACAGTAGATTCTACTCACAGGGAAGACAAACTTCAGTATAAAAGGATGGCAATACACAGACGTTTTCTGGGATATTTTAGATTTTTCAGTGCTAGTAGAGTTTGTTAGTTCCCTCCCTCTGGGCCCTTCCTGTAATCTTTCCCTTAGGGGAGTCCAGCTCTGATTACACATGGAAAGTGCTGACACGGAATAGGGGAGCGCTTAGTCTGAGAAGGCCCAATGTCTAGATGAGATGAAGGAGCTGTGCATGTCCTGTCTTCTGCTGGATTTATATGGGATTTGAAATTACCAGCAGTTGCCAAACTACTACTCATTGTACCTAGCTGCCTGTTTCAATGGGACATGAGAAAGGAGAAAGACTTCTTTTTGTCTTGTGCTTACAGCTGAAATACTAGCAATTTTCCTGATAAATATTGCTTTAAGGATCAGTTGCTGACTGTATTAATTAATATTACCTCAATAACATTCAATATGATGCTTTTGTGTGTTAATAAAATGGAGAGGAAGGATACTAAACCTGATAATGCTTTTTAAAATTTTTGCTCTTATATTCAGCTTCTGGAAGTAAATGGAATATGGCCGGCAACAAAGCTGCACTGATCAGCTGCCTGCTGATACAGAAGCATCCTGGTCTTTTCCTAATTTCATTAAAACCTCAGCATATCAACAACAGCTTTTGGCTTGTGCGTGATCTGCACATTTACTCTATGAAATGTATCTCTCAGGTTTCCCCCTGTAACCTGCAACAGTTTCTGACCTATTCTTTTCTCCACTTGACCTTCCTTCCACTTCTGAGGGGCCAATTATAATTGAGAAAATGTTTCAGAAACAACACAATTGGAAAACTTAATAGGAGAGGTTCTTTCCTCAACTGTGGTCTCTTTGTGGCTGGCATCTGTGGGAGTTACATATGCTGACCGAGAGGAATTTCCTTGGGGCAAACACTATAAACATATGATATAGAGAGGACTGTGCTGTTTGTTAATGCTGGTGCAAGATGCCTAGTGGAGGATGGGCAAGGGCATGTTGCTGGAGTTTTTCAGACTATTGACAGACTGTTGCAAAGATTCTTAGTGTCTCTTGACTGTCAAGCAGTCCATAAATAACTCCTCAGTGCACTCAGTTATGCTAAAGGCTGCAGCATCCTTGCTACATGCAGGAGGTGGTCAGGAAATCACCTTTCAGAAAAATCATGCTGGGTTTTGACTTCTGGTCTCTGTGTCTCTGCCTTCTGAAGTGTCACCACATCTTTCAGCCCTAATGGCAAAAGGTCAGGCATTCGATGAGTAGCTCAGTCCTTCTAACAGTCTGTCTAAGTTGGGTAGTTTACTGACATCATAGACCAGTGTAGCAGCACAACTCCAGTTAACAGTGATACGATTCTCTGCAACAATGATTGAAAGTGGCATAAAATAAATAACATGAATATCCTGAAATACTTACTGACTTACTGCAGTGGAAATGTCTCTGTAGACACGTGGTTAGAGACAGACTGCTTGACACATATGCTCTGGATTTTAGGTGCTGGTTCCCAGTGTGGCATTCAGAAACCTTAGCCAGGAGTTTTGGCTCTTGGAACGGTGCCTGGAAAATTCAGAGTAGGATCAACTACTGAGCTCAGCAGGAAGCCACCCATAATTAATATGCACACCATTTTCTGATCAGCAGAATTTCTGCCTTAAGCCCAGGGCCTGGAATTATTTCTTAGAAGTGGATGCTTGCACCTTTTCTATAAAAGCATAAACCTTCATTCCTCCTCCTTTTCAAATGTGAATGGAGGAAGGGGTGCCACTGGGTTACCTACCACCTTCACCTTCCGTGGGATAAGCACATGTTTATGCAGGAAAGAGAATAGTCCAGGCTTTTTCTCTGCCTGAAATTGAAGCTGTGCCTTCCAACAGACCAGAAAACCAGGCCTAATAGTGGTATGCGTTCATAGCCTATTAGTCAAGGCATGTTTTTTTAAAAGGTGGAGGTGTTTAGTTCCAGCACGTTTTCCTGTGACTGCTCATTTGTTTTATGCAATGACTATTTAATATAAAATATATCTTAATAGAAGATGTAGAAGGTATTTAAGTCCTCGCATGAAAAATACAAAAATCTGATTTGAATATGTTACTGGGAAATTGTATTTAAATCTTTTCAGGTAGAGGAGAGCATTTGGTTTGTTTTCATGTTTAGGTTAACATGCAAAAGGTGCTTTCACGTTTTTGACATCTACTTTCTGTTGGATGCTAGTGCCTTTCTCCAAGAATTCCTATGTTGCCTGTGTGTACAGGGCACATTCAAAGAAGGGCCAAGAAGAGTCTCTCCCTCAGAGATCCCGATAAGGCTAATGCATTAATTTGGTTAATAAGCTGCCTGAGAGGACTAGGAGAGTTCTGGATTTGGGCTTAAGCTGAAGGCATGTGGAACTTCAAAGGAAAAAAGGTTAAATTTCTCCAGAATTTGGTGACAAGTGAATGGGACCATGGGAGGTAGGCTTCCTGTGTATAAACCTGATTTTTTTCTTTTCTCCCCTGTGATTTAAGGCTCAGTCGAGATCTGCTTTGTCATCAGAGGGATAAAAGCCTTTGAGAGTACAGTAGACATTCTTATTTTGGGGGCCATAACATTTGCAACTGTATCCAATTGTTACAGAACCTTGCATCTCTTGTGAAACACATCCCAAGGACTTGTTTGTCCTCCCCATCTGCTCTTAGCTCTGCCCTTCATTCCTGAGACCTGCAGATTGTATGCAGAGCCTGACTCCTTTCAGTTTCTGTCAATATGACTTTTTACTTAGTCTGAAAGATGGTTATTAAGCAGTGAAAGCAAAGCACTCCTCCACTTTGCAACACACTCAGACCCTGCTTGTGAGGAAAACAAATGACTTGCAATTTAATGTAACAAGTGGCAGAAATAATTTGTCTTTAAAAATGTATTTCTTTTTGGAAAAAAAAAAATCTTGATTGCCTTTTTTATTGAGCTTCCTACAAATACATGTCTTGGGAACATTTCACTTGTTTCTGGGATGTCCAAACACAGCTGATTGCAGAATGGAGAATTAATAGTTTAATAAAGAGTCATGAGATTGAAGACATATAAAGTAGCCTTTTCTTTTGGAGAGTTTTTTCTCCTGATTTGCACTGTCAGATTTTCTCCAAAAACATATTTTCAGAGGATATGTATTGCATCTTTTCACTCATTCAAATGTTCATTGTAGTGGTTTGAAGTAATACTTGAGGCCTATAACATTTGGATTATGATTTACCCAGCTGTGCATACGTACTGTAATGTGCTGCCTCAGAACATCAGTACCGTGTTTACTGCACTGTCACTGTTGTATAATTTTTACTAAATAAAGCTCTTAACTGCTGTGCAGAGGTTAATAATCGCTTATAACTGCAGCAGTCATGCAGACTACTAGTGGGTTTTGTGGAAAACTTTCTTTAAATTAGGATTATAGTAAGCATTTCATACACCATTTTAATTTTCCCATTTGATTATGCAGTTTTGTGTCAGTCTTACATGAAAACTCAGTTGAATCCTTTTCCTCTGGAGAGCATCTGAGCCAATCCTACCACCACAGTGTTTTTATTGATGTTCTACATCCTATGCATTCTTAAGTGAGAACAAATAACTGCATTAATAGGTAAATATTTATCACTAGAGGGATTAACCACAGATGTCTACTAATCTTAGTAACACCAAGTTTAAGGAAGTACATGATACCTTTAAAAATAAACTCTAGAGTACATTTTGGCCCTAAAAGCTTATAGACAAATGATACTGACAGCCCAGTCTTCAAGTTACAATATGTGGGCACCACAGTCTGCCTACAAAGTGCATATTGTTGATTTGGGGCCATCTTAGTAATTTGTGCTAAACTGCTAAATTGAAGGACTAGTGGCATCAGACAACCTCACCAGCCCAGAAGCAGCGCTTTCCAGGCTTGACTTAATTTCCTTTGTATCCTTCATTGACATTACAGAATATTAAAAGCCTCTATCTCCAAGGCATGAGGAGACTGTCATGCTGCTATCAGCCCTTCTATGGTTAAAGGAAATGTTTGAATTACAGGTTTTAACAATTGTGCTTTCAGGAGGAAAGGCACATTCTCATGTGATCATCTTTCCCCCTCTTCCTTCCTTGGGACAAAAATGTTTTGAGAGTAACTTCAGTGGGAGAATACAGGCAAACAAGTACTTACCACCATATGAATTTTTAATTGTCAGATGTTTGTAAATAAAGGGGTTTAGAGTCACGTATTAGATTTGCAACAATTCTCTTTCTAACAAACTTTCACTGAAAACCAAACAATAGCACAAATGGCAGGTCACTTCCATTATGAACTTCTCTGCACACATTCATCAAATTCGAACAGGGTATTTTCAGGGCTGAAAGCTTTCTTGCATAGTTTGTAATTATCATCTAGCTTGTAATTAAAAGTGGTGATTTTTTTTTGTAATTTTGGGGAAAAATAAATAAAAACAAATTAAAAGGAGATTCTGAACGTTCTCTGGAGAGCAGCATAAACCACCATCAAGACTTCAAATCTAAGGAATGTGTGCCTTTTGGGTCATCATTTTGAAGTCCCCTAGTCTGACAAGATGCAGAGGCTGCAACTCAGCCTTCTGCTGGGATAGAAAATTGGGGGCAAACTGCATGCTTCCATAAAAAGGTAACTGTGGGGACAAGTGTAGTTGGTCAGCTGGTTTAGGATATGTATCTTACTGTCAAGAAGGAAAATGGAGCTTGCATGAGTTGTTGCATAACAGAATGTCTGATGTCTTTTTAATTGGGAATAGCTAAACTAATTTCATTTATGACTTTTTTTTTCTTTTGTTTTTAAGCTCTGTTTTACCAGTGATAGATGTATTATTTTATATTTATATCTCTATATAAGATGTAAAAGAATAGAATACAAAGTAACCTTTATAATTATATCAGAGTAAATATTTACTGTCCCTGCTGAGGTGTCGTTTAAGTGCGTTGTGCAAGCCCTCAGTCTTTCAATGTCTAGTGTTACATTCTGTGTCAGGCATCAGAGGTTTCTCACAGAGCTAACACATGGAGAGAACTATATCAGCACGGGACACCACGGTAGCAACTGCTATGGAGAAACTCAAGTCAATAGCTGGACCAGGAGAAAATGGGTTGCTAAGAGTTCTCTGATCAACCTTGAATTTAAAGCTAGCTGCTTGAAGATCCAGCAAACAAAACAATTTCTTGGCTTGGAAAAGGACTGTGATGAAATTCAAGTAAAGAAATTTAAGGAGCTTACCGTTCAGAAAGATGCACAAGGTCCAGATTTCCTCCTAGAATGGTATGCATTTGCTGGCAGGTACAACAATTTGTATCCCATAATCACATGCAAAAAGACAGTAGCAAAACAAAGAAGAGTTATTAACTGATAAAAATTTAAGATTTTAGACCAGGAGTACAAAAGCAGATTACATACAATGTTAATTTTTAATGACAATTTCATTTAATCTGCCAAGACACCTCTAAAAATGTAATGCTAAGTGAGTAATTATAGAACATGTGGAAACAGCATTATGTTCTTTTATTAGGTCTTTTATAGCCTTTCCTTAAAGCTTCACAGCTTTTCCTAGATTAGTCGCTATTTTTCCACTGCTCAGGCCTATTTTATTTTCTTTAGTAGATTGCTCTTTGGGTTCTAATCATATATGTTACGGCTTTGAAGATTGGAGTAACTAGTTTTAATTAAGGCCACAGCCAAGAGTTGAAAGAGAATGTTAAAGCAAAGATCTTTCTATTCAAATCCTTTCCAAAACTCAATTTTGTTGGATTGCCCACAAATTAGTTAAAACAACAATTAAAATAGTCCATACTTTTACAGTTTTATTCCCTGTAGTATCTCATTACATGTTAGGACCTCCAAGTGTTTATGCCCACATGGAAGACTACTTACAAAAATACTCCAGGAAGAATGAAAAATTTACTCACAGGTAAGTAGTGACAGAATCAGGCCCTTATCTGACTTCTGAGCACTAATCCTTCAGAGATTTAAGATACAAATTAATCCTATTAATTTACAGATTTTATACTTGATTTAGTTAAAAAGTGTTGAGGGGTAGGAATGAGGAGGGAGTGTTACCAAACCACTTCTTATAACTGAAATAGCAATTTTGTCTCACTGTGTATTTCTCGCATACCAGACAATTAACTGGTCCTCTAGCAGAGCGTCTGGTGGAGTACTCAGTATTGTTTTACCTGTCTCTTTTGACTCAATATAGTGCAGCAGTGGATCACCTAGATTACTTCTGCAGTCTTGCAAGGTTGTGAATCCTCCCTGATAATCTGGCCATTAGCATGATTATTTTAGTAGTGGTTTTGTGTTGAAGGCTATAGACTAGGCCAGGCAATTCAGTGCTTTGTGTTTATGATGTATACAACCTTAACCGATAGACTCACAGCATCACATGAAAAACTAAGTCATTAGGGTCATCAGAAGTCACCTAATACAGCCTTCTGTGCCAAGCTGGGCTAACTTTGAAGCTAGATGAGGTCACTCAGAACGTTTTGTTTTTTTTTTAATTGGGTGTGGTTATTTTTGGTAAACCCAATTTTGGTTTTCCAAGGCAAATATGAATATAAATTACAGTGTGGAATTTATTTTTTCTCTGTTAAATACGCATACTTTTTAGCACAGTGACTAGAGAATAAATCTATAACTGATTTTGGCACTAAAAGATATGTACGTAACATATACTGAGCGTAGTACCCATCTGTTGCTGAAATCTCTCTCATTGCTTAGAGCAGTTCTCAAGATTTGTTTCCCTTGTGAAGATTTGTGTCACTGTGTAACTTGCTGTCTACTGTGAGTTTAATTCCCTGTGCCTACTCCCGTTCCGTTGGCCCTGAGCAGGCTGAGCAGATTCTATCTGTGCAGTTTTAGAGCAACTGTGCACCAGGTTTTCACTTTCACTTTGTGTTTGCCGAGTAAGGAACTTGGAGCAGCAGTAGATTGAACAATCCTAAATGTTAGAAAAAAATATATAAACCTAAGCAACAACCCAAAGCAAAACCTCAGCAGTTTACTTTCAAGGTTAGTTTCAAGTTTACATGCAAGTAAACTTGTTAGAACCTAGCCATCTGTACACTATTAGGTGCGTACTTGACAAAAAAAAAAAAAAGGTAAATAAAAAAGCTGTCAGATGACTCTTGAACATTCAAATGGCTCAAAGGCTCTTTGTGTGGTAATGTTGGCACAGCTCCTAAGTGACCAGATGGAATTTTATTAACACTCAACAGGACAAGGGCTGAGATTTTGTTTCTTAACTTACTATATTTGAAACGCTTGTAGAGAATGTGTCAGAAAACTTGATATTTTTTCCTACTACGCAAAATTACACATATACCTTCCCTTAATGCAAAGATGTTGACTGCTTCAGAGGTTGTCGTTTCTGCAAGGTGGGTAAGAAAAGAGATATAAGATATACGGTAATCTACATATCACAACTTTTTAGCAAATTTTAAACAGGTGGGTTTATATACACAATTAGTGGTCATATAAAAAGCAGAATTTAGAAATAGGTGTTTTAATAAACAGCCTAATGTATTTTTATGCGACAACAAAAAATACCCAAGTATTAAAATAACCTTGATTTCTGACGTCAATAACCACTGATAGTAGTGATGTCAGATTTCCATTTAAGGAATCCGATAAACGTACAAAACCATGTGGATTTATGTGAATCCTCCTTTTCTGGCATCATCATGGGTTTATTGTCTGTAAGAAATATCTGAAAACTGAAAATCTCTATTGTCTCTGGTAAATCACAGGATGACCTTCAAACCAGACAGCTTAAGAGGCAAAGGAGCAAAATCTGTAACACACTGTGGACTCATTGTTTGCCCTGTGCCTTTTAAGTGCTTCCTTTCCATATTGAAGGTTTTCAGGGAACTCGTGATAGCTAGAAACGTGCTGTGTTGCAGATTAGGATTTCATAACGTCTGACTTACTTTAGGCTTCACGAAGAACGCCGATGTGACATACAATTAGAGTTAGAAGTACTAATTTTGAGCCTGGGTATCTTATTCAGGCAAATTTCTCACTGTTGCTGGTGAAGGATGAGCCTGAGGGCTTTGTACAGATCCAGGTCCCATATTTGCTCAGTAACTCAAACTGGGAGCATAAATACAGTTATGACAGATATTGTACTGTGGACTTATATTGTATAATTTATATGTACTTACTTGCATAGTGTAGGCCAAAGACCAGATCCAGAGCTTGTTGCAGTTAATGAGAGTTTTCTCAGCTTCTTCGGTACCATTGCCAGCCCTGGAACTTTGTATCCTCAGCCTTGTATTGCCTGAATTTAATTTGTTTGTTTATGCATTTATTTTATTTTTATTAAAGCCCCAGTTTATTCCTTTCACATAGAAGACAATAGGCCCAGTATCATTACAAGAGGAATTTGTTTATTGAAAAAGCTAACAGTATATTAACTTTATTGTATAGATTAGGAATGTATACTTCAAATTTAAAACATTGTCTTGCATTACAGCAACTTGCAAATGTCCATTCAGGCTAACTTCTGGCATTACATACCTGTTATTTTGTTGCTTAACAAGCCATATTTTGTACACAACTTGGAAAAAGTATAAAGAATTGGGAGTTCCATTAAATTATGCAAGGAAAAAAAATCTGTTTTTTCTAATATTATGATAGATATATATATTAAATCAGTGTTTGTTCTAATATAGTAAGGGAAATAATTTGAAAGACAATTAAAAAATATTTTATGAAAGTGTTTTCCTCTTACTTGTTTATGTAATGTCTAGATTAGCATTTGCCATCTGTAGTCAGTTAACTTGAATCACATTAGGATCAAGACTTTTAGAGTAGGTACGGTCAGAAAAGGTTATATGCAGTAGCAGATGAAGATCATCCCAAAGAAAAGATTAAGCTGAGAGAGCTAACAGTTTTAAATGTGCTGTTTCTAGACTGTACTATTTCTGTAGATTAATTTTCTTCTGTTTGTTTTCTATCAGCTATTCTCTGTTCTTGTTGTCTTGACTTGACAAAGTGTCTCTTGCTAGATTAAAAATGCTTCAGGCAGAAAGCATCTGGTGGGGCAGAAGAGGAAGGAACAAGAAAGAGGACAAAAGAACATAATTAAACATCAAACACGAATGAAAAAAGAGCCAGGAAAGAGATGCAAGCCCTGCTAGTTGTGTGTGGGGGTGGGGGTGTGCACATGCACACGCAAGCCTTTATTTTCTATACTCCTGCTCTGTATGGTTGTCTATTTATATATAATAAATAATTGTAAGGAATGATAGCATTGATTGCTGTTAAGGTTGCCCTTTTATTTACTTACGAGATCCTGTTTCAGTCATTTACTGACTGTTCAGGAAGAGCTATGCCAAGTGTCCGCTTTAGGCTGTCCATTTTCATTTGTTTAGTGGGTTTTTGCTTTAGCAGTAGCAAGAAACAGGTTTGGACTGTTGTCTGAAGTATCAGTAGTCATTTAAGAGACTATTTTGGTCCTGTTGTTTTTCCTCAAGAATTTTTTAATTCTGTGCATACGCTGGACAGTACTTCAGGGTAATCTGGTGACAGAGACCTCCTGTTGCCTCAAGGACCCTACCTCTTGTGTTGCAGTACTTGGAAGCCATGTCATAAATTAAGGTGGGGTGGACACGTATAGAGGAGAATTGGTCTGACAGTTAATAGTTGAATGTTCCCACAAAGAACTGGATCCTCCTCTCCCCCAAGGCACACAGTTCATGTAGAAAATATGGTAGCAGGCTGCTAAACACCACACAGCTGGTCACTCGTTCCCCCCTGCCCCCAGCAGGATGGGGGAGAGAATCAGGGGAAAAAAAAAAAAAGTAAAATTTGTAGGTTCAGAAAAAGATAGTTTAATAAGGCAGAAAACGAAGGAATAATAATAATTAATAATAGTAATAGAAGAGTATACAAAATACGTGATGCACAATGCAATTGCTCACCACTCGCTGATCGATGGCCACCCAGTTCCCAAGCAGCGGACAACCCCCCCCAGTATATGTACTGAGCATGATGTCCTATGGTATGGAACAGCCCTTTGGCCAGCTTGGGTTGGCTGTCCTGGCTGTGCCCGCTCCCAGCCTTTCGCTGAAAAGTCCTTGTCTAGTGTAAGCACTACTTATCAACAACTGAAACATCAGTGTGTTATCAACAACTGAAACATCAGTGTGTTATCAACAGTATTCTCATACTAAATCCAAAACACAGCTACTAGGAAGAAAATTAACTCTATCCCAGCCGAAACCAGGACACTATCTCATGCTTTGTTGATACCTACCCGTGTTGTGTTGTGGTCTGCTTTATGAAGTGCTGAGGATAATTCATATCTGCATCTGAAGACTACAAAGGAATCCAGAATGTGCAGTAACTCTGGGACCTGACAATCAGGAGCTATCTCATTTTGGGAATCCCAAATTACCACACAAATACTTAAATTTTCCATGTTTCAGTTCTCCCATTCACTCATGGTATATTGATTCCATCATACCTTATAAATACCCTGTGAAGACAAGCACACTAATATCTTTGAAACACTGTGACATAATGCAATGATACTGATGTTATAATTGCCAATGAGAAAGGAAGTAATCCTTCAGAGAGTATTTTTTAATAGTATCTGGTAAATAAGACTAGAACCATATGCCAAGAAGGAGGATAAGACAAGACATTAAGTAACTGTTCTTTGACAGAGCATTTATCCTGAAAGAGACAGGGGTCCCTTGGAAAAAACCAGTATTCATCATGTATACATCTTGGCATGCACTGTATCATTTGGCAGATATTGTACAGGGTCAAATATATGTGGGTTGATTGAATTCTGGAGCTTCCTGTGTTTTTAATACTTGACTATGCAACCTACTATCACTCTAGCAATTTTTTGTTTGCAGTAGTATATGTATTTACTATATGTGTTTGTGTATACACACCTACCTCTAAGAGGAATTATGGAGATCTTACAATAAGGAATACATGCAACTTTTGCATAGATATGTATTTTACTTATTTGGGGGATTACATTAGTAGTAGAATTTCTTTAACCAACTTAAGGAAAACGTGACAAGTATGTGTATAACTGGGGAAAAAAAACAATGAAACTTAAGAATGCAGAATGATGAGCAAAACGAAAAAAATCATTGAGATAGGCTGTAAAAGTAATTATTTTGTAAAGGATAGCCTTTGGGTTGTTTCTGTTTTCTCTTGTAATATTCAGTTCATATTTTCAAGTTGTTTTTCTCCCAAACTTGAGGGCTAAAAAAAATGTATAGAGACATGAAACCTGATATTCTCAGGTATTTGCGACTTACTGAGAGTAATGCCTGTGGAGAAATACCAGCTAACACATGGTAATATTGTGACTATTGATGACCTGGGAACTGCATAATTTTAACTTGTTCTTCAGAGGTGCTGCAGGAGGCCGCCAAACCGAACAATTCTTTTCAATAGCTGGGGCTAAAAAGGCAGAATCTGGTTGACAACAGAAAAAGGTAGCTTGTAGCTGAGGCTACAAACAGTGGCCAATTGGTTGGTTCTTTCATAAAGCCAGTTCATTGCAGCCTGTAATAGTTTAAATCCCGGAAGAAACCTACTTCTTGGTGGCCACTCTCTTGTCCTTCAGCAGGGATTGAGAGGGAGACCAGCAGTGCTGAAAGAAAGGATATCTGCAACCTGAGCTTCAGCTCCCAAGAATTCTTCACGTGAGCTGTCACATATTATATTGCCGCAGATCAGACCCATGGGGGGCAGGAGAGAGGAGGAGCATAACGCCCATCACATCCAGCAAGCAGAGGTGCGCAGTGGTGCGCTTACAGAACATGCTTTCAGATCCTTAATTGTGTGTTTCCCTTCTTTTTTCTAAACAACCTGTTCAGTACATTTGTCTAGAGACAGCAGTGCCCACAACCTTAGTACTTCTAAACAGCATGGCTAGTAGCATAGGTTTTGACACAATCACACTATCTGTCAATGTGGGAACATTTTATCTATTAAATAACACTGCATTTTTGATAGCCACTTACACAGAGTAAGAAAAATCCATATAAAACCATGATACACAGGTTTTTGTCTCTTGCATTAGCTATATTCTCAGGATATAAAAAAGTTGGGCCTTAAACAGGACTCGCTATTTGAAGGCTTAGATTGTGATATACATTTTATAATTTTCTTTTGGTTTTGACCTACATCTGTGCCTGAGCTGTTATTTCTCTTGATGGTGTGATGGTGTGGTTGGTACTTTTTCCACATAAATACAGCAGGAATATTAGGAAGATTGCTACTTCTGCACTACATTACCTGTACAGATTTCCTTGGAAGAGGTTTAGAGACTCCACGTAACCTAAGTGGGCAGATAAGAACTACACGAACTCCCAAGATGCTGAACTTAGGCTTTTTACTATCTTGCAGCTTTTCTTTCTGTGTTACTGCTGGCAGTAGCTGAAGCGTGAAAGGACATTTCTGTTTTGTAAGGACACAGTGCAGGTGCCCTGCCCTGCCTTAGCCTTTTTCCCCATATGGGAAGATTGCTGCAATGAACTTTGATTTTCCTCTATATTAAAAATTCTGATGCTACTTTCCAGAAATGCAAGTAGCCTGAATAGTAATCTGGAGAGATAAATAAAGATTGTCTTTAAAAAACTGTCTAAAAAGTAAGGGAAAAGGATGAGATCTATTCAGTATGGCTGAGGGAATTGGGGTGGTTTAGCCTGGAGGAGGCTGAGGTGGGAGACCTTATCGCTCTCTACAACTACCTGAAAGGAGGTTGTAGCAAGGCGGGGGTCAGTCTCTTCTCCCTAGTAACAAACGATAGGACGAGAGGAAATGGCCTCAAGCTGCGCCAGGGGAAGTTTACGTTGGACATTAGGAAAATATTCGTCACCAAAAGGGTTGTCAGGCATTGGAACAGGCTGCCCAGGGAGGTGGTGGAGTCTCCATCCCTGGAGGTATTTAAAAGAAGGGTAGATGTGGTGCTTGAGGATATGGTTTAGTGGTGGACTTGGCAATGGTTGGTTAGCGGTTGTACTCGATGATCTTAAGGGTCTTTTCCAACCTTAACGATTCTATGATTCTGAAGAAATTAACAGATATGCATGAATTTATGAAATTAATATATTTATTTAAAAAGTCCTATGAACATGTGAGAATTAAACCAGAGGGCACAGAGGAAAATTATGTATTACTTAAGGTAGAGACAACAAGACGTTTTTCTTCCATTTGGCTAATCTTGATACAACACATCGCTTAGGATAAAACAGGCATCTTACCTTCTTTATTATCAGTTTTATAACGGAACACTGAATACAGCCACTGAAGTTTTGATTGCAGATGATGTGTGTTTCTTGCTTACTAGGGACCCAGTGAGAATTTAAAAGGCTTTTGTCTATCAGGAGTCCCAATTAGTATTTCCTGTTATGCTCTGCATGTCTCCTGGGTATTCGTAATGTAGTTCAGTGAAGATCAGGCACCTGGAGAAAACAAACTGTATGAAAATAAGATGGACAGTTATCCGTCAATAAATGTAATTCTTTACAAATTGGTAGCCATCTTGTATAGGATTTTGTCTGCTACTCCTAGTAACAGAGTACCAGAAAAGATCTTTCCATAAACTGAGAACCATATGTCTTCTTTAGCTGAAATAATTACTTTTTCTATCATTAGCTGATTTTTAAATGAAATTCATCCAGCACAGATTCTCTTTCAATCAATATATTTCTTTTTTATTTATGAAAATAGCTATTTCATCCTTCTTTTAGGACCTGTTTTAAGCAAGACCTTTTAAGGGCTTTCCGTAAATCAGGAAGAGTTGATAGGTTAATTTCACTGAATTTTGATCAGTTTCTTCAAGACATTTCCAGATCTTCAGTGTTTAATTATGAAATGTAAAGATACCTAAATCTGTACCACATTTTCATAGGGAAGGGACAAAAAATCTTCTGAAATGTTGTTCTTATAGTCTAGCCTTTGCAACTCAGGATTTAATTAATAGGGAAAGGATCATTACCATGCAGAAACCAATTACAGCAGCTACAGATCAAGATACCTTGCAATAGTGTACTGTGTAATAGTTTGTGTTAATAACTGTTGTTTATCTGTGACTACAGTGAGAATAATATGCAAAATTATTTTCAAAGATCTCCAATTTCCCCAAAGGCAAAAAAAACCCCAACAAAACCACGCAAAAACACACAACCAAAAAAAGCCAGCAAATGAACCAGAAAACAGGAAAAAAGTCATTTTAGCTAATCTCTGTTTCTGGTTATCTTTAGGTTGATCCTTTTAATTCTGCTTATGGACATGTTAGCGAGGGAGTTTAGAAGTAGTATGAAAAAAACCCCACCACACCACTCTGTTTGCTTAAAATTAACCAGAATTCTACAGCAAAGTGAAAATTTTGCATTGGCAAGAGATTCCAAGTGAACTGAATACTGGCTGATGCTGCTTTGTTTAGGTTTCTATCCTGATTTTAAATGCAAACTGACTAAGTAATTGTCAGCATGTATAGGCTGACCCGATAATTGCCAAAAATAATCAGGTAGCTTACTGCTCAGGTGACAATGAGTCATAGTGTGTCAGTGTTTTCAGGTAATAAAAATGAAGCTCCGTGAGAGATGGAGGTGTCAGAAGAACAGATGCTGAAGCAAATGGATAAATGAAAGAGTAACAACTCTCTAAGACCAGATGGTATATATCTAAGATTCAGAAAGTGTTTAAGAATGAAGCAGCTGAACTGTTGACAAAAATAGGCATTCTCATTAAAATTAGTTACTATGCTAGAGAAGTGGAGCAAATGTACCTAAGTTAAAAACAGGTTGCAGCAGGAGCCCTGCAGTTAATGATTTATCAGTATTTCCCTAGAACTAGTAAAATCAGCTGGGAAAAAAGTTAACCCACCTCAATGAACATGTTAGGACAGAAACAAACAAGCAGGATTTCTGGGGGTTTTTTTGTTTGTTTGTTTGTTTTTTTAAAAAAAGTTCCTCCCTGGTTAAGATGTCTGGATTAATGGATTTAAGTGTTAATCTGGTTAAGGGCCAGGATCAGCCTCAGGACCTGTTCAGCACCAAAGATGCAGCTGATAACAGGAAATACCATACTGGCTGTGGAGAAACGACAGAACCCAAAATCTTTTCCAGCTTGCTGGATCCAAACAGGTGGTCCAGTAAAGTCCAAACACATCTGGGGATATTTGTTTGGCCATCTTCTTTTCTTGGTGAACCAGAGCACCAAGGCGCAATGTGGCAATGCGGCCACCTGTAGCCGAAAGTCAGTGCACTCAATTGTCCTGTTTCTGACAGTGAATGACCAGTAGCTGATGCCTGGGAGAACATTGGGCAGGGCAGGAACATGAGGTGGGCAAGTACAGGGTGGTTTTCTCCCAATTTCCAGTAATCTGACGTTTAGGAACTTTCTAATTGAGAAGTTTTATGCATATCATAGTATTAATAGCCATGCATGGGCTTTAGTTTCCTCATGATTTTTTTTCTAATTGACTAAATTAAATGAATCTGTTTATAGTTCCAGCCTCTTAACAGTTCCACAGTTTAACTGTGGTGTGAAAATATACTTTCTCCTCTTTAAGTTTGTTGCTTGATAATTTCATTTTGATATTCTAGTTGTTGTGTTACAAGAAACAGTAAATAGTAGCTTTCTTTTCATTACCTTAGTCCTATTCAGGATTCCATACATCTAGGTAATTTTTCACCCTCAGTCATCTTTTTTTCCAAATTAGGAGTCCTTGCCTATTTAACTTTTCTAATTCTGCAGCATGGCATTTACAGCTTGAGGTGCCTAGAGTTGTATGCAGTATTTAAAATGTGGGTGCATCGTAGTAATTTTACAGCCATATGTATTTATAAGTAATTATACAACAATAATATGGCAAAATAATTTTCTAACTCCTGTTTGTTTCCCAACAAAGCTGTTGACCTTTGCATTGTCATAGACCATTTGATCTGGTCTGTCCTTACCAGGTCTACTGGTTGTGCATCCTCAGGCAGTTTAGATGACCTCCTGCTGGGGACAGCCCCAGGCTGCCAGTGGCCATCTGGCAGGGCAGCAGAGCAGAACAAGCACCCTGCAGCTCATGCTACACCCATGCGTCCTGGAGCGATGCTGTGTCTCTCCAGAGACTCAAGCAAACAGGGTTGCTTTCAGACTGCCCATTCCACTGGTGGCATAACTCACAGAAGGAACATCTCTAAGGACCAAAGAGGAATCTTACGCCAGATTGTCGCTTGGAAAGGTTACATACAGGAGCACCAATCTTGCTCAAGCGATGCTACGTGTAAAGAGCTACCTGCAGATAAAACCAGCACGGCTACAGTACCTGTGCCTGTTTGTCAGCTACGACATGTTTCTCTGTGCCTTGAGATCCTTCTCTGACATTGCTGACTGAACAACACCTGCAGGACAGTCTGTAATTCTCAGGGTGACTAAATTTCCACAGCAACCAGGCACAAGAGGACCCGGCAAGGAAAAAGGGAAATTGTTTACTTTGCCACCACCTCCGTCTCCCAGCTCTGGCCTGCAATGACATTGTGTAGCAGAGAAGCAAGATGGAGCACAGGTTCACGTAGCACAGGCAGATCCATCTCCTCTCTGTGCCAGGCAATTACTAATCCAGTCTGTATGTCAGATATGGTTCACATTGGGGTTGTCCCAGCTGTGTCCTGGCAGCATGTAAAACACTGCATTTGCAAGGACCCACTCTCAGGCAGGCCCATCTGTCATTCCTCAGAAGAGTAAAATGCTGTGGGAATCCATTGAGGCACACTGGATTTTCTCTGCTATTAGAGAAGCACTGTTACTTCTATTATTTTTAGGAGAAAATAGCTAGCTAAGTTTCTCCTGGCATTACCTGTCAAAAATTAATTCTTTACCACTGGCAGCATATATCTACCTCCTGATCAGATGCCAAGCTTCAACATATCCTGGCTTGGCTAAGAACAGAGTCGTTTGTAATGAGAGATTTGGGTGGTTTGACAGAAGACACTGTACACTGGGGAGCACTTGAGGGCAGCTGCTACAAAGAAAGGAGGGAGTGAGTGTTTTTTGGCAATGGTGTAAACATGAGGACAAAGTTCTTTTGTCCTCAATAAACTGTGTTTATTTTGGGTATTTTGCATGTCTAGGTAGATAAACCGCTGTATGGGACTAGGTATCTTTTGACAAGGTATTCAAGGGGAAGCATCTTAGCTTTTCCTTATGATTCAAGAAGGACCCATCCTGTGCATTCCTGCCAGCTTATTCAATATCCTGGGAACTAATGGGCTCTGATAATTTTAGGCCACCCTTCTGTGCTTTCTTTGGGGAAGGGTCTCTGAGGTCACTAAAGATCAAAAGCATGCTACAGATCTCACCAGTTGCTGGGCTTCCTGCTGCAGAAAGTAATTCAAGCCAAATATGCCTTCAGGCAGCCAGCTTCGGCATCAAGAAACCACCCCCACCTCCCCTCCACCTGTGGGAGGTTATCAAGGTTGGGGCAGTGACTTGGGAGGTAGGTGTTATATACCACAGGGCTCCTCAGGCACTGCTGAGTGTGGTTGTGCATTCAGTGCTCTGGTGGTGATGTGGGGCCTGCAGCAGAGTAGAAACACAGATGGTATCGGGAGGGAAATGAAGAGCGTGGGGTAAGGATGGCTTTGGATCTGGATGCTGGCCTAAATGAATTATGTGTCTGATCTTTGTGTCAGTTCCTAGGTTCTCAAATAATATAACCTCTAATAATATAACCACTTCTAGTCAAAAACAACTGTGGTGGGTCACTGGTGGATTTTCCATATAGGTTAGTTTGTATTGAAATTCAACAAAGTTAAAGTCCATACAAGAAAATTAAGTAATTTCTGAGGTACACACTTATATATTTAAGACATTTATGCCATAATAACACAAGGAGACCCATAAAATGGTATCATTCCTTCTGCTCAGTTTGATGTCTCGTTGTTTCCTGAGAGGCAGTGAAACAGGCTCAGAGGTCTCTGAGGTTAATACAGCCACCATCCCTGTAATAGCAGAACTGCTTGACTTTCTTTTCTTATCAGATCCGCCTGTTCCAGTATGTCACATTTCAATATCTATTAATTTTGAATTCCTTATCTGATAAGTTGCATGTATAATATAATAGTCCCTGTAATAACAACAGCATACTAGGTGTCAATCAAAAGATACAGGAAATATTAATATGTTCAAACAAACTCTCATTTCTTAAGAAAATATCTATACTGAAAAAAAGATCACAAATGTATAAAAATAAACTGTCCAGAGAAAAGCTATCCATCTAAATACTCAGCTAAAACATTCTAAATAACTTTTTTAACATCTGTCTTAGAAGATGGCTTTTTTGTGTACCTTGACTTCTTTCTGTGGTTTGGATGGAGATGCTGTGAGCTCAAGGCAAAATTAGCAAGCTGGTTCCTGTCCACAGAGGCTGCGTCCCTAGATTGGGTACCTTGTAAAACTCTTTGCAGTCTAGCCAGCATTCCTGCAGCCCTGATGCTAAACAAGGTTGATCAACTACCAAATTTTTACAAGATGAAGTAACAGTTGTTCTTTATAAAAAAAATTAGTGATTAAAAATAGGAACGAGTCACAGAAAAGCTCTCAGAAAAAAAGGTACAGTGAAATAAAATGGAATATTAAAGCATTCACTTATGTTAGTTTCTGACCATTTTTCTCTGTAAAAATGCCTCTGCAAGAGATAGGAAAAGTCTGGGAGAGATAGTAGTAATGCTGTGCCACCAAAAGCAACGTGGACTACTTTAGTATTTAAACCACCTCATTTTTATGAGTGTTTGTGCAGGAGTGGTTATCAGGGGAAAACAAAATGCAGCAGTAGATGGAATGGGCCAGACAGGTCTGACAGCTCTTGCCAGACTCCACTTCCTGACTTATCAGTTTGTATCATTAGGATATAAGGGATTAAGGTCTGTGGGATTCAGGGCTTTCCATCCAGATAACAGAACTAATTCTTCTGAAAGCAATCTGGTAAGCCAGGTGTAAGTATGAGTGACTCCCTGTGCTTGGGGTCATCAACAAAATAGTTGATACTTCTGTTAAACTTCTGACTTGATGCCTTATAAACTCACGACCTGATACTACACTGCTGAGCCACTGTGCCATAGGGAAAATTACTAGACTCAATTTTACGTTTACCATCCTAATCTTACCCCCTTAGAGCTTCCCAACTAATGGGAGCTTTCACGTGACCTTGCATATTGACAACATCTACTTATGCACATTTCCCTGACACTCAGCCAAAAAGATACCTTCTGCTGTTTTTATCCCGTGGGTTTTTATGTCTGAGAATCTGATCAGCCTATGCAGAAACCAGACTACTGGAAACAGCTTCTATAGAAAGAGAGGAACAGTCAGAAGGGTAATCAGGAGATGATCACAGTAAAACAGCAGCATTTTTGTACATGGAAGACAAGCATCTTCAGCTTCTTCATTAAAAGACAGGTTCAAGGAACTGTGAAACTGCAGAAATCAGGAAGCCATGTGTGCTTCTATGGTGAGAGCCTGCCAGAGCACCACAGCCTTTCCTCTCTGAATATCCCTGTCAGCATCGTCTCAAACTGTTAGGTTTTGTTCTTTTCAGAACAGCAAAAGAGAAAGAAAAAAAAAAAGATAACAAAACCTCCGAATATGTTTAAGGTATATTTGCATATGTCCGAGATTCTTAGGTTTCAGAAGTAAATGTGTCTTTCAAAGTATTGACCCTGTTTAGAAATGAGCCCGGCTTTGACAGAAGGAATCAAACTGGGCAAATAAAAGTCTTTCGTGAAGGGTGTTTTTTTTCCTCTGTGCCTGCAGCCTTCTGACATTGTGCCAAGAGGTCTGTTGATTATACAGTATTCCTGCTTATGGTTTCTTCTTTTGCACAGAAGGAGCAAGTCTCCAGCTGCAGTATGTTTAGAGTTGTAGGCTTGTTAGAAAATCAAGGATTATTGTAATTTATTTTAGAAACACACTTTATGGATATGGTTTCTAATTTAATTTCTATTATAATTTTAAAAGTACTTACAGTATCCAGTCGTATATAGTAAAATGGCAATTTGGCACATATTGCAACATAGTTTCATAAGACATTTTAAAAGCAACATGGCATACCATTGCCACACGTGTTCAGTGATTCTTGAGGTGTGTGTCTAAACTTGAAGTTAAATGTCCCTGTACGTTAGTGGGATGTGCCCATGCTCGGTACCATAAAAAATAGAGTTGTTCATTTCATTTCATTCACAGGAATGAAGTATTTGGATAGTCACATTTGAAAATTTTGCCCAAAATACGTCAGTCTGCATATCATATATAACTGTATAGTATTAAAATAGTCGGCTTTCCCAAGAAAAACTTGATATGGCACTGAGCAGAAAGGGTAGGTAGGAAAAAAGACTGGGGAGACCTTCCCAGTCTGTCATCTCATGGAGTGGAAGAAATAACAAGTATTTGAGGTAAAGCACTCATCTCTTTGCACTGTAAAATGAAATATTAAGTGGGAACTTGTCATTTATTGAGCACATGCAAGGTAGAAGAGGCTATAAGAGAGAAATAAAGTCTAGGTGTGCTCTCCAATAACAATAGCCTCTCTCCATAGTCTGTGGTGTGAAGGTGAATTTCCTACCTCTGCATTTTCTTCTTCCCCAGGTTGTGGGAACCACTGTTTTTTATATACAGAGTAGATTTAGTTGTCTTACTATAAATGGTTGCTACAGTTTCAGAGCTAAGTGTGTGAGTATGCAGGGAGATGAGATGCCTGTAGGATGAAAAAGAATTAGTGCTGTATTAGAGGAAAACCAAAGAGACTAATATGAGGGGGAGATGGGTTAGGAAAGTATAAGAGGAGGTGGAGCGCAGGATGTTTAATTGTAGGACTGGGCCTGGTCATTGGTTACTGTGCACCTGTGTCTTTTGACAAATTCGAGTGATATTTCCTAAAAAAATTATCTAAGCAATGAGACTTGGCAGTGCGTGTTCAGCTCTACTGTTGGTTAAGTGTCATTCAATGCATGTTGTGCAGAAAGCCCATTAGACAGTAACATAAGTCAGTACAAAAGAAAATGATAAATCTTTTTTTTTCCCTTCCTGGTAGGTTGTTCCCGGAGGTGTCAGTTCAGCACAGCAAGGAGAGGTGGTAGGGAGGCAAGTTTGAGATCTCAAGGAGCGCAACCAAGTGCAGCTGCCCCAAAGGTTTTTACAGAGCTGCCTGCACACTGCTGGCTCTCTGCATTTAGGCGTAACGGGATTCTTGGCTGTAGTGTAGCTAAGAACATGTTTATTATTGAATAGACAACCTAACTGCCTGATAAACATTTCATGACAAATTTCATACCTAAATACTGAGCACTTCAAAAATGAAGCATCTTACTTTCAACTATGTGGGGTATCGGGCTACAAAAGCATACGCTAATAAAAATGGAGGTAGGACAAAATCCACAGCTTTGGCTGAGAAGCTGAGCTGCTCCAGGAGGAGTGAGATTCCACCCTCTTTGTGGGATGCCTGCTGTGTTTCCACTGGGCAGCCAGTGCCTTGAAGACAAATAAAGGGAAGTTCTTGCCATGCCTCCTTTCCTTTGCACCATCCCATATGTGGGCAAGTGAAGAGGAGGCAAAGCACAGCAGCTGCCAACTCGCCTATGAAGGGGGGCTTACTACATTGGTGTGAAGCTCTGAGGCAGCACTGGCTGCCTTTCAGGCTCAGAAGATAGCAGTGATACATTGCAAAGAAACTGTACCTACGGTTCTGTAGGGCTTGGGTCAAGGTTTTTTGATTAGTCACTGGGGAACAAGAGACAGCTAGACACTATTTAACATTATTTGTGTTGAGTAACACTTTCTGCTTACAGACAGAGTTGGCATGGAAACTGAATTAGCACTCCTTTTTTAAAAGGATAGTCCATTCAGAGTGAGGTTAGTCATCAGCGGGCAAAACTCAGGCTGCAGCTGCTAACACTGTATACCTTACTCATGAATAGATGAAATACTCAAAATGGCAGCAGTCATGTTACCTTAACTTTTATGGGAATAAATGTGCATCTGTTGAGAATTATATTCTGTGGTTTGGGTCTTGGTTTTGGTGTTGTGTTTTGTTGTTTTTTGTTTGGTTTTTTTTTTTTTTAGAAAGAAGGAAGAGTTACCTAATTATCTGAAATCCACAACAGAACTTTCTTATTTCTACAAGATGCCTTACGTTTTTATGCATCAGTAGAATTTAAAGAGCTAACACAGTTCATATAAACAATGGTGCTTGTAACATTGTGGTAGAAAATGGCATAATACTTAAAAGGCTATAAGCTTAGCACTAGGGATCTGTGAATGTATAGCCAAGATGGAAGCCTACATGGCATGGAGAAAATGGCATTTTCAATTACTTTCCCTTTATTGATGAAAAAAATCAAGATGTGCTTATTTCCGTCATATTTTTTCCTACACACAAGGATAGAAGCAAAGAAACAGCTGCTGGTTTCCCGCACCAACTAGGCTGAGAAAATACTGATGGGTAAATTGCTGTTCAGTGGCATTTCATAAAGTGCCTGCTGGCATCCTGTTTTCAGATGCAGAATGATAAATATATATTTAAATTTGAAAAGTTTAATTTAATCTATAACCTTTGACTCCTGGCTTTTTGTATCCTCAGAATACAGACCATACATGCCTTCTTTATTGATACAGGATCTTGTTTACTTTACAGTAACTATTTACATTCAATGCTATAATGCTGTTACCAAGTCGATGAGGACACTGATTTCTCTTTTCCTTGTGTTTACCAAGCAGATAATCTAAGTGACGCCCTGAAAAAGCTGAAGATAACAACCTCTGACAGCACAGCAGATAGCTTGGAGGGATGCTTGGACTGTCTGCTTCAAGCTCTGGCACAAAACAGTAAGTTGTATGGACTTTTCAAAGTTTAAATCATATAATGAGATTAGTGAATCTGAGTTCACTGAGATTCCTCCCTACTGGAGGTAGTAAAATGTGGCAGAAAGACTGATTCAAGCAGTAGACTGCTGGATTGGCTGTTCTGGGTTTCGTTTTTTTTTAAACCCATCTATCTGTAACGTTCATCAAATACAGTGATGGTAAATACCTGGATATTTGGAACAGCTGTAGTCCAGTCCTTTTTGCAATATGATGAAGTAGCACGATTACTTTTGCAGTTGATCACTCAAGAAACAAAGAACAGGGATGGGTAGATAAGCCTGATAGGATGGGGAGAGGGATATGGGAGTAGCTTGCTAATTCTGGTTAAAAGAACATAGTTTCTTATTTGTAATGTATTTTTCCTCATACTTAGGATCACATATTTCTTATTGCCAGTAGTTTCAATTAGCAGAAATAGGCTGGATACCCAAAGATGGTCCAAATTTGACATGTGGTATGATAATAAAAATAACTTAAGAATGGAACAAGATGTCTTTTTTTACCAAAACCTGTAGAATGTGTGTCCCCACTCGCAGTAGGCAGAAAGGTATGGTAAATGAAGATGACAGCTTATAAGACTTTTCTGAGTTTAACTTTCTTAGCGCTTCAGGTGGTGGCAGAAGAAAAATCTGTGTACAATTTCAGGTTGAAAAATTTGTCAGGATAGATACAAGCCATGATTAGAAATTCTGTATTTAAAAAAAATGTTGGTCCTTTGTAAATATCAATATACTCAAAAGTACATACTATCAATAAGTCTTGTTTCTTTCCCATGAAGGTATCCTATAAATCACAGCCTTTTAGCTTAGCTGGTATAAAACACTTCATGAGTTTTTTCACAATATAAGCACCACCCATATGAAGTCAAATATGGATTATAACAGTCTCTGCATTTAATTGTGGTGGGTTTTTAATTCCGATTATTTTGCAAGGAGATGTCAGCCAGGAAAGAATAAAATATTTGGTTTTTAGATCAACCTGTTTTTTGAAGATACCGAATCATTGTTCTTATGGGTTTATTTATAAGGTATACCCAATACTTTAATCTAACTTGCAGTTGCATTTGCTATTCCCAGTATTTTAGTTAAGTCTAATACTTACATGATAAGTCGTAAAAAGAAGATGGTATGAAAAATTACAAAGTACTTAGTGTAAATAACAGAGTTTACCCTTTTGCATAGCAAGGTCACACAGCTATGTCACAGAACAAGTTTGGCAGATGCAAAATAATTTTGACTAATGCACAGCACACTTACGGATGCTTCCTCTCAACCAGATTACTCTCTTCCATCTCAGCCTAGGGCTTTGCTCTTCCTTTCAAAATCTTTCTGTTCTAGGCTCGTAGCTGCCAGATCAGATAAGCAGATTATTAGGATTTTGACCTCTCTTCTGGGTAGTCTAAAAAAATTTAGCTAACATCCCTCCACCATTTACTGTGTTCTTTGTGTGTAAGTCAGTAACATGATTATAACCCTGCCAAGATGCCATATGATATACATCTCCACATACTTTCAGTTGCCAAAGATTGAGGGCAACTAAAATAACTCACTGAAAATTGGATGGGACAGTTTATACAGCAGCTTGCTGGTGATTTAGGAGCCTGTATATCAGTTCCCTTTTAGGTGATTTAGACACTTCGATACCTAAGTTTTGCTGAGTCTCTTTGGACAGCAGGCTTTAGTCACAAGATAGCCTGATGATTTAAAAAAAAGAAATCCTCATAGAAAGAAGATTTCTCTTTTGCAATAAATTTTTGAGAACAGCAGTCCTTCAAAAGACTTCAGAGATTATGAGGTAAATTGCATGTAATAGATTGATTCAACAAATAGATACAGAATCAGCATTCTAAGCCCTGCAGTCTCTGAGTTATTATTGGGCTGCCAATATATTATGACCGTCCTTCCCTTGACCAAACAACCAACGAATGTCCTTTTTAATAGTTCTCATCCATCCAGTTAGTATCTTAGTATGGATTTGATTGATTGATTTGTTAGTGTGTATTATCATATATGTGATATCTAGTATATCATATAGCTATGGGATAAACACTGTACCCCTGTGCCTGTGTATAAATTACTATATAATAATAATTAAATATCAGATTGTTTATATAAACTACATGTTAATTGTAATACAGAAATAGTTTAAGACTTCTCAAATAGTTATTATGCTCTTTTTTAGTATGTTCCCATCTGTATGATTATATTAATGAAGTATACATTCTGATTATAGTTCAGTAAATCATCATATTAGAGTAAAACTAGAAAAATAAGCCATGCAAGCAATGGAGTTTATTTTAAGATAATTTTATAGGACTATGATTTCACTGGGAGTTCATCGTGGTATCTAAGTCACAGAACTTAAAATTTTATTCATTTCATTAAGACTCGGAGATAAAAATATTACTTTATCTTATATAAAATTTAATATATTACTAATACACTAATGCAACCCACTCCCATCTACTGCCAGCCAAAAACTGGCGGTTAAACCCAGTGTTATTGCAAAACTGAGATTTTTAACAAAGGAAATAATCATTCCCACAGCTTCAGTTTAGGCATATTGCATGTACCTATGATGCATCAGAGAGCATTACGCTGCTTTTAATGCAAACTGCATGCATGCAGCACAGGGTTGTGGTTGCTGTGGAAACTTAACTTAAATTCCTTACTCTCTAACAATACAGTGAGAACTATAGTTCCATTTACTTCGCATACGATTTTTAAACTTTTCATTATGGCAACACAGTGCAAACTCTACTTTCTTCCCATATTGTCCACCATATTGAAAGGGATGGCAAAGTTATGGTGAATATTATAGCTTTTAAGTTCTTTTTACGTAATCTGCTGCTTTTTCTTTTGCTTTTCACACTCCTTCTGACTGTTGAGCTTTTGACAATCCCAGGCAGGCTGTAGTGCCCTGGAATATAATACCTCCTCTCTGGATTTGTCACACCAATCAAATTAAGGTATACGCACACACATGTGCTATACTACACAAGGGTGAATCAAATAGTTTGCTGAATGTAATAATTGCTAGTAAATATTTGGTAAGCCAAATTCAAATGGTTTTAGCTACTGTTTGTCTAGAGAGACAGTTGTATAGCCCTTCGCATCTGAGGCTCTGGTCTGAAAATCCTGCACAGATGGTTTCTTTAGGAGACATTGTTTGGAGAGACATATATTCCTATTTATGCAGATATTTTACTGGCTGAGGCCAGTCATATATGGACTAGCTTGAGGTACTAGATTAAACTGAGGACTTCAGGATGAAAGAGACAACAATGACAGGAATAACAGATAAGCATGCACTAGAAATGCTTTAGACTAATAAGAGCATACCTTATTTTGTGTGGACTTCCTTCAGCATTCCCAGTGAAGACAGCTGGCATAGCTGGGGACCTTGCACCCATAAGGCCTGCAGAACTGAAGACATACAGTAATATTAAGTCTAGCTTACCAGCTCATGTAAATCAGCACAGCTCCTTTCACCTTGGTGGATCTACCTCATTCATGTAAGCTGAGATTCTGTCCACCTTGCCTGTGAAAGGAAAACACGAATCCCTGACCTCTCTCCCCCTGCCAGTGCTCACCATCTCTAGATTGCTAAACTTTCCATAATTTAGATTTTTAAAGTAAGGCTGAGGTGCATGATCCATTACCAATGTTAGCAGCCAAGAAATTGAATCAGCCATGTGCTGAATGAAATACTGGCTTCTACTGAATCAAGAGGTGAAATTCATATACTACATGTGGTTTCTTTTAAAAACTGTATATTAAAACAAATTACTCCATTGTCTGTTCTTTAGAATTTGGATTCTATCTATACAGACGTGGTTTGATGCGTTACTCTCAAGAAAGAATTTTGCTAATCTGGAATTAGACTATTTACAGTACTATGAAGCCTAGAATGATCATAACAATCAGAAGAGGCAAAAACTAAGGAAATACTTTGTCAGAGAACGTAATTCTCAGGTTCTGCAGCTTTTTATTATTCAGCTTAAAAAACTTCAAGATTAACTGTGTATTACAAAATGAAATTTAATTTTGTGTTTAATATGTAATAGTTCCTTACATTATAATTCAAGACTTTTGACAAACAGGGGTTATTTCCTCCCCCCACCCCGCCCCACCCCAAGCAGGCTAGAGTAATAAACAGCTTATCTTGTAGCTGCTTTATAATAACGTGTGTAAAGAAGAAAAGAATTGAAGACTGCAGAAAAATCCACAGGAGGAAACTGGGGGAAGGAGAGCTGTTGTAGGTGGATCTGGATGCTTTTTTCTCAGAGAAATGCAGTTGTGTCACCTCTGTGCTCACTGCGGAAGGGTCAGTGAGTTCCCTCCCCCTGCGCTTCAGGCTGCCCTCTGACCAACACACAGATGTCACATACTTGTCTGCAGCCCACAGCCATCTATCTTCAGGTCTTAGCCTTAGTTATAAAAGCTGTATATTTGCTCTAATATTTTTGCTAAGTTTCTGTCATATTTATCAACTTTGGAATTCAAGGATATTTTGTGGTTGGTTGGTTGGTTGGTTTGTTTGTTTGTTTTAAATGACAACTTACAGAGGAACAATATCTGAAATCTCATTCTTCCCCTATGCACAAGTGGTACTGGAAGTTACGCTAAAGATGCAAGAGAGGCATATTTGCTTTCCTGACCAACAGAAATTCTCAGTGCAAATACTGTAGAAAAATGGCAGTATTAAGCACGAGCTCCAGTAGCATTACTAGACTTGGTATATTACTGAATTTTTTTTTAACAGTAAAAAACAGCTGAATGTTGTCCTAAGATCCTCAAAGAGAGGTCCACGAGAAAGGACTGCCTGAGAAAAAGAAAACAAGAAGGAAATAGAGGGTTTCTTTTAAACCACAGGCCTTCTGAGACATAATTATTGCAGTAACAAAAAAAATGTTATTGCTAGCCCAGACATGCTGCATTTCAGATACAAGAGGCTATAGCAGACATAAATAACCCAGTTTTGACAGATGAGAAATCTGAAAATCTGCTGAGAATGTTATTTTTGGCTCTGATATACTCAGTGTAAGAGGCTGAAAATGCCCACTAATCCCAGCCTTCAACTTCTGGCTCTGAAAAATGTCTGACATGTAATCGAAGTGCAAAGGCTAGCACATGCATTTGAAGCATCTTTTTACATACACTTCTTAGGTGGCTAAGAGTATGAGTTTACAAGTTTGTGTGTAAAAATGATTAAGCAAAATCACACCAATAAAGATAAGGTTAAGTGACATGGCAGGGCCCCATTTTGAAAAGGATTTAGAAATTTTGGAAAGCTCTTACAGTTCAAAGAAGAAGGTTTAAAATAATGCTTTTTGCCTTGAAGATGTGGTTGGCTAAGATGCTGTTTTCTATTTGTTGAGCTACGCATATATTGATTCAAGGAACCACCAGATGACACTTGAGAATTTTAAAATCATGTTTGAAACTGGAAATTTCAGCATTATTCTAAGGCTTCTTTGGCATGTCATTTTTCTCCCTATGATGAATGTAGTTTCTTTCTGCTATTTTGTTTTGAATATAGCCAAAGTATTTTGGCTATATACTGTAGCCAGGGTTTTTTTTTGTTTGTTTGTTTTGAATATACTCACTGTGTTGTATCAGAGAAAATAACATGTTACAAACTTCCTGGGCAATTGGCTAGCAAGCCTTTGCCATCACTTCCTGCTGTTTCAGCTTTATGGTGTTGAGATCATGAGCTCAGCCCTCCTACATAACGCTTCTGTTCAGGTTTTCACTTGAAAGTCACCAGTGGGTTTTCTGAAACGCATTGGTTCCTATTTGATGGCATCACAGAGGAGGATGTGTTAGCATCTGGAGTGTTTAAGAAAATGTTGGATTTCTGCAGAGACTGCAGATTTGTCACATTCCTTCATCAGTGATGAAACTTTCCATCCAATGCCCTAAATCTTCTGTAGGCACTTGCTTTCAAAGGCATCTAGTTTCCTGTCTTCAATGTTTTGGTGGATTTCCAGTTTTCACAACCATATGTTAACACAGAGGTTATATTTGAGTTGGAAATTCTTAATTTTATTCTGTTCTTTATAGCTGTGGCTCCCATATGTTGTTGAATTTAGTTAGTACTCATGCTCTTCCTATACGTGATGTTCCTTTTTCTGATCTCTGCTGGCCACAGAAGATGGAACAATCCTCTACTGGAGCAGAAAAGTCATGCAGAATTAGGGAGAAAGTTTTGTAATTGTTAAATTCAGGGCTCAAGTAAAAAAAAATCTGCTTCTCTGAAATTTGAAAATGTATTGTTGTCGCTATTAATGCCTTTGATATATGAAAAAAATGATAGCTTTACCCATTTTTATCTATTTCCTTTTCGGACATTTTTGACAGTTCATTGTCCAAACTCATTTATTCATTGAAGAGTCATGTAAGTGGGTATCTGCTTAACTTTTAGCACATGAGAGTGCCGTCTCATTTCAGTGAAATCTTGTACCTCTTTAGTACGCATAGGATTAAGCAATAGTCATTTCATCTTTTGTTTCTGTGATCCTCTCACACATTAGTATGAAAGTAAAAGATGTGCTGCCCTCCCACCCCAAACATAGAAAACATAAAGTTGTAGAACCTTTTGTCCTAGCAGAGTTATTCTAAGGTATAAACGTTACCTAAAAGACTTTCATTTTTTTCCCATTGGCTAGACATTTTAAGCTTATTCCTTTCCATTTCTGAAGCATGGAGAAAAAGCTCCACATTTCAGAATTTGCTCAAGTGGACCTGTCCTTAAACATCACCAAACTAACCTTTGTCTGGTTTGAAGAGACTGAGCAGAATAAGAGTAAAATGAGGTGACAATCATTTAATGTGGACTGTGACCAAGTAACAATGCTTTCACGGCTGTGAATGCTTGCATAGCATTATAGCTTAAAACAAAAGAATAACTGTCTATAGGCCCTATTCTGATCCTCACATGTAGGATTAACTTTTGGCTACTGTTGTTTCATATAAATAAAAAGAGCACTCAGCATCCCCGTAGATCTCATACACATTACTAACAAGCTGTAACAACACAAGCCAGTGCACAAGCACATCAAGGTCGCATAGCACAAGCAAGCGGGTAGACAGTGTCAGTCAGATCAGTGGCCTATTAAGCTAACTGATAACTAGCAGAAGTAAGTCCAATGACAAATAGCATTTCCCTGCTCTCTCATTCCTCTTTGATCTTTAGCATCTCCCTTTCTTCTTAGGAGCAGGTGGAGTTTTGATCCTCTTCAGGTCTCCCCTCCAATGATCTCTGGGATATGTCACCCACCTGTGAGCTTAGAAGGAGAAGGAGGCCACCCATCGATGTATACTGAGACACAGCAGACACATGCTTGCACGTTAGTCCTGATATGGAAGTGCCCCAGCTTGAACATTCAAATAAGCAACACACATTTGTGGTGTATATCCATGAAAAGGAAATACAGAGATGAAAGCCGGAACATCCTCCTCCAAAAAGAAAACCAAAACAGCATTATTGCTAATTGCCTACTGACATCTATCATTATCTGCTGAGATTAAAGTATTCTTTGGGAAGATGGTGGCCTTAGCCCATGACAAAGATTTTACTATTTTATCATTCCTGCTTTGACTTGGAAGCTACAAAATTATTAAGAGTAGCACTGAGCTACCCATAGTACCTTGTACAACTTGTTTTCTTGTGTACTGGAGACATGACCTGGTGTCTGTTTAGCAACGGCTAAATCTTGATCCAGCTTCTTTGGAATTCAGTGGTGCAGGGATAATGTATTTAATGTCTACTCAAACCAAGGGAGGGAGAGGGAACAGAAATGAAAAAGGAAGAAATGAAACTAAGTGGGTGAGTAACAAGGAACAAAGTAGTGCATAAGATTTTTTAGAGGAAGAGGAGAGAAATGGGAGAAGGGAGGAACAGATTTAAAGATAAAATTTTTGAAAGAAAACAACAAGCTAAACGCAGGTACCTAAGCAGCGATGGTGCCATGTCTTCATAATTCCCACTGCCTTCTACAACAGCTGCTTACGCTCAGAATCTCCATTGATTTAGCCCGGTATGTTATTGCAGCACACATTTAGAGCACAGAGTAATATTAGTAAAACAAATATAAAGAAAGTTCCTGATTCTGCCAACATGTACATATGTTCTTACCTTTAAGGACATAGATTCTGACATTCTGGTAGTCCCACCGAGCTCCAGAGGTATATTTCTATGTATAAAGCCATATATACATGGCAAAGCATTTGCATGTTCAGAACCAAAGTATGTACAGCCCCTTTTAGCAGTTCCTTTGTTTTGGGTCACCTTCAGTCTTGACTCTTAAATGACAGTAGGCGTCAAGGAAGGTGTTCTTCCTTCAAAGGTGTGTTTCCAGTTTATTTCTTAGTACACTGTCCTTGCTGAGTGTCATATGAACCTGTTTTTCTTGATAGGGAGTAGAAAGCTATAAAATTAAAGGCGAAAGCATGATGTAAGCATTTAGCTTTTGCCATTGAATTATGCTTTACAACATATATATTTCTATGTAGAAATCAACATAACATTTAATATAATTGGGAATATTTTGCATGACCAAAAATCATTTTGATTGGCTTGTATGCATAAAATCAAGTCTTATGCTCACGTAAATGGTGATAATGGATTACAGAGGAAAAAATTTTTGGCAGGAGCATTTTCATATAGAGAGATAATTTTGGTGAGGAAATAAAGATAGTACATAAAACCCTGAGGAAGGTTTTATATTCTGCTGCTAGGGAAGGCTTTGGACTGCTTTTGCACTAGCGAGGATGGAAACCGTCTTAGTACGGATGCAGTTTCTACTGGCTCAAACATTCCTTTGCTACAATACCTTACACTACGTGCCTCAGAAAGTAACATTACCAACAAAACAGACTTCTATTATTTTGATAGCTTTTGGCAGTATAGCTGCATCAGCAGTAAGGGTTTGCTGGTAGGAAGCTGTCAAACCAAAAACCAGCGTACTCATACAAGCAAGATCTCTAGTCTGCCTCTGATGCAGATAATCTCTTGTAGCAGAGCCAGAGGTTCAAATTGAATTGGGCCAGCTCAGCCGATTAAGCTCATTGCAGTCCATTAAGTTTACCTGAGAAGATTTCTAGTCAAATGCCTTTCTGAAAGTTGGGGATCCTGATGGATATTTTGTAAGAGGGAGTTTTGGCTCCAATACTGTGTTATAAAGCATTCCTTCTTTTTGCTGAAGAAGGATGTTTGTTGCATCTTAGCTCATGAAGCTGTTGCTTTGTCATAGCACTGTATACACATAATTCAGAAATGTTTCATCATAAGTGCTGTATATATGATATTATTACAGTATACCTATTTAATTGGAACCTACTAAATCAAGGGGACTGCTTTTTACTGGACTGGCTCCTAGTAAACTGGCATACCCTAATGATACTGAATGGTAATCACTGCTGCTTAGTGGGATTATACTTTACATAAATTCCTCTTAATAGTGATGTGTTTAGTTAGTGCCAATAGTTAAATGATGTTTATCCAAGTGTTAAATTCCAGGTTCTAGTCATTGAATACACAGTGTGCCAAATAAAGATTAAATGTTATATTTTTTTCTTTGCAGAAGGCATCAGTGAATAGCAGTGCCAGATAATAGAATTGACAAATTTCTTTTTAGATTGCGTTTTTGAAATGCAATACAGAAGCAAAGGAAAAGGCCTGCGTTTTGAAATGCAATAGAGAATGAAAGGAAGAGGCCTGCTTTTTACAAACAATTGTGTTTATAGATCATGCAATTCACAATTTCAGGTCTGAAATTTCATTCTTAGTTTTGTCCTAGTCCCTTATGACTTACAAATGTGATCTTTTTTAGGATAGCTTTTCCTTAAGCTACTTCGGCAGCAAAACTTTTTAAAAACATCCGTAACTAAAAAATTCCTTTGTCCATAGACGTACTCTTCCATAAGCACTGGGTCGAATTTTACAGCAGGCATTTGAGTTTGCTCAAGAGTACTCTTAAGAGATTGCTTAAAAGGAATATGAAACATTTCCTGCATATATAATGCTCAGCTTTCAAATCAGATTTGATTTTTAAACTAAATCAAATTTGGAAAAAGGATTTTACACTATGGCCTAGTATTTCTGTTATACAGACTGAAAAACTAAAGCATGAGGATACTTAAGGCTTTACCCAGGGTCTTGTAATAAGTCCAGTTAGTACAAGTAACAGAGACAGCAGATTAAAATGTCTCACAGTCTGAGTATAAAACATGAAGATGCTAGTGGATGACATTTGTACTAAGACGCCAGACAATGAACTTGGCAGCTGAGGCACTAATATCAAACCCTTTCAGCAACTGTGCTCCCGAAGTGGTTGCCTCCTGCAGAGGGTGAGTCAGAAAGGGGGAGCAGGGAACTTAACAGCTCAGGTAAATCCACCAGACTATGCATTAGGGCTCTAAACTAGATGCAGTTCAGGAACTCAGGGATTCTGAGCCTTAATATTCTGCCTTGTACTGTGACATATCCGTGGAAGTATTGATGTGCATATTTCTTCACTGAGGGCAAAGCTGGCCTGTATTTTTATTAAATTACTTCACTGGTACCTGCAACAGGCTATTCAAGGGGTGGGTCTCATACTGAAATTCACTTGTATTCTTTGGATATAGCTTTTGGAGAGTTTAATCAGTGGGAATCATGCAGCTACTTGGTTGATTAATCTGTCTCTCCATCTGTCCTTCCCTCCTTGTTAGAGCTGAGATTTTAATTACAAACGTCTGTGCACTATCTCAGATTCTTCATTAAAATAGGAGTTGAAGTTGCCCTGTTGCTGCTGGCAGAGACAGAACAGAGCAAACACTGTGATGGAAACGTTTGCACAGATCAGGGAGAATCTGCCCTCCCTCCCTGTCTCCTAGGCATCTAGTTTGAAGGATAGGTGAGCAAGCAGATTGTACTTGTGGGGATTTCCCCATGTGAGGAGGAGCATGCCAAAAGGAAGTTATATTTATACATTTATTTTTCTATATAACTTATTATTAGAGGTTTTTTTTCTCTGTAAAAACACGTCTTGATAATTGGAACAGTCTTTTTGGCTAAGGTATGGTAACCAAAAGCCTCCTTATCAGTGGTGCATTCTTTGTTGCATGAGAGCACATCATTTGTTTCACTGAGGTTCTTTACAACCCTCTCTTTCTGCTCATATAGTCAGACTAAAATCTCCATTTTGTGGTTTGGAAAATACAGTAGGAGGCTATGGAGAGAGAGACAATGCTTCTTGAGGGAGGCCATATATGGAGAGAGCATCAATACTTGCTCTTGGTCATGTGAACCTTTTTTACTGTGGTGGTTAGGAGGACATGCCAGTTAGAAAGATATCCCTTGCTCCCTTCATTCTACTTCCTTCTGCTTTCTGAAAGAGCAGATGGAAGGTTCCTTTCATGATATATGTGGCTTATCATTATTTATTCATGTGTTCATCTTTCTCTTTCTGATGAAAGTACATGTAGGAGGAACATTATAAAGCCAGGGTAATTTTCTGCAGTAGTTTTGGGAGGTTTATAAAACATCTTTGCAGCCAGAAATACATACATTTTTCAAAAGAGTACATTGCAAACACGGTTGGCTTAAAAAAGAGGTCACTCACAAAGCTACTAATTTACAATTCTCTGCCTCATTTCTCATGTAAAGCTCCACAACATGAGAATTATTGCAGTGCTAGCCTTCACTACCATTGGGTCACATCTAATAGTGTAACTTAAACTCATTGTTCATAGAGAATGGAAATGGTGAACCTACAGTTTTCTTCTGCTAGCAAGGACAAAGTAGTAGCAGTTCCAACAGAGTTGCCTTGCCTTTTCCTTCCCTTCCCCCTCCCTGCCATTTCTTTTACTTGAAGGTGGATGAAATGATGCAGAGAGGAGGAAAGAGTGACTAGAGAGGAGCAAAATTTCACAGGAAATAGAACTGAGAGGGGAGAGAGTGTATAATTTAATTTGAGACACTCATTGGATTTTTTTCCTGTAGTGATTTCTGCTACTTAATTAAGCAGTCTGATAGCCACGGTGCTCAGCTCTCCAGCTCTGATCTATGGCATTAAAGAATTTCCTGCCCACACCCTTTATTATTCTGACTTCAGGCACTGCAAAAACCATGAAAAGTGAGGATATTGACATTTTAATCACCCGGCTATGACATTAATAAGATTTTGGCACTATTTGATCTAACATACCCTTTGTCTTGATATCTAGTGATATAAAGAGACATCTCAAGCTGCAGGTTTAACCTTAGAGGTTTCCCCCCCTAATTAGGCTGCCATGGCACATCACTGTATTATATTGTGTGGAAAAGGACTCTTTCTAAAGCAGCATGATTACAGTCCTAGTTTCTTTGCTTTAAGATAGGGGGCAGCAGGTGCTCTAGGGGTAGGTTGGTGCATGCAGACTGAAAATCAGGCTTTAAAAGAAAGCATTTGAAATCTGAACATCACATATAGCAAAACGATTTTGATGTGTGGCACCCTAAGGTCGGGCTACTTAGATTGTTAGGTTTCCCAAGAGACAAATTCAACAGATTTGAAAGGGGATGCAATTCTGATAAAGGAGTTAAAATGGTAAGCATAAGCCAACTTTTTAGCATGTGATTACCACTGGCTATAATTTCCTTTTTCTCCATTATAGAAAGCACGGAAGGGAAATTACGTGGTGGAGATTTTGCCCAGATCTTTCTTGCTTCTAGAAAAACTTTCGGTTTTACTTGCTCCAACTACAACTGAAATAGCAATTCTAAAGGTGACAACTGAAATAAGTTTTCAAAATCATTTAGCTTCTAATAATTTACTAGGAAGCCCAGAATGAAACTAGCATGCAGCAGCTTCATCTCCTTATAAATAATACCTCTTTTGTGCATTTACACACAGCCAGGAAGCCAAGCAAGCCTGCTCCAGCCTCTGAAGAGAACGAATAAAAACAAGAACTGAGGGTTGCCTATGCTAAAGCCATTAGCGATTTCTTATTGTCCGTAAACCCCAAACTATTTCCCCTAGGCCTGGGCAGTGGTATGGGCACCAGCTCTTTGGCAACATTGGTGTGTGATCTTCCAGTCTTAGGTTCTGCAGAAGGAAAACCAAATAATGGTTTTTACAATCACAGTGAAAATGCTGCTATGTAAACACAACCCTTTGTTGTCCTCTCCAAAAGAGTAATGCCACACACACTTTTCTTTCCTTTCTGTCCCTGTCAATGTCCCTTTGCCTTTTATCCATTTATACAGGACTCATGTTCCTGACTCATGAGCAGAAGAGACAGAGGTGCGTGGGCCTTAATGGGTGGGCAGTCTAAATCCACGCCTCCTAACAGCCATGCCACTCTCTAGTAGCAAGTGGAAAAAACAAAGGAGAAGCATGGCTTGATTGAGGGCAGTTATTTGCTTTTCAGAGCTGTCTGCAGCTGCAGTCCCCTCCTACCACAGTTAGTTATAGTTTCAGTGCATCCTGCAGAATAGGGTCTAGGACTGTGTAAATGCATGTGCACAGAGTCACACACAAGACTCTTAGCTCATATTTTGCAAGTAACCATGAAGTAATTGTCCCATTTGGGCACTTCTAAGAAAAAGCCAAATTGCTTATATACCTATAGCTGTGCTGAACTCATCTTCAAAACCTCCAGCTTGGTGTTTTCTTCTTTAGCCTGGTGTTTTAACACTTACTACCTGAACTGAGTATACAGTTGACTCCTCAGACAAGTGAAGGGTGGCTGAAGATCCTCGTTTAGACTTCCCAGTTTCCACAGGGCAGCCCTGTGCATCACTTGCACGTGTAGCCCTCCTCCTTTAAAAGAATACAAAAATGTTAGATTTAACAAGGCAATTTGAGGTTTACCTATAAGACATCTTGTTCCGATTGAAATACCTTCTTTGTGGAAGCATTTCAAAAGTCCACCAAGAAGATTGATTTTCTATAACTAAAATGTCTGCCAATTACATATGGCTTAAGAAATTAATTTGTATATTTCAGCACATTTTTTTCCACCTTCTTTATTAGAATTTTAATGTGATGAACACACAGTCCCTGAAAAAAATTGATTTATCCTGCAGATACAAAACAGGATAATTTAGAGTAATGTAAATGAGGATGTAACACTAATTTTATTGGCACACTCCCTTAGGATGCCTTATATGGAGGATATACTATAAACTGCCTGCAAGGATTTAATGTCATACTGTCATATCTCTATTTTGACACTAGATTAATTTGTATATTGGACCAAGTGTAAATTGCAGATATTCTGCAGAGGAAGAGCAGGGCTCAGGTAGACTTGGAGTAGACAAGCTGAAGTGCGCCATGGCATTTTTTACACCCAAGGCAATTAATGGCAAAACTGCCTCAGAGAGCAGTGTGGGCTGCATAGTTGGTAGCTATTCTTCTGCCTGATGTCAGAGTAATGTGCTTTTCCCCACAATTATGCTTCAGTACTCACTCAGGGTAGAGCAGAGGGGTGTCCCTGCCCAGTGATAGGAAAGGTACACTTGCTGCTGGTCAAATTAATCAGTCTTCCCTCTTTTGTGGCTAGCAGAAGTTTGGTATTGGTACTCAGCCTGAGTAACAAGAACCAGTGGGATGTTGGTTTGAAGGGGAAAGTATATGCAGGTGTGCCTCCTGTACTGCTTAAGAGTAAGACAAAAGTCAATGGTCTGTTTTCATCTATGTGATCCCAGCTAGCTGATTTCCCAATTTCCAACAGGTCTGTTAAGCCCACTGCTATATTGCTACTCACTTGCTTATCTTAATAAAATAAATCAGTGCATATCTGCTACACACACTTGGCCTGGAGAAGCATTTAATTTTATTTTCCCACTTCATGCAGGATATATTTTGTTCTATTTATGTAATTTATGCTCTGCACAGTAATGAGTCCATCAAATTACAGATCATAAAAATAAGACTGGATACTGTGTATCTCAGCAGCGTGGCAGGAGAAAAAAATGCATTAATGTCTCCTGCCTACTAATGCAGGTTCACAGATACCTGCGTTTTCAATTTTCAATTCTGTACTTTCAGTTTGGAACTTAAGGGAGAAGGAGGAGCTGTCTTTAATAGACAGCTAAGATGTCTGGACCAGTCTTTAGTCTTGATATGATTTCTCTCTGAAATCAAACTTTTCTTTCATCTGTATATATACATGGGAGAATATATCTACTAAGTATAGGCTATATGTCAGAACTTATAAAAAGCTTCCAAGTAAGCCGTAAGCTCCTTCACATTATATCTTCTGAGAGGATTCCTCAGTGCATTTCAAAAATCGCAGCTAACTAGATAGCAAACAGGTAAATAATAATTAGCACTTATATTATGCATGATATGTTGAAATTAATCCATCTTAATTTTATACCTAATTGTTTGTAATCAGAAGTCATCACTGACATATTGCAGATGAGTAGTCCTAGCCAAAGACCAGCATCCCAAGATGGAATTGAACAGAGATAGAGGCATAACTACAATCCAGACTTGAAGTTCTCTCCTTTTAGTCCATTTTCTGTCACCTAGACATCACTGGATGCACATACATACTGTATGTGAGCCACAAAACCCACACGAGTCACCTCTGCCAGGCTTGTGCTGCTTTCTGTTCAGGGCCAGCTCGAGTGGATCTCTCCCACGCTCAGAGGAAGCGGGGTTGTCCTGGAGCTGCCACAAGTCAAAAATCAATTTCAGCCCTGAGAAAGGGGGAAGAGGAGGAGGAGAGAGAAGGTGGTAAGCCCAGTGACATGTCATTACCATTTCACAGGTGAAGCACAGCTGAAGAGTGGTTGCAAACTGCTGCTCTAGACGACTGGCTAGTTGTGGTGCACAAAATAGGCATTTACTTGTTTAGGGGGAAAACAGAGAACTTTGGCTTGAAAAAACTATTGGATTAGTTTAAGTCTCCTCCTTTGCTGTTCAAGATTATATAATATCCCTTCCTTTTCTCCCAGATTTGAAAGATACGATGTCAAACCAAAATCCACTGATTATTACTGTTGCTGCCCCGCCTGACTATCTTGATAGCTCTTATACCAGAGTAAGGGTGCTTCTAAGAAACTGCAGAAAGTCGTGCTCAGAGGCCTGTCTTCAGAGCTCTGAAACGTCTGCATCTGTTTCTCACTGTTACTGGCAAGCTCTAGCGATTTTTTTCATTTTAACTTGCATTTACTGTAAAACTTTTATTTTAAGTGATGTGAGGGGGGTTGTGCATGTTGTAGTGCTTAAAAACACCCCTGCGAGACAGGGTTGTTGAACAACAGACGTGCATTCAGGTGGGTTTGGTTTGCTTTGCAAAAGTTGTCAATTAGAGCATCTCACAGCCATCTTTGGAGAATGCAAGTAACTTCTGTTATGAATGGCTTAAGGAGTCATGCTGCTTTCTTGAGTGATAGCTGCCATCTAATCATACTGTATGTCACACTAATATTCGTCTCAAATATGCTGTTCTTTGAAAGCATTAGCGAAATATGTTTTAGCATCTAGTATCTTATCCTTAATTGCAGTTGAATCAATGTTAACTTTCAGTTTGTCACAGAGCTGTTGTCCAGCAGTGCTAGGTGGGGCCCTGTTATGGAACAGCTGCACAATTCCTCTCTACTACAGGCAGAAAGAGAAGTTTTGTTCTGAATCTTTGATACCTACTACAAGACACTCACTGTTATTTTTCCCTTTCCCTTCTACTGAGACTTTACTGGAGCTACTGTTGGTTAGCAGAGTGATTTAGAAAGATATTCAAGCTGAGTGTAAGAGGAGTCTAGACCAGGATCTGCTTAGCTCTCCCTCTTCTCCAGTTTCTGACTCCTATGCTGCATTAAGCTGTGTCCTCAGCTGGAAGGACTTCCCCCTATCATTGCTTGAGCGTTTCCAATAATTCATCACTTCAAAGTACCATTCCTTGATTTTTACATAGTATTTTAGGATGCTGCATATCACTCCATGACTTTTAGTCTTTCTACCAGTCTCTCCAGTAGTTTCCTTATGTGTGCATGAGTATGTATCTGTATTTACTTATATACATAGAGTCACCTTATAAAGATCAATTGATTAGGAATGGCAAAGTATTAGGTTCTATGAGCACATCATATATAATAAGTATGATCACTGAAATAGCAGTTGGCTTCTTATATGGGAAAATAAGTACTTTAATAATCACCTTTGAGAAGACTTAACTTCCCTTCTGCTTTTCTTTCTTTTCTTCCCCAAAGCAAGCTGATGCACAAGTCATTTTTGTATTTTTCAGATACGGAGACAAGTGAAAAAATCCAGAAAAGTGGAGTTCTTCAGGTGTTTGCGAGTCTGTTGACGCCACAATCTTCCTGCACAGCAAAAGTAGCTAACATCATAGCAGAAGTAGCCAGAAATGGTGAGGTTTTCTACAAGAACTTTTCTGCTGGAACATCTTCAGTTTTTCACCTCACTTGTCAGTATGTTTTACTTCATTTATGTTTTCATTTTGTAGATTAGACACCTTTCATATCTCTCCTTTTCACTCTTTTTGTTTTTGTTTTGTCAAATTTTGTTTCTCTACTTTGTAATATAATCAAAACAGCATTTGGCTGCTAGAATTTTTTTAGTCCTTACTGTCAAGCTATTTAGTTTTAAGACAATCAATAGCGTAATTTATTGGGCAGAGGTAGCATGCCACTGGCTTTATGAAATGCATATAGGAAAAAAAGGTGTGCATCATCTATGCATCCAGTTACACATAGTGCATGTAGTTGCACCAGTAGTATGTATGCAGGTGGTTAAGGGATAGTAGATTGTTTCTTTGGTCTGAGATTTGTGATAACATTATGACCATTATGAGGCCTTTGATACCACACAAAAACCAGTTACTCCTACCTAAAGAGCATTATGTGTGTTAGAGGAAGAGCCCAAGCTCCCAAATGAGAATTAGGTCCATTTTGGTATGTATTATACACATACAGTCATATAATGTAGGAGATTATCTAAAACTATTTAATTTTTTTTCTTTAGAAGTAATTATCTTAAAGCTCATCCAATACCCTGCATACTTTGAGTTCAGAAAAATGGCCTCATATTTGCAGCAGGCGCTACTGGCAGACCCTGTGACAAGGGTAGAGGAGGTTTGTGGCAGACTTCTCACTCCTTGATTTGCTGCTGCCTCAGCCAAAGAGGCACAGATTGCATTTTGCACTTTCCTTCCCCAGAGGCCAGGCAGAGAAAAGTAGGATGCCTCCTGACTGCTGTCTGCATGCAGGCCTGGCAGCTCTATCTCTCTCCCTCTGTAAACTCTCATGCCTCTTTGGAAGATGGCCTACATTATTGCTGACTATTTCCACGTTCTTTTTCCACCTTTTCTTTAGAATCACAGTATTACACATTCTTATTGATAGCCCCTGTGTGACCTCCTCCACCCAATTCACTGGTTTTGAGACTATGCTATATATGGATATTCAGAAACAACATTAACAAGAAAAGAAGATATACTTAGTTAGGTTTTATGTTTTAAAATTATTTAGATAATAGCCAGTAAAAAATGTAAACATAGATATTTAAACTTTCACAATAATAGAGATTCATGCAACAGTATCACATGCCTGTTCTGTACTTAATAAATTCATAGTAAGTATATTCAGAATGTTGCAGTCTACTCTGTATCCTCACAGTTAGTCCTTTTAGCTCTTACCTCAGAAGGGGGAAAGCTAAGAATAAAAACAACGTTCACAATAGCTTAACTGATTACTATGCATTGTTGCCTGCAAGATTCTCCTACAGAGCATTTAGCCAGTATAGTTCAAATCTGAATTAATACATGAAATGTCTGAATAGTTTCTAATACATGAAATGTCTGAAATGTATCCTTTTCCCTACCAGCTTTTAAATTGTTGTATGAGTACACTTTTCAGAAGAACTGGCATTTTACTTGGTTCGTCATACAAAACAGCTTTTGTCTTTTTCTGAGTTATTAGCAGGTGTAACTGGAACTTCTGGCAGCCCAGGTTAAAGTGAAGGTAATCAGAAATTATTTAAGGTGCCCATTGCTTTCAGGACTGAGATGACCTGGGCGTTTTCTCTTTGGATTCTAATTCTGTTGAACTAGCTGCTTAAGAAGGAGAGCAGATAGCTCATTTGAATTCTGTTTTTTTCTTGGTCCTCTTATATAAGATTACAAGCATTTCATTGCACCTTTTTTCAACAAGCTTAAGGGTACTTTGAGAAATTTGTGTTATCAGCATCCTACAGATAGTAGGCATTAAACCCAGGCAATGGAACTGGTCATGCTATGCAGCACTGGCAGAGCTGGGAGTAGTGCCTCTGACACTGAATCTGGGCTTTATTGATAAAAGAGCATCTTTTTCTTCCCTGCTTCTAGTTTTCCTTTACCATTCCCCTCATCCGGTCCTACACACACATCTAGTCACATCAAATCCCTCTGCTTGCCTCAGTAGTTTTGTCCTGTTTCATCGTCTTCTTTTCACCTCTTTGTGCTTTTGCTCTGTTTCACCTCTCCAGCTCACGTCTCTTCCTCCTCCCAACATGAGCTCGTGTTAGTCTCTCCCATTTTAAATATCCAAACACACAAAACTCCCTTTAGTCCCTCTTGTCTCTCCAGCTACAGCCATTTCCCTTTCAACTGTGAGCATACTGAAGGCTCAGATGCACTTGCTACATGGAGTTTCCTTCCCCACTGTGGACTTTATAAAACCCTCTTCCGAGTTCTTTAGTCTCCTGTTCTTTGCCAGGTGTAGGAATGAGAACATCGTCTTTACAATCTGTAATACTAAAACACAATTATATTTCTCTTTCAAAATCTTGTCCTCCTTTGGTTTACCTTACTCTGTCCTCAGTGGTTCTCCTCCTAACTTCTTAAGCGATTCTTCACTGTTTTCTTCAAAGGACCTACTTCATTTCTCCGCCAGGTCACTGGAAACCTCCTAAATGACTCTTCTTGATTACCATCTCTCTCTTCTATTACATCTGTGGAATTTCACCTGCAAATGTAGTTGCAGTTACTGCATTTTTGTTGCTGTCTCACAGATCTATTTTGCTATATATGGGACCATTTTTTTTACCTCTTGCCCTTAGGTGACCTTGATAAATTTGCTGAGCAAGTTTGCTCAGCACATTGCCTAATTATTTTGTTGCTGAATGGGAGACTGAAAGCTTCTGCTCACTCCAGATGGCGGGAGAGTAGAGGAAGCATTTCTTACTCCTTTTTACCACACAAGCAAGAACCTAAACACAACAGAACAGACTGAAACCTCTCAATCTTTTAGGAGGGAACAAGTTCCACCTCATGTCACAGACTAGGAGAGGAAAAAAAAATCTGACTTTGATGATGTAGAGACTATGGTAAATTAGTAAGTGCAAAGGAAAGTGATGAAGGGAGAAGCTGAGTAACAGAGAAAAGTTTTTATAGGCAATTAAGAGGGGAAGAGGCTAAGGGGACAGAGAAGACAGAGGGAGGAACATAAATTTAATAAACACTGAGATGAAGGTGAAAGTGGGTGATAAGAAAAAGGTAAAAAGTTACAAGGGCATGGCAAGACCAATTTTACAGAACAGATGTATCTGATATTTGTTCTGTTGATTATGGTGGATACCATCACCATTTATCACAGTATAGCACCTGTTTACATTTAAAATGTTACAGTATCTTAGGAAGGTGGATCAATTGTGCTGACTATTATCTTCTGTTGTACTTCTGCAAGTGTATAGATATTGCTGATTGATATACCAACAAGTAGATGAAGTACAAAGTTTATCATCACGTGAGGATTGCTTACCTCTATGCAATTATTTCTTTAGCCAAAACAACACTGCAAGATTAACTACAGAAGATACAAGATTTTGTAGCTACAGAAGCATTAAAGAACACTGTAATAGGTGCAACAAATGGAGTATTTAAGCAGATGTTTTTGTACTTCAAGCATTGTATGAAATCTTTGAGTTATTGGCATGAAGGGTTCTGTTGATCCAGAATCAGAAAACTTTCTCATCTCTTTTTATGGGGATTGTACACCCTGGTTCATTCTGTCTCATAAATGACTAAGTAACACAAAAGTAAACTGGTTTTGGAAGATACAACATAGTCTAGGCTCAGGAAGAGACATAGTTTGCAATTCACAACAAATCAAAACCATACTGACTGTTTGCCCATTACAATGCTACTTCTCTGGAGGGTGCTCTGTAGTAAACTATTGGTGTAGCAGGTGGTTCCTTCTGTAAACTTGGTTTGTAAAATGTGCAGCACATTGCCTGCCTAACTATAGCTCCTTCTAGAGACCAGTCCTTTATCTCTCTGACACCAGCATAATTCTCTATGAATTGCCTGGATGTGAAATACTTTGGTTGTCTGTGACTGGGGGACACAGTGGGAAGGACAGAAAGGCAGAGCGCTTCCCAGTGGATGGGTCCTCTGGCTTCCTCCCATGGCAGGAATCAGAAAGACTGTGGAAAGGTACAGTCCTTTGGACTCACATAATCTCTCTTGTATTTCTCATTCTTTGTTTTTCTTTTCCTTTTCTTACCTTCCAAATAAAGAGCATGTTACTTAGCTTTAATTCCTTTCTTTTTAATTTTTTTTTAAAGGAAAAGCTCTTCAGGAGTTCTAATTAAGGGAATAGAGAGTAAAAAATGCTACTCACGTAGGAGTATGAATGCTGTTTTAAGTCACCTTTTGTGTTATTTAGTGATTTTAATTCATGTTGAATTTGTTGGGGTGGAGAAAAAGGTTGTGAATTCACTGTCCTTTTCAGCACTTCTTTATGATGCTAAAAACATGCTCAGTCTGAGCTATGTTAAATTAGTTTCCATGGAAGTCAATTAAATACTCTCAATTCTTTCTGAATTAACGAATAATGAAAGGAATGTAAGCCCAAATCCTGACTTGGACTTATTCTCTATAAACTTGCATGAGAACTTATATTTTTTGTCTATGCACATGTTTGTTCTCACAAAAGGCCCAGTTGCAATGCCAGCATAACTAGAATGGATGAAACCGAAAATAGCTGGCTTGCTTTAACAGGCTTTGCATTATTTGCAGAATTTATGCGGAACCCATGTGTGGATGCTGGGTTGATCCCTCCTTTGGTGCAACTGTTAAACTGCAAAGACCAGGAAGTATTGCTTCAAACAGGACGTGCCCTGGGCAATATATGCTACGATAGCCGTGAGTGTTGAAACATGCCATATTCTGTAGATGCTTTTGTAGGAGGGAGGGGAATGTTTTGGTGTTCTGTACATTGCGTTCTGGGCAGTCACTTTCCTCTTCTCTTGATTTTATTTATTTACCACATGGCTCATCTGATTCTATGGGACAATTGAATGTCACACTTGTATTACACTTTTGTGACAGAAAGATTAAAAAAACCTGTTTTCATATTGTGATACAACTGGATATAAGAATAGAAAAGATTTGTGATCCTGGGTTTGGGGTTTTTTTAAATGTTAATGAGCTAGGTTTTCAAAGAGCAGGTACTACATACACAGAGGCCTGATCAGTTAATTTTTCCTCAGATAGAATGTCTCAGAAGGGAATAGACAGACTCAGAAGGGAACATTCATATTCTACAAGCCTCAAAGCTGTGCAGAGCTACATATGCAGTTGAAATGATGCCTGAGCTATACTGCTGATTCTCGGAATTCTTATGTGGCCAATTAGTTGCTCCAAGATTACATATTGGTATTTTTCATAGCCAGGAATTATGGCGGGTGGAGGTTGGTGAGGTTTTTTAGCTTTTTGTGGGCCAGTAAATTTTGCACTGCCAAGCAATTGATTTTTGAAATGCAATTGTGACTCCATGTGCTGATTACATGCATGGATATGTCATTTACAAAACCAAACCAGTGGTTGCCGTGGTTTGAAAATGCAGCCTCATTATTGCTTACTCTAAATATTTTGATAAAAGCCAGTGCATAATAAATATGGTACAGAAGCAGAGACACGAAGAACATCTTCCTACGCACATGAAGGAATTAGAAGCCTGTGGATGTCTGCAGATGGGAAGTGAGATGAAATTGTAAAAGCATTTTGTTATCTTGAGATTTAGTGTCTTATTTCATATTGCAAGAAATTTTCTTTGTACTATGTGTTGCATTTACTATGAGTTTTGCTGTTCTGAATACTGTCTGTTGAAAAAAATTAATTAGTAGTAGCCGTTCTCTTTGCTACATTTTTTCAGCCTAGTTTGGAAATTTACATTTTATATTGTTTTAAATTACCTTGTCTTTGACCTCAGGAAAGTTAATCAGATTTTCCATGCTGGCATTTCCATTTACAGACAACTACTGCTTGAGGATGCTAATGCATAATTCTTTCATTTAGGATTTTCTTTAAGGTGACCAATTAACTGAACAGCTGCTTCCCCATGGAAACTTCAAGGAGAAGCTGTTGAGCTTTCTATAACATAATGTATTTACTATATTTTATTTCAGGACCATATGTGATATAAAGCTCACTCCCAGGTGGCACTGGTTTATTTCATATAAGTAAAATCTACCTAACTCTTCACGTCATTGTTGTTCAACCTACATTTTCTCATGAAATACAATAAGGACACATAAAAATGGTTTTGTAGTATCAGATCATGCCCTTGTACTTGGCACTGGTGAGGCTGCACCTTGAATATTGTGTTGAGTTTTGGGCCCCTCAGTACAAGAACAACATTGAGTTGGTGGAGTGTGTCCAAAGAAGGGCAGCGATGCTGGTGAAGGGTCTAGAACACAAGTCTTATGGGGAGCAGCTGAGGGAGCTGGCGTTGTTTAGCCTGGAGAAGAGGAGGCTGAGGGGAGGCCTTATTGCTCTCTACAACTACCTGAAAGGATGTTGTAGCAAGGCAGGTGTTGGTCTCTTCTCCCGGGTCACTAGCGATAGAACAAGTATAAACAGCTTCAAGCTGCATCAGGGGAGGTTTAGACTGGATATTAGGAAAAATTTATTTACTGAAAGAGTGGTTAAGCATTGGAACAGGCTGCCCAGAGAGGTGGTGGAGTCACCATTACTTAAAAGGCATGTAAGCGTGGCAATTCAGGGCATGGTTTAGGCGGCATGGTGGTGTTGGGTTGATGGTTGGACTTGATGATCCTAGAGGTCTTTTCCAACCTTAATGATTCTATGATTCTAGGTATTATGGACGACTGCTGGCTTTTACAGTGCAGGAGTTATCCAGTATGGAAGAGCTGTATTACACGCCTTGTGTTGCCCTTCTGTGTAGCAAAGCCGGCACTGATAGCATCTACAGCAGGCAGTGATGTGTTCTGTATGCCCTGTGTTGCTGTGCTCCTGTGGGAGGACGGTCACTACCTTCCCTGTGTATTTGAATAAGATTAATGAATAAAGCGTAATAAAATGTCACAAAAATCAAGATTAGCATCTTGGATTTGAGCAGAAGCTGTTTACAGTGCTTATTTATCACATCCACCCTATCTGACTTTATTTTGTATGTTATCTTAATGTGTAATGATTATGTAGTTATGTACCCTCTTCTAAATTCTTATTTAGGACAAATACTTTCAATATGCTTATTGGTATAAAATTTGATATATTTTCATTATGACTATTATTTTTCCCCTAACAAAGAGCTTTAAAGTATAACAAAGACAAGGTGTGGAGGCCAGTAGCTCTAATAAAAGATGTTATTATGTATTGATAGTATTTTTCTTTTCAATGGAGACAAAAGCAGCTGTTACCCTTGTGGTAACTGGGACTCAAAGGAACTTGAAATACATCATTAGCTGTATTTTGCCGTATACATGAGTGTTTTTTTCGCTTCTACTGCCCATGTAATTATAAGAGACAGTAATGAGGAAGGTCTTTAAGTCCTAAATCAATGTTAGGCTGAAATTATGAAATCAAGCCCATATTGAATGGCTCATAGCAACACTTCTATTTATTGAAAGCCCCAGTTATCCTGTATTTCATCCCAGTAAGCATACATCACTTTGTTTAGTGACGGTTTGTGCAAAAAGGAGTTAATCAGGTCTCTATTTTTGAGAGAAGTCTGCATGGCACAGGATGAAAGTTGTGGGACAAATGGCTTTTCCTACAAGGAAGGCCTCTTAAAAGTGGCCTTGCAAAGGAGAAGGATTGCCTGAAATTTTTTCGTGATTAAATGAAAATGGCAGTGATTTCTCAGAGTTCACGGATCCCAGAGTTGCTGCATGAAGGCAAGACCATTTCCACCTAAGTTCAGGAGGGGCTGCTACTGGAAAGGTAATTCATGGCTAAGTCCTGATGATCGAGGAGGTTTAGTACCTTCCACAAGGTAAAAGGGGAATTACACACTTGCTGGGCAGCGACCTTACTAAACAGATTCATCTCCTCACAAAAAGCATGAAATGAAAACCTTGAGACTTACTGACAGATTTTCTTCTCTATTAAGTTTGAGGTGAACATGCACAAAGTTATTGTCTGGGTGCTCATCAGTGCTAGCCCCCTAAAATAATACTGAGTCAGCTGTTTGAGCATGGAAAAATTACAAAGTATTAAATGCATTTCATAAACAGTTAAAGGGGAAAAAAATAGGTCAAATTTATTCCAAGCAGCTTAAAGTATTTATGTTGTGAAGAGATCTGCTTTATGAGAGTCTCTGAACATCAAGAATACAGGCAAATATAATTGCAAAGCAGAGTAGAAGGAAGCTTTGTTAGTACTGATGAGGCTTCTAGTCTCCCAGCATTCCTCTTGTATGCAGAGATGAAAGAAACAATTGAGGGGACCAAAAAGATTTTAAGTCAGAAGGAATGAATTTAACTAATCACAGTATGCAAACTGTTCAGTGCTGTCCTACAGTTTAAGAACAGATACATTACTGTATGTTCTGGTACAGCTTGTAATTGTTCTACATGCTGTAGCTAGTAAACACCACATACACCTCGGCCCCCAAGTTTTCATCAAAGCAGAAATTGCAAAGCAAAGAAATGGAGACATGATCTCTCCTCCTCTCCCTCCTGCTTTCTCCCCCACTGTAACTACAGCCTGTACCAAGTACAGCTGCTTGTACTTCCGTATCCCCAGACAACGGATTCCTCAGCCTCACTCAGGGACAGAATGTTGCCTGAACTGTATTACTAGATGCAAAGCTCCTAGCCCACACATTCCTTTCAACCACCGGTTATGTTTTTCACTTATAATCAAAGCTAAACTCTTAGGCATTGTCCAGTCAGAGCATAAGACCTGTCTTTCAGCTGCTTCATCACTCTTTATCCAGGAGTCAAACTATAGCTACTTTTCTACTGTTTTTCTTCCCAGCCCTCCCCACCATTCTCCCCAGCACTGTTTCTGTAGTAAGTTCATTCATTTAGGGCTGTTAGAGATGTACAGATGTTACAGACTGACAGGGCATACCTCCAAAGCTCATCTACGGTCCCTCTGCACCTTGGTTCCACGTGCAACATGAAGATCTCATCTCCATTGTTCAGGAAAGGTTATGTTTAACATAACATGGTTCTTGCTAAAAAAAGGCAATGTCTTAAGCGAGAGCACAATGGTTAATTCTACTGTAGATAAAGGCTAAAAATGATTTGCTACTGTCAGCTCTGGCAGTTGGGATATTAAGTTAAAGATCGTCAGCACAATCCGAATTGCAGTTTGGGATTACTTCATGAACAGCCTGATGGCTAGTACATCCCTCAGCTCTCTCTGCTGGCTTCTTTCCCAATAAACTGGGAAGACTCTGGTGACTTGAATCATGTGGCAGATTGAGTGCCTGGGGGACAGGGAGACTGAGACAAGGGTTTTCAAGTTAGGCCTACCTTTTGTCAAGACCCACATGAGAATGTGGGAGAAAGAGAAAAACCTGTCTGTAGCCAAGTCTCTGTCCTGCTCTGACACCCCACGTGCCAATGCAGTTTGTGTAGATGAAAGATCAGGCCAACCTGATGAAATTTTAGTCAAGAATTTTAATGGAAGATGATGCTATATTAAAATTGTAGTATTTTCCTAGCAGATAATACCTCATAATATTTTTTATCATTAATTTTGTGGTGCACACACTATCTTAATCTCAGTGATCCTTCCACAGGTAAGTTACACACTTCAGTTTAGAACTGATTGACAAACTATTTTGATGTGTTTTTATGTAGCATTGAGCACACGATAAAAGCTACCATAATTATACTATAAAAGTGATAATTATAAGAGGAAGCGAAAAGCTAGCATATTTAGAGCCTGATTCAATAGCCATACAGACTAGAAGGAGTAATTCTGTTTGACTTCAGGTGAGATTATATTAGATTCTTACCCATTAGAAAATAATTCCTTCCTGCTCTTTAGAGCATCCACATATTCTGAACGCTATCAAAGGGAAATAAGCTCTCCATGTATCTTGTAAGGGAAATGAAAAATTTCCCATTCTGCCCTTCCATAATATTAATATTAATGGTAGTGCTTAGGGACCTCCTTGGGGCATCTCAAAGCTATTGCTTTTTGCACCCATCCACACCTTGTTTCTTCATGAAACCACCAGCCTGGGTACATGTTCTCACCAACCATACTTCATGATATAAACAGCTATAGAATTGGAAAGAAACTAAAAACGCCAACTCATTCTATAAAGGCTTTCCACTGACAGCTGCTTATCTACTTTTTTCTGCAGGAAATTTACTGGATCCTTTTCTCATTTCCCAAGCTGTACATTGCTTTTTTATCTACCCAGCCTTACTTGTATTGATGGCAAGATTCCTTACTGAATTTCAGTGATGTGGCCTTTCACATAGACCCCGGTCTCTCCTGATCCCGGTGTTAACACCAGACCATGAACATTATACCACTTCTTGTTAAAAAGATCTTCCATGTACTATAGGTTTTGTATACTCAGCTGCCCAGGATATACAGACCTCTTGCAGAGATCTGCTAAGAATGGCAAAGTACAAAAATAAGAAATTACTCAATTGTACGGTTACATCTCCTCTCAGGAGATGAGGTTAATTTCAGGATCTAAAGCAGAAAAAACAGATGCTTAAGAATTAAACATACTGGAAAGCAGTCAAATTCCGTTTTCTTCAAAAAATGGCATAACCTTTTTCAGTACCATATGGAAAACTGGCAGGATCCTAGAACACAACTGGTGTTGATAATGGCACACTACTGGCTAATCGTTTTTATGAAGGTCACCCTGATTCATGCAGCCAGGCGGCATCTTACCACAATGTTTCACTTTTCATTGTACTAGATCCTACCAAATGCAAATGCCATCTACTAAACCGTTTCCCAAGCACTGTAATGAAATTGAGACCAGAGGCTTTAACTTGTTGCTTGAAAACTGATTGTTTACAACAGCTTACAGAGAATTAAAATTCTAGTTTTTAATTCTACAGTGATAGTGTTTAGATCTGTCTTCTCTAAGGCACGTCAAAGTCTTAGAAAACAATAGCATTTTTAAGTAAGAAGTCCTTGATAATGCAGCATTTTTCCCAAGCCTCTGCAGCACAAGTATTGCATCAGCTTGAAACTAAGCATGTCATATGCATGCCAGGGCATACTTTCACAGTAATATTTAGTACGTATTGGCAGTTAATCATTAATGTTCTTAGAAAGCTGTTAAGCAATATTATTCTAATTTACTTAGTTTATAGCTGGCCTAAATGGAATCAGAATGATGAGGAAATCTTCCTAGAGCATCAGAAAGAGCCATTTGAGAGGTGCTATGAAAAGCATGAATTCTCATTCTCAGGCTATTAGTCTTTTTAAAATTTACATTCTAAATATTAGCTCTACTGAAACAAGTGGCAAAATTCTCATGACTTAAGCCAAAACTTAACAGAAGCCTACAAAGGGAAAAAAAACCACAAAAACAAACAAACAAAAAACCCCACCAAATTGCCATAGATTTGCAACTTTTCCCTTCTTTAAGATTAAGGTATTAGGCCTGTTTTTTGTTTGTTTTAAAGAGTATGGGTATGGTAGGTCCTGCTTATTTTCTGCAGTGCAAATATTTTTCTTCATCCTCTTTTTTCCAGGAAGATTATTTGAATAAGCAGAATAAATTTAGAAGAATTCTGTCAGTACAGGTACAAAGAAAATAAACTCTTAAGAAACAAAGCAGATTTTTTCTGATTCCTTACTTTCCCCCTCCAGCATTTCATTCACAGTCTTTAAAGTTTGTATATTGGTCGTATTCCAAAAGGCTGAGAGACACCTGCTTAATTTACAGTCAAAATAGAAGCCACAGGCAACAAGGAAATTAAAAAAAAGAAAAAAGAGAAAAAAGAGATGGAAAGTGTTTCCAGGGTCTTAAAGAAGGTCATGAGCAGACTTGGAAAGAAATCCTGTTTATTCACTAGATCTTGCTGCCACCCTAAAAGCAAGTTAAGGATTCAAACTTTGATTAAGGACTGAGCTAGATCTTCATACTTCAAAGCTAAGCAAAGCAGGAAAGGCAAAAACTTAGAATTCTCCTAATGTTTATGAAGACCAAAGAGAATTCCTTGTCAGAAGGAAAAGCTTTTAGAATTTCAGTAACAATAAGTGAACAACAGAAGATACATAACTCACTCTTCCCCTTTCAATTCAACCTCCCTTTTCATGTCTTTTTTTCACTTCACCTTTTAAGATACTTGAAATTGTTCATATTTATAGATACTGCACAGTCACATGTTGCTCAGAAAACAAAGCTTGTTAGATCAGTGTCTAGACGTGGCCAGAGTGTCTAGCTTATTCTACTCTATTTGGAAAAGTAGACATTATGTGACTAGAAATATCAGCTGTCACTAAATCAGCAATGGTAGAAAACATCAACTGAATTGCCATGGAAAACAGAAGAAAGAGTCTGTTAGCATTTTGCTAAGCATTGTTTATGTATAATTGGGAATTAAGTGTTTACTAATTTTTTTTTAAGCTTGCAGCCATCATTATTCTCCTTTTAACGTTGTGTTTTAATACAGTCTAGTTATATCACCATAGCTTCTTAAATAATAAAGTACAATATAATTTTGTTGTACTCTGAGGTTCACTTCTGTAGATTTTTGCAACACTGTGCACCATGCATATATGGCACTGGGCCAAGCCTTTTATTTGTTTACATGATAGCTACACAGACATCTGGTTTTATACAGCATTTCATACAGTGCAATAACAGCATAGAGTTAACATAAAACATGCAAACCACATAAATTCAGTTATATTTGTTGCAGTCATATCTAAGGAATACTGTGCTACTCTCAGAAATAGAAATTGGACAGTATTGTCAAAGAATTTTATTAGTAAAATTTATCCCTTGATTTAGAGGAGCTCTTGAATGTCTCAGCCAGGAGACCAGGACTCTGTTTAGGTAGAGGGTTTTTATAGTACAGTTTGTACACTAATATAATCAAGAGATCGTGCCTACCAGAGGAAGTTGCAGCCTAAGTATTTGATAAAAGACTGTGAGGAAAGAGTTAAGTAAAACTACAGATAATAGCAAGATGGTTAGCATTAGCAATAACAAAGCTGTGTTCCTGCCACATGAGACATCGGTGTGAATGAACAAGGTTGGTCTTTGAGCCTTCTTGATCCTGAGGTTGCTGTGTGCTGGTTAGTTGTCCAGCCAGCAGAACAGCCTGAGGAGTCAGGGTGGATGCCTTGAATACCCTATCTACAGCAGCACTCATTTCTGTGAAGAGAGTCACTTACCTGAGAGTGTCCAGCTTATCACCCACATCTTGGCACCGCCTGGCCTCTTTAGTGCAGGCTGTGGTAATGCATGGGTAGTTGCCCTCTAGTCAAATCAGTGGCTTGCCTTCTGCTAAGGAGGTAAAAGATTTTGTAAAACAAAACGCTTTGCTGGTCTTTCTCAGGCTGTATCCTACAACCTGTCAGATACAAGAATCTTTTACAGGTCAGCTCTTCCGTGCAGGCTGCTCACTAAGGAGAGACAGCCTGCATGCTGCTGCTTGGAGCTGCTGTAGAAGGCCAGGCCCTTTCACTTCCCCTAGGCCTCATGAACTGGGGCAGGGATAGCACTGACCCCAGACCCAAAACTCACCCCAGTTTTTCCTAGATCCCAGGGCCACTTGTTACTTTCTCACTTCTCTGAATAATTTTCTTTCTCCCAGGGCCTATTAGGATCCACAAATATCCTTTATGGTGTGGTTTCATTTTTTTGCTTCTTGGGCTTTTCCCAACCTACTCCAAATCCCCATGGGTTACACACTTTCTGAGACTGCTTGTCAGGCTGCTTTGGTGGAGACCCACAGCACCTTTGAGCGCCTTCAGATAGCAGTACTGCTCTCACACAATACCAGGCTAAGCCTCTTGCCAAGCTTCTTTCAGCAGCATCCAGCAGAATGCCCCTGTTCCGCACCGGACCGTGACCGTGCCGTGCTCGGTTCACACCCTTGTTCTTCGGGAGTTTGATGCTGAGAGACAACACTCCACTCCAAGGCCTGGGATTAACAATTCTAAATTAATTGCTGTGTGCAGGTTTCTTCTGTTAATAGCATGAGATGCTATAAATACTTATTTACCAGTGTAGAAAAACTGCCTGATGTTTTACTGTATAATTGGATTCCATGATTTATTTCACACTGTATGAAATAATAAGCATAGGCTGGCTTCAGCGCTGACTTATGCTCTCATAAACCTAGAGTAATTTGTTTGAATGCAATGGAATTACTAAGGAGTTGCACAGTTATAAAATCAGCTGAAGAATCTGCTGTAAGCGTATTGCACATGGAAAGGAAGACAGAGGGGAGAGCTACTACATTCAGCTTTGAGGGCCTTTACCTGACTTAGGTATATCTAGTAGAACTTTTTCATACTGCTTGGCTTCTTTATTTTCAAATAAAATTTAGTAGTGGAAATTACTACATTTTAAAAGTAAAATCTCCTTGGAATCCAGAACAAATCATGTGCCAATACTGAGACTAGAAGCATTTGATGTAGTAGTATTTTGTCTTGTTGCTAATAGAAACATCTCTGCTGTTATACTGAAATCTCAGGTCCACCAGTAGAATTTGACTGAAAGTGAAGTATTGAAAAGTCTTGAACAGTAAAGTCATCACTGTTCTTTTTTTCTGAAATCAGAAACACATGAGTTTTCTCATGTGTGTCTGGCATAAGAGGAATATAAAAAATAAGCAAATTTTATTGCAATTAAATCGTGGAGTTGAATCTGGCTTACATTTGACTGCTGCCTCAGTATAACATTAGGGAGACTGCGACACTGCCACATTTACCCATCCCTTCAAATGTTCTGCCAAACTCCGGACTCTATAGACAAAAGAAATCCCACGATACTCATGAGAGAGATCAGGGCTTCTTGCTGTTGGTATCCTATGGTCCACACGTTGAATGTTTTATAAGAGTCTGCCAAAAATTCCCCATGATCTCCATTTGGATACAACATTTTAAAACTGTATTTGTTACAATAAACCAGACGCATGAGAGGGCCGGTATGCTGCTGCATCAGACGTCATTAGCCAGCAAACGTGCTGGCAATAGTTTTATCCAAAAGATCAATGCTATTTTCACTCCTTGAAGGCACTACATTAAAAGACAGTGTTCTGTTAGCATTTCTAGTTTACTGCTTACGTATTTACTATTTTAGCAATAATTTCTAAAAGAATAACTTGTAAGACAATATCCTCAGTGCAGCTGGAGTTAGGGCTAAGGACAGTTGCCAGCAATTTCAGATGAACTGATTACAAGACTGTTCTGTTTATCTCTGAAGCAAGCATGACTAATTCAAGATTATTTTTTCTCCATATACCAAAACTGTAGTTCTGGTAATCAGACACTTATAATTCCTGAAGGATTTAAATAAAGGGGAAGGAAATTTCAGTACAAGATAGACAGAGCAAACCCCAAAAATATCTTCCAAATTATTGAAACATGAGTATCAAAACATAGTATGGCTGTGTCTTGTCCCTTGTAGACAAGTGCACAGAAGACTTGGAAAAAGCAGCAAACAATAGTAGTGCAATTTAATTACATGAAGCTTACTTTCCTTGAAAAAATAAAATTAATGCAATGCTGCGTAGTGATTTAAAAGCATGCAAAACAGATTCAAGAGAAAAAGTAGGATCAAGTATTAAAACTGAACAACAGCATTGCATTGAAAGTTTTCTCTTTACAGTGTTCAGACAGGAAAAAAACCCTGTAAACTCCCAGTTTATGTAATGGCAATGTTTTTCCTAATGTCTACATAGCTAATGGGGTTTACACTAGCTAAGGGTTTTCCCCAGCAGTGTTTTTTGAATATTTTCTCTTTCTATTTTCTTAAGAAGAAGAGAGAAAACATGTAAGCAGGAACTTTCTTCCTGTGGAGTTCTAATCCTGCTGTTTTTTCCCCATGCATGGTCATCATTTTCTGTATGTCACATCATAATTTGCTCTGCCGCAGCCAGTTTGATATCACAGAATATTATGACTTCAGGTGAAAGAATGAGCAGCAGGAACAGATGAATGCCTCAGTACAAAAACCACACAAAGAGGACCTAATTAAAAAATAGAAGTAAATAAAAATAGAACATGTAGAAAGAACTCTGCCCCCCACCCCGCCTTGGACTACCGTAAACTAGTTCATCTTTAACAAAATAATAATTAAAAAAAATGTTATCCATAAACCACTGGTCTAACCTAAGAAATATTTTGGTCAAAAACAATGCAGGAATGGAGCCAAATGCAATAAAGATGAAGCACTTAAAGTAAAATGACAGTATGTAATTTAACTTAGTTGATCATTACACCCAATTGCAGAGGAAAAGAATTAGAAAAGAATTTTAAAGAAATACTATGTTTTTCCCATGTCACCAAAAGCTGCTGTCTGGGCAGCTTGATTTATGCAAATGGGGTCATTGATCGTATAAATCGTCCTTTCCTTCACTGAGTTGCACCATTTATACCAGTGCAACTATTTACACCAATAAAATTCTGTAGAACACGAATTGGAGAAAGGAGGAATCAGGTTTCCAGTTGCAAGACAAAACCGGAACATTTCAAAGTAAAAATCTTAAATTTGAAGCCCAAAAGATAATTTTTAAGAAATGCTATAATTTCTTAATAGTTTTCTAGCTCATTATCTGCAAAATGGGTCTATTTTTGAAGCTACATATATAATAAACATTATAACACCATGGTGACTTGTGATTTCTGATGCTTTTTAAAGGTTAAATCTATTTTTCCCATTTTGAGTCTGCAAACCAATACAGGGCCCCTACTGAGAAATATCGTTACATAGCAAATTGTAATATGAAGCACAAAATTCACATTTCAGAGTGAAGATACAGCAACAAAAGCACTCTAAGATAAAGCAACAAAAGCAAAGAACTCTTTGGAAAGCAGTGTCACTATGGCCATTAAGATGTAAAGATATGATAGGTGAAGGTAATGTAGAGTGTTCATACTTTACCTTTTTTGTGAGGAAAAAAATGGACAAGGTTTCAAACAACCATTCAGTACGTCACTATATGCTTTTACTTAGCCATTTCTATGCTTTTACTTAGTCATTATTTAACTAGCTGTGATGCCGTCATCACCAGAATTGTAGCCACCTACCTAATTTTTACCAGCCTGTGGGTTTACTCACCATATACACACTTAAATAACGGCATGCATCTTTGCAGGACCACGATAATTTCTGAAGTACAAATTACTTCTAAATTGTAGTTTAAATATTAGAGGTGAGAAAGAGAAAAGTTTGGAATAGTGGAGGAACCAGACCAATGTATTTTAAAACTTAATCAAAAAGTGGGTAGAACATGAGTTTTTAGAACTGTCTGAAACTGCTGGCTTTTTCTTGTGAAGACACAGCTCTATAGCCTAATAGAACGTTAGCAAGAAATGTTTTCGTCCCAATCTGTATGAGATGCACCTGCTTCTTTATCACTTGGATTGGCAGAGCTTAAACTTTATATTAAAAAACAGGCCCAGTATGAAAACAACAAACCTAATTTAAGGTTTAGATTAAAGAGCACTAGGTGACCTATTTGCAAAAATATTTTCTGATATCTGCCTATACTATAGCACAGCCCTTTGCGTGATATAACTATTCCCAGAAATAATAACCTTACAGTGGTGACAAAAATCGAACTTTGGTGCATGTGTTTTAGAAATAACTCATTGGCTGTAGATCGCTTATGCTTTACATTGTTTTCATACTTTAAGGTCACATTAATTCTCTTTTCCTGTTAACCTTTTATGACTTAGTGGTTTGTTTTAGGGTTTACTAAACCGGGGAAGAAAACTCAAGGGAAAATTATGCAAACACATCTCGGGAAAAGCAAATTGAAACTACTCTAAGAAGTGTTGCATTTTAAAGACCTACCAATCATATGCGCTAAAAAAATTTTGGTCTCAGACTTGAGCATCCTTTGGAGCTGGCACGGCTGAGCCATGGGGAAATTTGACAGGGCTCTTGTTCATAGGGGAAGTGTGAGCAATCACGGTAGTTTGCTAAACCACATTAAAACCCAGTTTTGCATGAAAACTTGAGCAACTCAGGACAGAAAGAGAGACTGTGCTGATCTTAGAGATGGTTGCATTGCATGGGACTAGAGAACATTGTGGAAGTAATAGCTCATTCTGTAATAAATCTTACTGTACATTTTGTAGGAAAAAAATCCCTCTGGTCTTTTGGATTGTCATTCTGGCATCTTTAAACAATATTACGTGTACTTAAAAAAAAAGCAATACAACAGTATTGCCCTTTGCGAGCTGTAGTGAGGCATTTTTAAGCAGAAATGTGAATGCTTTCATTAAACTGTTCAATCACGGATCTCTTAGGAATAGCAAATGTTTATTTAAAAAGGTCACAGGAAAAAATTTCAACACAGGTTCTGGGAGGCTGGAAGCACGTTAAGTGTGGGAGTTCATAGAGCTGCTGAACTGCAAGGTAATAGTTGGACTGAGAACAAGACATGGCAACGTGCTGTGGTCTTGTTTTGACTATAAATGATTTGGAGCTCGGTGAGTATTCTTGTGTGCAAAATCTGTTTCTTAGCGACGGAGCAGGGAGAAGCAAGTCGGCAATAAGTACATGGAGCATTCTGAGTCAGAAATAGGCTTTTTGCTCAGGGATGCAACAGGGCATCATAGCCTGAGCTTGGAGTGGGTGGTCAGGACCTTCAGAATTTTCCTCCTACATCTGGTACAGGATTCTTTGTGGCCCTGCACTAATGAGCTGAGTTAATCCATTTGGGCATAAGAAGGCAGCACCAGGAGATCCTAATTATAGCACTAGCCCAGGTCTGTTCTTCACCCAGGTGCCTAGGGCAGAGCAGCAGCTACACAGGGTGAGCTCTAGCGTGGTGAAGAGGTGGAACAACAAACTCAATTAAGGCATCTCTTTTATGAATCTATGAGCCTATGTAGTCATGTCAAAGTCTGGCACTTACAGCCTGCTGCCTACTTGGGAGGCATCCTGAACTTTTTGAGTGTACTACAGAGACAGAAAGACATTTCTTGGTGTAAGATTTGTTTCTGAATCTTTCTGCCTTACTTTTGCTGTCTGTACAGTGGAAGATGATTATCTACCTAAGAAAAATATTGTGTGGGTAAGAATTTTGTCATGTGTTTGAAGTGAGAGACCATGATGTACTTAAAGATACAGCAGTTTTTGAGGTATAACTTCTTTGACAAACTAGTGAGAATAGAAGTAAAAGGATATATGAGTTAGATTTTCATTTGTTGTAAGATACTTTCACACAATTATTTTCACTGGAGTTGTGCCAAGTTCCATCCAGGTAAGGAACTTGGCTTGTAACTGGTTCTTTGGTTTTTTTAACCCTTGCTTCCAAACCCTCACCCAACTCTACCTTTATATTATTCTTTGCTTACATATTTCATACACAGTGCTACATCAAGACATGGGAACAAGCATGACACCTGATTTTTATCTCAAGCTTGATTTTATCATGGTTTTTTTGTTTGATTTCAGTTGCATTATAGTAATTTGAGGACCACATTCAGTCCATCTGATCCAGAATCAGCAATTCAGTTTCATTTTGCACACCTGTTTTGACTCACAAAATGGCCGAGTCAAATACAAAATCATGTATTTGCATAACTTTTGTAATAAAAAATACAAGAAGAGGATACATGAAACAGGATTCTGGAATATTCCCACCAAGTTTGTTTTTTTCTCTGCCAATTTGGTAAACATAAGCACTGAATCTGAACACCTGACTATATTGTCTCACTATATTTTGGTGTAGGACTTCCTTTCATTGCAGCATTATGCCTACGTTTGTCACTGCATCAAGGATGTGAGGCATTTCTTTCTATTTCTCCTTTTTTAATAGTTCTTCCTTGACACAGAATCTTACCTTGAATTTGTTTGACTGTAAACAGATTCCTTTTTCAAAATGGAATACACATAAATGGAGTGAAACACAGTCCCCTGATGTCTTGATCATGTCCAGCGTGGAGACAGTCATGGCAGTGACTTTTTTCCTCTGTTGCATGTATCTTAGTTATTCTGCAAAACACGTATTACTTTGGTAATAAATTTAATATTTAAGATCCACCAAGAATTACCCTTTCTCCTTTGGCTCCACTCAACAAATTATCTGAAGTCCCTATATATACACCTCATATATATTGATATGTATATTTATGAATATATATAGTGTAGGTGTATATACTATACTTACAATCCTGTTATATATATATAGTATGTAAGGGGTATATATGTCTTGTAAACAGTATTAACAAGAATTGGAAAATTTAGAAACTTCTTTTTGCAGAGCTCTGGAACACTGTAGTGGAAAATCACATTATAAGTGTGAACAGCCTTGGTTTTCATACTGAACATGTTGCAGAATGAGGAAAACTTGGTAGCTTGACCTCCACGTATGATGAGGAGAGAGAAGAGTAATGAGAGAGTGGTGAATAACAAGGGAAAGAGGAGATTTGCTTTGGGGCCATTAAGAAATTGAAGAGAGGGGGATTTTTTCTTATTCTGCAAAACTTCTGCTTTAGTGATTTTCCCCCCAAGGTTTTGTTTTCATCCAGATTTTTCCAGCTGGTTCCAACTGTAACTCACTTGGAAGTCTCTCCTTTTGGAAGCCCTGGAATTTATGTTATTGACTGTTGGCTGTTGCTGATTGCCTGCTGGAAAAGCAAGTGGTATTGTTGATTACTGTAATAGAAGGCCAGTTTTTCCTTTATTCCTACACTGGTACATCAAATCTGATTTGTTATACATAAACAGTTCCATACAAAGATTATGGTGTGGTATTTATGAAACCTCAGAGCATTGTAGTCTATTATAGATGCAGAGCAAATTTTTCTTCTAGCCATACAAAAAGAATCTGATAGTGGTATTAAATTTCAGGTATAGAAGTACAAAGAACATGCTGTGTGGCAGAGTGAGTGGATGAACAAGAGTTTGTGACTGGGAACTAGTACCTCTGCTTTGTACATTTAGTCCCCGTTTCGTTTTTAAGTAGCCTAAGCAATTTATTTCCTGTATTTCAAATTCTCGATCTGCATAACGGCAAAAGTAATTTACCTGGTCCACAAGGGTCTATGGACTAGGCTTTGTAAAGTGCTCAGAACCTCCCTCTGGCACAACCCAATGTATCTTAAGAATATGATTTTTCAGCTCCAGCGGCTCTGCCTCAAACACTGCACTTCTTTACAAAGGTATCAGTGCCAGGTGGTTAATCCCTTTTGTTGTAGGTGCTTTCACTTCCTTAGCTCTGTTACGCTAAAAGCTGGCCCTCAAGCGTCTCTCTAGATGAAGCTGACAACACTGGAGAAATGACTTCACTCTGTTTAAGAATTTTGTTTTGTATGATTACTGTTATGTTCGGGACTCTACGGTGGGTTTTGGTTTCATTTTTTTTAAATGTAACTCTTTGTTTTACAGATGAGGGCAGGAACGCAGTTGACCGTGCAGGTGGTGCACATATTGTAGTAGACCATATAAGGTCACTGTGCAGTAAGACAGATCCAGCCAGTGAGAAGCTCTTGACTGTCTTTTGTGGCATGCTGATGAACTATAGCAATGAGAATGGTAAACAACACCGAAAATTTGCTTTATGTCTACCAGGAGAACAACCCCATCAAAAAAAGAAAAAAGATGAAAGTTAAAGTCAACTGTAGGTTTACATTGTGGATATTAACACTAAGTTACTCTGAAAAGATCAAGCACCTCAGTTCACATATACAATTTTCTGTTTCAGTAAATTTATGTTCCCAAAAATACTAGATATCTTCCTGATGCAGTTCTATATAGCATATCATATAAAGTTTAAAAATCAACGTCTGGAATTTACTTCTTTGTCTAAAAGCAATAAATGGAGATGTATCATACCCATTAGGAAAAAACAGATTTACAGAAGTAAACTAGAAGGCTACATTAAGTCCTCTGTTTTTAATTTAGTATGAAACAACACCAGAAGACTAATTTGTCACAGGCATGCAGTGTTGTCTTGTTGATGATTTGGGGGTATATATGCCAAAGTTTTCCGTAATCATTTTTCTCCGTGTGAAACGTGTATAAAACCATGTTGCTTTCTTCTGAGATAAATGGGAAATAGTTCATGTGTATGTTCAACACTCTTCTCTGTCTACAAATTATCAGTTTATGTTCTTGATCCCATTTAATGGAGGTGTTTAGGGGCTGGGACAAAAACACAAGATAGTATGTTAAATGAGAAATCCTTGACCACTGAGGATAAGAAAATAGTGTTCTACGCCAATTGTACAAGTATACTGATATTTTAGTACCTAATTTGCCTCACACAAAAGCATGGTAATATGCCAAAGCATATTTTACAGCATTCACACATTTCTAAGTTTTTCAAAATCTGAATCTGTAGGAGAACTGGGATAAATGAGGAAAGCCAAATAGAGGCTGTTCTCCTGACTTGTAATGGCACAGATTGCAAATGTAGTTAGCTAATCACATTGTTTCTTCGATCATGCCCATTTCCTGAATTGTAGTGTTTTGTCTTAGGAAGAAATAGCTTCCTTAATCTGCTTTATCATATCTTCTAGCATAGTTTCCTTGTATGTTTTCTGTGCCATCTCTCTGGAGCTCTCGCTCTTAGTGTTACTTATCCACTTCCAGATACCACTGTTATATGCGTCTCATCTCTTTCTCTTGTTCTTACATTCTTTTTTTCTCCTCTTTTCCTAGTACTATGTAAGGATACTTGATTACAGTACTTCTTTCTTCTTCTCCAAATAGCAACTTTCTAGTTCCTTTATTTCATATATTTTTCAGGAACTGGTTTGCTTGATGACTGCATGAGTGTCACGTTTTATTACATTTCATAGTGTTAAGTCAGTATTTATTTGTTAAAATATGTGGAGCAAATAGATATTCTCACCTCTAAAATACCAGAGTCCTCTGGATTAATTAAGACTAATGAGTAACCAGTATATTTGGTAGCTCAAGACAGACCAGTCCAAAAGTGCTGTGTGGAGATACTGTATCAGTTTTGCTTCAGTGACTAAGCTCCCAGCACATCTTCCCTAGGGAAACTAATTATGAGATATATCTCCCAAACAAGCAGCTCTGAACAGTTTAACAATGATGAACATTGAATAAGTGACTCATTTCATCTAGTAAGATAGCTTATACTGATGCAGTCAATAAAGGAGTTGCGTAGTTCAGTGACAACCAGGAGGATTCACTAGCTCCTCTCTACTCTGCAAAATGACACCTTTCACCTTGCATGAATTAATGAACTGACACAATATCCACAGGAGCCACTGGAGCAATGTCAGAAGTGAAAAATGCTGGAGTATTCCCAGCTCCTGGGTCTGGGTGCACACCACCATTCTGGCCTACCACCACATCAGGGAGGATTCCTGGGAGCTTACCAAACCCTCACCTTACCCCACATACCTGGTGATCTCCATGAGAAAGGACCTTTCGGTAGGGACCCGGCTCCTCTTTGGCCCAGCCCCCGTGGGTGTGCTGTGTAAGATTTGTGTCCTGTAGTTCCATTGTGAATTTGCCCACTGACTGGGGCAGCCACTGAATTAAACGCCAAACAATCTGCCAAATCCATATTAAAACCAAAACCAAACCAACAAGCATTAGAGAATGAAATTTTTAGAAGAAAACTCGCTGACCATACCTGCAGCATGTGCGTGGAGAGACGGGTAGTTGGCCTCTCTTGCCAGTTCTGTTTTAAGAGCCACAAGTACAATTGGACAATAGTCGTGAACTGCTCCAAAAATATTACTTGTGGACCATCATAAATTCTCAGGACAACAGTCAATGTCAGATATAAGCCCAAGACAACCACTTAATTCTACGCATTGCAGCATCAGGTGGATAATATTCTGAGTACATGTGGTACTCAGGTCTTTGCTGACCTGTTAAACATGAAAACTCAGGTTGTGCTGACAGTTAATTATGCTCACAGATTAGCGGATACCATTTTCAGGTTTTACTTGCAAAAGCTTGATCCCATGTTCCTTACGAAGACGACAAACACTGCATTGGTTTTGCTGAAAGACGAGGAGTATGGGATTGCAGCCTAGAGTCCCAGATTGCTTTGTCAGTAGTTATGGAAACAAATTGGACAAAAATACAAGAAAAAATACTGGAAATGTAAGAAAGAAGTGTTTCAGTCTGAAATAGCAATTCTACCTTCTTTTTTCTTGTTTCTGTAATCTTTTCCTACTTAGCATGCTACGTTACAAAATTACAGGTGGGGACTTTGAAGATTTCTTTACTGCTTTTAATGACTCCCACTCTTTTAAATTGCACTAGCTATCCAGATAAGGATGATTACAGCACATTTAGTTCTTAGTTGCATCTAATTTTCTGTGAAGACCCAAATATTTTCTAATCCTTAGCGTTTTATGAGCAAAGAGTATACAAATCGTTTTATTTGATTCTAAACAGTTTGTCATTCCCAGTCAACTAAATGCCCTCTTTTTCCAATAGCCACTGCTTTATTTTTAATAGCTATCAACTACCTTATTTTTTAATGAGACTCATTCTTGAGTACTTTCAAGTTTTTGAATTAGCATAGGGATTTATCACATGAATTTTACAAAATGGCCACTACAGGGCAGCTACGAGTAATATTTTCTTTTCCTAAACAGAGCAAATTAATGGAGCATTCTTGTATCTCGTCTCGATTCTGGACACTCAGCTTGCAATTGTAACTCCATTCATAACACTGTTGTCTAAGCTTTAAACCTAAGATTCCCTTTACAAGGTTCTTGTGCCATCTGCTTGTGTTCAGGAATTATTTTTGCCTGCTGTCTCTCAATTCTTCCTTTGCCTCTTTGGTATCTTACCATTTCATTAGTCACTACAACGTTAACAGAACAAACTTAGCTTTGGCATGTCTTGCATCTTTTAAGCTTATAGAAACAAAAAGTGTAGATTTTTAATTGTGTTGTGAAAAATAGAAGGCTTTTTCTGTTGGGGGACATCCCTTCACCTTCAGCCCAGATTATCTTGACCATCTCTATCATAATCGTGTTTTACTACCCAAATTCAAATCAGACACAAATAGCTCATCCCTGCTTTCCATTATTATTTCTTAAAATGCAAAGCTGCAGGTGTGGCTAGGAATGAAACAAACGTGTCACACATGTTTGTGAATGTTTTTGCTCATAACTTAAGCCTGAATGAAGCAAGTCTTGACAAAAACCTATAATAATTCTTTCCCTGTCAAGCTACGCAAACTTCATTGGGGGTACAGAGCACCCGTGCTTAAAGCTGCTGTTTTGGCACCTTTCAGTGGGTTCAGAATGTTGTTGTGCTTCTCCCATTCTGAAGACAGTTATCATTACATATAGTGCCAGTGTAGCTATGAATTTGCTTAAGACCAAGAGGCAAAGCAGGCTTGGATAGAGTGAAAAACTAATAACTAATCTAATAAAACTAATAATCATGTACAAACACGTAAAAGAGCTAGCAACATGAGTAGTTATTCTTCAGATCTCATAATCCTGTGGGCCAAGACTATTTACAGGTTAATGTGATCAGTCTATGAGGTGGCTAATTGTCTCGAGATTTATAAAACAAACCATAAAAGCATTTTTAAAGAAATGCAGAAATGATGGCAGAATTAGGCCAATTGGCTTATTAGGTAGTCAAATTGGAGATCAGAAGTTAACTGGCTATAGTATGCATGTATGAAAGTATACCGATATTTATATATGGCCATATATATATGTAGATAAAAATAATTATGTTCATAGATTGCTTCCTTATCTCATTTCATATTCAACTTCAGTCTGTCATGGCTGTCTTTTCTTCAGTGCCTTTGTAAAATGTAACATTCTGATGTTAAATCATAAAACTGCCAAGCCTTTCTTATTCTCACGAAACTCTTAGCGTCTGGAATGAATACTGGGGGCTGATTCGCACTGTTTACCATCTGCACAAGCTATGTAAATACGCAAGAAATGAAAGGGAGATTTATGGCACCATTATTATGGTCTAACAGCAATATTTCAGTAATGCTTCCTTCTAAGATTTACCTTTGTTAATTTTCATGCTTGCCGTGGTTTTTGTTTCATTTACATCACAGCTAAAGATGTCTAGCATCATTTCAAGACCTAACTATACAAATGCAAAGTAACCTAAAGCATGTAAAAGCAGATAAAAATTATGTTTCTTATGATAATGAGATAATCAATACAATCACTTATATGTTATATGATGATTTAACTTAGACGTGGGGATGGCAAGCAGGTTTCTCTAGAGTACGACACTATGCCACCAATTTGTACAAAAAATTTTTCCTTTGGCATTATTAGTCATGGTTACTGATGAAACACGAAATGACTATTTGTTTTCTGAAATTCTGTCCAAAATTATGAACTAGCCTAAATCAACATTTTAAACTCAAATGCCCCCAGTAAAGTTCTCAATTTGGGATATTCTCCCCAGATCTTACTTTTTGGAGTTTCCATGTGTGTCACCGAAGGACATGGAGCCATTGAAATTCAAGTTTTAGGTAGGTAATTCTTTGTGCTGGCGCATGTATTGATTGCCTTTTATCTACCTGTATATGCATCTGTACAGCATCACTGTCAGTGCGTTTCACCCCAAGAGAACACAGATGTCTTACTAGTGCAACATGTGATAGCAGTGTAAACTTTAAAAGAATCTCTTTTGTGGCTTTAAGTCATAAATTCAGGCATTCAGTTTTCCATGTTTCCTGCTCACTGTGCATAAAGTGCTGCTTAGGAAGCTGACAGAAATGCTGTTTCATCCTGAGACATGATGCTGCCTGGCTTCATGGCTCACTTTAGTCCTGTGTCAGGCAACACTGCTTGTAGGATGGATGCATGTGTCCCCTGAATTTCTCTCCTGCTCTAGTAGGGCCTTAACACTTCCTGCAATGAAAAGCCAACATCTGCAGTTATTCCAAGTTACGCGGTCTGCAGTCTTCAGGTTTTAGGTTGCCCAGCCTGAGGGTAGGTAGCTCAGTCCCTTCAGCTAAGGCTGAACCACTTAGATGTTTTTAATTTCTCTGAACCAAAAAGTGCTGTAGGCCTCCATACCAGTGAGAAGCCTAATACTTTTCTCTTAAATGTCTTCTTAATAGACTTTGCTGTTGTATTTACTAGAGAAAGAACCTCCTATGGTGGTCACTATTGGTGGTAATGACCGATGTAAATAACAAGAATCTGCACGGCAAGCCCAGGCTTAAGTATAAACATAGCAAATAGCTGCTGGCAGCCTTTTATTTTCAAAGGTTTTGCCTCCTATGCAGCTTTGTGACTCACAGAGTTGTCCTGTCTTTGGCAGAGGAGAAAATTTATCCTTTTGCATACTGTGGTTAGGCATCAATATTTACCTTACTGGCAATTCTTGTGATTCCTATCACTGTAGACCATTCCTGTGCTCAGGTGCCGTCCTTCTACTCCAGGAAAATGAGACTGGTATGGAATCAGGTATCATACCTAGCTTTCGACGCAGTACATTTGTTCTGTCTTGGTATATTTTGTTTTTCCTTTTTTCCTAATTGGGAATTCTAGAGGCCCTTTAATCAGTGCACTCCGTGCTCTCTTGAACAATATATCCTTCTATTTGGCTCTTAAGATTCCTGTTTCCTTTCAGATAGATATAGTTTCCCTTTTTCCACTTGTCTTCTCCTCCTCACTTTTTATGTATTTTGTATTAAGAAAGAGACAGCAGGAAAAAAGCCCTGCTCAAAATAGAGGGTTAATGTTTCTGACGTGAGAACACTTTGCCAAATTAAGCCCATAGAGATTAGTTGTCTCTCTGTCCATTATGGTTGGATAAAGTGATTTTAGAGTGACTAAAAGCATAGTCTAGTAACAAAGCAATTTCTTTCCACATAATTTTCTATGGCATCTGTGGTTTGTGTCTTTGTTCTCCTACTCTCCATGACTACCATTTTTCCTTCGGAATTTTTAAGTGTCTGCAGGGGACAATCACAAACCAAGGACAAAACCAGATTATTTACCAGTAACTTGAGTTCTCCTACGCCATCATTTTCTCCACAGAGCCATTCCAGCTCCCCCCTCCCCAGTTTTCCTATTCAGAGATAGATTTTTACAGTCAGTTTGGAATGAAGTAGGAGGGCATAGTAGTGACTCACACATCTGCCAGAGGTAAAATGGCATTCAATGCATGCGCTAGCGCAATTTGTACTTACCTGAAATTTGACAACTTCAACAGCTCTTTGATGTCTGACATGGCGATCTCATAAATTTCTCTAAAGACTGCGGAATTTGTGGAAGAGGTAACCTTCCCCCCCAAAAAAAGGGAAATTCAGTTACTGGTAAGTAATACAGTTTTATTAAAGATGTCAAGCCATAAGGATTCCTGCTCATCCCCCAATAACCATGCCATTTACGTAGTGTACCAAATTGATAATCATTATGGAAGTATTTTACTCTGAGTATAAATGAACTAAACATTCCAGATTCTTTTCATATTTTTTATTACATGAAAATTTCAAACGTGCTTGGCAGAATCTTGAAGGCAAAGAGTTTTCCGAGAGCATGAGATGATACTAAATTTGCCAGACTTCAGTTGTGATATGTTTTTATCCCCCTGTAAAAATCTGCAATTTTTGTAGCTCTGACTCCACAGATATAAAAACTCCAACTGATTTCAGTTGCTCAGAATAAATTCATTAAAAAAAAAAAAAAAGAGAATTCCCCTGTACATCTTGACCCAAAACTAAATGAATTAATAACAAGTCTCTTGAATTCACTGGGCTTTGGATCCTTTTCTTCTGAGCCTGTAAAATTTCAACGTAGTTAAAGTGCTTAGAAACAAAGGAAAAAAGATGCTTAGGAAAATTACTAAACAACATCTGGTGTGTTCATGTCTGCTTCATTCTACTCAACTGTGAAACAATGTTTTTCTTCTTTACTATGTTATAGGTAAAATGTGTAAGAGAAATATCGTTATAAATAATCCTTTAAAACAACCATGTTTCTGCCTAACCATCAAAGCATCTTTCTATTTGCAGACATCTAGGAGCAATAACTTTCTTACTTGTAAATACTATAAACTTTCATCCTATGCAAGAAATTATCAGAATGGCTTCTAAGGACTTTTCTTAAACCTTCCATTTTTTTGTCTTTATTAAACTTTCTTTTTTCTCAAGCTCCTCATAATCTACATTGTGACTTCCTGTGTTTATAAGACTTCTCATGTTTATTTCAGTGCCAGTTTATATTCATTCTAATTTTAATTTTCCAGTTTTAATCTTTAAGGGAAAACAGTATATAGGAACATGCTCTCAGACAAATAATTATTTCACTGATGTAGTTGTGTTTGATTTCAGTCAGCTAGTCTCAGTGAGCTCAGAATCAAACCCAACATGTATTAGGAACCTGATAACCACAAAATTATCAGTAGCTGTGTAATCCACTATATCCTATGACCACATCAGGAGGGAATATTTCTGGGAATACGTCCCATTGCCAGGGGCAGAGGGAATTATGAGTCCATATCTCAAGTCTGGACCAGATCCTAGTGTAGGAGAGTAGAGGAGACAGATATTTTAACGTTGTTGCTTAGCCTAGAAGTTTGCTCTGTGTCAGAAATGCTTTTTTGGTTTAAAGAATAGTACTACGAACAGAAATGCTAACTGACTGTTGTACTTTCTTTTTATGTAGATACCCTGCAGTCACAGCTTATCAATATGGGTGTTATTCCTACCTTAGTGAAATTGTTGGGTATTCATTGCCAAAACGCGGCTCTGACAGAGATGTGCCTTGTTGCATTTGGCAACTTAGCAGAACTTGGTAAGTCCACAATATTAATCTCCAATTTACATCCAGTTTTTGTAAAGTTAAATCTCAAGACTAACAAAAGCCTTGCACTGATGCTTATTCCATTACTTTTGGTACACTCAAAATTCAAAGCAAGCAATTTCTGCTTATTGTCTCCAAAACCTATAGTTGTCTCTTTTTTTCCCTTTTAGTAACTGGTACTTAGTACAACCTTACATTTTATGTTAACGTTCTTCAGTGCAACTACGCACATTTTAAATCACCTAAATAGTATTTCCTGAATGCTGCTACTTACTGTGAATTATTTATTAATATTATAAATAATGTATCCTGGTGTAGCTCCACAAAGTTATGTTGGGATTAAATTTGGCTCATGGCAATCTCTGAATGAAACTGAGGCAGGCACAGTTCATAAATCTGCCTATACAAAGTTCTTCTAGGTGTGGAGTTTTAACATGTTCTAGAGTAAATACTTACATGTATAACCCATGAACACTACTAAGTTGTAGATGTTATTTTTAGCAGGTTTAGTTACAACTTCATTTAAATTGAAGTTTGTGGTCCTGCTTTGATTCAATGTCTTTGCAAGTGGATTACGTTTCATGGGTATTCCACAAAGTGTAACCCAACAGGTTGTATGGGCCCATGTTTTATTATCACTTGTGATTTAAACTGCTGTTCTTGTTCTGCCAACCTATTCAGAGAAATATTAGTCTTTTGAGTTTTTTTGCACTGGAGTACACTAATATAGCAGTTATGATATCATCCTATATTTCTGAGAAGACTTAGTTCAAAATATGAAAAATATATCTGTGAGTTTGTACTATTTGGTGACCTGAAGTAATTCACAGCTGTCCTAAATTCATAGATACCAAGGCCAGAGAGAAATCATGTTATCTAGTGTAGTCTGATCACACACATAATGCCTTTGCTTATAGCAGACAAGTCTACTTAACTAAACCAGGGAAAGAACCATCAAAACAGCACTAAAGAAATGAATAGATCAGAGATCTTCAAGACGGGCACTCTGTGTTGTGTCTGCACAGCAGGAAGTATAATGCAAGTCATATACTGGAAGTCCTAGTGCTAAAATATGACTAAAACCAGTATAATAGTTTTAGTACTATATAATATATAAGTATATTATATAATAAATGGAATCTTCATTGAGAACTACACTTCCTTTCCCTCTTTGGAAAGATCCAGCATGGCCAGTTGAATAATAAGAACCATGAGAAAGAAGCGTAAGAGCAGCTGCTTCCCATCCTGTTCCCAGATGCTGAAAAGATACTCGTTCTTTAAGATTGGCACCAAATTAATTTAGCTTGCAATACTTTAATCTCCCTTAAGGAATAGCATAGTCAGTCACCTTGTAACTGTAATATTTTATTTTTGCCTGCAACTTAAGGGAATTTTATTGTCAGGTTGTCATTTTTCATCACTTAAGAGATAGCTGAATTCCACAGCTCCCTTGAGAAGCATTATACAAAACTCTTATTTTGTGTCAAAGCAGGGCAAAAACCCAATAGAGAGAGTGATGGTTCTGCTTTTAAAAATACTGGAAAGGTCAAAAATCCACTTAGAATATACTATGCAGTCATGTGTACTGAGATAAAACAATAATGGGATGTGTACAAAAGGGTCTAGGTCTGCAGCTGATGCTTTTCCCCGGTCCTTGGGGTCAATTCTACATTAAAATAATTGCTAACCATCCATTAGAGCAGTAGGAAAGGTGCTGGAAGATTTTCTAACTACAGACAGCCCTCAGGAGGTGGCAACTGGAGAATGCAGAACACCAGCCCTACCACGTGCATCCCCTGTAATACTGCCAGTGAGGAGGAATAAGATACAGGCAATGGAGTAAGAGATGCTTTTGTTGAATCTACACTTGAAGAACCGCTATCTGCTGGCTACCCTCCTGGTAGCAAATCTGTAAAGCTGCTGTATGCTATCTGGGCAGTGTGAAATGACCCTGCAACAGCCACGCACAGGTTTCAAAGGAAATGTCACCATCGTGAAACCATGTAAATTTTAAAGCATCCAATACAACCCTTCATGTCTGCCATAGAAAATGCAGTATATAATCTGTTAGTCGTCTTCGTAATCTGAGGGAAATCAAAGACTTAATATGTATTTTTGTGATGTTACCATTTCTATAGCTACCTTTACATTCCATTGGGCAGAAACAGACCCAACAGCCTCGATCATATATTTATATATTTTTAACAGCCTTAATCATAATTATTTCAGGTCAGTACATTTTCCGTAAATTGTTAGACATTTTTCTTTTCTTTTAGTGACAAGCACGAGTCTATTGTTCTTGTCTGTGAAGAGCACTATTAGTCATCTTACTGAATAGATCTCGTAATAAAGAGAAAAAAAATTGTCCTACCTTTTGATGTGGTTTGTTTACTTGATCCTGAATTTTTCCTTTTGCTTCACAGAGTCAAGTAAAGAGCAGTTTGCCTACACAAACATCGCTGAAGAGCTTGTGAAACTGTTCAAGAAGCAAATAGAGCATGATAAAAAAGAGATGATTTTTGAAGTTTTGGCTCCCCTGGCAGAAAACGGTGACAATTTGATTTTTTTTTTTTTTACCTTACACTATTTTTTATTCATACCTTTACACGTATTTTGGTATATCAGTGTCTTTTTCAGAGACTAAATGCAGAGTAAGTGGCTGCCTCGCTCATAAGCCACCATGGTTGATCTTGTGATGACAGTTTCATATGATGTGAATAGGTCTTAATTGTCTGAACATATTACAGGAGGCAACAAATTGTTGATGCTAATTCAATTTGTATATGATTATGTTGTATTTTATTCCCTGTACCTGCAGTGGGAATATCAAGAGATGCTTTTTAGAGGGCTTTACAACATCTGTCTGCAAAACGCTGGCTCAAGCACTCGTAGTCCATTACAGCACCAGGACATCAGTCATTGTGTCATTTCCTGGGATCACAGAACCTCTGGCAGTTCCATTTCCTAGGGACATACTTTTGCAAGAGGCTTGTTAATTGCAGAGCTGAGAGCTGGATGCTCTACCCCTACTGTTCATTGAGAGATCACATCAATTTAATTTGGGTGTTTGGTGGCATATATTATGGTAGCCCCAGGAGACTTGAGTTTCATTCATTGCTCAAGCCAGGGCAGGAGGTGATGTGTGCCTGATCACCGCTCCAGCAGGTTCCTCCCAAATGAATTCTGGGTGGTTTGTATAATCTACCATCTGCCCTAAAGGGAAATGAGGAAATGAGTTAACAGGTGGAGCTGGACTGAAGTGGGAATCAGTTCCGAGTATAGAAGACATCACAGTATTTGATGGCTCTATAACCTTGTTTTAATCACCTCAGCATTAAAGCTTGTTTGAATGGAATAAATTATTAGACAGACTTGTAAACTCTAAAGATCTATGTTTTATCCTACTCTGTTGTACAGACTTCTATTTAAAAAGTTATTTTGTCTTTTAGGGGGTATGTAAAAACAGGACTCCTTTTTTCAGTTCTAAAAACACATTTTGCCAAAATATATTAATTTGTCACATAATAACTAATAGTTACGAGTTGATTATAGTTATAATATATATATGTTATATAATAGTTATATTAGTATATTAGTTGATAGCTCCATCCTCAGTGACTGACACAGAATTGGGTCTAACCTTTTGCAACTTTGACATATTTCAGTTCAAATGCTTAATTTTTCTTAGACTATGTTTTATATTCACAATAAAATTTGGTAAGGTAAGTTTACTGCTGCCAAATATAATTCAGGTGCTTGCATGTTATGAGGTAGTCAGCTGAACTCTTCCACTCTGGTTAAATATTTGATTTCGCTGTGCTGATACTGTTTAGGTGCTTTTTGATTGTAGATAATTAGCAATAGGTCAGCAGGCAAAAACATCTAAACAAAATATTTGCTGAGTCTGCGTTTTGGTGGTTGGGGTTTTCTGAGATTTTGTTTTGTTATTAAGGACACTGGTGTAGCAATTTATATCTTAAATCATAGCACACCTGCAACTCAGTATTCTGTAACTAAGGAAACTCTATTTTTTAAACTACCTCAGTGCAAAAGTACCTATTTAAATCCCAGCTGGATATTTTGCATTCCTTAACAAAGTTCACAAGAAGGTCAGATGCTCTTACAGGAAAAATTAATTTCACTCAGGCAAAAAGCCTAGTGGCAACAAGAAACAGAGTCAGTCACATCCTTCACCAAAGGCAGAACACTCCTCACCAAACTGGCACTTTCAAACTATATGAAAATGTAGTTTACAAATATACATAGTATACTATAGTATATAGTGTAAAAAAAGTTTCTCTAAATTTATTAGCAACAAAGGAGGGCTAAGGACAATCTCCATTCTTTATTCAGTGTGGGGGGAAACAGTGCCAAAGGGGGAGGAAAACACTGAGGTACTTAATGCCTCCTTTGCCTCAGTCTTTAATAGGAAGACCAGTTGTTCTCTGGGTACCCAGCCCCCTGAGCTGGAAGACCGGGCTGGGGACCAGAACAAAGCCCCCGTAATCCAAGGGGAAATAGTTAGAGACCTGCTACACCACCTGGACACACACAAGTCTATGGGACCGGATGGGACCCACACAAGAGTACTGAGGGAGCTGGCAGAAGTGCTCACCAAGCCACCTTCAATCCTTTATCAGCAGTCCTGGCTAACCAGGGATCTCCCAGTTGACTGGAGAGTAGCAAACGTGATGCCCATCTACAAGAAGGGCCAGAAGGAGGATCTGGGGAACTACAGGCCTGTCATTCTGACCTCAGTGCTGGGGAAGGTTATGGAGCAGATAATCTTGAATGCCATCACGCATCACCTACAGGACAACCAGGTGATCAGGCCTAGTCACCGTGGGTTTATGAAAGGCAGGTCCTGCTTGACTAACCTGACCTCTTTCTATGACAAGGTGATGAGGGGAAGGCTGTGGATGTTGTCTACCTAGACTTTAGTAAAGCCTTTGACACCATTTCCCCCAGCATTCTCCTGGACAAACTGGCTCCTCATGGCTTGGAGAGGTATACTCTTCACTGGGTAAAAAATTGGCTGGATTGCCGGGCCCATAGAGTTGTGGTGAATGGAGTTAAATCCAGCGGATAACCCATCACAACAGGTGATGGCCTTATTGTTAAAACACCATTTCATGCAGAAAGCTAAGAGAAATCCATTTGATTGCACATTTCTGCAGAGGTTTGTGACTGTGCTTTCTAAAATCAGCATATAAAAACTACCACAATCACTTTCACCTAACAAAAAACATAAAACAGCATCAGATGACCTGCTATTCCCACCTAACAGAAAGGGAGTTTTGGCATGTAAAGGAGCTTCCCAGTTCCAAGTTCACAGGGAGAAAAAAATAATCTGTTACGGTTGTGTCGTAGATACAACAGAAAAAATATTGCTCCCAAGTCCTATTTCACCACATGAGAACATGTTTATCGCCTTCTCTGTTGAGCCTTGTTACCAATGACAACAAAGAAATTAGTTTGCCTCACCAGTTTCCAGCTTTTCTTCAATCTCAACAAATTTCTCTCCCAACCCAGCCTTTTGGATTTGGCTTTACTGTACTTCTCCTGCAGCCCTTTCAATGAATGGCAGAGATCATGGCTCAGCTAAAAGGAATGGGTAATTACTTGCTCTGAGATTTCATCAAGAAGTTCTACGTTTTATACTTGCATGTCTCCATGAAGTCAGTAGCTCTTCTGTACGTAACGTAGATGAAGAAATCCTAAGTTTGTTCTGCAGCACAGGCAGTCGTCTTTGGAAAGCCCAAACACAGCACAGTCATGAGTCGGCTGCGTGATGACTGAGATGCCAGAAGTTTACTGCAGAGAAATATCCTCATTGTTGAGAAGTGAAGAGCAGCTCCATGCAGCTTCAGCACATAGTTGTGCTCTGAAGGCAATCCAGAGCCAGGGGAGCACCTGGTAGATGAATAGTAACAGAAGTTGGCCCTGAGAATATAAAATTTTTAAAATTCAGTTTTACCTACACAAGCTGTCAGCAAAACCATTGACATCACTACTTTTTTCCACCCCAGTCTGTCCTCTCTGTGTATACAATAGATGTATTTAAAACCATGGTTCTGACTCTGTTATCCATGCTATTCTTTAGATGTCATTAAACTGCAGCTGGTTGAAGCAGGCTTGGTGGAGTGCTTACTTGAGATCGTCCAGAAGACTGTGGACAGTGACAAAGAGGATGATATTGCAGAGCTTAAAACAGCTTCTGATCTTATGGTTTTATTATTGCTTGGAGGTAAGTACAGCGTGACACTACTTTCTGCAAAGCAAGAGAAGATACCTGTAATGTCATTTGGCTGCAGAATTTTACTATTTATCATTTTTCTAATTAACCTAGAGGACCTTCTACCTGCCAGTTAACATTTTATGGGTCAGATTTTGTCCCTCATCCCATTGCAGGACTGGATTAAGTGTAGTGAAGCCAGCAGAGCTTTACAGATATAAAGAGAAGAATTTTCCCTAACACACACTTCTTTGGCTTGCTGACTGTCTATGCTTTTTACCCCAGATGAATCCATGCAAAAGTTATTTGAAGGAGGAAAAGGCAGCGTGTTCCAAAGAGTACTTTCATGGATTCCTTCGAATAGCCATCAGCTACAGCTTGCAGGAGCATTGGCTATTGCAAATTTTGCTAGAAATGGTAAGAATATACCATAATAATTTATATTAATTTATCTGTGCCATTCTATCATGCTCTGCCTGTACAGCTACAAACAGAAACTGCATACGTGGTATTGAGCTATACAGCAGCATCAGTAGTTTTATACTTCACAGTTCTGAAAAGCATTAAGCCTACTTTAAAAAAAACTGTCTCACATTTGTAGAGAGATACAGGGGCTTTGTGACTCCTTCAGTGTTTCTTATATCACTCTTCTAAATTCGTCAGGAGCACTGCAACTCCCATTGATGGTGGTGGTCAAATTCTCAACAATAAAAGCTAAAAAAGAGCAAGGAAATAATCCTTCTATTCTTAAAAAGCTCTTGTAAAAATCTTAGTAATAATTTTCCATCCACAAGTGACTTGTCTCATCTCACACAGACGGAAACTGCATCCATATGGTGGATAATGGCATAGTTCAAAAGCTGATGGATCTGCTAGACAGACATGTGGAGGATGGAAACGTAACCGTGCAGCACGCTGCACTGAGTGCTCTCAGAAACCTGGCTATTCCTGGTAAGCGTCACTTTGCATTGCGGATTACCCAAGGGTGAAATCCTGTTCTCCCACTGCACCCTGCCAGGGGATGAGGGTGGGAGAACTGACTGACAGGCCTAGAGGCAGGTCACACTGCTGCTTTTCCTTCAGGCCCATCATCACTTTTATGTCTTTCGCACAGCAGTTGTGACCAGCCGTTTTAAATACATCACAGGCCTATTAACCATCATTTGCCACTTTGATCCCACAGTATCATTTCCCACCAAGGAAGGGACAGCTTTGTAACAGGCGGGGAGCTGAGGCAGCCTCGGATAAAATTTCTCAATCCTTTCTGTCCAGAGCACTGCATTTTCTTTTTTTGTTTGTTTCATTTGGGATCTCTCTTACAGCTGAGAATCCCCACCAGAGAGCAGCACCCACTTTGTTGAAACTCTGCATCTTACTGTAACCTCCTCTGGCTTTGACAACTCACAAATTAGAGCTACAGATAGACTGTTAGAATAGCCAGCCTACTGCAATTAGGTGCTGTTTGTAGGCAATGAACTGAATGCTAATTTTCTCATTTTTAATAACTTAATTTGCATGAGTTTTGATTACCCCGGCATAAGGGCAGAGCACATGCACATAAAAACAAAGCAAGTCTGTAATACTTGTGTACGCTTTCTCATACCAAGCCAAAAATAAGTCTTTCATCCATTTAGCCTTATTTTACTCTTTTCAGTTTTGACAAACAATAACTTGCTCAAAATGATCATGCACACATAACTAAACCCTTGCAGCTTTAATGGTATGCCATTTGCTTGCTTTTACTCAGGTGAGTAATTCCGTTAGCTTCCATCAGTCAGCAAGTTTCCCTCTAGCCTGTGCTCAGGGATGCCTGCCAGAGACCTACATAAGATTTAACATATATTGTTATAGAAAAATTAGCAAGAAATAACTGGCCTCAGTGATGAACTGCTTGTTAAATGCTACTCTGAATGTGAAGTAAGTACTTTTTCTAAGAACAATATTGGACCAAGTTTGCACCTTGCATATATTTCAGAGAGCTCCATGAAACTGGAGAACTTAGACTAGTGGCAGGGACGAAAGGGGGGGGGCAGTACAACAACTACAGGCTCCAGACATGTCGGGCCAGTGTTGTTTATGTTAGTACATACAGTATTATATTAGTAAAGTATTGGAACCAGGTAAGAGGTTATTCTGCTGATTAGCTGCTTTAGTTCCTTTGCCTGTGTGAAATAGAATGATGTTAGGAATCGGGGAAGTTTCCTCATATTTTGGGGTTCAAGTACTAGCCTGAGCTTCTGCTTCATGCATTTTGTGGAAAATGCCTTTCCTAGACCAAGGGGGAGAAGTCGAGCCTTCAGTTTATGTTCAGGGTCAACACTGGAAACTGAATGTGCATGCTAGGAAAAAGCACTTAATTTCACACCTGTGTCTTAGCAACCGTGACATTTTTCCACAGTGCAGTATTGTCAGCACACACTCAGGTTCCTGAAGTCTGTGTTCACAAGCTATTTTTCAAACTGTGTCTGAAAATGTGCTCCAAGACTGTCTTAGAAATTAACGGCATCTTCCAGAAATGTTCTTCAGATCATTCCTGTTCTTTATTCATGCAGTTGTAAATAAGGCTAAGATGCTATCAGCTGGTGTTGCAGAAGCGGTATTGAAATTTCTCAGATCGGAGATGCCCCCTGTTCAATTCAAGCTGCTGGGAACATTAAGAATGTTAATAGATGCACAAGGTAAAAATAAGCTTCTCCATGTTAAGTGATTCTCTTTGGTTCAGTCTGTGATATGCTGCCAAGATTCTTACAAGAGGGAAGGAAAGGGGGTTTTAAAATTTTATTCCTGAAGCCTTGGAATGTAATACATATGCAGAGGGAGAGGAATGTGGGTTGATTTTTTTTTCAGAACTAAATTGACTACCAGGGACCCTCAGAATAGGTGTCAAATGCTTGTTTACTCTTGTACTTCAGAACTCTCCTACACTGTCACATTACGAGTATGTATTGAGGCGTGAGTGTTTTAAGCTACCACTCCTGTTTTGCTGCTCACTTACTGCATTTCCTGGCTGTTCCCGGCTCCTTGGAACTGGCTAACGCGCTGCTTAATTGATAAACTGCAATTTCAAAATGAACAAGCACCTTCTAGTTTAAGCTTGTTCCAGGATGAGGATTTGTAAAATCAAAGTCTGTTAAAAAACAAAAGTAGTTAATGAGATAAATTAGCCAAGTGTTTATTTTTGACCCAGTCCTGCAGGTTGGTTTGTTGTTTTTTTTTTTCAAAAGATCCATTCTAGTTCTAGCAAAGCTATTGAAAGAGAAATTCATTGAAGACACTTACATGACTTACAGTCTAGAAAAGCTAATCTAGCTGACCACAGTGCTCCCCTTCTGGCAGCGGTCCCTTCTGATTTTAAGTTTTTGAGCTAGCTCACCTGGGAGTGCGACATCGCCTGTGTTTTCCCTACTGTTAATGAATGCACAGGCCTCATCAACGGGGCTGATAAGGTGTTTTCAAAAACCAGATTATGAATGTTTCTCTGTATTGTTTCCATTTTGACTGGCTTTACTTTCTTCCATGCAGCCTAGACTTTTCCCACTGTTAATGCAAGCTAGCAAAGTTCTACATAACAACCTCTTCTAGTCAGTAACTTCCAGCCTATTTTTCTAGCACTTGCTTAAAAAATGTGACAACTTTTTTGTTGTGTTGTTGGCTCCGGCATCATGTAGCAGAAGCAGCTGAGCAGCTGGGCAAAAACGTAAAACTGGTGGAACGGTTGGTGGAGTGGTGCGAAGCCAAGGATCACGCAGGTGTGATGGGAGAGTCCAACAGACTACTTTCCGCACTTATACGACACAGCAAATCAAAAGTAAGTTAATGGTGAAAAACGTTGGCTTGTAAAAACGTCTGTGCTTAGTATTGGTAGCCGAGGCCTCCTGTATGCAATCCTTTTAGAGAGCCAGGCTAGCTAATTCCTGTGTTACATCTCCTCTGCCTCTGGGACCTGCCGGTCAGACGCAAGCAACAGGTTTAACTGCGCGCTGGAACTACGTAGTTAAAAAAATAAATTGAAACGAAGCAAAGCAATTTCAGGGTGGCAGGCCAGTTGAAGGAACACTGTTAGGATTCACGTGGGTAAGTATTGCCTCATTTTCATTTGGATTGTAACTCTCAGAAGTTCAGCGTGCCGTATTTTCTGTATTTTAATGACACTATATATGAAGAATCATTGTTACGATTCTCAGTTGTTCTGATCTTGCCTATATATTTATGTAAGATTGAGATCTAGAAATAGTCTGTCCCCTGCTCTTCACATAGCATATTTCAGAGTTTTAAGATTCAAATGATCATTTCTAATGATCCATTAATTCCAAATTCTAACAGAAGCTTGCTTATGTGTGGCAAAAGAAATGACATCAAGAGAAACTGTGGGACAGAGGAGTTCTGTCCCTCCTGTCACCTTTGCATCAAATACCTTTACATAAGCAGTCCAAGTCCACAGTCCTTGCTCAAGAGAGGATTAGGCAAAACATGGCCATAGAAGGGACAAAAATATCTCCTCTGGCAACAAGCTATTTCAGGCTCAGACTTCAGTTAGTGTGGTCTCTGATATGAACACAGGCTGCATGACGGAGCTTAAATAGCAAGTGTGATTTGGACAACTCAGGCTTTAACAGTGACCTCTTCATTCATGCATGGCATTTGAGAAGTGAAAAACATTGTGGACCTGATCTATACCGAGCCGCTCCAAAACAAATCAACAGGATTTCCATAGATTTAAATCTTCGCTGATTTCTGATATTACTGTCTCTTTCTAATGCCCTTTCTCCGTTTTATTTTTAGCCTCTAAAACTGATCAGGTTTCATTTTTTTCCCCAGAGTTCTCATTTTTTCTACGACCCCCCCCAGTCCACAAGATACATGTGTAGACAGCATACGCCACCACAGACGCAAGTGTTTATCAATACTCTCTACAGGAAAACAGAATTCAGTCCTAAATACAGGCACATCTGTGATGGCGTCAAACAGATTAGTACAGAAGTTAACAATTATCACAAATGAACAAGTGTCATTTATGCACTCAAAGGAAACTTGAAGAGGAAAACGGAGCTGAGAGGGTGGGATTTTAATGCTTTTACTGCCCTCTAGGTTTGAATACGAGTACAACTGTATGATTCTTCACAGCACATTAGATTTGAATGCAGTTTTTAATTTTAAAGTATGTGGGGTAATATTTACAAAGGTGACAGTAGTTTAGAATATGTCTCATTCTAAACGATGGAGTAGGTGCTTGTGAGTTAAGCCATACTAGCACTAAACAAACCTGGCTGCTGTCATCTCCGGTCTGTTTGGTACTGCCTTTTGGAGGGTGACGTTCACCTACAAAATAAAAAATTTTGACGTCAAAAGGGGCTGATTGATTCCCAAGGCTTCATATAGCCAAAATTCTACACCAATTCAAATAGAAATTAGCAGTTCCCAGATTATTCCATGAAGCCTCAAAACTGCTTTGGAGTTCCACCAGAAAAATCACAAATAATAAAACACGTCATTGCAAGTAAGGAAAAATATAAAAATACTTACATGCCTGCATACATTATGTAATTCAGAAAAAATAGGTTTTAAATGTGAAATTCTTGAGTAATTAGGCTATGACTTGTGCCACTAGCATCTCCAGTATGATTTTCTAAAAATATTTCAGTTTTCAAGGATTATGATCATCTTGTGTCTGTTTCCTTGCATAAAGAATGTCACTGCCTAGCCTGTGCAAGCACCGGAACACAGCTCATTCTGAACACATCTCAGTTAATGAGTTTTGGCTTGTGGATGGAGTTAGAAAGGGATGTGTGCTTTAAATGGAAATTCAACGTGTTGATGAAAAAACTGAAATCAGATTCTTATTTCAGGAAATAATAGTTATTTCAAAACTTTGTGCACCCACAGAACAAAACAATAATATAAACCAAACCACGTTTCCTTGAACAATTTGCCTTTGGTGTGCCAAGTTACCTGATTTTCAGGCAAACATTTTGCAGCTAGTCATGGGACATAATGGTGAAAACATTAGGTGCAAACTCACTTTTAAAATTATAATTAACAAGTAATCAAAGACCAGAAGTCTTGGTTCATCCTTTGTTACGTATCTAAGTTGGATCAAATTTGGGACTTGAAAACAGAATCCCAGCTGTGTATTTTTAAACTGCTTCAAAGCCATTTCACCCAGTCAGCATTTTCAAGTACACCGTTTCTGTTACATAGTAAGGTGTAACGTTTGTGGTCTCACCTTTCTGAACATTTTGAAGAAACTCAAAATCCATGGAGAGAGAGAAAGGATTTGATAACTTTATTAAAACTATATTCTTCTGTCTTCTTATCCCAAAGATACGGTTTGTTGGGTGCTTTTGATAACCTGCTCTGAACTTCACAACATGAGGAGGGGAAGACCAGTCATCTCTGAACACCAGCTGAGCTCAAACACAACAGAGGGGACTCACTGTTAGGCAACCGAAGGCACACCACGAGAACTTGAGCTACACAGTATAACCTAGAAGAGAGTTAGTTACACGTGTCTTAACTCAGTTGTGGTTAACTGGCCTGGTCTAACGGGCCCTATCTTTAAATTATCTGCTATTACTCCGCAATTATGAGACCCGCGTGTATGTACATTTATCTATAAAGTGATTATATGTGCGTAAAGCCAACGAGTATCCTTACCCAAAGATAACACAGCACCCATTATAACTTTGTCATCTAATCCAGTTTCAATGCAACGCCGAATTTTTTCATTTCTATGTTATTTATTTTAGGATGTAATTAGGACCGTTGTACAGAGTGGTGGCATCAAGCATTTAGTAACCATGGCAACCAGTGAACACGTAATAATGCAAAACGAAGCTCTTGTTGCGCTGGCACTAATAGCGGCTTTAGAGTTAGGTGAGTATCCGAGCGGTTAACTCCACCTCTTTTCTTTCCACTCTGCGTCCAAGAGAAGTTGTAGAGGGGGAGTTGTACGAGTTTCTTTTGCAACGCAGGAAGAGCCTCCTCGTTCCACCTGCCGTTCAGTAGCACAGAAATACGTGACAGTTCCTGCAGACACGGGCAGGCAATGAGGCTACGCAGAAAATTGGAGATTGCTGGAAATACAGTGCCTGCTCCATCATGCTGGTAGGGGATCACGTGATCTAGAAAGGCCTTCAAATATAACTTTCAGATTTTGGGTAAAGCCCAAGGGCTAACAGTTAAGAAAAATCATACTTTAGAGTGGCAACTACGTGACCTGACTACATTCCTATACTGGACTGGTTAATCCCCTTTTGAGGGATTTAGTAAAGCTTTCACTTACCTAATTAGTGAGAGCTAGAGAATACAGGCAGAGGTGGATGATGCCCCCAAATATCTTTATTAAGTTCTTTATTAAGTATCTTTATTAAGTTTATTAAGAAATAGGTGCAAACGTTGCCATATGAAGGCAGAGGAGATTACATGTCTTGACCTGCCGTTATAGTACCTCAGCTTAACAGACAAAAAGGTAAATGCCCAACAGAGGTTTTGTTTATCCTATTTGCTTGCTTATTAACTAAGGTAATGAACTAAACGAGCAACATGACATATTTTTGCTCTCGGTTTCATCTCTTGACATTGTGTACTAGAGGAATGCTATGTTCAACATCCAAATCATTGCCAGTGCATCAGGGAATTGTTTTAATTACAAGGAAAAATGTTCCTATTCACATGAATCATCTAACCCTTCTTAGTCTTGTCTTCAGACATTTAAAGGTTTCGAGCCTGAATTCGGTATATAATGTTTCTTAGAAAACTCCAGAGGAAGTAATTCTCACTCCAATTTTGAAAAGTTTTTCGCAGCCTTTGCAATGGACCCTGAGTTCCCTCTACCGTGGCATCAAGAATTAGGCCATCTGTATTTACTTGGACAAAATTTCCAAAAGCAAATTCAGGCAGTGGAAGCCTTGAAAGCTGAAATATTGCAGGTGTTGGCATAAATCACTAGAAACCCTGGTGGCTTTTCCATCAGCTCGCCGCACATTTAAGATTGGGTTTTATCACTGAACTCTGTGATTTTTCTTTCCAGCAGTTCGGCTATTTTACATTTTTATAGCAAAAGCTGTGTTTCCTGTCATTATACCATCTAATACGTGCTTCAGCTTTATGCCAATGAGTTACGTAGCACAGCACAACTTTCCCTACGGCAAGAGATCCACGTTTCAGTAAATGGCTAACACAGAGAAGCATCAAAGCAAGCGGCACTTCCAGATTCACACATTTTCACTTGTATTTCAGTCACTGCTGAAAAGGATCTTGAAAATGCTCAGCTTGTTCAGATTCTACACAGACTGCTCTCAGACGACAGGAGCGCTCCAGAAATAAAATACAACTCCATGGTGCTGATCTGTGCCCTTATAGGATCTGGTAAGTATTCAGGAGGGGCTACTTCCCCAAGAGCTTTATGTATTTTAACTTAGTTCTCTCTTTTAGCTTGAACATACAACGTGTGCAAACGCACTGTGGGACTGGTCCTGTGTTCACAATGTACACGAGGTTTGATCTACTATGACAATTTATAGCATTTACTTAGTGTCAAGAGAGAGGCTGTTAACTCAGTTTTGGATATCAACTGCAGAAATTGGACTCTAGCTTCTGCAGGATGCAGCTAGCTCAAACTTCAGCTGACAGGAAAGCAATGAAAGGCATTTAAAACCGTACAGTATCAGGCTCTCATTGCAAATATGCAGATAACAAGAATTTTATTTTCACCTTTCGCTGCAAATTCCCTGTCACTGGAGTGCGATGGCTTTTTTTATTGGTCAACTTAGTCAAGTAAAGTTTAGTGAATTTTGCAAGGAGCCTCCTCACTTGTAGTTTTAAATTCCTACAAGAACAGTAGGAAAAAAAATAGAGGCAATATTTGCAAGGACACATGTGCACACAAATGAGTACTTAGTACAACACATAGGCTGTAATCCTGCTTTAGGAGGGCTCCTCACACTTACCTCACTAGGCGGAGTCCTTCCCTCAGCAGCTCTCTCATGCTCTGCCTGCCAGGCGCAACTGTTCGTGGTTGCTTTGAAAGGTGAGGAGGACATGCTGTAACCCATGTCAGCGCCGGACACTAAAGACTAGTCTTTGAGCAAACCCTCTGCTAAAGGTCAGCCTGTTTTGAGGGTAGTGTAGCAAGCTGTGGTTTGATACTGGAACTCCCAGCTGTGTGGGGCAAACAAAAAACAAACCAACAAACAAGAGAAAAGCAAGGTATTATGGGGAAATTGGATTTCCAGCTCAGGTTTCAAGAAGTGGCTACATTTCTTTCATTCAGTTCTTTAAGAAGGATTTACTCCATGGAAGGAGAGCAAATTTCATTCCATAAAGGTTTCCAAAATTTACAGACAACTAAGAACGGTTGAAACGCAGAGCCTGTCTGCACACGACTTGCCAAGTGCGAGACATGTGAAGGTTCTCCAGAGATGAGTTTACAGCAATTGAATTTAATTGATTAAAAGTTATCATTGCTAAGTGCACAATGTCTGTGTAAATAAAGATGCGCGTTTTTCCCCCTTAAAGAGAGTTCACCATGCCTACTCTAAGTGTAAGTCTGCTGTAAGTCCCAGTAAGCATTCACTTCAATGTTAAGACGTAATTTAGTTGTTACAACCTTCTACAGCCATGTTGTGCTTGGGATTATCCATCCATTTTAGAGCAGGAGCCTTTCTGCAGAGGTCCTCCCTCAGCCTCACTGTGATGTTCTTCTGTGTATTCCCACTGCTTCCAACTAAAATAACCATCCTCAGAAATTCTGCCTGAGACTTGCCTTTTCTCCTTCCCTGAGTCCTGTCACCTGCAAGATCGACAGAGTTATTTAAAGTCCAACACCTGTCTGTCTAATCCACCAGAGTAAGGAACAGTCTTCTCTTAGGGCTTTTTTTTTTTTTTTTAGGGTTATCCAACTGGCAGAGTTCAGTCTGCCCCCGCACTCTAAGCTTTGCCTAGACACAAGGCGGCTTAGCCTACTCCCAGGCTCCCAGGGAACAGGCAGCACATTACTGCAATACGCAGCTGTAAAGTTAAGGCCCAGCACATGGCTGACCCCAGTGTTCAGCGCTGCTTCCTGATGACCAGACCTGTGTAAAATTAGCAAGTACATGAGAGGAACAACTGAGCAACCCTGGTATTAACTTTTAACTTTTGTTTGTTTCTGTATGTTTCTGTATTCTACTGTAAACAGATCTGTGAGCCATTTTAAAGTAATTGACCCCAGTATAGTTCCATAAAAGACTAGAAGTCGTTGCACTGGTTTAATTATTGGTAAATTTAATCCTCCGGCGCCTGCTGTTGTAACTATCCTTTGTTACAGGCTATCTGGCATCACATTTAACTTGATATTGCCAACAGCTGTGTGTTAAGCAGTAAATAGGTACATGGTTACATGTGATTTTTGCTGTCTGGAAGTTGCTCTTGCAACTGAGTGAACAGATGGAAAGAGGGAAAAATGAGGACAGTGGAGAATGGTTACATGTGACAAAGAATCAACAAAAGCAGAGCATTCATAGCTAGCACAGTCACCTCTGTGTGTGAGGGTCTCCAGGCTCACAGGAATCTGGCTGGTAAGCAGAAGTATTCAGCCACTGTAAAGCACAGTAAGTTCCTGAAATTCAGTTCAGTAACACCCGCTTAAACGTGACGATATCTCAGGAGAAAGAGAGCAGGAAGTGCTTACACAGCATAACCACCCCAACAGCTTCGCTGACACCGCTCTGTACGTATGGGTTCCCAGGTGCACAGCAGCGTGAGGGTTAAACTGCTGGGAAACTGAAAACCTGTGAACAAGGAGGGAGGTAGCAAGGGAAACAAATGTCTACGTTTGCTATAAAGAAAAAGAAGTAAGTGTGCATAACATGCAGCATTAGTAATCTGAAACAGACGGCTGGGATTTCTCCTGGGAAGCTCAGGGATTAGGCCCCCCAGTGGCACCTGGGAAGCAAAAAATATGTACGTAGATGTTTGCGCTGAGTACGAGTTCACTAGAGCAGCCTGAACAGGGCACGAAACAGAACCAGCTGCTTTGGATCTCAGCTGGGAGATGTCGAGAGTACCGGGCTTCGCGAAAACTCATCAAGTTTAAAAAAAAAAAGCTCACCTTTATGGGTTGTTCCCAACCTTTCCTTATTAGTGCAAAGTACCGTGCAATCCAGGATCGGAATTGTGAAACAGTGTCTCTCAGTTCCAAGGCAAACAAACGCTGCGTACGCAGGCACCATGTTGAGCAATGTGCCATGCGTTGTGTTTGAGCTGAGCGGTAGACGGAGCGCTAACAGTGACCGTCTCATCTCACCCACTTCACACACCCCCACAAACAACTGGTGCCGATTTGATACAGACGAATGACATAGTGAACCTTTCAAGGCAAGCTCACTTGGTCAGGCTAGTTTAAGGAATAGAGCAGAAAAACATTTTCACTAAAATCACTTCCTAAGCATCTGTTTTGGACAGCAGTCGGGTGGGTTTTCCCAACGGCTACGCAACAGCTTCCTCCTCCATCTCTGCCTGAAGTCTGTGGAGACTGTGCGTGCCCCCAGCCCCGGAGAGCTGTCTCACCATCCACAAAACCAATTAAAAAGGCAAATAACGAGGTTACGTGTACACACACATTTTTGTGCTCCTGCATGTGCAGGGCTCAGTAGAAAAGTTTCCCATACTCGCCAAGCTTTTCCATTCTTTTGCCCGTCTCATACAAAGCACCGTTTCTTTTACTATTTCTTTTTCCAGAACCTCTTCAAAAGGAAGTGCAGAGCATGGCATTTCTAGAAGTCGTATCAAAACTCCGCAGCCATGAGAACAAAACTGTTGCCCAGCAGGCCTCGCTAACAGAGCAGAGACTTGCTGTAGAAAGCTGAGGAAGGTCTTCTTTCCAGTGCATCCCATCACAGATTTCACCTTTGTCCTCTGTCCTGCTGCCACTCCTGCTATGTTTTCCACTGTATCACTCGTGCATGCGTGTAACGTCCCCACACAAATTGATGAACTGCTGTAGGTACCCATCCAAAAAGGTTTCTACAAATTCATAGGTGGTGTTAACATGAACCTGTCTCCGCCCGTAACTGTTCTACTTGTATTCTTGTTGCTTGGGCCACATAGTAGAATGTGCATGTTGTAGTCCTATGATGATGTAGAAGTGGTACTACACAATGACTCTTTCCTCACGCCCCCTAACTGCATAACAATGTACTACTAAATTAGGGACAATACAAGATGCAGCAAGTCCAGGCTAGTGTGCTGACTATAGGATTAAGAAGTAAATCTAGCTCCATTTTTGGTGCTTTGGAGATTCGGGTTTGAATGCAATGTACTGCTGTTCATTCACTGGTCTTGCCTATTAATGTCAAACTCGTGGTACCTAGAGGTAACAAATAAAAATTTCAGTGCTCTCACTTTATCCTGTGGTTTGTCCCTTTTTGTATTCACGCGCAGAAGCCGCGACCACACCACCACACGCGGGTGAGGAGCCCTTTTCGTTCCTGGCTCTGGCCCCAACGCAATCACTGCCTTTCAGCTGAGCAAACACAAAGGAAACAATTCCAACCACTTTCACCGCGTGTGCTCACACAGAGGCACTGTGTGGTTTAACAATTGCGCGTTTTAACAGGAATACACTACACAATCCTTACTGCATAAAGCCATGTGGGTGAGAGCGCTCTCAGGCTTGCTTGGGATTGGGTTTTTGTTTGTTGGGGGTTTTTTTGTAGATGGATTTTTAAAGGCATATCTTGCAGCAACTTCAACAGAAGCCCATCAATTGAGAAATGCAGCATGCAAGAGTCTTCCTTTTTCTCCTTTCCTAGGTAAAGGAGTTGGGTAATTGCCAGTTTAAGCATCTCACAGCTGCTCTTTCGTAGGTTTGTAACACACCAGCAAGCAAACCAGCAGACAGCTCTGGCAAAACAGGGAGCAGCTGGGATAGCAGTTTCCAGCAAGGCAGCATGTTATTTTTGACTGTTCAATACCCTTGTCTAGCTTGATCGAGCCCACAATGCACAGAGATCATTAAGATTAAGGCAATTTGATGTGAACTCGGCACTGCCAGTGTTGAAGTGCCACAGCCTCACAAGTTTCAGGCTTCTTATCTATCAGCTGAAGAGGCAAACCCAGAGGCCAAGCCATGCAATCCCATGCCACCTGGTTGCAAAACCATGGCTTTTGACCCTCCCAAATTCACTTCCCAGCTCCATGAAACCACTGGCTATGCCGCAGGCACTGCAGTGGGAAGATGCCAGTCAGGATGGGAAAAGGATTATGTACACAAGTGGGGTGTGAAAAGAAACTTGCCTCAAATAGTTTAAGCTCCAGGACCGTACCAAAACCCAGGAGATGCTACAGGAGCATTCACACAGGAGAGGTTCCACGTCCATTTAATCCAGTGCCAGAAACACAGAAAAAGCCTCTCATCCTGAACTGTTCAACAGCTTCTTACTTACAAAAAAAAAAAATCACATTCAAAAGACATTTGGGCATTAATAGCGCAATAAAGTCACTGATAGAGTGTAGAGCTGTGAACAGAGACCAGGACACCAAATAACACATAGCCTCTGCATGGCTGAATGTAACAGGTATGTTTATAATCACAGTCCACAGTGGACCCACAAAAGCCCAAAAGTTTTCTCAGGCATGGAAATAATTTCCGTTGACTCAACCAGTTTGCAGAATACATTGGGAAGACCAGTTATCAATGACTTACCTGGTTCTAGAAAGGGACTATTCCTTTTGGCATCGGTCTAAGCTGCAAGTGCTCGCACGAGCTGATCATAACCAACAAAGTTGTGACACCAACAGAACTCCCATTTACCTGGTTGTTTAACGGCCTCAGGTGAAGCATTAGCCATACCCTTATTGCCAAATTTTTATTAGGGGTACCGCTGTTAGAGCAAGCTCAAACAAAGTGCTGATACCCTCCTACTTTCAGATGGTTTCCCTGGATGGAGTATCAAGGGACTTACATTTCTAGATAAAATCTGTGCCAGGCCTATACACAGGAGGGAAGTCTGCATAAGGGCAAAGATCGGGGTACATCACAGTAGCAGGTAGTTGAAGAGACGCTATCTGTCCACACAAATGCTGTGCTGCTCTGAAGCATGCTGCAGCCTGCAGGTCATTTCTCTGTAGCTGGTAAGTCATTTATCCTCTGAGCCTCTTTTAGTAAGAGACACGGGGTCTAAGGACATTAATATCATGTGCATATCACTACTTACTTGACTGAAGTGAACCGAACACATTGACTTCAGTGACTGAATTGAAAATGCCGACAGTAGTTCTGATTAGGTGTTCAGCAGATAGATTACACCTAAGCAAAGCTTGACATCTGCTGCTCAGCCTATTCTTATGATGGTGATACCAGATGTGGGGCCTTTTCATTCGTCTACTGCCACAGCAAATCAGGCTAGAACAATCACTGCTGCTGCACCCTGCAGGGCGGGCAGCGCCTCCCTTGTGCGTTCGGTTTGCCTGCATCTGTATGACTTTCGCAAGCCTAGCATCACACCAGTCAGGAAGATAAAAAGCACGTATCTGTTTTTACATTTCACAGTGTGGAAATACAAGGAAAAGTTTCACTTTGGCTAAGGCACAAACCCCAGCGATGTGGGCCTTGGATCCAGAGGACCCATTGGTCAAATGAGACCACATGGCCCAGAAAAGGTCATTTATTTCAAAAGCCCTAGAAATGGTAACCAGCCACAACTTCAAGAAACAGTATGCAAGTCTTAAAGAGTTTGACAGAATGCAGGTAGCCGCCTCTAGTCTCCCCCTCCATCTTGAAAGTGGCTTATCCAAGCATCTCGCCTGTATTGCACGTTACAAAGATTTCAGCGATGACTTCAACTTTGCTTCCTTTTGCTGACTTTTGTTCTTCCCCCTTCTCCCCCCCCGTCTCCATATTTGCATTCTGATATTGCCAAATCATTTCCGTGCGTTCAGATAACTGTATATGCCTGAAATACCCAAAAGGCAGTGGACTTCAATTTAGATATAGAGATGTACTTTTAAGTCAGTCACAGTGGTGCTTTGTGGACAAAACTGTAGGGCTTGAGATACTGAACTGGATGAGCTTGCGCTACAGGTTTTGAAATACTAAAAACGGGGCTTCTTTCTCCCATCTAAACAAGCACAAGACATCATTACCCATTTTTACCTGCACAACAAAATAAGCCAGCTCTCACTGCTTCTGTTTAAGGACACGTTGCACTTAGAGAAGTGACATTCCCACCTCCCTTTGCAAAAGTTTAATTAAGTCTTGACAAATCCCCTTTGTGCTGCTCCTGGCAAAGCAGCAGCTTCCGACTGCTTCAGGGTCTTTAAAATGACTACAGGGAGAGCTCCACCAGTTGTAATGACCAGCAGCCTGAGGAACACCAAGACCTGTCAGAGAGAAGCAGAGCATGTTCATTAGCCAGAGACTTCAGCCAGGGTTGACAGTAGATATGGGACCTCCTCACATGTGCTCTTCACGTATTTGCTTATTATTCATTTAAGGGCAGGCGCTGGCTCCGTGATAATGTGTTCTGTGACAATGTGTTTCGTGACTTAATTAGAACAATATTCTACACTGTATATGAGAGACTTCGGATTTATTTCCCTGTCAGTTTGGCGGAGGGCAGGCAGGAGGTCTTCTAGAGGAATTTTGTATGAACGTATCTTTGTACCATTAACGTTAAGTGCTACATCAAGAGTACACATTCACAACATCATATTTCACGCAATTTTATTTATAAAATTGTAATTATCTAACAAATTGCATATAAAATGATTTACTTCAAGTAAATACAGAATACTGCACAACTATTAAAACTATTGTATTGTCCATCATAAGTGTATTAAAACATTCCTAAAAAATGCCTCTATTAAAAAACAAAAACCCAAGAACACAAGTAGCATGATCAAGACCACTTTCAATAGCTTTAAATGAATTACTAGGAAGTTGCATTAACTTCCTAAGTAGACTCCAGTTACATCCATTGAGATCGGCATGTGATACAATACCACAGTCTAATGCTAAAGATGACAATACATTATGCACCTGATCTATGCTTTTCTCCTAGACTGAAGGTAACCAGTCCGAAATCAGAAAACTAAAGCTCAAGTCAAACTCTACAGGGCATGCAGTTCTGTTATAGCAATACTTCCCATCGGTAAGTGTAGTTGGCTTTTACAATCAATTTTACAACTGATAAAAAAGGAACACAAGAGTACATTCATATAAAAAGGAATGATACACAAAGGGTAAATATCGACACCTTGCCGTACACCCCAGGATGAACCAGAGAGAAATTCAACAGGAACTAATCTGCAATATACGTATCAGAGATGGGCCTGAGTCACAAAACCCCAATCCCAATCTCCCCAGAGCTCGGGGTAATATCAGGTCCATCTCTACTACGTACACAGCGTGAAAATGAACACACATAGATGGAGCTTTAACACATTTATATTGCCAAAACACAAACGACAGCTAGCAATGCTGCCTGGTGCACACTAGGAGTTACAACACTTAATTTTATGCTGTGTGTTAAGGGAGACAGATTTTTTTTTCTTTTTGTCAAGTGGCAAGATTTGGAAGCTAATGGATCCAAGGGGGTAGCTTTGTTTTGTTTGCTTTAGACAGTTTAGTGACCAGTTACAGTTATCTGGAAAAGTTTCAGAGAGAAAAGAAAAATGAGAGGGAGGAACTGGAACCTTTGACAGTGCTTGACACCTGTTGAGATCTGATCTCCTTCCTAGGTATTTGCAGAACTGCCATTTCAATGCACCCAAAAGGCACACACAGCAAGAAGGGAAACGGCATCAAAAATTCACACAAGAGTTTCTCTTGTAACCCTCACTGTTAATCAGAGTCAGTTTTACCAAGGGCATCTCTAAAGCAATAAAAAGACAGATTAACATCCAGGACAGTTCTTATAGCACCATGTTTAGTCCTGCTGCAAATGATGGCAACCTCCCTTAACTGGTAGGGGACCGACCCTCCATTTTACAGCCTAAAGCTGTTCTAATGCCAGGTGGCAAAGGGAAAAGGCAAGGGAGATCCCGCGACCAAGCAGAGCCGGACGGGCTGGCCGGGGTCTCGCCTCCCTCGGGTGCCCGCTGCACGTCCGCCGGGGAGACACTAGAGGGCAGGCGATTAAAGCACTCCCGCCTCACCTCCAGGGCGAGGTAAAGCCTGAACAGCCACTCGGTTTTCATCAGCAAACTCCCACGGTGGACACCTTTCATACCTATAATAAACACTTTTAGGGTGAAAAGCAGTCGTGTGCAAGAATCGTTTTATCTGCATGCTACTATTTACATTTCAAACACTATTTACACACCAGAACTACAATTAGCATCTCTCTCAAAGGGGAGAGAAGGCAGCTTTCAGGACAGAGTACACTTGAGCAAGCATCTCCACGGCTTCAAACTCTAAGGGCCACAATCAAAATTATGGATTTTGAAGCAAAGAGATCCTACTGCTACCGAAGCAGACAGAGACAAATGAAACATTTGTCCATTAGGCTATTAGTAAAATTAAAAAAAAAAAAACAAAACAAAAACCCAAAAAAACCCCACCCAAAACAACCAGAGAGATCAAACAACAGAAAGGCCTATGAATACAGAGAGTATTTAGAAAGCAGAGGAGCCCTTTGGCAGGGCTCAGTGGGGAGTTTGGAAATGGCTTCAAAGCCAGGGCTACTGCTGAAGCTACCAGACCTCTCATTAGCAACGCCACCATCCCATACAAATCGCCCAGCAAACAGAGCTGTTTCATACTCCACGAGGGCCATAAGTCTGACAACAAATTTCTGAACACCTACTGCACATTAAAAATAATTAGACTGACCTCTGAACTCACATCTACCCTATCACCACACCAGGCAGGCCAGAAATTACCAAGTCGTCATACCGCCTACCGTATCTTATTGCTTTAGAAAAATGTGCCCAGCAGTTGTGCTCTAGTTGCAGCTCACCTGAAGTTTTCACAAAATTTTCTGGAAAAAAAACTTGCTTGCATTTGGCAGGCTCTGACAATAATAGATTGATTTCCAAGGCCTCCCACAAGCTTCCCGAACTGGACACCTAAGCTGCTGAGTAGCTGCCGATGGGGCATTTGTAGGACATCTCACCCGATCTGTAGACAAAAAATGTGGGATTTAAATGTGCAATATAGGCAGCTAATCCTGAACATTCAGTATGCATCCATCAAAAAACTGCAAAAAATGAGGAAAATAAGAGCATCTCTTGGGAACGGGGAAGGGGGCAGGATCAGCATCTGCAGCAATAAAGACAAGCTCTAGAAAAATAAGTTATTTAGTGGTTTTTATACGAACAGTCAGTCATTCTGGGACTCAGAAGTGTTGCACATTTGTGTGTACATGTGCAAGTAGTGAGAACAAGACTTGCTCACCTCAGAGTGTTTACCTTCCTATCAGTCTGACACTGCCAACAGCACGTCCAGCAGACGAACTCAGAGAACAGCGTGACAAGACAGAAGGCCAATACAGTACAACTGCAGAAATTCAAGTAGAAGAATGAAGTTGCCTTCAGAAGCCCACAGCAGCAACAGCAGTATTCAAGATCAGTGGCAACAAGGAATGTTTCTGTAATATAGACCTTTTTCTCTTTTCCTCCAAACCAAACGCACTGGGTCACAATCAAGGCTCTTGGGTGGAGGGTTACTTCCTCAACCACACTTCCCTGATTTCTCCCCACACCATTTTGTCTCAATGCAGCAACGCTGGTGCTAATGATCTGTCTGTCCTACTGCTATCAGGCAAAACTGTGTGCCCATTTTAGGAGGGGAAACAAACACCAGTAACTCCTCAAGCTGAGGAGTGGCTAAGAAAAACATAACACTGTGGTGAGGTGGAACCAACTTTATTAAGGACAGTGAATTATAATTGCTTTCAAAGGCTTTAAAAAAATTTACTCTGAGTCATGGCTGGCCTTTAACAGCAGATACCAAAGGATATGGAGGCTGCCTGATTCAGAGCCAGTCAGTGGAGGATGAGGTAATGCTCAAAGACAGGAGGACAACAGCACTGTCTGAGGCATCTGCAGGGTGCCGGTGTGCCTACCAACCACCAGCCTTCAGAGAGAAAGAAAACACTGCTAACTAAAGCACAGAAAGGCAAAGTGTGCAAGGGCACATATACTTACACGCTTAAGACTCATAGGACCTTAATAGGTCATCAGACCAGCCTTCTATCCATCCCCCAGAACAGGGAAGCTTTGAAAGCAATGCATTCATCACTTCTACTCCACATACTTCATTTTAGGAAATTCCTCTAAGAAAGATGCTAAGCTCTTACAAAGAGGTGCGACACACCGTTTGCCACACTGTCTGACCAAAGCAGGAGCTGAGAGCTCACAGCTTCCAGGACTGGTTCTGCAGATACTGAGAAGGGTCATACAACAAGCTAAATTTATACAAAGTGCAATAAAACTACCCAAGCCATGGTCAGGTTTGTAAGTTCACTATTCTTAGTGAAGAAGAACGAATCAAAAACTCTAAGCTGGATGGAGTCTGATGTAATTCTTCTTCCATTATTTGTGCTTTATTCCAAATTCTACTCTCTTTTGTCCAATTCAAAAGAGTCTGTCTTGGCTGATCCTAGTAAGCGCTTCTGTTTTAAAACTTTCTTTTACTCCACTGCTTCAAGAAAGCTTTTTGATGCATTTAGAGCAACAAAGGGAGACATCTCCATCGCAAGGATTTGTTCACTGGAGGTAAGCATTTACTCTGGCAAAAGCAGTTCTCTCCAACTTCCAAGGGAATGAGCTATGATCTTTCCATAATCACATGCATTTACCAATAAATAAGTTTGGATTAGACTGTATTAAAACATATGCACAGATTTAAAGCACTGGAGTGTCACAAATTCTTACTCCACAGCTCATGCAAGTAAAGAGAATTAAAGAAAATAAGAAGAAAAAAAAAAAGAACCAAAGCCTCAGCTAGGAACAGACCAAGAAATTATCTTAAAAGAAGTTTTGCACAAGTTTATCAAAGCACTAATATTAGTGAGATCCCTAAATACCTTAGGTTACACTAAATTCAAGAGAAACAAAAGATTTAGCCATATCAGATACATATGTTTTGATTTTTTTTAAGTTAATATATAATTCATTCTTTGAATAATATTATTCACTTGGACCCAACATCCACACTGCTTTCATACATTTATACAGTTATATCCCATCCTTGCCTTAAGAAACTGATGTCCTAAGGTATGGCAGCAACCAAAGGCTCTACAACCCTTGTTTGTCAAATATAAAACTCATTTCCCTTTACACAAGGGTGGAGAAGGAAGAAAGATGTTGATAAAATTAGGCAATTCTCCCTGTGAGCTTGCCGATTCCAACCTCAAAGTACTACAGGGAGATGGCTGGAAGCTTGCGTAAAAAAAATTTTTCCCTTGTTTTAAAAACAATTTTTTTACTGTACAATAGATGCATAGAAAGTTGCTTCCTGCTTGATGGGTTTAGGCCTGTAGCTATCTTTAGCTGTGAAAACAAGATTGTTCCTTTACAGAGTGGTGGTGAGAGAGACCATCTCGGGAATATTTGGCAGCTATCGAAGAGCTCATGACACGAAGAATAAACAGCATATCCACAGATTACAACGATGCAACTCTGTCCCACTGAATACACCAATTTTAAAAAAGTGTCCACTTGTTACTCAGGATCAAGAATACAGTAGAGATTCACGGCTCAACAGCTTTCAAACTGGTGGTTTAAAAGAAAAAATTGTCAGTGAGCAGCAGATTATCAATAGCCCACTCTTCTCTCCCCCACCCCAAAGAAACATGAGTTCACTGCAATATCAGGAACTTAGATTTGAGACTATTTGGGAGAGATGGCTTCCCTGTCACCCATGTCCATACAGCTTGGTGTCGGAGCGACACACTGGAGGTTTCGGAGGGTTTCTGTTGTCCAGTGTCTTGTTGTGGTTACTTCAGCAGTTTTACCAGCTGGCTCTGACAGCCTCAATGTCACTAACCAAGTTCTGGGCTAAGCATATCCCAAATATCTGGAAGAAACAACAGTTTATTCACTTGGAGGATCAGACAACTCTTTCACACAAACTCTTTAGGTTATACAGAACTTTGATATGAAAGTAAGCAACAGAAAGTTAGAAATCAAATTAACAGTAAGTGTTGGAAGAAGGAAAAATATCAAAACACTCCTGTAACCCCAGTATTTTTTATAGTGCCACTGTGTTCTGGGAAACTGAACAGTTCTAGACTTGCTTCCCAAAACAACTGTAAAGGCTTTCCACTGCTCATTTAAGCACCAGCAGAAACAGTAGGTCTCTACAGGCTTAAAGATCTCTATATAACTTTTATCTAACACAGAATGTTAGTTTTGACCTGCAGGCAGTTGAAAAAAGTGCAAGAAAAAAAAAAGTGCATCCCTACAGATAAAAATTCAAGTACTCCTTAACACGAGGAAAGCCTCGTGCATTTAGCTCCCCTCACTAAAACCAATGAACCTGACACTGTATTTACAGTTCTCACATACAGTTCCCCCCAAATATATTCTATTTATCTGTTGTTCTTCTGTGTAACTCATTACAGGGAACACGATGTTTACCTGCAGTAATGCTATCCCAATGAATATACCGGCAACTATGGTAAGATTGTCCTGCAACCACTTCTCAAACTGAGGGACACAGCCTTTAGTGTAGATAACAATCTGCTGATCAACTTCCTGCCAAGGAGAAGAGGGAAGAAAACAGAGATAATTACTTTCAACTATCCCATCAGTAGAATAACCTGCTTTGCAAAAGGAATTTAGAACCTTAAGATACCACATTAAAAAAAAAGTGCTTACTGGTTTTTGCCTTGCATCGTAGCCACACTGAGTATTAATAACATCCTCCTAGGAGAGAAAGAGACAGACAGAAGAGAGGTAATTGATGATGTGTCTCCCAAACACCCTCTCCCAGCTCCCCAGAGTTGGTCCTGTGTGCAATAAGACAATCACCCTAACTTTGGTTACCATATTGCTTTTTTAAAAAACCTTCCTCTTCCATTCAGTGCTATCGATTATTTGCAAAAAACAAAACCACATGGTCTAAAAATATTTTCAGCTGGCAGGGCAGCAAGCTGGGAAAACTGGCCCCTCCACCTGGGTGAACTCCATGTTCCAGATGCAAGCATTCAGAAGTCAAAGTAAAGGGATTAGGGAATTTTCAGTGAAAGAATCTTCTGCTGAAATGGTTTTGCCTATATTGAAAAATATGCCAAGACTATGGTTAACATTTTCTGGGTTCAGGCAGTACAGCATTAAGGGGGGAGATGGGTCAGTTCCGTTGCAGAAGCTGCAAGTTCTTACCAAGGATGCCTATAGAAATATCTACAGTACCTAGTTCCTTCCCAAAAACTAGGGACAAAAAAGAAGAGATGGGGTAATGTGTTCTTACTGCCTGTTCTTACAGGAACTTGATACCAATGAGGAAGGAGGGGTTTTTTCCCTACTGCCTCTGTTTTAGTACTCCCAAAGCGCAGGCAATAAAATAGGCTATGGCAGACTTTTCCTAGTGAACAAGTGCTATCAACTGGAAGGTGAAGCTGTATTTACTCTATACACAGAGTTATTTCAGGACAATAAAATGAAGCAACTACTTTTGGTGCCAGCCACAATGGCAGCAAAATATTAAGTCACTGGCTTATATAATAACCGTAAGCAGGAGGAGGAACTTCTCAAGCAAGTGAGAAATTCAGTCAATCTTAGCTAGGTGTACTGAACACCATGATTTAATGAAATTGTGGGAAGTGAGAAAAGCAGCCAGGAGAGAAATAGATTTCAAAAAGCAGCCATACGGAAAAAGATATCTCCTCCTATCAGCAGCTAAAGATCCTCTTAAGTGTTTTCCTCACTTTGCAGGAAGTACATCAACAGGTTACATCCTGTCAGTTGCCCAAGTTGGATTTCCTTAATGGACCTTTAAGATTCGAGCAACTTGTATCTTTTAATGAGATGAATGCTTCTGTTCCAAGATCTAAAAATAACAGTGCCACACACTTCCAGACAGTAAAAGTACATAAGATTCCAGAGGGATTTAAAGCTTTCTTCTTTGTACTGAATGCCTACTTGCTTTATCATCAGTGTCTTCTGCCTTTAGCCTTAAAATTTGTTCATCGAAAGAAAGCATGAAGAACGAAATGAAAATAAACTTTTCTAGGTCTTCCCTGCACAGGAATTTGGAACATTCCAACCTGCTAAACCACAGCAAAGTGAATTATAGGAGTCCAAATTTGTTTTAATGGAGACTTATTTTGGCCTACCTTAAAGTTACCCCTTCCTGATTCAAGCTAAACTAAAAGCCAAACTAAAAGTCCTGTTCAGTAAAGCATCCACATAACTTTTTGCATCAGTCCAACACTGCATCCTAATCCCAAATGGGACAAATTTGCTTTCCCACCGAATTAACCTGTGTTGTTTACTGCAATTGAACCAGTCACAGCTTGGTTACAATTATATCCATTATATGCGTGACTTCTAATATTTTTAGAAATATTATTATTTTTAGTGTTTATTTTGAAGACAATTAAGCATGTTGCTTCCCTGTGATGAGTAAGAATGAGGCTTATAGTTACATCTCTGGTTGCTGCATCACCCCCTAAGAAACTGCATAACCACATACACATAGAGAGAGATAAGTTTAGCATGGATTATGTATTTATAGGATTACCTTGTACTGCTGTCACTGGTTTGGTTTTATAACAACTATATTTTTAAAACTGGGTTGTGATGACCTCTTTGTGTGGGTGGGAGGCCAGACAGGCAAACAGTAGAGGGAATCCTAAGCATAATCTAATGCTTGAGCCTAAGCTACATTTTGTTTTAAATTTCATTAAAATGTTTTCAGCAAGGTTTGTGAGAAAGATTCAAACTACTGTGAAGACATTCACTGCAAAGGAACTAGAATGCAGCTTGTGCAAGTGGTGGTGCCTTATCAAGAGAGGGGAGAGCAGCAGTAGCGACTGGATGCTGGGAGCAGCGACTGTGTCGCATTAGCAAGGCAGGAAGCACCTGAGGTGCCTGTTGGCAACTTGCCTAACTTTAGTCAGTGCTAGACTCATATTTAAGGAACTATAAGTCACTCCAGGTGGAGAAAAAGCCACAGCTGAACTACTAGATAATACAAGCACTCACAGGCTGCTTCTTTTAAGCTATATGAAGGTCAAATGTACACAGTGTTAGCCACATAACCGTTTCCATGCACACACCCATCCCTATTCCAAGCCTTTCACTGCCAGTGAGCTGCGTCCCTACACTTTACCCGTCATTCTTGATCATGCCTGTACCAGTAATGCATGGCTCCAACATCTTCTGCTTGATTATCCAGAATTATAACTATTGAAAAAGATATGAACATTTACCAAAGAGCTGTTCCCTCAAGCAATTTCTGACCTTTCAAGTCTGATCTCAGGTGACTGTAGGACAAGCAGTAATTTTAAAGGCTAAGAAAGAGCATGTAAAAACATCCATAGCAAACTCAAGATTCTAATGCAAACATACGTCAGTTCTTCAGGGCACAGACTGTGTCATTCATTGCCATACCCACCACAAGCTGGGTCACACTGGTTGCAGCCTCTGGACACTTCATTAAATAATGAGTAACACCTGCTTTAGAGGGTCTGATCTTAGAGTTGCTGTTCTTTAGGGCAGTGAATGAAATATCCTGATGATATTCAATTGAAAGCTCATATCCTTCAACTCATTAAGGGCTTCTGCTTTTTATACTTGCTAAAATTAGTATGTACGGCCAAGCCCATGGTTCTCTTATTCTAATAAAAAGCAGCAAACAGCTTACAATGAAGACTTAAGTTAGCTCAGGATTTTTGCTGACTGAAGGAAAAGGTAGCTTACCTTTAAGCTGAGCTGCAAGTACAAAAAAAAAACCAATACAGGTTGGTGAGAAGGCAATGATCATGCCTGACTTCCAGAAAAAAATAAAAATCTTAAAGTGATTTAAAAATCAAAGCAGCAAACCCATCCTACCCTCTTGACTGTCACTTACGGCAGGGTCTTTAGTGCAGCAAGAGAATGGCACACCACAGCGCTCTCGACTTGTGTTGGAATCTGTGCAATTGAAGTAAATATTAAGGTTCCAGTCATCAGCTCCAAAAGCCCCACAGCACTGCCACTACAACAAAGAAAGGAGAGCTTCTTGACTTTCAGAACAAACAAATCTCAGTATTAGTAACATGCATCATCGCTGCCAGCTTTCCTCTAGCTTTCAAAACAAAACCTGAGATTCCCTCTGGTTTCATTGACTGGTTTTGTTATTAAAAGAAGAGACCATTCCAAACCTGTAGGTTGTTCTAAAATTATCATGCAATTAAAGTTCACACCCTACAACATGGCTCTCTGGAGAAAAACCCATGGAGCGAGCTGATAAGCCTATACAACACTACAGAGTTGCACAGGCCTGCAAGCTCAGGTCCCAAGACAGTAGAGCCACGAGTATGATATTCTGTCCAATCTAATGTGCCCTGGGTTGTCAACAAAACTAATCAGCTCCAAGGGCTACACCGGTATAGGTACTCCTTTTGCAAGTTTGGGGTAAATCTTTGCCTGGCTGTACATGAGACAGTACGAACACATTTTTTTCCTGAGCATCACACATTGCACAAATAACATCTTTACCAAAGGCAGAGAGAATCCTTCAAAAAGTATGCCAAATAGCAGGCTTAGTCTCTGGCAAAACATGCTGAACACAAATAACTTAAATCTTGCTGAACACACAAAGAATGGACTGAAGATCAGTGGAGCACTGATGGTTTACAGCATTTAAGGAGCTAGCCCAATGAACACATCTATGTCAACTTAAAAATAAAAATTAAAAAAAGCAAAGAGACCACATTTTTAAAAGCATTGGGATGGCAATTCTCTCTTTCTAGATGTAACACAGTTCCCTCTGCAATATCTGAACACGTTGCTTTCAATCATTATCTCTACTAGCTGAAAAAGTAGCTTGCTCTCCAGACTTAGCAGATAAGTCAAGGACAGCATAAGATTACTTATCCAGTTCGGAGAGCAAGTTTTATGTAGTGCCTGCAAAATTGGACTGTAGCCTTTTGGCTGCATGTAAGTGGACCACTGCTTTCAGACTGTGGTGACCTCTGACCTTCTCCCAGCTGGACAAGCCTCAAACCAGTTTAAGGATCCACATCCTGTTGCTTAGTCACTTGTCATTTCCCCCCACCCCTCCAAGGCATACAGAAGCAAATGAAACATTGAATTAAAATATTTTAATTGCAGAATGTACAAAAATTAGCAAACATTATTTCAACCAACACTTAACCATGTTAGCTACGCGGGGCCAAATTCAAAGAGGAGTTCATCAGCACAGGCCAGAATTGAGTACTGGAACAAGGTGGTAATAAAAAAATAACTTGTGTGCAAATGTCAGTGCAAGACTCCTTTATGCATGCTGATATGTTACAGATCTTAACCCACACAAGCGTGTGCGCCTTCTGCCTCACCCTTCCCTCCCAAGTGCAGATGTAGCAACATTTAGAGATTTCCGGTGAGAACCTGAGCTGCCCGCTTCATTAGGCTGATTGCATTAAGTCTACTTAAAAAGAAATAACATTGTAGTTCCACTCAGACCAGCTAAACATCTCTGCCACTCTGCAGCGTGATGTAGCACCTCTAACGTCGCTAAAACTACACCAACATTCACCTCAGAACCAAATTAAGCTTAGAAAAGGACTATTTTATTTTAAAACAGATACGATAGTTCCTACAATAGAATATTTTGAACACCCTTCCCCCCAAGAATCCGAAAATATCTTTATATACATATGGAATATGCTCCAAAAAACTGAACACAAGACACTGATGTACATTTGACGCACTATCCCTAAGCTTATTCAAGAATAAGTCACCCCAACTCTCCACCTTGTTTCACTCAGCCATACATCAACAAATAAGCCACTTTACAGAACTTCTACAAACACACAGCACCTTTGAAGAGAAATATACATATATGTATTCCAAAGTATTATATGCTAGAGTATTTCTGTTTTTCTTTGAAGAAACTAAACAGTTGGGAAGTGAAAAATAGACTAGGTATTTCTTTAAAGTAAGATTTACAAAAAAATAAACAGTCCAACTTACATATTCCTGTGTGAAGTCTATGAGGTTTTGCAAATCAATGTCATCTCGATACGCTCTGATGTTGTTGTTTATAAAGAAATATAGCTGGTCCTTTATCCAGTCTTTGAAAACAAATGCTAGAACACCAGCAGTGAGCTCCAAGAAGAAAATAATTCCAAGAAACACAGAAAACTATGAAGAAAAAGAAAAAGGTTAAAATTATTTTGCTTTATGACTAAAAACTTGATTTTCAAGGCTCACAATTATGTCCAGTGCTAGGGCCTTACCTGTTTCAGTGCAAGTTCAAGTTATTCCAGCATACAGGAAATTTTAAATTAAAAATACACAATTTTTAATTAGGGCTGTAGTACAAGAATCTTAGTTCTACTCTAACAATTAAAATGCCAACAAATTCAAACCTTGGACATTCCACTGGGATTTTCAAAGACGTCCAAGAGAATTCACTGTAAATGTCAACAGAGATGGCTACTTACCACCTATAGGGGCTTCTGAAAACTCATCTTAAATTTCTATGTAGGCACTTACATTTTCAAAGGCATAAACAACCAGGAGCACCAGTGAAATGCTTTCTAAGTTACTTTTTTCTTTAGACACCCTCATTGGTAAAGCTTTGCATAAGCAAAGAAAGCAAAAATTGGTTACAGCAGAAATTAATTAATGACTAAGTCAGAGCAGAATGTCTATTGAATGACTCACATCCACATTAAAACCGAATGAGGCTTCTATGATTAATGCAAATGCAATGGATGCCAAAGGCATTACTAATGATCTGCCACTTTCTCTAAGCATCTCCACTGAGTCTACACTGTTTTAAAACACACAGGGGTCCTCATATACTGGAAGTCCATCCCTTTTGCAACTGTGCCTTTGAGTTTCATTTTAATATGTTCTCTGTGTTTGTTCAGATGCATTTTTAATTTCTCCTGCAGCTGCTGTATAGGAAGCTATTTCTGGTACAGCAGATGGGTTCATTTTAGGCAAGCTAAGAGAAGCAAGGAAGAGGAGAAAAAAAGTGTTACAATAGCTCCCCCTGCCTTTTTTTTTTTTTTTAAAGCAAGACAAGAGCAAGCTAAAACTGTCCCAAGCTGCTTTATAAATGCCTCAAGAACTGTAATTCCCAACTACCTCCTCCCTTATACAACATGTCTGTGGGAGCCAAATATGCCTCTTGAAGGCATCTGTTTCACTGGAAGCCTTTTCACATATATAAAGAGTTAATGGTTATGAAGCCACAACTACTACCCAGGCTGTGCCCACTTCTGCAAGTTGGGGTGTGGTGGAGGAAAGAACATTGAGTTTTTATTATAAATTTTAAATCTATCTAAAATGGAACGTGATACTGTTGTCCTCATCTTCAAAGCCCACAGGAGGAGAGCTTTCAAAAACCAGAACAAGGCTACTTAGCTAAAAGAGTTTTGAATACTGAGGAATGTTTGTATATCAGCAGCTCCTTCCCCAACTAACAGTCCAACCCAGAGTTCAAGACAACAACTTCTATTTTTCCTTTACCCACCCTGGGCACATTCTCCCCTTCTCCCTCTCAGGCCCCAGCACTGACAGTAAGTAATGAAGCCTTTTCAAATTAGCAGTACAGAACTGAGGATATCAGCAAGCAACCCCTCGTAACAGTCCTATCTCCTCTGTACCATGAGGAGCACTTGCACAGCAGAAATCACATGGGTCATATTTCACAGACAGCTTGTTATGGACTCAAGGTTCAACATGCAGATTCTTAGCAGAAATTTCTCTCTTTTTGTGACAAGAAAGCAAAATATTAGGCTATATCTATATGAAAAGCAATAGTTCTATGTTATGATTCCTACCGTCAATATTTGCGAACCTTAAAAAAAAAAAAGAATCAGTAAGCACCAAAGACTGAAGACCTGTAAAGTGTTAAGAGTTAAGCAAAAGCAGTTCACAAAACAGTACTCTCACATCAGAAAACACCTTCCATTCCCCAAAAGACATTTCCAAACTTTACACAGTTAAGCAGGAACAGAGAACATGACTTATGCTATGTAACAGATGAATGCCCCAGTTGCAAAGGCTACTTACAAATTTGAGAAGAAAGGTATTTTCACGCAAAGCTCCAATGCATCCTGCAAATCCCAAAATGAACATAACTCCTCCTACCACTAGGAAGAGCCAAACTGGATCAAAGCCTCCCAGGTCAGTAATGGAGGAGATATTGGACAGCACGCCCTGAGGAAGAAACAATGCCAAGGGATAACAAGGATGTTCAGCTTTCAGTTGCACAAATTCTGCTTGCATTTTTCTTTTTAAAAAGGTAGAAGACTATAGCAAATAAGTGTTTGGCAGTACAGGAAGAAAACACAACTAAGAACATCTTTACATTCAAAAAGAGATAAAAAGGGTAATTATATACAATATTTCTGAGCCAACATGTGGAATGAACAACAAAATGTGTTTCTGAAGTCCTTTGCAACAAACCTACAGGGCATTTTGCTGCTTCTGTAGTTAGAAGGGTTAGCCTGCCAGAAAATCAGAATAGATATTTGAACAGAACTTACCTAAAATGCATCTCAGCACAGGTAATAAGATTGAGTTATCATACACATTGTTTATATAAGTACAGTTACACATGTTATGACAGAAAAGCAGTCAATAGGAATAACATCGCTTTGAATTTTGCATTTATGCTCAGTATTTACAACAATTGACAGAAATTAGAAGGGAGCTCCTAGGTTGCAGAATCGTGCAACAACAAATTTTACACCAAATTCTGATAAACTAGATACCTGGCCAATTCAACTTCAAGCATCTACAGTGCCAAAAACTCAGTATATAAATAAAGTACAGCTACTGACTAATCAGTTAGCAGGAAAAATTTGAAAATAACATTAAGTCTCCTAGTAGGACATAAGGCAGTTTAAGGACTTGTCTTGGGAGATGGTTTGCACTAACTTAGGTTAGACCTATCATATGGTAAACCACATATGCTGTGTTTTAGACATGACAGTCAGCACAGTCTGCTTGTAATGCCATTGCCCCCTCAGAAGCAGAGCTTGGGTTGTGACGCCAGTAATCCTGAAGAACCATTTTATTTTTCGGAATACATTTTAACCAGTTTGTCTGATGTTGAACAGATGGGTCATATCAAAAAGCAAGTACAGAGTCTTCCTTATTCCAGTGAGTTTGCACAGGAACAGTTACAGTTTCTTAAACCCTTTTGGCAGCAAAAAAGCTGAAGTATCATGATTTCTTCATTTGCCTCCCCAGTGCTGTAGGTCAATGCAAAGCACTCCGCTGAAGCAGATATTTGTCCATGGGTTTCTCAAAGAAGTCTGAACCCAGGCTGAGGGCTTCAGACTACTGCTTTCCCTACTAACTCCTGAATAAATCTGTGGCTTGAAAAGCAACAATATAGACCTTTACCCCTACAGTTCCTTATTTACAGAATTAAGTTCTTCATGCTTTTCCTTTTCCCTTTTCATATCCCCTTTGCTTCTTTGAAATAGTCCAAAAACAGCAGTAGTTTTGAAGGAAGTTATTACAACCTCATTTCCAAAAGCTGTTAGTAACATTGTTAACAAACAGATGACTGCTCACAACTGTAGCTTTAGTCCCGTGATTTTTTTTTTTTTTCGTTTAAATATACTCAGTTAGGACCACCCAGAACATATAAATAGTCATGTAATCAGTATCTCTAATACCACACTAGACATAGTCTACAAGCACTTCCATATTTTCCCAAGCAAAACTGACACTGAGCAAGTAGTAAATGAAGACAGTACTCGAAGATTTTTAATTCAGCAGACAGCAATAGACTGGATAAAATATGCACATGAATTTCTCCAATACACACAGCAAGGAGCCTTGGAAAAGGCCAGCATGCTAAAAGCAAAGGAAAGACCTGACTACAACCCAATCCTAAAGTACAAACAATAAACCAACAGCATGAATGACTTTCTCAAACTGGATTCCTCCCCCTCCTGCTACAGAAGACTATTGCCTGACAGAAAGGGATGAAACAATTTTTTAAAAAAAAAAACACTCATCACTTTCCTCCTACATTACATATAGTACTAGTCTCATTGTCATTCATTAAAAAGTCAAAAATAGACGTAAGGCACGATACAACACAATGCTGCTCAGAGCTGGTATGGCTATCAAAGCAGACCAGTTGGCACATCCCTTTTTCTAACTAACTAGTGATGAGACAGTACAAGCCAGGCTGAAATGAACACTTACCCCAGCAAAAGTCACTCATCTAATCTCTGGTCTCCCTCCAGGCTCCAAATGCTCAAGGTAGCTATGATCTGACATGTACTGAAATAGACCACCACAAGCTTTATTTGCCATTGTTTGCTGTCCCTGGAAAGCACCTTTATATGAATCTTTTGCTAGTCCACATATGGCAATCACAAGCCTAGCTTGGATAAACCCCAAATAATACATCCCAACAGTGCAAAGCACATACTGTGTAATTCTCGTTTGTACTCTGTGTGATCTCTGCATATGAATCCCAAGTTATCAGTATTCTGGAGAGACATCTCAGGATATACAGTCTTCAGAGAGGCTTTAGCAATAAAACAATGCCTAGCAGCAGGAATGACAAACAGACAATGCTCTGTGGTTACAGCTAGAGATGCACAGAGGTAGTCCGACCAAAGACTGCTGCTTACTGATGAAATAGATTTTTCCGGTCTTGTTTCTTCCTGGACATTTACAAATAAGCTCTCTGAAGAGACAGTGGTGCAATACTTTAAAGAAAAGCATATTTTATTTCAAGCAGCAGGGCAATGACGGGGAAATATTATCTGTTAAGAATAACTAAATGTACAGTCCTATAGACACATACTTTTCCTATCCACCACAGGTTTCTATAATGCCTACTACCACAGTATTCAGTATTTTTCAGTTGTAATGGCTACTTCTGGGAAAGTTTGGCAGAGATGTGCAAACACCTGGTAGTGACCAATTCAGTCTTCATCCCATCTTTAGCCAAAAGCAGAAGGGAACGTTTCCAGAGGTGCTTGAGCAGAGTATCAGGAATCTCATATTCTAACACTGCATCCTCCAGTGACATGCTCTGAATCCTCAGGCTGATCACTCAGTCATAGAATATACAGTGATTGTTTGTCAACTGATGTCTTGCATCAACATAAGACCTAAACAAACCACCTGTAAATCTTTTAAAGTCATACTTTCTACAATGCAAAATATTTTTCTCAGCAACACTACTGCAGTAGTCCGCTCCAACCTTTACTGCTAAATAGTTGCAAGTACCACTGATACTTTAGCATCTGAAAGGAGGAAATAATTTTTTTCCTAAACACACATTCTTATTTTGGAAGTACAGTTATTTTTCTGGGGTACACACACATCACTTTCTTGGTAGTTTAGGCATGTGTGTAATCTTTATTTGGCAGTAAACACTTTGTTTGTGCAAAGCTACATACTCTAATACTTTTCACAGTGGCATCTGCCCAGGGCTTTGCTGTAGTCCCACAAGGAGAGCTAGTAGGACATGCTCCCTGGCTGATCTCCAGCTCATCTGTTTGCTCTGTTACCACACTCTCAATTGCCTGCTCTTTGTTACAGTGCCTGGGTTATTAAACCTTTTAATCCTCCACAAGTCAAAATTTCTTTGGGGTAGTGAAGCAACAAAAGCAGCACCCATAACTGAACTAAAATCAATAATGATGAAGTTATGAAAAAAGTTCCTTTATTTGTGAGATGTACTTCAGCTCAATCACTAGGATACAATGATGCAGGCATGGAACAGGAAAGACTGACCCCATGTTCCCACCCCACTCCCAATTCAGGAGAGGAAGACAAGTGAAACAGTAGGAACTGCTCTTTTGTCCAACAAAAGTGCGGGGGGGAAGAGGCATTGGTGGTGCCTTATGCCAAACCAAGAAACATGAGACAAACAAGCCAGGCCTGCCAGAAGCTACTGCAAAACTGGAATCTTCTCCTTACGGTATGTGAGCACAGGCAGAAAAAATAGTCTATGAGAGATACCTGAATCCAGTGACAGATCCTCTGTTGTCATGTTGGCTTTTTCCCATGGCCACAGCTTTCCACTCTACGAGCTAGATCTTATGCATAGCTCAAGAGAGAACAAGGCAAAGGAAAAATGCTGGTATTGAACACAATAACTCGAGAAGGCCCCTCCTGATATTATAGCTGCACAATTATTTGCCTTTATCCCATCAATAAAGAATAAGAAAGCAACGATCACTTAGAAAAGCAATAAGGGTGCACCCCTCACCTGTCCTCCACCTTGTTCTATTTAAGATCGTCAGGACAATTTGTGCTAGTTTCCAGATTTCACAGGCACAGTAACACACTGCAGGGCAAGAAAGAACAGCTCCAAGTGAAAATACTCAAGGCAGCAAAAATTTTGAAAAGATGACCCAGTAATAAAAATTCAAGGCATCTTGAGTCAGAGACAACTTAGGAGACTTATCATCCTAAGGATCAAAGAGGTGATAACGCTGTGGAAGTATATGGAATTTCACCCACAGGAGTGCATGTAAAACAGGACTCAACACACAAGTCCCCACAACAAATAACACCCCAGAGGGCTATTAAAAAGTGAAAAGAAGAAACCAACACCAGTAAGATAGAAGAAGTCAGCTAATTTTCTTCCATTTCCTCCAAGATGGGAAAAAGCCTTCTCTGTTGGAGAATCTTGTTACGTGGGGGACGAAAAAAGCAGATGGTCAGAAAAAGATGTCAAGCCCAGGGAAATGGTTGAGTCACCATTCCTGGAGATATTTAACAGACATGTAGATGTGGTGCTTAAGGACATGGTTTAGTGGTGGACTTGGCAGTGATAGGTTAATGTTTGGACTTGATGATCTTAAAGACCTTTTCTAACCTAAATGATTCTATGATTTCTTCTTTGCAGAGGATTAGCCTTTCCACAAGCTCATCTGCAGGACTTAGAAGCACTGGCAAACAGGAACGCATGGGGGTGATGGGAAATAAAAGGATTTCCAAATGTATGATTTTAAAATGGAAAAATCTCTCTACTTTGTTAGTCATAAAATCCATGCAGTTTCTCCACGCTGTGCATCTGAATGAGCAAAGGGAACAGAACAATAGTCATTGAAACATGCTGAATTAATTCCACTCCAGAATTTTGTCTCTGCAAGCAAGAAACTAGGTGGGGGATGTTTACAAATAATATTTCCTTAATTTTTGTTGGTTTTGCATTTCGCACAGCAAACAACAATAGCAGCAGAACTTAATTTTTCAAGTGTCTAGAAGGAGAACTAGTCTAGCTTTCTTGTCATGACAAAGCAGAGTTCAATAGGTGAATAACTGGCATAAATACATGCAAGATACAGATTTTTACATTTTTCAGGATTAATGGTTGCAAGGTGTTGGAACACTAGTAAAATTATTTAAGAGCCTGTTCAGATAATGCATCTTTATGTACTGAAATTTAAATTAAATGTAAGAGCAAATATTAGTATCCCCCTCTCTCCTCCCCAGTCCTGTAAAATCCACACAGTCCTGGCTTAGAAGCAAGATATATGTTTTGGGTATCCTTCAGCCCATAAGGACAAACAGGACATGTGCACAGTTTTCTTGTCGGCAACTGTTTTTCAAAGGACCATGCAATAGACATGTAAGCACAACAATTATGGAGTGACTAGCGTATCAATCCCTCTTGATGGCTGCCACTCACTGGGACAATAAAAGTAGTGAGATTTTTTTCCTGAAAACAACCACAGTTTTCATTTCAGGCCAAGGAGAGACACACTTCGTCTGGCAAATTGTGACTTTCTGTGTAGGGATTTTAGCCTGTCCCAGAACAACCAAAGCAATATAAATCACTTTATATTGACGTGTCAAAGGTTCAGCTTAAAACTTGAGATCCAGTTTTAGTGGTCTTGCTCAATAAGAATACTATGCTGGCCCAGAGAGGTACTATACTGATACTCCAGACTACGTACAACTTGACTTCTGAGCTGAAGCATCTTCTAGTTACACTGATTTAACAAGAAAAGCTTAGAAACAAAACTTACGCACTTAATCAACCTCTTCCACTTCTCACTCTTTGTTTCAGTCAACATTATACATGAACTAAGTCTAGCTGACAAATTTTGCAAGGGTCTGCAGATTTTTTTCCCCCCACTTTAGTATCTCTACCTTTGCTACCTCCTACTTAAAGTATACCCCAAAACCACAGTGCTTTCTTTCTAAAAACTCTCTCTCCATGGTCAGTCTGATAAGGTCTCAGGAGACGTAATAGCAATTCATCACTTAGACTCACTACTCTTGAATGTAAGTCTTCTGCAAGTAGTGAGGGAACCAGGAAGCTTATTTTCCCAAGTACTTACTGGCATCATACCATGAACAAACCCAATTCCCCATAAGACCACATTATCTAATATACACAACCAAGGAGGTAAATAGACATTTTGTAGGAGTCTATTTTTTAAAAGTCAACAGAAGAAATTACTTGAAGTGGTTAAAAAAGCCAGTGAAATATAAACATTTTTCCCTTGCTGCTGAGCAATGGTACTATATGATGCTTGGACTCAGTACAGATTCTATATGTTAACAAAGTTCATGTCACTGGTACAGGGTGTGGGGTGGAAATTAGCTGCCATGGGTGAACTTTTTTATGGTGCAATCCCAAGCCTAGCATGCCTGAAAACACTGACAGATTGTAAACTATATAGTGCATCCATGTATAGATAGCTTTATTCATCCCCTGAGTTTACCGCCCCCACCCCACCACCCAGCTCTCTTTCAGGTTCATGACTCAGAATGCTAATTGCCCAGTTTTTGTTTAGGGCTGGCTGACTGACTGTCAAGCCAATTCTATTGCCTATTTGACAAATGAGCTCTTTTGCCTCCCTGCAAAGGCTGTAAGGAAGGTCACAAGACTCTATAGTGTGCTTTTCTTCTTTACAAAGTTTGAAGGGAAGAATTCAAGCCAGCTTAGCAAAAAAGAGAAACTAGCCACTAATCCCACAAATCTATCCCAAACTGTTTTTAGCCAACAGCAAACAGGAGTCCTGTAAAATGTGGATTATTTCTTTATATCCTGCATTTTTAATGTGGCCTGGCACACTATCTTTTTATCTTAAAAAGATTCTGTGAAGCAGCAAAAGCATATACAAGTTGATGGCCAGGTTATAAATCAACACAGCTGGATATAAAGCCACACAATTCAAGATAGAAGTAAATCAAAATCCTCCCCCCACCAAATCAGTTTACAGTAGAGGAGTCCTTCTGAAGACCCAATCCTGAAATAAAAAAACCATTACAAATTTATGTTTACACATTATACAGTAGTAGCACCAAGCTCAACTTTGATAAAGACTTAGTTCATGGGACAGCAGCAGTCTTCACAGATTGGAAGGGACCCCTGAAGGTCATCTGGTCACCTACACCTGGCTGCCTAGGACCATGACCAGACTGCTTTTGCATATCTCCAAAGAGGGAGACTCCACATCATCTCTCGGCAAACCATGCCAGTGCTTAATAGTCCTCTCAGTAAAAAAAAAAAAAAAAAAGAGTGTATATACATATAAACGTGTTTCAGGGAACTTGCCGTGTTTTGGTTTGCACCCATTGCCTCTGTCACTGGGCACCACTGAAAACAAGCCTGGCTCTATCCTCTTTGCACTCTCCCTTTAGGTACCTGTATAGATTAAGATTCACCCAAGCCTGCTCTTCTCCAGGCTGTACAGTCCTAGCCCTTCCTTGTAGGAGAGATGCTCCAGTCCCTCAATCATCTAGGCAGCCCCTTTGCTGGTCTCTCCAGTATGTCAGTGTGTGTCTCATATTGGTGAACCCAGAACTGGCCCAGGTATGGCCTCACCAGTCCTGAGTAGAGGGGAAGAATCCCCTCCCTCAACATGCTGGCAACACTCCTATTACAGCTCAGGGCACCATTAGCCTTCTTTGTCACAAGGGCACAGTGCTGGCTTATGTTCAAGTTGGGGTACACCAGGACCCCCAGGTCATTCTCTGCAAAGGTGCTTTGCTGTCTTATGGTGTACCATTAGAACAGCCCATAGCACTTAGGGAATACATCCAGGCTAGTCTCAGGCAAGCAGCAGCCTAGCTAGAGAAGTGTTTTTCAGTTAAGTTACAGATCTCTCAAGACTTAGGCTTCATCTACTTGGCCTTTGCCTCCAACTCCCCAGCTGCAGCAAGAACAACTGTCTGGGATGTAACTGATCCAACCCCCATGAAGTTGCATGGGGCCAATGAGTATCTGGAAATTGATTTTGCTGACTGCAGCTTCTGACCACTACCTGTCCTCTAGAGAGCTGAGTAAAAGAAAAGTCTCAAATTGGATTGACACAACTCCATTTTTCCATAATTCCCGCTACAAAAATCAAGTCTGTGATAAAGAGCTCTGCAGAACAGCTATACCTATGCTATGTTTTGTTTGATACAACCATGAACTGAAATAGTCCACACCAAGCACAGCAGGACACAACAGTTAGAGAAGCTGGGGAGAGATGCTTATTTTCAAGGAAAGACCTGTGTTTTAAGACAATAAACAGTACCTAAATTTCTATAGAAAAACCTATTATATACAGAGTCTGACCTAATGCATATTAAACTCTTGTACATGGTGTTATTTGCTTGTCTTAAAAACAACATGGCATTTTCTCCCACTTTCAGGATCTGATTAGAAATAGTTTAAGATGACTTGATAACAGATGTCCAAATCTCAAGTAAAAACATGACTTTTGGCTGCTGGCTATTGGCAATTATGAATTGAATGCATTTTCCAGGGGGGAGGACGACACACGGGATGGAATGGGACAGGGTGCTTTCCCATATAGGAAATATGTGAAATTTAACAAACTTTTTTTACCTTTTTTTTTTTTTTTTTGCCACAACACCCTCTAGCTGTAGGTCTGGTATATTTTACATGTCAAATACTAGACTGTAGCTGTTTTCCCTTTACCTGCTCATTCATTCTAAAGAGGAATTATTCGTGTTACCTACTGAAATGATACAAAAATGTTAAAATCTCTTGTTGAAAGACACTCCAAAAATGAAGTTCTTCTCTGGGGCTTAGACATAGGTATAAGCTCTGTGAGTACGCTCAGAGTGTTAGATAACATGTTTTTACATCTTTGCTGAATGAAATTTTGAAAAGTCATAGCACTTCTTTCCAAGCTTATTCAAGCCATCCAACATGATTATCATATGGCATGTAAATATACATATATATATATAGCTGTATACAGTGTGAGTCAATAATATCTCATTACTACTTGTGATTATCTACATCCAAGGCACCTGCACAGAGCAATTAGAATTTAGGTTAACAACTCACTTCTGAACCAGCAAAATTTGTCCTGCATTTTTAAGTGGGAAAACTCCAGTGCTTCCAATGTGTTATGCGTTCTGCTGCAAGCACCTTAAGTGAACATCGATTTGTAACTTACTCAATGTTTTCCATTAAAAGAGGAAAAAAACCCATTATGTCACTGAATATCATAGCACGATGGTTATCAGCTAGGTTTTATTATTTTCAATCTTTTAAACAAAGAAGAAAAGGAAACCCTGGCTTTAATTTTAGCTGTTTTCTTTTAGCAAGGCAAACTTTTCATCCAGTAACCCAATACATACTGATTTGTTTCATATATTATGTCTTGATATTTTATCTTCTTCTTAACTTCTGCAGCAAGCAAACTAAAAATTAAGCTCTGGTTCACAAAGGTTTTCTCTTTCCCTGACACTCTTTCTTCCCATTTCCAAGTTGATTTTACAGTCTTGCAAGAGAGAGTGTTCCAGTGGACAGTTTTATTCACACAAGAAAAACCAACAGTTATTCTGTCTCACTTTGGCTTGGGTTTTGGAGTTCATTTTGGTTTGTGTTTCGGTTTGTGGTGGGTTTTTTTTTTTTGGTGTGTGTGTGCTGTGTTTTTGGTTTGGGTTTTTTTGTTTTTGTTTTTGTTTTTTTTTTTTTTTGTCTAAGAGGAACAGCATTTAACATGCTATGTTAAGGCAAAAGCCAAGGAAGTTTATTTTCAGGGAGCTGCCCTCTGAGACATGTAGGCTCCCTCTCAATTCCTGGGGACACATGCAGCAGAGACACACTGCCAGTACTGCCTTCAGTAGAGTGTTTCAGTGTGTGAGCTGCAGTTCGAGCATGCATGGATTGAAATGGTTATTTTATGTGAAAGAGTCAGCCATGATTTCTTGCCAAAGCATTATTGGGAAAGACGCCAAGGATCTTCCTCTAGGTGAGCTGAGCCAAGGTTTTATTTGACACAGAAGCTTGATTTTGTTTCAGTAAAAACTGTGTGTGGACACAAAATATGCAGCATACTACTATTCTAATATTACATCAGAAAAAGAGAGAGAGAAAGGAAAAACATGGAATTTGGTGCTATATTCAACTTACCTTTTCATTCCATGCCCACAATCCAATCCCAAGAAATGCTATGCCAAGGAACTAAAGGGGGAAAAAAAAAAAATCAGAGCAGGAACTATAAATTTATGGATTATTATTTTTTTAAAAAAATATACATATTGACTCATTCTTTCTGTTGGATTATCAATTTTATCAGGGCTGTGGGGGCTTACCAAGAGTTTTAATATACGGATGTCGTCATTTATTTTACAACTCAACCATTGTAACTGGAAGAATTTAAAACCTGCACAGCTCATTCAGGGATGTTCCACATAGGAACAGTAGGTGCAATAAATGTCACCTTCTCAGCATCAAGGAAGTAGGATTCTTTCTGGTTTTGTCACACTTAAAGCAAACTCCACAGTCAAGCAACACATTATTTTAGTGTTGTATTACCACCACCTGCACGAAACAACTGTTCTTGCAGCTCTCTCCCGGTGAGAGAAACTGATTAAAAGAAAAGTACTGAATACACATGTACTACCAGTTTTAGCCATGTTGTCCACAGAAACACAGAAAGTTGTTTAAATATAACTCATTATTTCTGAGGAAAAAAATAGAAGTAATATTGGTCTAAAAGGTTTTAAACCCCTGAAGCCAACATTTTATAATCTTTCTAATATTGAACGTTTCTGTTTTTCATAAAGGAAGTTACAGTCCCTTTCTCCTCAAGGGACTCAAAAGCACCAAACAAAAGGCAGTATCACTCCCCCGTGATGGAAAAGGGAACAGCACCTATGGTTTTGTTATATGCCTGTATTCTTCATTCCACTGAATGCACTCTAAAATATTGTTTCCCTCCAAATACTACAGGGTTTCCATACAAAACCCACACTAAGGATCAGTGAAACAAGCAGAACAGGCAGAATAAGCACTCCGTCTCCCAACATCAACACTGAGTATTTGGCATGATACAGCACCAATCATGTAGAATGCTTAGAAAACATATAGCAGGTGTCCCAGTACATATCTAAATGTCCATCTGTCCAAGTTACGTCTCTGGTTTTTAAAACCTAAGTGCGGGCTAAAAAGAAAACTATATTCACTCTAGTTTCGGGGCATATAATGGAATGTTGCTCAAACATCAAACTCTGGTTTTCTTTGTGGTTTCTCCACACTGCAGTGTACAGATTTAGTCTGGCACATAGTATGCCTGCTCTTAATATTTGCATAAACAGTTAAGTGTTCTAATGATTTTTCCTTTGCAAAACAGGACAAAAGTGTTTTTCTGTTGAAAAGTGGGAGGAAGCAGGAATATCAACTTAAAAAGCTTTCCCAGAAATTATTTCAACAGCTTCAAAGCAAGATTCCATCTTCCTTATGGCACTTTTTTTTTTTAAGTGGCAATTTTAGCTTTATACTACAAGAATCTCTGTAAAGCATAACTCAGTATCAAGTGGAATATGCTCACTGCGATAACCTGAAGTTCCCTAACACCCCTCGCATCTCTCTGACATTCTCCTCCATGTGTGCTTTGCCAGATGACCAAAGGACCATGCATGATACATCCAGCCAGCTCACCCAGAAGCCCACCTATACTAACTAGGAATTAAACTCCCCTTTTTGACTTGAAGAGTCATGACTAAATTTAAATACTACAAGCCAGTATTCTTCAAAGGGAATTGTTGCAGGCTTGACTGTATTTTAATAGAAGATAAACGGAAGTTTTTCCTAGATGGATAAACAGAACTGCTGGTCAAGAAAGTGTTATTTCAGCAGCCTTAATTTTCTATAAAGTACAAGAGATAGATTTGAGAATGTCAGTACAGCCTCCTGTGAGCCACCACATGAGCCAAAAAAGGTCATCTTACCTGTATCGAGACTGCTCTTTTTCTATGGTTATAAAGCTTGCCAGAAGACTGTGTAACCCTCCTGACTGCAGTGATTATTTGAAACTTGAGATAAAGTGGTACAAGTTTCCAAATCACTTTCAGACAAAAGCAGTTAAGTTTTTTTTTGCAGTAACAGGCTCCTTTCCTTCTTTCTTATGCGGCCAAAGGCACCAAGATTGAAGGAACAGGAGTGAAGGAAAATCTATCTATCTATATATATATATATATATACACACACACACACACTATAAAAATCCATAAGCTGCATTTGGAAGGGGCAAATTGCTATTTGTAGAGAAGTGCAAAACATTACATTCTGCAAATAGCAAAATACGGTTTTGAACAGAATAAGCATGGAAAACTAGAATGAAAGAATTTGATCAGTGCATACGAATGTAACTTTATAGCATACACATCAGCTGCAAGCCTGGCTGAGATTCACTAGCTTTATTAAATTTAATCCAGTCAAGGATCCTGATCCTTCACCAAAAGTTGAGACTTAAGGGTAAGATTACCTCATGGATTGCAGAAGGTAACTTAGAGTAGACTGTGTGGGTCTCAAGCCAGGCCAAGCTCATCTCAATTTACGGGTTGGGCAATGAGTCTGCACTATACTAAGCTGAAGCACCTAGAAACTGAGATTGTCAAGCTTCTGGCCAGCCTATCAAGAAAAAACAGGAAAAGTCTGAGAACGCAGTTTCAAGAGGATCAAAGAATTACATGCTGCTCAGTCCTCTCCATATGCCAAAATGGAAATCTCTGTCCAGTTGCCTTTTGAGCAGCTGATTGACCGGGAACAGTGGACAAGATCCATTAGGAGAAAAAGGTTCATGATGGAATCACAAACTCTTTATCTCAGGATGCTGTGGAAATCAAAAGCTTGACAGCATTCAGAAAAAAGGGTTAGATAAATTAATGAAGGATCCACAGCTATCAAAAAGTGATTTTTGATACAGCTTCTGGCTCAGGAAGTTTTTACACTGCTGCTCATCAGGAGATATCATCAGGAAAAGATCACTGTATGCATGCTTTGTTGCTTACGTGCCTCTTTCCTTGGACAAACTCTACTTTCATTACTTGAGACAAAACAATGAGCTAGCAGACCACCAACCTAACCCCCTACAGACATGCCCTAGAAAGGCCCACCCTTGCACAAGCACAGCCTGCTATGGGGATGAAGCACACAGGAATGCTCTCAGTAATCCCCACTGGCAGAAGACAGATGTTCACAGGGAGACTCACCAGGATTAACTCCGGATTTTCTTGACAATTAGGAAAGAATATCCTGCATAGCTTAAAAAAAATGTTGAAAGTGCTTCGCAAAAATCCTTCTGTATTTTTGCTGTTAGAACCAGAAGTAAAACAGGACACATACCCTGATTATCTTGCAGCCCTTCTGCAGATGCCTCCAAGACAGCCTTGTTCTGATTGTTTGTAACCAGAAAAAAAACCTCTTCACGTCTGAAGCATGTGGGGAGAGGGTGAGGTAGCATACACAATCTCAGTTAAGTCTGGAGAATTTCATTTACATCCATTAAATTATTCCAGTGACTAAAAAGGTGGAAGTTTGCCTCGTTATCTACCAAACACTCTACAGACAAAAAGTCTCAATTCTCCATGGAAGTCTAGTAAGACCATTTAGCCTGATTACAAATGGTCACCAGATCTGGGGCAGAGCTTATAAAATCTTGATATTTTTCTTTTTTAAACAATAATTTGCAGGAGAACATTAAAATGTTCCTCTGGAGTATTACAGCCTTACAAAAAAAAAAAAAAAACAAAACACAAAAACTTGCGCAGCACTACTTTCTCAGCCATAGATTTTCTAGTCACAAACATCAAACAAATGTGTTCAAATTTCTCTTCTATAAAAAATTATAGGTATTTAAGAGTAGAATGTGTAGCAGTACTTGTCCTGGTGCCCTACTTGTAAAGTTCACGTGCAGTCTTCAGAAGTGGATTGGTAAATGTTCCAGGCTACATGTATCTTATTCCCAGTCTCGCCTGCATGGAGGAAAATGATTCTTTGTTGCTAGAGCTACAGCATCATACAGCACAGCATTTAATTTAAAAGGTGCTGGGGTAAATACTAATGCAAATACTAGCAAAACTTTGAGAGAGAATGAGTAGCTTAGTTATAAAGTGATCAGACATTACTTCACATAAAGAATTTTTCATCTCAGCTGACATCCTTTAATAACTTCACACCAGTTTTCAACCAGAAGTACAACAGCCACAGGCCAAGCAGTAAAAGGTTGGTTAATGTGCCACATGCATAAAACAGTGTATGTCCATTAAAGACTTGTGTGAGAAGGAACTATAGCACAGCCACCTAATTTCACCTTCACTACGACAATACAAACTCACCAGCAGAAGCACGTCAAAATCGTCAGAGTTCAGAACCAGAGCTTCCTCACAAGAGCTTTTCCTTTTTTGAGCCTTGTATTTAGGCAGTGTGAAAACCCCTCCCACCAGCCCTTGCTTTGAGGTGCCACAGGAACTCTGCCCACAGTGTTAGCAAGGAGACTATCAAGATTCCTACAGAGAATTTGATGTTTCTTCCCTGGCAATATGCTGTAGGTTATTCACAGACCAAGAATTCCTTCTGTGTGATTGCATTCCCGTGCTGTGCTGGCTTCAAGGTACAGTATTTTACTGACAAGCACAGCAGTGATCAGGACAACATGAAGTGTAATATTTCACATCCTGAAATACAACCAGGAAGCACAGGGCTTCTGAGCTTTGTACATATATAAAGCAGCACTGACAAGTTCCTAACTGACTCTAAAACCCCCAGATGAACAATTTTTCCCTAAGTACTTCCTCTACAGCACTCTGTGCTCAGACTCACTCAGAGGTATTTCAAAGTCAGAATACTCACTGCCTTCTTTCAAGTATTTTATGCCAAACCAGTCTTTTTGTTTTCTAAGCCAAGGCAAAAAGGAGCTTTGTGTCTGTGTCAGAGCACAAAGGATTTTGCTGTTATTTTTGTTCCTTAAGTAGCCCTAACAGAGAAAGGGTACCAAAACAGAAATTAAAATTAAGTTTCACACAGTTTTCTTCTCCCCTTCATGCCAGGGATGTGGGACTGTGCTTTAAATACATCAGCATTCTTTCAACCAAAATAGGACATCCTTCTCAACTCTCTAGCTTTTGCCTGGATCAGTATCACACAGAAGGAAAGCGCCAGAAGTCTGCTCTGTTCCTCCTTCTATTCATCCCAGTTCCAATAGCTTTTCCATTCAACACAAACTGTTACAGCATGTCATTCTCACGTGGCTAAGTATACATGGTGACCATGGGAAAGGCAAACCACTCAAAGCATACATACGCATTTACATATTTATGCTAATGCTGACAAAGAATGCATTCCCCTAAAGCCCTTTTTTGTTTGCCTTGAAAGATTAACAGCAGGAAAACTCCATGTACTACAGTCAGTGAACGGAGATGCTGCGTAGGTGACTAATTACCATTTTGGTTCACAGCAACATTCAGATATAGACTGAATATAGACTAAAAGACGTCAAATCTATTTCCATGTTATGAGCAGCTTTTAAAAAACATTAAACTACATTTCACAAATTACTGTCTCAGTAATACCTTTTCTCTCCTGATACAAAATGCACACACATGGGAGAAAAAAGATCTCAGTTTCCACACATTTTGCTCAGCTGAATCAAAGACACAACTGATTTTATAGAATCATCCAAACTAGAGAAACAGACCTGAGAACACAATGAGAAAAGCTGTCTGCTCCATCTTGCAGGACTCTGTGTGATGCTTTCTAATGAGAAATTAAGCACTTATGAGCCCAATTTTCAAATTTCAAAGCAAGGTACTGTGGCTGTTAATGTATCTTTCATTTTCATCAGTATGGGGTTTTCTGTTTTGTCTGAGAAGCAAGCAAGATATATATACACACACACACACTCCCTCCTCCCCCTGCCCCCCCAAACACAGTCAGTTGCCATTATTTTATTATTGCCTTCTCCAGTTCTTTAATTGCAAAAGCAAGACATCTGCTTTCTGTTACTGTTGCTCTATGTATTTATTTTATTGCTTTCTGGTGGTGCAATTGTAAGCACTGCCAATCAGCTTGGAGCAAGAGTCCCTAAAGACTGAAGTCCCTCTCCTCTTGTCCACAGAAATTGATATACTGGAAAACAGAAAAAGGAGGGTGATTTAGACCCTGTTTCCCCTGCTCCAACTTTTGAACAACAACTCCTCTTAAGCCTAGATAAAATAAATTTAACTCTTTCCAAGCTCACAATGAGACACTAAACTCAGGTCCTTCTGTCTAAAGAAAACACTTTATTTAGAGCTGATTTTTTTTTTTTAAGCACACAAAGCTTACACATAGCAGCCACTTTGTAAAATTCTTCAATAAAAGCTTTTGGGACTTCAAAGGTTTTGTTTCTGTGAGATATAGCTAATAACCTAAAACTAGTACCTTTTTCCCGCCATACAAAAATCAAAGACCTTTAAGGTAAATACCCCACCACTACCACACAGAAACATTTAAAAAGTCTAGAGTTGAAGCAACATCACCACCATTCACTGTCACTTTGGCATACTCATCTCACACAGATCCTATCCCATCTCTTCTACTCTTCTTTACACTCTCTGTTGGTCTTTGTCTCACCATCATCTCTTTTTCTGCTCTCCCTGAGCTCAAAAGACTATGCGGTAGGCCTAAAAAATTCTGCTGTGCACAATTCTCCACGGGTCTCTTCCCTGCCTTCTCACTTCTGAATTACAGTAAGTGCTCTGTGTGCCTCTATTTTTCCTATCCAGCCTTGTTCTCTTCATCAATACCACTCCATCTCTGGCTCAGTCCTCTCCACTGCAGCTTCTCTGCCTGAAGTCAGTTTCTATTTTTAAAACCATCCAAAATTTATGTAAGTGGTGTTTTAGCATGAAACAGTATGAAAACAGTATGGGCTTAACACACAACCACAAGCAGCGAAGTGCAAAATGAAAATAAGAGAAGTGGAAAAAACCAGATCTGAATTCCCCATCCTATATAAGTATGCTAATCATGTCCCTTGGCCAATTTGACAATGCAAAGACATAAGTCTTCTCATTCTGCTTACAAGTAAGAAAAAGTATGAAGGCAAAGAAACCATGGTCTGCTTCAAGCTGGGGTGAAACAAAGCATCTGGAAGCAGAATGGAAATGAGTCATTTTCCACGTCTGTCTTGCTGCCCAGGGCTAGCAGCTTCCTACTCCAGAGGGCAGCAATACCTCCTCCGACTCTCCTCTTCCTACCGCTGTGCCGATCTCATTTGTCCCCAATCACCCTACCTGAGCTTCAGGCTATTTAGGTGCAGCCCCACCACGACTCTTCATATTCTTTTTCCGAAGCTACCGTTCCATTAAAAGCAGAAGGTTAAAAAAAAAACAAAAAACACACACACACACACAAAAAAACCCCACAAAACACAGCATACATTAAATCCTCATTATGAAACTGATACAGAAATGTTCACTTATTTCAGCTACAAGCAGTGAAGTAACATCCAATTCAGGCATTTGATACAGCAAGCAGAAAGGATCTGAGCTAATCTTTTTCCTTAGTAACAAATGGGCAATTACATTGCCTACACAATTGATTTAAGTAGCTGAGAACCTAAGAGTGCAGAGCCAGGAAACACAAACAGGTAGGATTGTCAACACAGAATGATACTCTGAATGCTCAGCATTTGCTTTTCAGAAAGAAGTCTCAGCTCCTAGCTGTGCTTGTAGCTTAGGGAGAGGGAGTCCCAAAATCATCTATCACAGCTACACAAGCTGCCACATTCCAAGCCATTTCAATGGACTATAATACTCAGAGATCCATTATTTTCACTTCGCAGAGACGCGAACGCATGCGGAGAATGAGGGAGGCATGAGAAGAGTGAACTAGACTGGATAGAGGGGCACACCAAGTGAACACCACCAGCTTTACAGACAAACCTGGGCCAAACGGTTTAATGTCTCTCCTACTTTAAAATAGCCACCCCACAGCATAGGAAAGAGTGAACACAGGCAGACAGTGAACACACCCAACCTGCAAGTGCACACAGAACTTTTTCCAGCAAATTCTACAATAGCTTTGTCGTCTCTTACCTTCACCAAATGCTCGTTTCTGGTTCTTTTTTAGGGGTCCCCCACAGGAAGATGTTCAAAGCCATTTACAAAGAAACTGGTACCACATATATTAAAAAATCATAGCTTGAAAAGGTAGGAAGTGATTCACTGCAATTTAATGATGTGTCAGAAGCCAAGCTCAGGCATCTAAAATCCTAACCCTGATATGGTGTGACTGTACAGCCTATCATGCTTCTCCCCAGATCAAATCCAACTCAGAACTATAAACTCTGTAATGGCAAATATACGCTTATATATGGCATATGTTCATATATAAAATAAATCAACTTCTAATAGTCGCTGCACCAAGCATTAGGGGGATGGAGGGAAGGAGGAGGCACAAGAGGGGCTGTGGTGTGTTTATTAAGAGTTTTTTGACAGTCTAATAACTCTTCATCTTAAAGACACAGCCCAGAGCATACAGAAACCAGTGCTACTTTGTCAACACAAACAAAAGCATAACGTCAAAAGTCATACCAGCTGTGTGCATGCATGCCTGTGCATATCTTGGGTTTTGAGAGATGTGTTTTGGCTTTATTTCTTTTCCCCGCTAATTAGACAGATATCAAAATTCTTTTCCAATACCCACGCCCAATTACTATCAGCAATCCAGATGCACAAAGCCAGATTACAAGACACATGTTCCATAAATACTGAAGAAAATTCTTTATCATTTTGCACCTTGTAGTCCTTGCAATACAGGGAAATGTCTCTAAACACAGTAGTGTTTTTAGCTTCTGTCAATCCTCAACATCTCCTGTGTCCTACACTAACTGCCCAGAACTCAAAAAAAATCAGATTATGTATTAAAAAATGGTTCTGTGGACCTCTTAGAGCAGCTTCCAGAGGCACCAGAAGGTCTGTGGACCAGACCTTTAAAAAACTCTGTTCCAGACAATAAGGTCATTGAGCCCTGCATTTTGACTTGCAGTGCATGGGAAGGTACTGTATATGACCCTGATGTAGACTACACAAGGTTATTCACAGAGCCAAGCCAAATTTTTACTTATGTTAAAATTAACCTATGCTTTATTAGCTATTTCATGCTACAAGATTTCCTTCTAATTTCCAATAAAAGTGAAATTTGCAGGAGTTGACATCAATTTGTCATTTCCGCAATAACGCTTCTTGGCAGGGAGCAAAGCAAACAAAACCATGATTTCAGTTTCTTTTCAAAAGTGACACGGAACAAAACTAGAGGCAACAAATGGCCAACAATGCTGTTTACCTGAAGGTTTTATTCCTAGGTGTAAGTTTCACAGTTTGGCAGTGGAAGAAAAAAAAGGCAGCTATAAAACGGCTGTTTGTCTAAATGAAACAGACTGCTGATCCTTTGTCTAGTTTCTAGACAGCATCACAAGCACCTCTATTTGTCATTCTCAAAAGAGGCATCAGGGGCTTGACTAAACATGTAAGCAAAATGTTATTCACTTCTGTAAAGATGCCCCTTCAAATCACAGTTGCTTAATGTGATAGGGCAGTCTGGGGAGGTTTTGCTGCTGCTACCTTTGCTGGACTTGTGCTGGAGATACATACAATGCTATAACTGCAATTTCATTTGAGGGTGTTAAACTTGTTTTAAGAATAGATGCATTCAAGAAACAGAACCATATTGTAAGATTTCCCATTTGCTATGACAGAGCCTGTTCTTCTCATATAATTTCAGCTTGACCAACAGTATGAGCAATATCACCTAGACCGCATAAAATGCTCGTTTGCTAAGTGCAAACTTTTATTCCCAATTTTGTTGCCACTTTGATCTACATTATTTCTGTAAGCTGTAGTTCCTGATGGTCCATTACCTTTGCCTACTGTTACACTTCTCTGGTTTACACAAACACTAATTAGCTGATCCCTCCTGTTGACACATACCAGGAAAACAAGGATTAGAAACTTTCTCTGAGGGACGTGGAAATATAGTTGTAGAACATACAGATGGCTTCCTAAGAGAAAAGCTATAAAAAGTGAGTGATTCTGCCTCACTAAGGTCCTTCTGCTGTACAGCTGTACTCTTGCAGCCAGTCAGTCAGTCTTTGCCTACCACTCTTTCAGGATGAAGGTTGTGTTCTGGTATTGCGATGACTTGGAAGGGAGAGTGCATGTGTCAACCAGATAATCTCATTTGCCCCCATATCTGTAAAAGCAGAGCAGCTACTCTTAAGATCCCACCTTGTTTACTTGTAGATAGCCATTGCCAATGAGGACATTCTTAAAAATGCCAAGGCCATTTTTAAGAAAGCATTGGAAACACTAGAGTGAACTTAAAAATAAAGCCTTCATGTCACACCTCAGTTTCCAAAGAGGTTTCCACATTTAAAACAAACAACAAATACTACCAAAAAAAACCCCAACCACCATACACAGAGAAGTGAATTTGGTTTTACTTTCTACATTCTCTCATCATTTTAACTTGGTCCAGCAACTGCAACTCCTCCTTATGTAGGAAAATATTTTCTAATTTTCTGCTCAGTCCCAGAAGGGTTTTAATGCACAAGGTATATGAGCAGCACAAAGCAGCCATTTAATCATAAAAATATGAATACTATGCAAGTTACCATGCCCAGCTGGACATTGTTAGAAAAGAGAAGCAAGCACTTAGTTTTTACTATTGAGTGCCAGCAGTAAAACTGATTTAAACAACTGTAGCTGTTTCCCATGGAACAGTCGCCCTACATAGAATCTCAAAAGGGACCTTTGCAATCCACAGACTCTCAAGCTCCAGCCCTGCAGGCAAAACCCACTACATTTGGCTTGAGCAACTGGAAGATAACACGACTACGAAGAGCTCTGCCTTTGAGAATCCCACAAGATCTTGTTGGAACAGTGTTGCTTTGGGCACATTACACAACAGCAACGTGTTAGGGCACAAACTGAATAAAGCAGACCTCTGTCAGACTGAGTGGTTCAGAAAGCCTCCTGACCATGCCTGATAGAAGACTTCTCATCACCAATATTAAAGGCAAGGATAGAAGGAGATCAAGTAATGTGTGCTCTAACAAACCTGTGACAGAAACAAAGGCAAAAGCACAAAACTGGAAATTCTCAACATTGCTTAAAAGGTTTTGTCTTCTAAAGGAGTAACTCCACACTACACCTAACAGTTCATTCTAATGATGCATTTATACAGCAAAGAAGGTGTATCTCAGCTGCTAACCAGAGATGAATAATTCCTGCTAAAAACACCGATGTAGAGGAGGTACCCTGGTGGAGCAGGGGTAAAATCTTGAGCCTAAGTGTAAAGGAGAAAGTGTGCAGCATTGAACTGCTAAACCAAGTGCAACCTCCCGGGCTGCACTGCAACTGAATCCAAGCTAGCAGAGAAAATAAACAGTTTGCAGCACAAAAGCACAAGCATAACAGTACATAGAAAAGACAACTTAGCTTTAAAACATTACTGAAGTTTTTCCCTATCTGAAAAACATTGCTTAAATTTTACCCAAAGGCAAGAGTGTTAGAGTTTCACTTTCCAGCCACTGTGACAAATACGCTGGCAACAGCGTGCTTTCCAAGAGGATGATTTGGAAAGGAAACTCTTAACATAGCTTCTCCAGCTTTCAGCCCTACTTTTGTTTAAGAGCAAGTATATTTGGAAGCCAATTCTTGAGAAGTAAATGCAAACAAACAAAAAAAAAATTGAGCAAGGAAGACCAAACATCTTTTTCCTGTTTCTCAATAATTTTATCTATTGACATCTTTTTGAAACAACTGAAGCTATTTGTATCTCAACTAACATGCCCAGGAAAATCCAGAATGTTCTGCTTACTGTCTTCTTCCCCTTCAAAACATGTCAGCCTGGCAAACTTCCCCATTAACCTGTGCTGTAGTTCATCAACTACAAGGACATAAGAAACCTTTTAGAGGATTAATTATTTTCCCTTAATTGTATTTGCACACTTTTAGATATTTCTTCATTTGAAGACAGTAAGAAACCTTTAAATTTGGTCCTCCCCTGCCACACAACACTACAATTAGTCCTACACTGCACTACGCAGAGAAAGAGAAAAGGTCTTCAGCAGTACACAACTGTAGAAACTGTCACCATGACTATGGAGCTATCAGCAAGAATCCTTCACTAGTACCTCATGTCCTTTCCCTCACATAGCGAAGAAAGGTGACCACAAACGAACTGGAACAGTAGGAGGACTGAACATATGGGACATACAGATGGAATGGAATTTAACAATCCAGAGTATCATATACTTAAAGACTAAGGAAATATCTGCTATAAACTGAAAATTTATTCACTGGAAACACAACAGAAAACAGCCTTGGCGTTGTATGCATCAGTCTGAGCTAGCAAGTTGATGGAATATGCAGAAAGGCAAAATATGATTTTGTGACATTTAATAAAACATTCTCAGAAAGAATGCAACTGCTATCTAGAAGTTTCCCTCCATTCCATAGCTTTACAAAGATTAAAATGGCAAGCACCACTAGTATGGCTTAGCCTGCTAAATGATTGCAGGCTCTTCTTTCAAATGTCACATCAACACTGGCACTGTCCAACCACACGAGTCTTAGCACATATTACAACCCCTGTATGAGACCCCGCTGTATCCCATCAATACTCAGCAATGAAACTGGTTTCTCAGGGTTTTTGTACACAGACCCATAACACTTAGCATGCAGGTGGGCCTCTTAGCATAAAACTGCAGGTTCATTAACTACTTCAACCTAAAGAATGCTAGGAAGATGAGGCATCCCAGTGAGTATACACTTAAATCCAAATACAAAAACAGAGGCATACAAGATGACACCCCTAACTTTTTAGGGCATCAGGTTTTTTTATTAGGGAACATGTCTTCAACAGCTCCTTGTCTGAGCAGGTGCAGGGTTTTCTAGGATCAGGCCCATAATGGCTTTGCCCTGAACAAAATCACTAATACACTTTCAATTCAAACCTTCATTTGACCATCTGTGGTCAGCCCTTCTCACTTCCCTGGAAGCGCAACACGCTGTGATCCAGATTCAGGGGGGGTTCCTTGGTGTGTGCCATTTAGATCCGTCTCCATAAAAATGACAAATTAATTCCATGGCATTTGGTACAGTGCTGACCCCTATTCACACAGAAGGCATGAAAGGAGCCCAGTGTAATATAACTGCATTCCCGGCGCCGCTGGGTCATTCTGGCTGCACTCATGTGACCTTTGCTTGGTTTCTGTCACTGCCAAATGGGGAGAGAACAAACAAGTGCAGGGTGGCACGTCAGATCCTCTTCTCCTGATGCACCAAATCAAGAAATTATACTCTACAGCAGTCACCCTCAGGGCATTAAAAAGAGAAAGAAAGGAGATCAGTGTGCGTGAAGACCAAGAGACATCACCAATAGCTTCCCGTCTTTCCTTCAGTTAATACAGTAATTAGCACTACCAGCTCTTGCCTCAGGCAGAGCAGAAGGAAAAACTATGTACATGTTGAAGTAATATGCCCCAAATTAAGGAAGGGGGTTGCTTCCCTGCCCTGCTCTTACAGTCAATATATATGATGTTTATATAACAACGCAGGACAACAAATCTATCCCATAGTTTTCCACGTTGTCAGTGTAGTCTATCACCAACTTGTTCGGTGTTCCTACTCTTGCCTCTCCTACACAACTCCTGACAAGATGTGGATCTCTGAGGATGTGCTACAGGAACTTACAAACCCCATTTTGTAAAATGAGCCCCTGCACTCTCAACCAACATAATCAAATATATGCACAAACAAAGAGCTTCTGATCAGCCATGAAGCCGTGTGGAGGCTGGAGCTGTGAAAGAAGCAGCAGAAGGAGAAAACCCACACTGCAAAATGTTTCCAGTGACTAAGAGAGACTGGTTTTGGCTGCTGGCTGAGCCAACTGTCTGTCCCCATAAGACTCTGCATCTATTATCAATAAAGAGGTATAAAATAGAACTGAAAACAAAAAAAATAACTTTTTTAAAAATACTGGAAAAAATTAGGAATCATTAGTTCTCCAGGCAGAGGACATACAATAATCAGGATATACAAGCATACTAAACAGTTTTCTCTGATTTCCCTTTTGAGTTTAACAGTAGCTGAGAAATACTGGAAGCTTTGGAAAATTCTCCCCATAATTATTGCTAACGTCCATAGCACCTAACTTAAGAGAACCAATTTGCTACCGTATATGTAGTTAAATGGAGAAGTGGGGGGAAAAAACAACCAAAACATAATGGGAAACTGGTAAGCTTTCCTTAATTCAGATGCCACCAATTTGTATCACAAAATCAGTATGCTAAAAGTAGTACCACTATATTTGAAGCCACCTGCTGCATCTCCTCTTTAAAAATAATTTTCATTTTAGAAATTTTAATGAGAATACCTACCAGCCTTACCAAATCTTTTGCTTTGTCACTTTAAAATGCGAGCAAACAGTTCCACAACTGAAATAGTTTCAACTCTCCATCTGAGAATAGCTACCTGTATTTTTGTATTCTCTCGTGGAATGCATCAGTCCAGTTTACTTTTTAAAATGGTTATGCCCCTGGCAAAATTAAGTCATCTTACAGATCACAATTTTCCTGAAGAAAAAAGGATGTAGCAAGTATACAGATTCCCTTCTCTTCATTAGGTCAAGGGTTGCCTCAGTTCTTGGCTCCCAGTAAATATGAAATGATTTGATCCAGTTTGAGTCATAAGAAAATACTCATATGCTTAAATGCATCAATTTCTTTCTCAACAATTTCACTGATCAAGGTAACACACACTTAAACAGACACCCTGGTGCTCTTCCTACTTCTGCCATATGGATCAGCAATAGCTGTGGGAGCAAAACCAAAGACCCTCAGCTCCCCAATAGCTTGTTCTATACATTGGAGCAAACTAAAAAGAACGGGGTTTGGAGTTGGGTTTTTGATCGGTGTTTTTTTTGTGGGGTTTTTTGGGTGTTGTGGTTTTTTTTTTTCCCCTACTTCACTACAGTGCTACACAGCCTTTCCTTAAGTCAGGGCTGAAAACACTGGAAGTTTGCACTAAAGTAAAAGGACAGCTACTTTACAGGTCAATCTCAACTGAGGGAAGCAATACAATTAAAAGCTCAGTTTAAGCTCTGGCATACACTTTCTACTTAATTCCACTCTTCCAAATCCCATCACCAAGGGCTTTCCAAGTAATCCAGCCATCCCATTACTCCCAATATACACAGGAAAGGCAATAATACAGATAATAAAATTATCGTGCGTATATATGGATATACTGGCCACATGCATGTATGTACTTGAAACTTTGTAGAAAAGTTCTCCTCCCCGATACACAGTCTAAGTTAGTGAGAAATAATAGTAAATGCAAAATCAGAAGTCTGGTACACTTTTGTAGGAATAAGATTTTTCATATCAGAATATTTCTCTGGCTCAATGACAAAATATAATGAGACACTAATAAAAAATACTTCCTGTACCGCAGACTCTCCTCCCCCCTTTCCCTTTTTTCCCTTTCTTTTCTTTAGAGTGTGTAGCTCTGAGTTCTTCCTAATATGTACACTGCAGTTAAAGTCACAAATTGGGATTTTTCTTCCCACATTCAATGAACTTGAAAGTTGCCCATCTGAAGAAGTCCCCTTGGAATTACACTAAACTACTGCTATTCTTAGCATGTACAACACAGCATGGTAAGCTGCATGGTAAACATCCAGATAAGTTCTCATTAGCAAGATACCTCAATTCATAACAAAAGTTAACATACCACCCTGTCATAACTTGCAAATGAAATAAACAGGTACTATCTTTTCCAGTGGTATTTTTAAGAAGTTGACGAGGTGAGCTGTGTTCAATGAGTGATGTCTACACTGAGCATGACCCTGAGCTTGGCCCTGTTCCTCAAGAAATTATGTGCTTCCATTTTTCCATACCTATAGTAAAACTGCCAACGTGTAGGCACCTGTGCTGCTGCTGCTCAAGACGAGCACTATCTGCCACAAGTCCTGCACAACCTCTGCCAGCCCCAAAGCAGTATCTTGGGTGCCCTTCGTTTTCTGAGATGGTACATTTTAGTACTCTGCATAAGCAATCAATGCCTTCCTGACCTTATATGCAGTACAGCTCATCTCATGATTTAGAAATAAGTTATTTTTTTAAACAATGCATCTTTGTTGTGCCACAATTTTCTCTTTTAGATTTTTACCCTGAATTTGCACATTAGAAACTTCTTTCATTCATTATTAAAAGAATAAAAATCCAGTAACATTGTCACGTTATCAAACCTGATACAGAGTAACCAACAGTCCCCTCATAGATCCTTTCCATACCTTTAAGAAAGAGCACTGAGGAACGGCTTACAACCAAACTATATAAATTGTTACCATTCAAATTGTAGAAAAACAGCTATTTTTAAAACTTTGAATAATACTACCAGTATTCATTTTGCACAGAAAAACATCCCTTATGGAAGTAAAATTTTTTCACCCCAAGAGCCAACATCAACTGGGTTCCCCTACTGAAAAAGGAGCGCCAAGAAAATGTTCATACAGAAGCAACCTCATGTTCCCTCTGTTTACACAAGAGGAATAATTCTGCCAGAAGCATACATACAAGCTCAAAGTCACCAGCGTCTTTACACAAGTCAAATTATCTGTGCTGTGTGACGCACAGCTCGTTCAAAGAGTGGTCACTGAAAAGTGGATCAGGGATAAACTCATTTCCATTGACATTTCCTAGCAATTGCTCAATTCCATTCCACAAAAAGAAGGCTGCAACTTGGAAGATAACTAATAAGGATCAAGAATTTACTGAATTAGTAAGGAGAATTCTTCACTGAATTATTACTGAATGAATTCAGTACATCCTTACATCAAATTACAAAAAATAGGACACACACTTCAGTGAAATTGTATAGTATGGGTGTTTTTTTTTAATTCCATATATCTTCCATAAGGGGGGATTAGGAGCAATAGATTGGTATCATTATAGAGAAAAAAAAAACAGCTTATGGTAATCAGATCATAGAATCATTAAGGTTGGAAAAGACCCTCAAGATCATCAAGTCCAACCACTAACCTATCACTGCCACTAAACCATATCCTCAAGCACCATGTCTATCCTTCTTTTAAATACCTCCAGGGATGGAGACTCCACCACCTCCCTGGGCAGCCTGTTCCAATGTTTGACAACCCTTTCGGTGAAGAAGTTTTTCCTAATATCCAACTTAAACGTCCCCTGGCGCAGCTTGAGGCCATTTCCTCTTGTCCTATCAATCTTTTACTATATTTTAAAAATCATAGAAAAACACCTAGCAAGCGTAGTATTTCTCTTGAAAAGTTACTTAAAGTGTAACACTTAACACTTAATATCTAGTTCATTGTATATCATTGCTTTATTCTATTACTGAAATTACTAACTCTGACAAGCCCTCTGATAAAGTTACAGCTAAGGTTCTGGTAAAACTGATGTGAAAGAGAAAACCACTATAAGACAAGGAATACAGTATTTAATTGATTTATATTTGACTAACTGAAAACAGAACTAAAAATAAAGCCTATTTCATGTTCCCATGTCCCGTCTAACATTTAGCATGCTTTACACAACATTCAGAAGTATTATCTATTGGTATTAATTTTTAATCCTTTTCACTATTAAAATATTATCCGTCTACCAAATTCAGCCAACTGGGGATTAGTCCGATAAATTGTAAACATCTTTCCCTTCAAAATAAGAGTAGCACAGGCAACTCTGCACTTGCAACAAGTTTAAACAACATGAGAAAAAAATAAACTTCAAGCTATGATTAATTTCTTCTTCTGTAAATCTTAGGTAGATAATTTATTTAACACAAAAAGGAGCACGGTCAGTTCTGTTGTGTTTATTTTCTTTTTATGGTCAGTTATAGCATCCAGGACCAAGGCTGTTGCTTCTTCTGTTTGAGAGTTGCTGTTCCCAAACATTTGTGTTAATTTTCACTGTGGTATGAAACACAGAAGATGGCAACTGCATAAGGACAAGAGACTGCTGCTGAAATTCCAGAGGAGCTATAGTAACAGTGGCTGCCTGTACTTGTATTCTGCACCCAAACTACTATACCTCACAGCCAGTCCAGGAGCTCCTTTCAGTTCTGGGTTGTTTATCATGACCTACCTTGGTCCCAAAGCACTGCGCTTGGTGGGGAATGGCTGTTTTTAGAGAAGGGTTATGAAGTTTCCTCAATTTAGATGCTCTCATGCCTTTCATTGGGAGAGGGCTGATGAGCAAAATGCATTTTGTTTTGACATATAGATGAGGATTCTCTATTTTTAAGACCATCTGACACATTACAAAGTGAGGGCTACTCAGTTTTACACATGCAAAGATGCATGCAGTTAAACTGCAACTTCTGTGCAGTGCTTATACTGTACATGAAGGGTAAGAGTTCACTACCATTACATAAACAAATGCATAAAACTACACTCATACTGCTTAAATCCTTATTATGTCAAAGGAACTTGAAACAACTTTGGAAGATGAAATCAGCAAAAAGAAGATTACAGTGTACGGAAACTGTTGCATGCTTAGCAAAATTGGATGTTGGCAGCAGTTGCCGATAAAAAGCCTTGGGCCTGAACTACAAGTTACTGTTTTCTTCACCTTTCACTGACCTTACAATAAAAACAACTGCGAAAGCATATATAAACCTTTTTTTTTTTTTCTTTTTCAGCAGTAGTAACTCCAATGAGAAACTTTTATTAGTGTTTCCTAAGGTCACGAACTTTTATTGACATACTAGACTGCTTGCCATGTAGTGTCAATAATCTGCTGATTAAAGGTCTCGAGTCCCACAGACACAATAGACCATGACAGCTTGATGACCTGCTTTATTATAACCTGGTGTAAGATACTCCTCTAAATTAACATTTTCTCATTCCAAATTAATCTTCAAATTTATGAGAAAGTTTAGAAACAAGACCGAAAGACCCGAAGCTATACATTAGATGATGAACCAAAAGAATAGAGATGGCAGCATCACCACCACGAAGTCGATGAGAAGCATGACATTCAGCTTGACAGGTGTCCTGGAGGTCAGGAGAGCCTGGGAAGTGGCAGCCCACAGTGAGTGTTGGGTGACTGGGCACTGAGACAGCAGATACAACACTCAAGTTCTCGCCATGGTTCTGCCACTGACCTGCAGCAAGGCCTTGCACAGGTCACGCCCCTTGTGTGCCTCAGTTTCTCCCTATCATCTTCTCTCTTATCTAAATAGATCAAATTCTTCAGGACAAGGCCTGTCTCAAAGATGATGGTTGAGTACAATACCATCCCTATTGTATAGGCTCAGCAAGGGTAGAAGTGTTGATGAAACACTGATTTCTTAGGATTTGGGGTTTACAACAGGTTATTACTGGTTCACTTCCACTTTAACATCCCAAATGTACAAGAAGACAGAATGTGAAAAAGCATTTAGCAAAGGTGTCATTTTAGCAATACTGCTAACACCCATTAGGTTTTAACCATACGCTATTACAATGGGTTACAAATCCACTGTTTGATAGATTTTAAGAAGTCTAAAAGACAATATTGAAGGAGGGAAAAGGGAGATAAATGCAGCTGCAATGGATTGGCACTGTTGTCATATGGTAAAAAGATTTAGGACAAACCCAGAGGAGATGCGAGAGAAATGCAGAGGCCCTACTTTTCTAGTGGCGTGTCTTAAATGTCACTAGAAAATAAACCTAAAAGCAGCCTTATCAACCATTCACACCTGACCAACTTCCATCAGCATCAGGATATTAAAGGCTGTTTTGATACCTTTTAGTCACAGCAGACAGCTATACTTTAAAAGATGTGATTACCTTGTCTGACAAAGCCAGACCTGGGTTTTTTTGTTGTTGTTGGTTTGGGTTTTTGTGTTTGTTTTTTAACAATAAAAGTCTGAGAGTCAAAGGACAGGGAAACGAAAAATAAAGCAAAGAACATAAAAAGCAGGGTAGAGGGGGGTTCATGTGACTTGTGCTGTCTAGTTCTTTTTCTCCCTGCCTGTCCTAATTACAGTGCATTTAGGATCAACACAATTAAGTCTAATAATGACACACAGGATCCTAAGAGAGCAAGGGCACTAAGCTCGTTTGCTACGAGCTGCATGTCCCTGCCCTTGCCTGTGTAATCTGAAGTGCTGACTAGACCGAGAACTGCCCCATGTAATATTTTTTCCACCCTCAGACATCACAAAAACCAGGGAACTCCAAGCTGGTAGGAGCTGAGACCACAGATGGAACCCAGACAAGTCAGTAAAAAGATACCAGCAACAATGTGAAAACAAAAGAAAAGAAAATCCCAAAATTGTGCAGAAGCTCCTATTAACATTTCTCCCTGTGGCAGTACCAGCTACCCATTATCTTGTCTGTTCCAGATTTCCTCTTCTTTTCTGCACATCCACCCGGTTCTCAGAAGAGGAGAAATTCCACTATGAAACAAGGCTTAGAACAAAATCCCTGTCCTGGGACAGCAGTTTTCTTCCATTTCATTTCCACTGCAGATTGCATTCACTGCATCAGATTATTTTAAAAACAAACAATAAACCCAACAAACAAGAACAGAAACTAGTTCCCATGTGCCTTTAGGCAGCAACTAGCTTTAATCTGCGCCTGCAGAGAAACTAAAAAACCAAACATTTAATGACCATCCAATGCCCTGCAACATGACATCTTATGAATTTACTGTTCAGTGACAAAATGTTCATTCTTTAAGGTTCTTTGACAATATTAGCAATGAAGACTGCAAAACAGAACTACCTAGAGTTTCCACATGAATTGTCCACTTCAAGCAGCTACTACTAATTTCATACCATTTTAACTGAATATTTGCTGTGCAGTCCCAATGGTTACTGTGTTTAGAGGATAATTTCAAATTAGAATGTTCTTGGTCTCTTTATGTTGAGGGCTGGGGTTTTTTGTTTGGGTGGACTTTTTGTTTTTATTTATTAAGAAAAACAGTAAGTTACATTTCCAAAGCATTGACTCTGCTCATTTAAATACTTTTACTGCTTCTGATATAGTGTCAGTAATCACAAGACAAAGTAAATTTTACATTAGAATTGGGAGGGCATATCAGATACATAAAATAACAATAATTTTTAAAAGCTTAAAAGCTTCTATCATGTTTGCTATGTACCAAGGCAAACCTCTGCCAAGTCTTGCTCCACTTGAAAAAGCAACAGAGTAACTATTTATTCAGATATTTATCAAATTTCCAAAAATCAATAATGGCTCTGAAGCAAATCAAATAATGAACAGCAGCTTCTTCTCCTCCTTTCAGAAGAACATAACTAGCAACAAAAAAAATAAGTCTGACAGCTGTCTGTGTGTCCTTTATAAAAGTAAACCTGGCAGATGTTAGGAACACTATACTAATTTTTTCATGCTCCAATACTGCACTTCCATTATGTACTTTAGGTGTTCTTACAAGACAACCACTGCATTTTGATCAAAAACGTAGTGTCTGTGTCTTCAGGGAAACAACTGTGCAATTGAAACTATTTTGACTAATGTCAACACACAAAGTAAAATTCCTATTCTTACAGCAAAATCCACCCACAAGTTCTCTTGTACCTATTCTGGGCCCCATTACCTCCAGCAAGACTAACTAGTCTTGAGCGTTTTGCAGGAATTTCAATTAAGCCACTCTTACAACCATGTTTGGGGAAAGGAGTTTTAGTGAATCTACTAGGACAACAGTGGGAATGAAGAGAAAAAGCTAATTAAGCGAGTCATTACAAATACCTCACTGCCAAAACGGAAGAGCATGACAAGTAAGTTTCCAGATGCCTGTCCTATGTCTAGTATCATTCAATATTTTTGTTAACAACAAGGATAAAGGAAAAAGCATATTTATTAAGTTTTCCTATGGCAGTTAGAATGAGACTTCAAGTTTAAAGGAGTACAGAGATCTAGACAGAATGAAATCATCCGTTTAGTGGAGGCAATGTACAAGGAGCTACTCGAAAGCTGACACAGTCAAGTGCAGAAGCACAGTGCAGAGAACGACCAAGCACGTGACAATTCCTCACAGAAAAGGATCCAGTACAGGATTACTTAAATGGCTGATATTTGTTAAGGCTCTCATTGCAAGTAAATTCTGCCCAGATTTCAAGGTTGCAGATATATACAAAAACACACACACACACATATATATATATATATATATATATCACTCACACGTTTCTCCAGAGGATCTCCTGCTTCCCATGTTTTTTCTCACTCCAGGTCAGCAACAGCAAAGTACTGCTGCAGTTTCAGCCACAGTAACTATGTGCTTCTCTGGCAAATCCAGTGTCACACACTACATCCTTACTGAGAGGGCATAATTTAAAAAATTAAAGATTAAAAGTAAGTGTTTTAAAGACCTGTGGTAAATCTAAGCTGAATGAGTCAACAATAAAAAGCTACTGTACAAAAACCACAAGCTTCATACAGGAGCTTAAAAATTAAGCAATATAGCTTGCAAAATACAGAGACTAATCCCTACACTATATTTAGTCCCTGTAAGGCTTAGCTGGGTGTTACATCTAGTTTTAGGCACTTAACTTCTACCAAGACATGGATCATTTAGAGTATCTAAGAAAGCAAAGAAATGATTGCTGGCCTAAACAGAATGAACAGGCTTAGGGTCTTTCCTTACAAACACAAAGGACAGCAAGCTGGTAATAGCCTTTAATGGTTGCATACAGAAGGAGTAACCTGTAGTCTGTGTTCACAACACAAACAGCAATAGGCTGACATTTAATCAAGGCGGATTTAGACCAGATACCAAGTAAAGCTTTCTAATAGGACAGTGAAACACTTCAGCTTCTGATTAGTGTCTATCCTACAGCTTTCCTGTGGCCAGAAACACGAGTACTTCAGCCTTCCTGGTATGATGCATTACTAAGTTGCACTCCAATTCATGTTTTCACTGAACTTCATTTTGCTACTGGCATACTTGCAGAGGCCCTTTTTATTAACCTTTATGTCCCTAGTTACTTTGCACTGCAGCTAGGCTTTGGCCTCCTTGATAGCATCCCTAGTGCCCAAAGAATGCTTTTAAGCACCTTCTGTCTTGCCTGTCCTTGCTTCCATTTCTACTATGCTCTTTTTTTCTATATTTGAATTCATTAAAACTCCTTGCTTAGCTAAACAACCATTCCCCCAAAATTCTTCACACTCCTGCAGAGTGGGACGAATTATCCCGACCTCTCGATAAGCTTTCTTTAAAGATGTCTTTCAAATCAAATTATTAGTTTTCTGTTATCAAGTATCAACACTGAATAAAAGAAGTTGATACGGCTTCAAAATCTTTTTTGTATCTTTCTGAGAGTCAAGTGACAAGTTACAAGGTGGAGTTAAAAATTCTAGAAAGGCCAATACTGCAAAAAAAACTTGTAAAAATAAGTTGTAACCAAAGCTATTATAGACCAACTTACAAGCTGTCATCGTAATTATTTTGCCATCTCTTACCCTATCTCCCACACCTTCAATGAATACGCATTCTTTGCTTTTGAGCTGAAAGCCTTTTTTTCATGTGGCAAGAACAAGTTGAAGGTATTGAAAGGTTTTGTGAGCAAGACAAAACCGTACAAACTGAAGAGACTAATGTAAGACCCCAGATTCAGCAGTATACACTAAGGATAATAACCCTGTACACCTCAATGCTCTCCGTATTATTGTTTAAGGTTGCATATTTTTTCCTCACTATAAAAGACTTAATAAATTTTTACCATTCTGCAAATGATCACTTCAGAAAACTGATGATCCTACTTTTGTCCCCAGGTTGGAAAGGGAGCTAGTTCACTCCTCCAAACTAGCATCTTCGTGATGATGTAAGTGCCTCTGTCTTCCAACTGTGACAGACAATAGATCTGCTTAAGGATCACAGGCACTAAAGGCCTCAAATTGTTAAATAGATTTTCATGGTGTGTAATTCACATCTCAACTACCTGCCATTCATAAGCTTTCTCTCATGAACCTTCCACAAAATACCATGGTCTAGAATAGAAGAAATATTAGCACACTTTGCTCTGTAGTAGCAGAGACTTTTTTTCCTAAGATCTGACTCCTACTGCTAAAGGGGGGCAGACAAGCTGCACCAGTTGGAAAAATCTGAGATAATATGCTAGTGCGAAATGCTGGCAACTATTACCCTCATCACCATAATATCAACATCGTAAACTCTAAATCTCTTCAGCCATTTCCCCAAAAAGGATCAACGGAATATAGTCTCAATTTGTAAGCAGCACATAAGATAAATTTTAACATTAATATTTGTATTTGGAACATATCACTGCTTTATGCCCTAATTTGTTTCTTTTGCATGCAGTCCCTACTTCCATTAGAAAGTTACATCACAAAAAGCTACATTTAAATTACCAGGAAAAAATAAAAGCTAACTCTCAAACACAAGAGATGCCTTCTACAGTTACATTTATAACAATGATCAGGAATTTCTCCTCACTTGAATAAAAAAGACAATTTATAAAGAAAAAGCATTTCATAGCCTGGTCCAAGGGCAAAGCAAAACAAGTTGAAAAAATGTTAGAATAAGTAGTGTTGAGGAATTTCTGTGATATTAAGCAATTAAAAATATATATGTGTGTACATATATACTCATATATAAATATACATATAGATGTGCTCATTATTCTAGCATAGGCCAGGTTAATCCAACATTCATTAATGAGAATTTGTAACAGTCTCTGAATAGGGGGAATAACAACAGCACCTTTCCAGACAGGATTTAATACTCAAGAACCTTTTAAGAGGAAGAGGAATGACACCTTTCCACACTACTCCAGAAAAGGAAACAGAAACTTCTATCAATTTGCACTTTATTTGACTCGTATTCTCCACACAAGAAATAAATGCATCTCCATCTGCTCAGCAGGAATGTCAGTGGGGTTTCCTACCTATTAAAGTGACTGGCATTCCATTCCTTCAGGTAACCACCACACAACTCCTTTTGATTAACAAGGAGCAATGCTACTTCAAGCCTTAAAGCCTTTCCTCAGGTCTCAGTACTAGAAAATTCAAATCCTCAAAACAGTGAGGTATCAACTCTGGAAGGTGTTTTATGGACCTCATAATAATTATGTTTTTCCACAAAGCTCCTGCTACCCATTGTCAGCTCTACCTCACTCGTTATTCATCACTTGAGATTCTCAGTTTTGCTTGGCTCATTAGTTTTCATAGGCAAAGAAAAAGAAAAAGCAGTAGCCCAAAATTCTCATAGTTTAAATTATGACTTAAAAAAAAAAATCAAGTGCCATATCCTGAAGCCTTGATATTTTTCAAGGCTTGCACTGGCAATGTCAGAAACCACTTTGCTGTGACAGTATTTTATCACTCCATCTTACTGGGGAGCTGATGGTTTTATTAACAGATAAGAAAGCAATCTTGTTATGCCTAAGAGATCGATCTTCTCTTGAACTTGTACAGCACATCTTAAGAAGGGCAAACAATTGCCAGTATAAGTAATGCCAGTCTCAGCATCACAAAGCTCTTTATAGGACATGTACAATAACTAAATAATTAATAAGCATGTAATTCAGATGTGTAACATGTTAAGCAACAAGGGAAGATAAGCAATTTCCATTTTATGTTAAAAGGTCATTGCCACAAAAGCTGTAAGAGCAGAGAGCTCATGTCTAGAAGCTCCGGAAAGAGGTTCCTGGTTGCTGGATCCTACTGCACTCCCAGGTCTTGCAGCAGGGTCCATAAACTGATTCAGGAGAGTTACAACGATTTCTGTGATCAGAGATGTCTTACTCCCAGCCACAGGTGTCTCGGAGCAAATAACACAGATTATAATGCATGACACTAAGTCACTGAGCAGACAAATACTCAAACAGTAGTTCAGGAATCCTTTAGGGTAAAAACCAAAACAAGTGTTCTAACTATTCCCAAAACCTAACAAGTAAAAAAGCATTTATGTAGTCTCACAAATACAAACTACATGCCTTTGATTTATATACAAACAGTGCTTAAACAAGAATGACCAACTCAAATACAGAACAAAATTCATCTCATTCCTAAATGGGCTTCACAAAAGATGCACACAAAAAAAAAACCAGACTATGAGACTTTAATGCAATATTTGAGTACTCATTTGTCCAAGCATGAGTCAGATCTCCATATAAAAGAAGGACAAGACTAAGAACACTGGAGTCATTTTCATATGCTGAAATGAAGTAGGTCATGGAAAAAAGATCAGGAGCAGCTCTCCATTATAAAAGGAATGCAGTTATTTATACCATTGGTTCAGAAATACTGATTCTGATCATCTTGAAATACCACTGAACAGACGTTCAATAAAAACCCATCAGTCCCAACAAATTGGGGAAGAAAAAAGAAATATTATGAACAGGAAAAAATGGCATACAAAATTTTAATAAAAATAGGCCTTGGGCCTAAATAAGCCCAAGACTGAAATCTCACTGCCCTTCCACAGAATACAATTTTTAATCTTTGAGTACGTACATTAGACACCCATTACCAGTAACACTGCTTTGAGTAGATACAGATAAAAACAAGCGAGACAACAAACCTCACTGAATACTGTGGCCAAGGAAAGAAGTCATGGGGGTTGATGAACAGAGACACTAAGAACCATCATGAGAAACTGCAATTTTATAGCCAGGACCTCTGAAGCAAAAAGGGACTGTATGCCAACTAGCAAGCATCTGGAGGGCTTCAAGGGTAATCCACTAGACAACTGCACTAAAAGCAGCCATGCTGTCTCACACAGGTGAGCCAAGACGGCACCCTGCTACTATCTCATGAGCTGCCAATTCACAATGATTCTACAGTTAACGTTCAGGTCATATACTGTCAGATTGTTCAGAAAGGAGCTAAAAGTTCAAATGGATAATGTAAAACAACATTTTAAAGTTTTACAGCAAAAAACATATTAGACCTGAACAATAAGACAATTTACTATCCTGCAAGGGTCCTAGAAATTCAACAAAAAGTTTCCCTTCCAGGTCAAGAAATCAAGAGGTTTCTTTGATGAATAATCATTAAAGCTACCACCACAGAGTAATCAAGAGCCCAGTTGCTCGGAAACTTGCTTCGAATGCCAGAGATCCTGTTCTGTTTAATTTCTCAATTTGTCTGAGCCACAGGCTGAAGCTGATCTGAATCTCTTCTGCAGACAGAACGAGGAAATTAACCACATTACCAGTCAACTAAACAATTCCATACTGGAACAAGGAATTTAGGGGACTGCTTTCCCCTAAAAAAATTAGACACTTTCTGGGTAAACTTTAACAAAACGGCATTTCTTAATTAATAGATTCTCAGTAATCTGGTTGACCTTAGAAAGGAAAATTTTCCTTAATCTATTATTGAAATTGTTCCATTTGGTAACCTACAGAAGTTAAAGAGCCTCTTCCCCCCCAACCCCAAAACCCCAGAATATTTCCCCCCCATCTGTGCTTTCACAGGTGGATGCACGGTTTCCAGGATCCTTGCTTGGACAGATACAGCCCTGGCAAGCAGAAGCCTTTGATCAGCTTCCAGCTGACTGCTCAAGAGGATTTGTTTAGGGCTCACACTGTTGTAAAACAGCATGAAAGACAGTTACTCTGTGCATAGGGTCACATGAGAGGCACTCATTTTCAGTGAGTAATGACCTGGCTAACACAAGCTCTCTCTGCTACTCTGCAGCCCTGAGCTGCCCTTGCTATGAGGAACCTTCTTGTAACTTACATGAAATTGTCAAGGGCCAGACTGACTCATCTACCACTGAGAATAAAGTGTGGTGTCCCAAAGGAACTCAATATTAGTACTTCTCCAGCTGAGAAACTGTAGTAGCATTTACCAAAGTACTTTTGCTGCTGTATTTCCTATAATTACTTCTTCAAACCCTAATCTGTTTTGATTGGTATAGGTCCATGGCTAGCAAGGAAGCTATCAATGCTTCCTTTGGGGAAAGCAGGGATACAGCTCCACATACAGAGGCCTTTAAATAAGAAGCACGCTTTGCAGACAAGTTGGCTGGTGCTCAATATATGCCTCTATTTTTGGTTAGCATCACTTAAAATATTGTGTTAGTGAAATTCTGTCCCTCCCCACTTTAACATCTCCTTAATCGTGGCCAGCCTACTTAACATCAACTATATCTGAAACCCTGCCCTGCATATTACCTTCACTAGCAAAAGCAGAAATCAGCCCAAACATGATACAAGTAACAAGCCAGTAAAAAAAAAAGCTTCTCTCTGTCCCTTCCTCCTAAGATGATGCCAGTCAAGGAGCAACCTGTGGCTTGTATGGAGCTGGCAAACTGCCCTTTAGACACAGAAAGCAGATGGGTTATGAGCTACTGGATACTGCAAAGCTTAGACTTAGAGGGGAAAAGAAAGGACATTGTTTGTTAAGTCCACCCCTGAAAATCCTCAACAAAAGGCAACTGTCCTTGCTAGCAGGCAGTTCATCTTGATGCTGGATCAATCAGGGCCACTGGTGGTTCAAAGGCTGTTACACTGATGCCTCAGAAGTAGCTGTCCAGCTCATTCCCAGTTGTAAAATCTCTCTTCCAGCAATCTGCACAACTTCCCAGTCCACTCAAGAGTCATGCAAGAAACAGCCAAGATGACAGCTGAAGAAACGGGGATAAAATCTTGGATCGAGGCCAGCAGTTGCCAGAAAACAGATCTCAACTCTGTACTCTATTCCTCCAAGGCAAGCTACAGGGCAACATGCAGTAACCAATTTCTTAGGGGAATTTTAATCACTTCAGACAGCGGTTGGGAGGAGTAAAACACAGGGAGTCCATGGAGGCAAAGAAAATAACCCTGAAAGAGGCAGATGTACAGGCAGGTGATATTTTCAGCTTTATTTCACTTGATTGGACAGAAGCAGACATCAGCTGGGTCTTTTGTCAAGAGAAAGGGAAAACTAGTTATGACAAGGCAAAGGAAAAAAGTAACCTAGACTGAAGAACAAATTCACCCAAGAGTTTATGTGAGGCTAAATTAGATCCCTATACTATTTATGAAACAGAAAAAGACTTAGATGACTGGCTAGTTATGAGTAATTATCACAGCTATTATAAAAAGATTTGTTAAGAGAATGTTGGCTGTTATATAATTATCCTATGGGTCACCATCTGTCTTTAAGTCTTCATAAAATTAAACATATGTTGTTTTCACCAACTGCTGTAGTAGATTCACATTCTCATCCTGCTTACATGCTGCAACATAAGAAGTCTATTCATATCACTGGGAATATGTCAGAGCCAAATATCAAGTAGTGCTCTGCTAGCAGTTTCTTTTGAAAGCCAGGCCACTTCCTCCCATGTTCAACTAATAACTCAAGAGGTCTACATGCTTGCTAACTCATCATATATAGCTTTGCTTGTTGCTTTGCTGCAGCTCTCATTTGGCAGCAGAGTTATGATCTGAAGTATTAAGGGGTGGTTCAGGTATTCTTAGCTTTTTCTTTCTTTTTCCCCTCTCTCTCTTTTTCAAGTTCTGGAAGAGGACGACTCAGAACTTTAACTGCTCAAAAAGTTCCTGTCTATAAAACAAGATGTTCTGCAGCAGGTTCCTATTCCATCCCTTTGGGCAAGGTGTTACTAGTGAGAACTCCCAACACTGCTCATAGTCAAAGGTATATATTCATTTTCCTCCCAATAAATATTGCAGATGTGGGCCAAAGGGTTTCAGAATTATTAGAGATGAAAGAGAAAGGAATAACACATTTAGCACCTTACTTTGTCTTCCTGCCAGCAGGTCAGCAAAAGTTTGAAGATTACTGTCTGAGTGGTGGTACAAGAATTGTCACACAGAAATGTCATTTTTCAGCCCACTGGTGGGGAATGGTACAGGCCCAAGATTTTGCACAATTCAATATATCCCCCCCCCAAAAAAAACCACACAAACCAGTTTTAAGTAGTCACAAATTGTGCTGGCTGTTTACATACGCCTTGCTATTTTGGGATACCAGCGTAAAAAAAAAAGCCAAAACAAAATTAGTGGTTGAATCAAGGAACTGCATGGAAGAGCTGGCTGAACTCTCCAGAAGCAAGATCACATACGTTATAAAATATTAAATACAATCCTTTACCCATACCTGCATGTCATTTTCAACTCAAGAGCCCTCAGAAACAGACTATGCATCAAAACATGAAGCAAATTGGTGCTGCTGACAAGTGAAAGTTCAAACCAAACCACATTTTATCAAATAAAGCCAGACCTTTGCATCAAGTCTACATTTATATTTCATTTTTTTTTTCCCCTTAAGTGCAGGAAAGTTGATACGATTTGTCATATCCACCAGGACAGTTATTACACAGTTAGCTGAAGTGGGCTGTGCCTCTTTCCAAGTGCTTGCAGAAGTAGCCATAACCTCAGAAATTGTACAGCTAAAGTAATCAGATTTCATTTTTTAAAAAAATCACAGAATTACCATTTTTTCAAAGTGATGAATGGCAATTAAAAAACTGCCAGATATAAAATAATCTTAATTAAAAATTGAATAAACTGCTGATTGGGTACTATATTTGAATCATTAACATATTAGAACTGATGACAAGTCCTCCAAATTTAAGCCTAAAAAAATTGCCTAGAAGCCTTTAAACAAGAATGTGCAATGCAACGGACCAAAATTATATAAATGAAAAGAAACAGTAACCTGATTCCAACACTGGACCCTTTAAGCAAGGGTCACAAAATGTTTCTTATACAGACTCACACATGCTAACCAGCACTGGGGAGAGTTATCTTCACAAGTCACCAGCTTCAGGTCTGCGAATTACACAGTGCTTACTTTGTGCAGCCACATGGATGATTAGGAATTATTTTTAAAAGTAGCATTCCACTCAGTTAAGAAGAAAGGACACAAAGTATGTGGCAACAGCACACAGCCTGTTTTTGTTCTGCAGGAAGTAAAGCAAATTGCAAGTGGACAGCACAAGGGTGGCGCAGGAGCTGTCTGGGCGCTGGGCCTGCAGCAGGTGGGTGAGCAAGGCACACTCAGGCACTCTCAGGCTACCTGTAGTGCTTTCCATCCAACACCAATCAGCTCAGAACACTATAGTTTCTCTTACTGGCACCAGGTGGCCTAAGACCACACAGTGCTCACCTCTCCTTTCCTGGTGCAGTCCAGCAAGTCTTGCTGTGTCAAGTACAGATCTGGGTGGTAAAGGGAGCTACTGAGTGGCTCTTTTATCATCCCTTCCTCTCCCCCCGGGCCCCAAGCTGTGGAGATGTGTTCTTTCACGGCAATCCCCAGACATCGGCCCAATTAAATCAGTCTAGGCTTGGCACTGGGATACTTGGCCTCAAGAGACCCTTTATTTATGGCATTGGGCAGCACAAAAGGGATGAACTGATCAGTCCACCATCAAGAAATCTACCCTGCTAAAAGCAGCTTCTGGCAAGTCTCCATGAATTCTTTCTCTCTTCTTGGATCCAAATAAGCTTGTAATTTGTTTGCATTTCACCACTCCAAGAGTGAATAAAGAGAAAGGCAGGAGTTGTGGAAGAAGTTTTTCAAATCCTTTCCAACCTTCAGCATCCCCTGGTTAGAGCTCTTCAATATCTAACGGCAGAGTAACCAGGCAGGGTTTCATCGTCCAAACTGATTATATAATAAGTGTTTATGGTTCTATATCAATAGTACTGTAGCTGGGGACAGTGGGAATTAGGGCTAAAATAGTTCCACTTGCCAATAAGCTGCCTACTTATAAAGCAAAAAACTCCACACCCAAAACCCCAGAGACAGGATCATCTGTGAACTCACACACTTTTTTCAAACACCTTTGCTACTAATGCTAAGTTTTCCCCATGTTAGTCCCTTTCTTAAAATGCATAATTTCTAAGATATTTTAAGTTAGCCTCCCCTTTGATTACAAGCTGAATTCAGAACCACAGCAGTAGAACACAGCATCCAGGGCAACAGCCATCGCTATTTAAGGCATATCATAAAACCATTTGAAAGTTTTTCAATTAATGAATAATCCTCAAACTTGCTGAACTTTTCAAGTCACATTCCTTATAGGCTTTGTTCTCTGTTACAATCACACTGCATTCCCATAAAGCAAAGTCTCTAAAAGAGAAACCGTTGTGTGAGGAGAGGAATTCAGGAAAGCCTATTCCCCTGCCTGCTGCTGCTTCCTCTCCCCAGCCACAGAATCTTTGCAGTATAGCAAAGCAGCGACAGAGTGGTCTGGGGACTGCCAGCTTGGGCAGCTCCCCTCACAGTGATAAGGAAATAGATACTGCATGACATTTGTCTAAAAACCTCAGTCTCCAGTGCTGATACATATACTCCAACTTGATCAGGAAGCACAGGACTGGAGCACTGGAATATTTCCAATGGATGAATAAAATCTTAAGTAAATGAATACCAGGGAACAATATTCAGATTCAGCAACAAATCCATTGTTAGAAAAAAGTTATTTCTTTATCACTAGCTGCTATAAATATATTTTGATCAGCACCTGCTTGTTGATCTTCAAACTGCTTTGCTTCCCTACAGACTATCCAAAGGAGGTGGAAAACAATTTCTTTGAAACACAACCCAAGAAAAAATTACAGCTTTGAATCTCAGCTCTTGGGAAAGGTTTTAAAAGCATTCACCTAAATTTACTATTACGCTGTTATGTAAAGTAGGCTTTCAGTAGCCTCAGTGCCAGTACGTCTCCCACAATAAAGCAACTTCTAGGAGGCTCAGAAGTACGGCTTCTGGGAGAAAATATTAAGATAATTTCTCTCCAGCTGATTAGAACAGCCCATTCACTACAAAAGCAAGAGCGCTGGCCTTTTCACATGCAGGTAGCTCTGCTGCTCTTGTATATAAAAAACAGGTTCCACCACATCACTCTTCCCAGCAGTGCTGCTTCCTTCCTTGAGGTCCGCTGAAAGCATGAGCAGCTAAGAGCTGTTAGCAAGGGTGACAGGAGAGCTTTGCAGGTAAAGAAAAGTACAGCTAACCATATCTGAAGAGGAACTCAAGATCATGGATGAACTAGCAACAAAAGAACCTTTGCAACAAGAAGCTTTCCATCTGCTGCTTCAAGAGCATAGGGTCATATTTTATTCCAAGTCCTCACAGGAAGAGCACATCCCTAAGAACAGGGCAGGAATGCAGCGTTTGAAGTTGATCAAGGAAGCACTGGAAGGGAGTGACTCATGAGTGAGCACACATAAACATCAATCTATGCTCCAAGTACAGGCAGAACAGAAAGATCACACATCATCATCAGTAGGTTTGGATGCCCCTATCCCATTCAAAGAGCTAATAAAAGTGAAAGGGCTGTGCACCAGCTACATAGTTTCTCTTGGCAATGCTCATGCATTTACTTCATGTACTACATACTTTATCAGAACAGGTGATAAGGTAAACATTGGTACTGCTCAAGAACCTTCCAAGTTACTAGCAGACAACCACATTGCCACACTTACAGGTCAAAAACTGTGCCAGCTAAACACTGTATGGGTATATTTAGATCTCCAAGCCCATCTCCTGCTTGCTTCTTTCAGGGTGTGTGATCTCGCACTTTGACCGAGAATGCAGGGCAGGTTATTCTTGACTACTACAACAATTCCTTTCTTACTATAACATCATTAAGGGTAGTGAGACACTGGAACAGGTTGGCCAGAGAAGCTGGCCTTCAGCAGAAGATATCCCTGCTCATGGAAGGGGGGGTTGGACTCGATGATCTTTAAAGGTCTCTTCTAACCCAAAGCATTCTATGATTCTATGATCATGATTACAGGTCAATAATGTCATCTATGCTGCAGTAAATTCAAAACACCAATTCTCTCCTCCCTGCAATACCGCTAAGGATAATGTGCTATAAAGGTTTGAGGACCTTCCTGCCCTACTTCATTCAGTAAACACACACTAGTTACTGTGCAAGCCAAAGAGAAATCAAGCAGTAATGCAATCCTAAAAAAAATTCTGCAGAAATTTCAGGTCAAGATAACCCAAACCATACTTGTTACTCTGCAGGTCAATCACTCAAGTCTACTTCTAAGGTATAAAGTAAAAATACAGGTCACATTTGAAAAGCTCAAAGCAGGTTGCAAAACAATGCTGAAGTGCAGAGATTTACATGGTATGGAGAACTGCTGATCTACTGAAATGATGCAAGCCACAAAATGAAAGCTCATTGTATAATTATACTAATATACAGCAATTTACTCCAGACAAAAAAGGATTATGTAGTCCTGCAGCAAGCAACTTGCATTAAATGGAGAGGAAAAAAAACCAACTGAGGACAAGCAGGAACTACAAGTAGCTAAAAAGCAACTGAAGCAAAATAGATTTGGTACTCCTATTAAGAACCACAATCTTCAATGAACTTGTCAAACATCCATCAATTATCACATATGCATGCAAAAGAAGCCTCTAAGTTTCTACCATTTCAAATTCACAATACCATTGCATTTAGCTTGCAAGCAAAACTGTGACAGCAACACAGAGAAGCTCCTCTACGTTCTCTTACAGTTGATCCTGATTTTCCTTTCAAAGGTCACACACATCCACATACTGACGGGCTCTCTGGGCAAGGGTTATGCAAATCATTTTTCATCAACAACAGATCTTAAGCCTCAGATCTTCCCTCCATTGCTCATTCCTGTTCCACACTAGGAGAAAGGTTGGTTCTTCTTCAAAACACTAACACTACTCTTACTTTAGCTGTTCTCTAAACTGGAACTATGAATTATGTAGTTTATGAAGGAAACAAAATAAGACTTGAAAACAAAAAAGCTTTATGTATGTTTGCAACCTATATCATTTCACCATTTCAGTTTAGAGCACTGTCAAGCCAATATTTATGTCAGTGCAATTAATGTCACCTATCAGCAGATGGTGAATCTGTTACCAAGACAGCCAGTCACTTCATATTACACCTAGCTGAAACTCACTGAAATTTTTCTGAAAGTAGGAATGCTCCTCAAAAACTGAGCATCATTAAAGGGGGCAGGATTTTCTATTTTGCTCTGCAGGAGTTACTGAATGTAACTAAACAGCAGAAAACACAGTATTACTGTACGAAGATTTGCATCTTAAGAGTCCTAATAACAAAGTACTTTGAATTAAAGCAGCAGACATGTCATTCACACCTCATTGCTGTCTTGCGGATCCATTCTACAGGGACTAGAACATACTTGACCATGATCCAGAAGCAGCACTTAAGCATTTATTTTGCACACGCAGCACTTAGCACAACTGAAGTTTTGATCAACAGATCATAGTCATCAGTGCTGAAGAAAAAGAGAACCAGCACACTCGGGAAGAATGCTTATTTTCTGCTTCTCATACTACCACCACATCTCAAAGCCCTTCAACACCCTAGAGGGAACTCCAGTGAGGAGAGCAATCTTTTGCAGCAGGCACTGCCACATGCAATTCAGTCCATGCCATGGGGCCCCACTAACACTACAGCTATTGTGAGAATACATTCCCACATCATCAGTGCCAGTCTACACCAACATGGGACAGCAGCAGCCACTGCTTGACACTGCTCTTTTAGATGGCCACCAGTTTAATTTCCTCAGGGCACATGGTTTCAAAAACCTTAAAGAAAATAGTTTTAGTAGTGGTGCGAAATCTTAACAGATTCCAGAAACTGCCTGTGGTTATGCTACAATACCCTCTTCCACATTTCGAAGCGTCTAACTGACTTTTCCACGGTCCTTATGGATGTGGACTAGGAATACAGCTCATGGAAACAGTCTGCAGAAGTTCATTTTGATATTCCTTATCAAGCTACAGTAGGTAACAAACAGAAGGGAAAGCAAAGGGAAATCATCCCACAATATAATCACCAAGGTAGAAAGACATTTAGAGTGACTGCTTCTTTAAGTACACACCTGCCCCTTCTTAATCAGAGATGTAGCCCAGATCTTCAAAGCTGAACTTTAAAAAAAAAAAAAAGAAAAAAGAGTTGGATAAAATTTCCTATGCTCATGTCATTAAATATATGATGAAAAGCATAGGAAAAATTAAATTCAGTTGTAACTTTCATATAAGTGTGAAGCATCCTAATGCTGCATCAGAGCTGCTCTGAAATTTACACTGCACTGTAGAACAGCTAGGATTATTCTAACATACAAGGACAACTCTACAGGTTTTTGGCTTTTATTATGACAGTTGAGTCAAATAACAATAACCAGATGCTCTAGTTATATAATGGGCTCTTAAAACATTTCCACATGTATTTTTTACAACAGTTGAGACCTTGCCCTAAGTGACACATTTGGTTGTTCCACAGCAGAGCGTACCTATACTTTGCATTCATGTACACAGTCAAATACTGCTGTACACAAGCACCTCAAATACATTACTCTGGAGTTTTTATACTTGCATACAAATGGGCTGAAAGCAGCAATGGGTGCATACGGCACATGCTGTTAAGCAAACCCACACTAAGTAAGTGAAACAAAAGACAAAGTATTAATGATCTAACAGATGGAAATGCTTAATGCAGAAACAGAAGTTACAGCCCTATTTGCAATTGTCACTTCGACCATCACAACCTCCTTTTACCTTCTCTCAGAAAGTGACTGAAGAAAGGGAAGAGGCAAGCACTGGGTTTGGGGAGGGGAGAGGATTGAGCATTTAAAAAGAAAACAGCTTGTAACAGTGTTAACTAATGTACCTACAGAACAGAGACTTATTGTTGACAGGGCATGTTGCAAAATTTGCCACGGTCACTGCTCGCAGGCTTTAACTTAAACCCAGATGGTACTGCAAGAAAGATCATCCCTGACAGATGCTTGGCCTCTCCATTTTTGCAGTTTTAGTTGATGTATACATGGGTGTTAACAACTGAGTAGTCAAGGCACAGAGTTCTTACTCTTCCACAGTCAGTGGGGGAACAGCAAGCTAACTAGCAGCTTCTCAGGAATGGTTTATCCCCATGCTGAGTGTTTATCATGCAAAGGGGCAGTTCAGCAAGTTAACTGGCTCAGGCCATGTCATCTAGGTATTTTACTACTTGAAGAGATCTATGACAGAGAGATCTGTTTTTTTCTTTCCAGTCCATAGAGCTGAAAAGCTACTTTAGATGTCACGACTGTGGGAGAACTATGTGCTTTTCTTGTTTTGTGTTGAAACCTGAAATTGTTTGCCTACTATTGAGTCTAGCTGTTGAGAAAACCATATCTGATATGCACAAAGTCAGCCAAGGAGATCAACAGTTCCACTGGCACACAGCTTTTGCAAGAGGTCAAGATCACATCAAGTACAGCTGCTTTTACAAGAACTTGAATCAGTTATTTCAGTTACTTGAAGGGATTCTAAAAATAATGCTTGTCTTCAAATTTGGTTTCAATTTGATCATGTTCCTTGGTAACTAGTGAAGAGGTACAGTACATTACGTAGTCTCAATTCAGAAAAGTTGGCACGTGAAGAGCTCAGACGTGTGATATCTTTCATTATTAGCAGTCAGACATCTTTTTGATCAAGTACAGGTAGGTACAGGTACTTGTGAACAGCAGCTGATGATGGTAATGAACATTCAGAGCAATGTCAGTTACCTATTTTCTTTCTGCTATGTAAAACTACTTCATAAGTCACATGGCTACCTGGGGAGATGACCACCTGATTCGTTTGCAGAACTCACCACACAGGATCTGAACCTCTCAACCTCAAAAAGAGCTTTTTCTTAAGGAAAATCATAGTTTCCTCTCCTTCACAAAATATGCTCTTAGGAATCCACCAGAAAGGATACTGTAGACATGGTACGTTGGGACATGTTTTAGTGGTAGACTTGTACACTGGTTTTGCCTGGGATACAGTTCATTTTCTTCACGGTAGCTAGTATGGGGCATGGTCTGGATTTGTGCTGAAAACAGTGTTGATGACACACAGAGATGTTTTCATTACTGCTGAGCAGGGCTTACACAGAGTCACACCCTTTTCTGCCTCTCACCCCACCCCACCAGTGAGCAGGCTGGGGGTGCACAAGGAGCTGGGAGGGGGCACAGCTGGGACAGCTGACCAAAGGGATATTCCATACCATATGGCATCATGGCACAGCGTAGAAAGCTGGGAAAAGAAGGACAGGGAGGACATTCAGAGTGGTGGCGTTTGTCTCCCCAAGTAACCGTTACATGTGATGGAGCCCTGCTTTCCTGGAGATGGCTGAACACCTGCCTGTCGACAGGAAGTAGGGAATTAATTCCTTGTTTTGCTCTGCCTATTGAACTGTCTTTATCTAAACCCACAAGTTTTCTCACTTTTACGCTTCCAGTTCTCTCCCCATCCCACCAAGGGGGAGTGAGTGAGTGGCTGTGTGGGACTTAGTCGCCAGCTGGGGTTAAACCATGACAACTTGGCAATGTTAGGTTTATGTCCAGTGTCGGACTCGATCTTACAGGTATTTTCCAACCTAAATGATTCTATGATAACCTTAGACACCTTGGGCTTTGTAAGGCAATATGAATTTGACTGCACTGCCACTTTCCCAACACTAACCAGGAACAAATTATAAATAAAAATTAGGAACGTGTAGACATGTCCCAGATGACATCTAGTAGTGGTCTGAACTTCACCAGGTCACACACGAACATTGATGCACGTCATGTCCTTGCAACAGTGAACTTTCCCAGAACTGTGACTGTACTTGCCTAGACTGAAAGCTCTGCAGTTCACCACCTTCATACTCTGCACAAGAGTAATAACCAGTAATAGCTGAGGCAGCAGCCAAAAAAGAGCCACTCCCCCTCTTGGCAAAGAAGAGCTCTCTCCAGCATCACAGATTCATGGCTTTATCATCTAGAATGCCTTGCCACTGCCAGGTAGATGCTTTTCTAGACTGTTGGAGATGACTTGGTTATGTCTTAATTCTGCTTCACTTTCCCTTTACCCTCACTTCTTGTACTGAAGGCACAGTCTTACTTTCAAGATTTCACATTTTTATTTAAAAAACAAAACCCCCACACTTTAGCAAAATTTTTGAAGCCTTACAAGTGCCTTCACTGCAGTTTATTTCCAAAAGGTGTTTAGCCTTTTGAAAGTTATAACCCTTACGGAAGGCAGTAAGCATGCATTATATCCGTATTACTGGCAAGTATTGACAAGCAATTAGTTCTGCTGGATTCCAAACCCAAAAGCAATAGCAAACAAACCAAGCTCCATCCCCTAGCACATCCCCTTATTTTGCTCATCTTTCTAGAAGGCTCATGATCATACAATGCTACTGTTAGCTACCTGCTCTTCCCTCAGGAAGGGGCTGAATAAAAGTGGTGCAAAATAAAGCTTTGGCAGGAAATTGTGTTGCTACATTGATTTATCTCATCCTGCCACTATTCCCTTCTGAATACACTGTGGACTAAGAGAAAAGGAAAGTGATCAGAAGAACAGCCACCAAGACCTGAAACAACAGTAAGAAAGAAATAAATCATCAACTTGTGAAGATGCAAACAAGCTATTCATTTCCTAAAGCACCTGCACACACATGGGGGCAGGATCGCCTACCCACAGCAAACCACAGCCATACAAACCACACAGCTGGCAGCACACAACTCAGGCATCAGCAATGTATGTAGTCAAGAGACCTGACACCACATGCTACATGCTCAGTTCCAGCAGTTCAGAAACAACAGGATAAGACTCAAATTACAAGAGACAGAGCTTTAAGTTACCTGCATCATTAGTGATTGGTTCCTAAATGGCAGTTTTTGAAGCTGGTATAGAAAGACTAAAGGGGAACCACACGGCAAAGCTAAGAACTCATCCCTCTGTCACACGCTACCCAAAGCTCACAGATCCGCCTTATTCTTTCTCGTCCAATTTGCTCAGTATTCTCAGAACTCAACATCACTCCCCACACCATTCTCATTAGTTAACCAGCCAGTTCAAACAGTGAGCCAGTTACTGTTAAGTTCTCTTTCATCACTCAGTAAGATTCAGCATTACCAATCCCAAAACCATTCCTACCATCACAGCTTCAAAATTAACACCGCAACAATTGCAGCTATTTCTTTTAGTGTTGCAAACAAACGTTGGGCTAAGGAAAAGAAACACCAAAAAAACCCTGAAAAAAACCTACAACAGCATGACAAATTGAAGACAATTATTACATTTAAAAAAGGTTTCCCACCACTCTTAACCTACTCTGCTAACATAAATACCATTTCCTGAACTTCACTCTAACCCTGAAGTCTGCATAATTGTTTCCATTCCAGATAATTCAAAATAAAACACTTCTAGAAATATGCATCTGCATGGTGCTCAGCAAGGATGACAGAAACAATCATTTATCAGTTACTCATTCAGTTTCTCTTAGTATGGGAACATATATACTAGTTTTACTAGATAAGCCATTACAACAGAGATACTCCTACTGAAGAAGTTATAAATACATTGAGGAGTTGCACAGCAGTGTGAAATACACCCTTGTGCTATTTTGGTTAATAAATATGTTTTTGAAAACTCCACCTCTTTCCCCTTTAAAGCCTTCCACCTACAAAAGAACAATGCTTCAGACAGGCAGTAGTCTCCATACAATAGCTGTTCTCTACTATATGAGGGCATTTGTTTCCTAGGAAACAAGCAAAAAAGACAAAAAGTATCCGGTATGTTAAATATGCAAATAAACTAGGTCACACTAGTCATATTTCACACAATGGAGCAAAGAATTCACAACTCGTTATATTTTGGAGTACAGGATTAGTTTTTCAGTAACTGATCAAAACTAAGTAATCTTTATTTTTTCCACAGGCACCTCTGAAGTAGGCTGCTTTTTAGGAACAAATGGAAGATCAGCAAGGAAGGGCTTTACTTACAGCATGAAAATACATGTAGTTTTAATGCTAAAAAAATATTCTTAATGCAACTGTATTTTAACTAGCCAGCTCTTTGCATAGCCTACCAAATTCTGAGCAAAGCAATGCCAACAGCAAGTCACATCAAACCAAAGCCTATTATTCTAGTCCAAAACCTTCCCAAATTCTAGGCAAGTTTCCACTGTGCTCATCTATAGCCTACAGGAGAGCTCCAGTATTAGACTAATTGGCTTCCTAAAGACAGATGAGGCCAAGCCTTGCTGCAGTAGGAAGTAGAGGAAACAGAACACAGAAAACTACCCTTTTGAACAATACTTTTCAATGTCCTAAAGGTAATATCAGCAGCTGTTTCCCAAGCACCCATGAAAAAACAGAGAGGGTCCAGGGAAGGGTGAGCAGGTCAGTCTCAAAACAAAACAAAAAAAAAAACAAAAAACAAAAAACCAACCAGCTGGGGAGGTAGGGGAACAAGCCCCAAAACAAGGTACAACCAAAAACCCAACAGTTGCATGCCCCATTCACTCTTTAAAACTCACCAATTCCCACTGGCTTCCAGGGAATTCTTATTTCTGAGAAGAAAACCAAACTGCATAAGTACAACAGAGTACTCTTAGTAACTTGCTCTTCATTTTTACACTTAGAATGACATTTAAAGAATATGCTTGGTCAGAAGGAGATGCACGTGAGGAAGGAGAAGACACACACACACCCCCAAGGGTAGGGTCCTGCACCTGGGGGAAAACAACCCTATGCACCAGTACAGGTTAGGGGTTGACCTGCTGGAAAGCAGCTCTGCTGAGAACCAGGAGTGCTGGTGGACAGCAGGTTGATCATCAGCCAGCAATGTGCCCCTGTGGCCAAAAAGGCCAACAATATCCTGGGCTGCATTAAAAGGAATGTGGCCAACAGGTCAAGGGAAGTTATCCTCCCCCTCTACTCTGACCTAGTGAAACCACATTTGAAGTACTGTGTCCAGTTTTGGGCCCCCCCAGTTTAAGGACAGGGAACTGCTTGAGCAAGTCCAGCAGAGAGCTACCAAGATGATCAGGGGACTGGAGCATCTCTCCTATGAGGAAAGACAGAGGCCTGGGTTTGTTCAGCCTGGACAAGACTGAGGGGGGATCTCATCAATACTTATAAATATCTAAAGGGTGGGTGTCAAGAGGACAGAGCCAGGCTGTTTTCAGTGGTGCCCAATGACAGGACAAGGGGCAATGGGCACAAGCTGGAACATGGGAAGTTCCACCTAAACATGAGAAAAAACTTTTTTCCTGTGAGGGTGACAGAGCAGTGGCACAGGCTGCCCAGGGAGGTTGTGGAGTCTCCTTCCCTAGAGACACTAAAACCCGCCTGGACACGATCCTGTCCCCCCTGCTCTAGGTGTACCTGCTCAAGCAGGGGGTTTGGACAAGATAATCTCCAGGGGTCCCTTCCAACCCCTACCATTCTGTGAGTTTTTTTATTATTATGGCACCTGCACTAGTACCCACAGGAAACACAGTCTAATCAACCCAAACCCAGTGTCACAAAACTCAAATCTCATGATCAGCCTGTTTGAAGGCATGGCAATCACCTAGCACAGTATTAAATGAACAAAGCATCTTGTGTTGTGAAAGGGCCATTCCAGCAAGCTTAAAAACTGTCAGCTGAATCATACCAATATCAGTTCACAGAATAATGAATTCTACACTGTAGCTATGCACTCCCTCTCCGACACTGAGCTACTGCTAGAATAGTCTCTTCAGTTCATATTAGACAGGGAGCTGTAACAAAAGTGCACTGGTGATAACAGAGTGGAAAAAATATTGCCTAAAAAAAAAGCCACCACCAATGCTATTTATATTGCTTCTACAGTCTTTGCAAATCACAGTGTGACAGTAGGCAATTACAGTCTACCAAGTACTTCGGGTACTGTTCCTGTTTACTGATTTTCTAGCCTGCAGAAAAGACTAGCATGAACATCAAAGGTGCTCCCATGAACTCTTGACATCTCTTTTGTTAGTTATGGTATTAAATAGGAAGAGGATGAAGATATGCTGCTTAGTCCTCTTCCTCACCTTTAAAGGATAATAAAGGTATGCCAAAAATTCAGGGAAGTGTTATTTAATCAGCCAGGGAAGGACAGGGAGGAGCTTTACACAAAAGCCAATCTTCTGAGCCCACAAGAAAGTCAAACCGTTCACAAAAATGCATTCAAGGATTACACAATGTCAGAACCAAAAAAGAAGTGAGCACCATCAGCTGACAGGAATGGTACAACTGCTGCAATTAAATTTATGAGTCCTTAGCAACCTTTTTTGTTATCTCAGTACACCCTGAACTCTTTCTACCAAAATATTCTTCGGTTGATTAGAATTAAGCATAACTTTATATTCCTTCACATCACCACCAACAGCAAACCAGTGCTTAGAATACTTCTCATTCTCTCCATGGAGAAGGTTTACTGTTTAAAAGAAAAAAAAGAAGGAAAAAAAAAAAGGGAAGAGTCAACATGCTGTTACAACAGTGACTCTCCAGAGGAGCGGCCGACAAAGATCAACTTACTCAATCCAAACACTAGTTGGCAATTTCACATCACAGACCTGCTATGGTTTGTACCAGTTGTGGTGGGATTATCAGGAAAGAACTACCCATGCTACATAAGTACCCTGCCACTGCTCCTCAGCAAGGCTGCTGCATGGACGCTTGCTTTCTCACTCATCCTGCTGTATGGCACATGGAAATACAGGATGCCAGCCTACAGGACTATTCATGTGGCACCTGCTAATAGCACAACATTTACCAGACAAAAAGAACAGATACATTTTTTCACCACACATGCATTTGTTTGCTTTCATGTAACAATTTACTTGCACAATATTGTTCTCTTGCCCCACCACCAAGGGACTTTCAGTTGCCTAACCAGCATGGTAAAAGGAGCAGCATGAGCAAGTCCCTGTCCTGCTACTTCCCTCTCCCCCGATCTAAAGTCAATTATATAAATCACAACATTTTAATGTAACACAGCTGTGGATAAAAAGGTTCAAAGCTTAAGCACATCTTGTTTTAAGGTTTTCACAATGCAGATTATTAAGTATGAAAAGGTGGGATAGCCTATGTATTCATTCAGGAGAGTTACACGAATTACCACTGGAATTTGTTCATTGCTTCCAGATTTGGGGAATTAGACAAAGAAACACAGTAACAGCTTGATCCTGAACACCATTCAGATCCCTTCAGTGAATACTCCCACTCTCCCTGTGGGTAAGGAGTTACCAGTCCTCCTCACCTAACCTTAAAGTAGGATAATTCTATTCTGACCGATGGTTATGGAATATAAATTTCAATTACCATAACAAGTAGAATCTGCTGTAAGATTAACTCATTTGTTAAAAGTTAAAGGCTAAAGAAGTTACTGGGAAATAATTTTTTTTCCAGGGAGGGATCTTTTTTTTTAATGAATTAGTAAGACAGTTCACCCAAAGGTGGGGGGAAGAAACATTTTTCCCCACTGGTCTTGGAAGTATGTTCACCTGAGTGTTAAGTTTAAAAAAAGGGGACCTTTTGATCCTGTCTGCCATTATAAGCACTACACATTAAAACTGTGATTAAAGATATGGGACATTAACCTTGTTGCTCTTGCATCTCATTACTACATGCATCTGCATTAGGCCTGCATTAGGCATTACTGAAGATGTTTCAGATACCCAATCCACGGGGCGGGGGGGGGGGGGGGGGGGGGGTGGACGACACACCAAAACACCAAGCCCCAAGAACCAGCTACCTCCTTTTCAGGCAGTCTGGCAAGGCCCTGTTTCGTTAAGCAGCAAGGAAGCAATTAAAGCACTCAGCAGTTGATTCCAGAGGTATTTCATTCAAAGACATTAAAATAAATCTGATTACAAAGGTAGTAATGGCATTTTGTTCTTGTTAAGTCCAATTGGTAGACAGAGCAGCAATTCCATTGTTGGTCTCATGGTTATTTCCAAACATTACTATATGCTTATACGATTTCCATAATTGCTATCATACTTAAAGAAAAAATGAAAAACTGGGTAAATTTTCAAATAGCACTTACATGATTTAGAAACCTCTGATTAACATTCAATATGGACTTCATTGCTGTACTAGCAATGAGAAATTCTTATCAGCCTCAAGCTAGATAAGGGCCACAGCTTATACTACTTCTCAAAGTTTTTTCAAGTCCTCTTTCCTCTAAATTAAGCCTTTGCCAACTAGGACCCATTTTCCGCAGTACACAAAGGCAGTGCCACTGATTCCAAGTAAGACTCTAAGTGCTTGAAGTCTATCCTTGTCCAGCTATAGCCTAAATAACCCTGTAACAAAAAAATCATGGCCGCACTTAGCTTCACTAAAGAAAGAGCTCTGGAAAAATGTTGTCAAGACTGTTCCCCCCCGAACCTACTCAGGAGGTGCAGATAATCAGACCAATACTTTTATTAAATGCCCCAAATGACCCAGTCAGAACTTAAAGCTCACAATTACATGCCAGAAGACAACTCAACTTGAAAAGACTTCAGTTTGAAGAAAGAAAATGAAATGGCTAGAAAAGCCTTCATGGCTTAACTGGCTCTCCTGAAAATTAAAAGACGATGTGAAATTCTCAGAGGTATGAATAAATTTACCCTCAAATTATGGTCTTTAAACTATTTTCCAAGAGACAATCTGATAAATCAAAGATGGTGGCATTGCCATGGAGGCTTGCATTTGAAGCCAAAATTTTAACTACATTAAAGAGAAACCATTGAATCATTGCACAAATCATGGAGAACCTCCATATCAACAATCTAAAGAGAGCAGTGAATCAGATGAGTAGAGGACCAGACAAACCCTGCACTGAGGACTGACAAGCACATAAATAGAAACACAAAGGAACAGTTTCTCATGTCTTACCTGATTTTCAGGGACTAAAGATGAACCGTTTACTGAAATGCTTTTCCTTAGGCCTGCCTTCCAATACTGACAATGCCCTGAAGAGAAATCCATCATGACAGAAGCTACAACACAAGGGGATGCAAGTTTAAGAAGGACTTTTCCATTCCATGGCAGGGGGAGAAAGAGATTTCAAGGAGGATTAAAAAAGCCCGACGACTCAAACAAAATATTAGTCAGTTTAATTTTTTTTTCCCTACAAAGATGTTGGAATTCAGGCTTTGGCTGAAAGAGTGAAGAGAGATAAGAGGACCAGCAAGGATGTGAGTAGTTGCCCTTACAGAAGAACATTCAGCACCATTGGCATGAGCCAAACACTGGTGCCCAATAAGCCAAATCAGCCTGTGGGGTCTAGAACAGAAAAAGACAGAGCAGAGGTTGGCATAGTTACTTTAACAAAAGGATTGATAATAATAATCATCATCATCATGTATCACCTACAAGGAAGTGGCCTCACATATAAGCACACTGAGCCAAAGAACATCTGCTATATCAGAGACACACAGGGTAAAAACAAAACAAACCCCCCAAAAAGCCACATACCCAGTTAGGTCAGGAAGTCTACATAGCCAATTTTGTGGCATTCCATCCCACCATGAAGCAGCTCCCTCTCTATCCTCTGGGACTTAAAGGCCCCCTGTATGAATGTTGTAAGACACCAGCCTTCAAGAAAATAAAAACCCAAAGAAAACACTCCACTCACTGCTGTTCCCTCAGTCACACACACACACACACACAATGGTTCTGCTGTTTCTAACACTCTGCCTACCTTCTTGGGGAGACCAGAACAGGAATTAGCACTGTATCTTCAGCAGCCATAAAAAGCACAAAAAATTGTCCCTCTTCTCCAGGCAGTATAAAAAGGAAAAAGACTTGAGCTTCTGATGAAACCCACATTGCTAATTCCTTTCTCTGCAAACTGCTCCAGTCACTCAAACACATAAAACATCTGGAGTGACTGGATTGCTGCTCCTATTCAGCCCAGTAGTAAAAGGCTGTGACTGATACAAATGCAGAGGAAATTCTTGAGAAAAATAAGAAAGTCAAGCGAAGATGATGTAGGAAGGTCTGATGTGCCATTGCAGTGTCAGCCAAGAGTGGCCACGGGAGACCTTTGTATTTTAATTTATACTCTTAGTCAGGCTGAGGAGCAGCAGCTGCTGCAGCAAGAGCAGGGAACACATGGCTGTCAGCAGAGCAGACAGGAGGGCACTCCTTATGCCTACTAGCCTGTGGACAGAAGAAAGATAATAGGAAAATATTTCCTCAGCAGGGACCCCTCACTGCAAAAAACTATTCTGGTTGGCAAGAGCAAAATCTGTCCTCTTCCACATGCCTCAGCAGTACTGGTATGGAAGAGAAGTGGAAAAACAGAACCAGGAAAAAAAATACATGTATATACACATGTACAACATACCTGTATATATGAAAAAATACACATCCTAACATACATTGCTCACAATGGATTTATTAATGGTAGTAACAACCACATTTTCTAGCAGTTATACCTTTGGGATTATACCTAGTCTAAAGCATTCAATCCAGTTTGCAGGATGTGCCTGTTTCTCATTCAGCAAAATCTATCATATGAAAGGTCAGGGCACAGTGCAGAACACATACAGCAAGCAGCAAGGGAAGGGCAGAGGGGGAACAACTCTTCACTGTTGCCAAGAAAACATGAATTAATCCAATTACTTCACACACACAGACAGACACCAAAATAAAAATAAAACCTGAAAAAACCCACGCACCCAAAAAACTTAAGCAAGCCCAAACTATTAACCAAACAAAATAACACATCTTTAAATGTTAAGCCTTAAAACATTTTGTTCCATTGTCCAACTGTTCACTGAAGCACTTCCAAAACAGATCCCCATACAAATAAAACAAATTTCAGGACAAACTGCTACAAAACTGTTTTCTCAGACCTATAGTTTTTCTTTCTCCTGTAAGATTCCCTATAGCAATAGGAATTTAGACTAAAAAGTTGATTACCTGGAAATCCAGTTTGCAAAGAGATCAGATCGTGGACCTGGCCCCTGGGAACAAGGACTTGCAAAGGCATTCAGAAGCACTCATTTATTATTTCTTAGTAAAACAAAAAGTAGTAGTAGTCACCCGCATCACTTATGTTCTTCCTCCCTTCCTATGACTACTATGCAAGTAAACAAGAAGGGTATCACGTTTTATTGATCAGATTTCAAATGCTGTAGTATAGCGTGAAATGCCTTCTATAAATTTGTCTTGATTAAATAATTTGCTTGGGCTACAATACAACCTTAGGGATTTAGGGATGTCATGCTTATACAGCACTGATGATTCCACTGTACTGCCTGGCCACTGACTTACTCATGCAACCCCCCAAGATCACGCTCATAGCACAACATTGGTCTCTGCTTCAGAGACAGCCTAGGCAGCACTCCCCAAAAACCACAGATTTGCTTATGGACCTTCTCAGGGCCCAGATGAGAAGGGAACTTTCCACCTTTCCTTCCAAAATAATGGAAGAGCACTACATTTGAGCTTCTATGTTAAATCTAACTTCTAGAGTCATCTTAAACAGTAATTAAAGGGAGGAATAATCTGGTGCCTGCCTGAGAATACCCTTCAGATTCACCTGCCCATCACAAAGTTCTATCCCTCGTATACTATTTTATTGCTGAATAAAGGATCCACCATAATCAATAACAGAATTAAATAAGGGTTTTGGGGGTATAGGCTTTCTTACTTCTTCCATTTGGGAGGCAAGGGGAAGAGAGGACAGAACTGCAGGCAATTGCAATCCTACATAAAAACTGTCAGCTACCTACCTTGCTGTTAAATATGGCCTGGGCTGAAAATGGTTAATTCACTATAATTGGAGGAACTGTGTAAGGATCCAACTAGGTCACCATCTGGAAACTTACAGCTCCCTCTTCCCAGCAGCAAGCTTTTTCGTCTGTGACATCCAGCTGTAGTTGCCTTGGACTGGTACACTGACTTGACTTTACACGCCTCCAACATTTGTAATTCAACCATCTGAACTACTGAAAAGGAAGGTATCCAAAATTTGTTTCTTAATAGTATTGTGTGGAAAAGTCAGGGGCAGGGTATGGCAGGGAACAGAGAAAAGGTGTTTCAAACTACATTCTTCAGATGAAGAATTTCAATTGTGGTTTCACAGAAGCTAAGCAGGTGAACATGAAAGTTAAATGACTCTAAGCTGCAGAATGCTTTATTACATGCCTGTTAGAACTTCACCTCTCCCAAAAGTAAGCCAAAACTAATAGGGAAAAGGTACAACTAACAACTGGATGTCATGTACTTCAGAAAGTTAGAGATTCAAGGACCAACCAGAAAAATTCACAAGGAAAAATCCATCTAGGAATACTAAGTACAAAGATCCTAATTCTGGCTCTGAAAGACTGAAGATTCAGAGCATATTCATTAAGAATTATCACTATCTACCTGCCTTGTTCATACACTTTTTCACCAGCTGTCTACCATTGGCTGCTGTTCTAAGGACATTTACCTTAAATGGACCTTTTGTCTGGTCCAGTAGGATCAGTGGTATGTTCTCTTAGTTGCATTTCTAAAAAGGTTCTTTGAGAACTGCCTTGACAGCGACGCCTTATTTTAGTTCCTTTCTATATCAAGAAATGCGTCAACCCAAATGTAATGTTACATGTCAGAGAGAGAAGAAGCGGAGCTTGACTAGAACACCTCACAGCACATAACCCATAAAGGCTTCAAAACAACTTTCTGTCCAGCCCTGAGCAAGATTTCATTCTTGCACTGTATCCAAGAAAGCTCCCTTTTATTTTAAATGCAAAATGCCCCTTATTAAAGGCAAAACACTGATTTATTAGCGTAACTATAGCTGAATTTAAATTAATGTTTCAATTCTTCTATATACTCTTATTAAAGTAACATTGTCTCTAGAAAATTTCAGAGCCACCTTTAATAAAGCTCACAAAATTAATTCCAATACTCACTTTGAAATACAACTTTCACTCCCAGTTTCTTTACCGATTATTATAATTTGTTGCAAACATTTCACCAACAACAATTTCTTAGCCTCACCCTATCCTCATTCTCAACACTGAGAAATCATTTTGCAATTTTGTAACAGTTTACAGACACCATGAAGTCCAAACTGCTGGCATTATCTCACGTTAAGTCAGAAAGAATAATTTTCATTAGAAACACATTCACCCCAAAGCTCAAGGGAGAAAGAAAAGAGCGTGCCTGAACCACCCTCCGGTAAAGCACAGTAGAAATACCATTCCAGGCAAACTCATACTAGGTCATACCAGACATCTTTATCTGTATTAATGGTTTAGTTTCCATAACTACTGTAGTAACTGTCGGTCTGCAGATTTCAACAAACCTTTCACTTCTTAGGCCGTTCCTAACTCAGCCTGGGGTTGACCAAAGGTATGAGACCTTGAAAACAACAGGGAAATGACAACACATCCACAGACTTAAGAGCTAATTAAGATGAAATATTTCCAAGGGACAATACATTGTTCAGTCTACAGTGGGTTTTTTCAGATTTGGTCTGTCCTTAGAAGTTACTAATTATGACAAATATTAATTGCAGGGTTGATGTTTGACATGGACATCACTCAAAATCTCACAGCTTAACTCAAGGCAGTTAAATCAGTTGGGTGTTCCAGCAGCAAAATGGTCTATGAGTTTCACCAATCACATCCTCACCTGAGTGGAGTTGTTCTCCTCCCACGTCACTCTTTACCAGCCCCTCAGCTGGTTTATAAAGCCATGTTTTACACTGCTCACCAGCACACAAACTGTTTTAAGCTCATTTTGCTGGCAAAGACATAATCTTGAAACACCCTCCTAGACAAAAACAAACCTCCAAACTACCTTTGAATTGCATGCAACCCCAGCCAGAAATTTAAGAATTTCAGAAAGATGCCTTTTCGTCACATCTTTCACACCATACAGAACACGGCTCATTAACATTTAAAAAAAGGGCTTTAGGTATTTAAAAGATGTCAACGCACACGAAGTTAACAGAAATCGAGAATACACAATCTTCAAAGAAACATTTTTCAATTCCTTACCATTAAAATTTATCTTCAACTTGTTTAGAGTTGTAGGTGCACTGACATACTATTTCTTCACACACTAGAGAAAAAAAGAGCAGGATTCTTTCCCTTAGGGAACTTACTTGCACTGAATCTAGTCAAAAGGCAAGGCTCAGCACATCTCCTCCAAAACCTTGGAGTAATTTTTGGCTCTGTAGGTTAATGCTGCATTTGAAGATACATGACAATCTAGCAGATTAACAATTCAGTGCAATAGCTCAAAGAAGTTGAGCTTGGTTGTATGATAAGCCTAAAAGCAGAGAATGTTAATCTTGCCTTTTTTTTTTTTTAAACCATCAATAAAATCAGTTTTACATTTCTTTAAAGCCTTCCTTAAAGGCAAAAGAAAAGGTGGGTTTTGCTGTTTACTTTTAATAGTATTGAAACCATTAGTTACAGTCTGTGCTCATACCATCTATTCATAGTGCGTTACCACAAACTGCTGGAACAACATAACAGTAGAAAATAAATGCAATATTCATCAAGTTCTGCATTTAGACAGACTGTTTTTACCTTTTCTCTATCAATCACCAAAGCATAGACACAAAACTAGTCTGAGATGTTCAGTTTCCATTCAGCTATAAACTGATTTTCAGCCTTGATTTATATATATAGTTTCTTTTATCCTTTGTTTACAGAAATTTTTATCTGTCACACTAGCTTACTCAATAAGGCAACATTAGCAGTAATGGAAGATATTTCATGGAGAAGCCATTATCTTTAGCCAAATATGTTGTTAAAGTTCAGATGCCATTAATAAAATGTGGTGATTTCTTATGTGGCTAATGGTAGACCACGTAAGTAGTGGTACTTAACAGATGAGCATTAGTAGGTCCATTGGACACAGATTTATCATTAAGCTTCTGCTGCTATGTACGTGCCTGGTGGAAGCAGGATCCAGTACTCAATACAGTACTATGCATCGCTAGTTATAAAAACTGTCAGTAGTGACCAGCTCACTCCTCAGATCTGTGGCAAGGCACATAGCCCGCAAAAACCACTGTTAAAGGGATATTTCAGCACATGTAAAGCTATTTCATACAAGCACTCCACTACTCTACAACTAGAGAGAACACAGTTACAATTGTCTGCTGTGGATGAACTCCATGTGCTTCAACAGCTAAATTCTCTCCATGTTAACCAGTATCAGTCACGTATAGCTCCTATTATTGAGGGGAAGTTTTCATTTAAAGGATCAAAATGGTCAGACAGGATGCTTAACTGAGCCACAAACTAGCAGAAACACTGCCTGATAGGCTCCACTGTTCTCTGTCAGAGCTTTTTGGTTAGACTAGGGTATCACCTTTTTTGTCAGCTCTTCGCTACTGAGGCAACCAAAGTAGCTGCTCTAGTTCTTTTGAAAGTCTTTTCAGTGTTTTGTTTGGGCTTTCCCACCCCCCTCTTTTTTTTTTTTGCAGGGTGAGGGGGGTTGGTGTTTGGTTGGGGTTTTGGGGGTGGTTTGTTTGTTTGCGTTGGGGGGGGGGGTGGTGTTTGTTTGGTTTTGGTGGGGTTTTTTTGTTTGTTTCTTTTTTTGAAAAAAGACGACATTGCTTGAAAACCAATTATGCAGCTGCCACCAAGTGATTCCCATTGAAGTCAACAGGAGCTGCTCTTACGCAGAGGCCTGTAACAAGGGCCCAAGCATTTACAGTGCTGAAAGCCTTTGTGCTCTATACCCTAAGTGGATGAAGGCAAGCTATGCAGGGGGCTCATTCAAAATTAATACTACATCAGGAAGCAGAATAGGGAAAGGGAGGGCACTTAATTGATCCACAGTTTGTTTTCTGTGAATTCTGAAATATCTTTATATACATGTTTGTTTTGGTTTGCCTCTTTGTGTTTGTATTTTTCAAGCTAGAGAGTTTTTAAACTAAAGTTCTATTAACAAAACAGAGTGAAATAATGACAAGAGAGCTCCTGAAGCAGCACTTTGATAACAGTAACTGCAGAAAAATATCTACCCAGAAGGCCACATGGAGATGGAAAAGAAAGCAAGGCAGGTTTTATTCAGAAAAAATATTACTACCTTCTTATTTTTAGAAGATTACATTTTCAAAGTTAAATACCTTCTGCTTATGCATAAAGTGGTGTATTCCACTCCTGGCTCTTTCTGTGAAAAGTCACAGGTTTCTCTTCTCTCCACCATTTATACGTAAGTCCAATCCCACCTCACAATGCAGACAAAGTCCAACCTTCCAACATATGGAGGCCTTCAAACTCCCCAAGCGAGGAGTCTAATACTGCTCACATGAACAATTTTTACAACGTAGCTACACGGAAATTGTTCTACCTTGTTCTATAAAGGTCATCTACAGTCATTTCAAGGACACATTACAGTGGCAGATGGGAACAGGGTAGCCTTTTGGAGTAAATGAAAATCTGACCCTAGTACACTAAGGAGATTTAAACAAACAGCACTACTCACTGAAGTTCTGATAGGTCTCCAAAGACACAGAAAAGGAGTCCCACCAACCCTCAGCTTAAAACACCTCAGACTTTACAGTCTGCTTCTAATTAGTATAGCAGCAGCAACAACAACCACCAGCTTCAAGTAATATCACTAAGACCCTGTGCTTCAAGAGCAACACGCCTTCCATCAGTTTCCAACAACAGACACAGCACATCCCTCAAATCTTTGCTGACCGTGCCAGTCTCTACCATAGCCTCATCTATTCCACCTCATCTGATTTAACACAGCTCAGTCCTGCAGCAACTGTTTATGAAGCTAAAATGTGAAATTCTTTACATCAGAGCCAGAGTTGTGTGTACAGCTTTGGTATTCACCAGCCTTATAGTTTGACGCAGCAACTAAAGAAGGATTATATCTGCAGGTGTTATTTAGGAGGTCTGGCACCAACACTGAGGCTTGCTCTTTCAAAAGGAGATGCTTGCACATTACACTGAAAAAAGGCACGTGTTTATGGAAGAAAGTTGTTTGTCAAGTAGGAACAAGTGCCTTATAAAATGGTACAAAAAAGCCAGTGCTGGTTTTTTCACTTCTTCTCCCTTTCCTGTGGACTGGTGGCTGGAATCCAGTAACAGAGCCAAACTGCCCTGTAGAAAGCCCTCTCAGAGCATGGCAGTGACCACACAGAGGCTTCTGTGGGCTAAGAGCACAGAACCCAGCTGAGCTTTTGATTACATGTGACAGGAGGAAGAACAGGCACAGACATTAGAGAGGCACAGAAAGGGCTTCCTTGGAGAATCAAACAGAGAGAATAGACTCTACAAGTTGGAGTAGAGCACAAACTGAAAGGAGGGCAAAACCAACAAGAATCAGCTATTTACAAGAGTCATGGTAATTTATCCAGGCAGTAATCAGCTTCAATTGACAAGAAAGCCGCAAGTAACAATGGAGTTGAGTATATCACTGCTGTCATTTATTAGGTATGACATTTAAAATATATATGAAATACTGGATGATAGTGAGTCCACTGGAAATCCCACTCACGCACAAAGTTCTGGGATGGGGAATGTTGAAGGCAAAAGCTACTGTTGCCCACAGCTGTCCTCTTGCCTCTGTCAGAGGCTAGCAGCTCGGCAGAACAGCTGATAGCGTCATGAATCTATGGGGCATAGGAGAGCACCTCCAACAGAAGACAAAAACAGCCAGATAACAACAGCCACAACACATTCACCCACTACAGTGGCAAGAACCCTTCTGTATCAGTCTCATCAAGCCTGGTAGTGGTTTTCTTTAATATGCAAAGCTATTAACTGCATCTGCTCAGGAGCTACTCCCACTTCCACATGTGTAACAGTGGTTTAGGAAAAATGAAGAAGAGCAGAAGCCAGCAAGGATGTAAACCATGTAAAAATGTAATTGGCTTGTGTTCTTGAGTCAAACACCCTGGTTATTGGCATGGAAAAGATCCTGCAGAATAAAATATTGATTCAGATGCCACTACAAACCTTTAGACTACCCAGGAAGCTGTTTTGTCTCTCTTCAAAATAACAGGACATCTTGTAAGAGGAAGGAGACTGCTTACATGTAAAAAGAAAGCAACATTTTTACCCAACACTCAGCCCCACATAGCTGAAGTGGGAGCACTACTGGTGACCATGCTAGAACTCCCAGCAGCAGAACTGTGGTATACAGCCAGAGGAAGATCACTGCAACAAGTCCTCCTTTCCATGTAGCAGCAGGTAGATGGGTTTCCAGTCTCTTCCAGTCCTGTTTTTAGGCACAGAAGTCAATGAACTTCTGCTCTAGCAAGTCAGGAATTGATTTGTTTTTTAAAACAGCATTATTCTATATATTCACATATATATATATGCATTCCTAAATTTTTTATATGTGTATAGAAAATATGTAAGTGTATTTCCAACATTAAATGCATACTAACCTTTGTTTGCAACAAAGCCGTTAAAAAGGATACTACTTGGAAATGGATAATCATGATGAACTCTCTTCAGAGATCATTTGCCACCCCTTCCAGTAGGCCACACCAATGAAGTACCTTATTACAGGGAGTAGCATGGTGTTTGAAATAACATTTATGAGAAGGAAAAGAAACCAGAGAGGTAGATGGAGCTGTCCACTTAAATTCAAATTAAGTTTACGCTACAGTAAACTTGGTAGACCTATCACTGCTTTCTTTCTCCACCATCACTGAGCAACCAGGAAAAAACAGGTAACAACCATAAATCTTACTAAAATAAAGCAGTTTGAAGTGCACTGAAGGCGCATCCCATGTAGCAAATATGTCTACATATCAGTCCTCACCAGACTGAGTTAATTATTAACACAGCATCATGTCTGATGCCTTCGTGTACTCCACAGTCCAAAACCTCTTTACCTGGAGTTGAAACAGGCTATGCCTGTACAATCCCTTTAAGTTGATCTATACAGGGAAAGGAGGAGACAGTCCTACCATCTTCCCACACTTCATTCTTGCAGCCAAACAGCAAGTCAATAGAAATTGACCCAGATGAGAGCTCTCAGTCAGATCTGGTAACTGACTGCTATCAGTCCACTGAAGCTGTACTAACATATTTGGTTCTGCAGCCTTATGCCAGCCTCAGCCATTTGCAGTCCCCTGCTCTCATTTTGACACCAGAATTTGCAAGGCAGCACACCAAAACCAGTCATGAAACCACTGCCATAACCAATGCAGGAAATAGCCCTGCTCTGGAAACAGGTCCTCTCAAGTCATTCGGACAGGAAAATAAGATTGAGTTAGACTATTAGGAAAGCAGCAAGACTGCACATCCCCCTGGATGCCCACAGAAAGAGAAAGAAACAAGAGGATGTTTGTGATATCAAGCAATATTGCTTAAAAACTAGATTTTAGTTATTTATTCACTGCAATCATACATATTTTATATAAACACATTTTTACAGCCTTCACAAGAGTCATATGGCTGAATTTTCAGCTAGAAAAATTAGATAACTCATTGGAAATGAGGGATTCTAATTTAAAAATTTTTTCCTCTTTTTTTAATTAGTTATTTAATTATTGTTGGACTGACTGAATTCATGCTTATTCCTTTAGACATATACCCATGTAAACTGGCAGTCAGGAAGACAATTTCTACAAAATGCTATCTTCTACCCACATGGAAAAGGGAACCTTACTCTTCTTATATTTCAGTGGCAAAAATTAAAATTAAAAATCTGAAACTCTTGCTTTGTGCATAGTGTAACACCCCTATATGCTCCCAGCTGAGAGTGGCCCAGGATACTTGCCAACCCTTTTCCTCATTAGCTGGTAGGACCCAAGGTTTTCAACTGTCACCTTTTCCAAATTCTCTTCTCCCGCCTGAAAAACTAACCACATGGCACTGCAAAGACAAACTTCAGAGAGAATTATTCCACAAGGTGAGGCCGTTAACTGAAGCATGGCATGAAGCACAAACGCTTTTCCGTATGTCATCTGTGAACTTTTTTCCTCAGTGTCTCTGCTTTTATATATAAACCATACACAGCACATAGAGGGAACACCCTTCAAGCTGTTTTAAATCACAGCTGGTTGGAAAACAGAATGCAGCATAAGAGATGCAAATCAGTGAGAGGGAAGCACAGAGAACCTAGCCTCAGAAAGGTAAATACACGCCCTGCACAGGAGTACATAAAGCAAAGGTGTCCGACAGGGAGAACCTGCGATGCAGGCTCTGACAAAATGACAGCTAGCAGGTGGATCTGCTACAGGTAACACCCCACACATGGTGCTGCTGCATCTTTGCTTGGGGCACCAGAGCTCAGTTGAGAGTCTGCCCTCTCAACACAGAGAAAGAGAGTCCTGACATAAAATTAAGTTCTGTCATTGAAGATTTGCCTAAATCAAGGTAAATTAAGTTGGACTCTTATTAAATGTAAGCTACTAATGCTAGGAAACACTCAGTAGGCTGAATTATTGCAAGCATCTTTGCAGTCTCATTTACATCATACTCATTACCCTGTAACAGCAGCTTACTGGGGATATGACAGTAGACACACTCAGGTTGTAACTCATTAACACCATATTCAGGAAAATAAAACAGAAGCCTCTATGAACCCAAAATATTTCTTATATTTAAAGGCATCTAGTGTTCTTTTAATTCTTTCTTTGAACACAATACTACAAAGAAGCACCAAACACGTTTAGAAATAATTTTACTTGCCAATTGAGGAGAAAGAATAGCTTTAGGCAGAAGTTCCTACAATCCTTTGATTTTTCCATAAGAAGTTTTACTGTTGAGAAAACCAGATGGTGACAGGTACGGAGAAGGTATACAAACTGGTTTCATAATATGTATTTGCCTTGTTGCAAAAAGGAAAAAAAAAAATATTCCATCACCACACATCAAGAACTTCGCTTGAAATTATTTTCAATATTATTTGATATAATGGAGCCTTCACTAGGAGCTGAGGGATTTTCAAGCCCTGGAAGAGGCATATTGATTTTTCCCAGTTCTGTGGGAAATTGACAGTTCATTCATAAGATCCTCCGTGTGTGCTGAAATACTTATTCTAAATGCTGTCCAGAGGAAAGCAACTGGAAAGTTGAAACATGAGCTGAAGAATCTGCTGTGGAGATTGATGTGTATTAAAATAAATAGATACTGCTACTGCCATTTGCCTCTTTCATTTTAAACAGCTAAAGGAGTAGGATCTGACTGTTTCAACATCTCCTCAAATCAGACCATCTGGAGGTTATATGAGATCATACTGAGTCAGAGTTTGATACCAAATCAAGCACCCCAACTGCAAGCCTCAGTGTGTTAGTGACATTTTTAAATGCTAGTGTAAGGGAAAGGTTGGACTGCTCTAGATCTTTGTGTACATTACAGAAGGCGCTACACAAAACACCATGCCAACAGTGACATCCACCCATACCAACCCTTATACCTGTGCAAAGTCCTGCTGAAATCAGTGGTAATCTATATCCATTGTTATCCACCAGGGAGGATGTTTTTTGGCAGCAACAGCAGCACAATCACAGAAATGGGATGTTTTCCAAACTTGCAGAATAGTACAATGGAAAAGAAACAAATTAGGCCTCCAACCAGTAAAGAATAATCTATGTTTTCCTGGATTTTGCCCTGTAAAACTCCAGTGGAATGTAATTCAGCACATTGGTAGAAATAGATAGCCTTTTTTGTTTTAATTCTTTCTTTATTGTACTGCAACACTATTTGCCAATTTTTAATGGGAAAAAGAGATGGAAACTGGTACAAGAGAACAAAGTCACTACAAAATGCAAGCTAATGAAATAGATACTTAGAAGAGTTTAAAAAATTACCATACTGGAAGGCACTTCAATAGTTAATGCTAATAGTGACTTCTGGGTCATCGCTAACAGAGCTGGGTTACTTTGTGAGCTGTTCAGCTCCTTGCTCCTGCCTACATCAATAAAACAATTACAGTCCTGTCGACAGGCTACTACCCATGCATTTGAGAAATGTGCTGCGTATCTTGGGCAAAGCAAAGTATGAAGGCTGATTCTATCCTACAGCACTATGGTTTAAGATCAGAATTCCCTAACTGGCAGAATTAGGTCAGGAGATTTCTCTTGGTCAAAAACATTCTCTCTCACCTCCAGTTTTAACTGGAAGCAAAACATTATATTCTAAGTGCTTATAGCAAATTTTCACAGGTTACTGCCCTTGATTAATGGAGTATAAACTGTTAAAGCACCTAGTCTGGGCATTTTACACCACATCAGCTTCTTGCTCCAAATGTATAACTTGTAGTGGCCCCGGTGCCAAAACCAGTTTATAATGCATTTTCAACAAGAAGTCTATTTATAGGAATGGAGCTCAAAAGAAAAGGGAGTGGTGTTTCACTAACTGTAAGTCCACGTTTCTTATCCTCTACTAATCACTAACTATTGCCTCTTACAGAGTTTAAGGAATAAAGAATAAATTGAAGTTTGTTAAATAGTACTTCAGGATTATTGTAATCTATGGAACTGGGTCTTAGAGAGTGTTCTTTAAAAAGAGATTACAAACATGCTTTCAAAATCCTGTCCACTGGAGAGGACAGAAGTTCCTTACATTCTTTTTTCCCCACTCCCCACACACACAAAAAAAGAAACAAACAAAAAAAAACCAAACAAAAAAAAATCCCATAAACCAAACAACCTTTACCCCCACAATTTCCATATTAAAATTACCCTACATCTATTGCACTATCTGATATAAGTAAACTTTTTTTTTCAAAAACATGTTTTCTGGGTTCCCATTTGGAATAAAAGCTTTCTTCAGTACAGCTCACACTTGCTTTTCCTGTGTGCCTATTATATCATACCCTGTAGTCGAATGTGTACACACAATAAATACGCCAAAGAATTTATCGTGAAAAGACTGTCTTACTGCATTAAGGTAGCATGTCTACCTTCAGATTCAATGTTGCAGAACATGGCTCTGTTGCCTTTATTAAGAAAACATAATCAACATGCAACAAGGGGAATGGGAATAGGACCAATGATAACTTGTTTTCACACATACAAATATTCATAAAATGTTGCAGAAATATTCTGTTGGAGCTGCCTGTTTTCTGGGTGCCATTCATATGCATCCGCTTTTCTCCAGTTGGGACACTAAAGATTCAAAATCAACTCTTCATACTTTGAGACAGATGTGTCACCAGGTAAAACTTACTATGACAATTCAATCAAGGTAGAAGACTGGTAAATACATTTACAAATTCATCTTTAACACAGAAGAAAAGTATGTAAGCTGCATTTGATAGTTCTTATAATATTCACTAGAAGTGTGTTGACATCAAACATGATAATTCACACAATCACAATTAGTTTTTTCTAGTTCTTGTGCCCTTATGCTTCTTCAATTTTTATAAACTAGAAACAGCGAATAGCTTAGAACAATAACATATACCTTTAACACTAAAAAAAAAAATTTACAGACACCTGGTTTTGGCAAAACAAATACTTAGGAGAAAGGAAGCAGCTTCATCCACGTTCCTCACCTATTTCTTTTTTTATAACCAGTGATACAGGCTGCCACAAAGTTATGAGGGAAGACAGGGCAAGGAAAATTTTTATTCCAAGAATGACCTCTACAAATCTAAAGCAAGTTCCTGGGAGCCAGCAGATTTACTCTATTTTTTTATATGCATTTAAGGGGCTACATCTGCTGAAAGAGATACTGAGGAATTCAGGAATCCCAAACTCACAACAATGCATCTATTTCATCAATATGTACATCACTGCCTTGCACTGTTACAACACAGTTGTGTATTTTCCCAAGACATGTTTGGTTCTTGCCATAGTTCACTTTCTGGCGAGACCACTTGTGAAATGCTAAGTTATCTGTGCTACTAAGAAATTTTAAAAAAAAAAAAAAGAGAAAGAAAGAAACAATGAACCCACACTCAAAAACAAGAAAAAAAAACCAACCAAACAACATTTGATCATGAAAGTGGGGAGAGAGTGAACAGCATACTTCCACTCCCACTGCAAGGGCATCTTTCCAATGCAATTTTTTAAAGATCAAATGCTATAGAATGGATTTGAAAATTGCATGGAACAAGCTTCACATCGGGGTTTTTTTTTTTGAGAACAACTGTGGCAAGGGAAAATTACATAACCAAAACTTCCTCATGGATATCTGAAAACCAGCTGACATCAGAAACTGATCTTCTGCTCCTTTGCAAACAAACTATCAACAATGTACAAAATTTAATAAACAGTCTATCTGTTGTCCCTTAAAGGTCAGTGCACTTTTCCAACACTTTTCCTGTAACACTCGTATAACCTTATTCAGTTTTCTTTCCACTGTCTTCCTGTAATTCAGAAGACTATTTAGACTCCCATATGGTTGCCATCAAAACCAGCAGATGCCAAGCCAATTAAAATACAAATTATGACTTGTAATATGCTGATATATCATAATCGCAGCGTATCTCACAACTTACAGTGAATCATCAGATAAAGCAAAGGTGTCTGTCTGAGGCGTCAATGCTTTCTATACATCCTTCCCATGAGGCTAGGGTCAGTGGAATCAAGCGTGTATGGAAATTCAGAGTTAAACAATAGTACAGACCCAGTTCCCATCAAGCACAGAGAGCAATTTAAAACGGTTCTTGGAACTAAAAGTCAGCTTAAAACTGTCTTGCAAAAGTTGAAGAGGAAAGAAGGGGAAATGTTTCTTGCCTTTTGGGAAATAGGGCAGCCTACTTTTACTTTTTGCATTGTACCTTTGACACCATTTTGCCTGGAAGTCTAAGGTGGAAGGCAGGGAGGATGCATTGTTTGTTTGCTTTCTTTTAACTACAGAAGAATGTTTTCTGTTACCTTATATTATGGCTGCAGCCCTCATGTAAATTGGGTTACATTATGGTTTACTTAGACAAAGACATAAAGGCTCATAAAAAACACGCTGCCTGTTCCACCAGCCTAGAAAGGCAGCAAGCGTAACATGGTGCTTTCACACAGGCATTACGCTAGTCAAGTTAAAGCCCAGGTGTGTGCCCTAATGAAAAACCAGCAGAAGAATGGCAGCTGAGCAATGGAAAGGGAAACATAATACTGAGTTCTAACTTTTGCTTTAGATGTATTTGTGCCTACTTGGTCTCAGTTCCTAAATCTTACTTTGGCAAGTGCCAAACGAGCTTTCCTCTTCCACAAGAACATTGTGGTCTCATAAAATAAGTTTTTCTGAGCAAACACTCCCAGCATATTTACCAACTTTAACACTGAATTTCAAAAAAAAATTAAGCTTGCAGATATACCTAGAACATTAATTATGTATAGGTTCAGCAGATAATATTGTCTTCTACAAGAGTATGAAACACAGTTAGACAAGAACATGTTCTCTGGGGTGGCACAAGGTCAAGAACTGTCTCCTAAAGCACATACTGTCACCTTTAGTTACAACTACATATACAGCATTAGAGTGCAACTTTCCCATATTCTTTATCCCAATAATTCAGCTGTGTTTTTTAAGGAAAGAACAGACCAGCACAAAAACAAAAAATTGAGAAAAAGGCCTGTTAATTTGTCTTGCTATTTTCTGTGGGATATAAAGCCTCCAAGTTTTTGTAATATCTTCAGTTTAAGCAGCACGTACAATCATTCCTCACACAATTTCAGCAGATCTATAATATTCCAGTATTCCTCTGTTCAAGGCTCTGACTCAGTTCTCTTTATTTTTAGTCTGTTGTTTTATGATGCAGAATAGAGAATACTTTCCTATTTGTTTATATTAAAATGTCAAAAGGTTAAAACCACTGTATAACAACGCTCAGGTAGAGGTTTTAATAAAGGTGTCCTAAATATCTCCATGTTTGCAAAATGCGTGCAGAGTGTCATGGGGTTAATACGATGACCTCTTCATCATTTCAATCTATTTACAATGACTACATTAGTGGCTATTTTTCATTATCACTTTCTGTGAACAGCTAACCAAACTTGCAGCTTTCATTTACAGCTTTTCTGGCCCTGTTTCATGACAGACTATTGAAGGGTTTACTATTAATTCAGTAAAAAACAACATTAACATGTATTCTACAAGAGTAACTGTCTATGTTTTCAGTACAAATCATGAGAGACATGGTAATAAATGCAGGCTTCCTCATAAAGAGATTACAAGAGTTTAGTCAGTTCTTCAGAACATTATAAAGTGTTTTGTCTCTGTGGATTTCAAGAAGTTTAGCCAAAGACACAAATGAGACTATTAGGATTTTGCAAAAGGGGAAATCTGTAAGCAAGCAAATGGCAGAGTGGGTGATATACTCAGCTCTTCAGATTAGCATTCCAGTGGTATAAAGTTGTGTGGCCCAGCGAGATATCCTTTAACCCATGCAGTTACAACAGAGCAACATCTGCCACCATGCAAAAGCTATGCTGCATCAGCCTCAACAACACAGGAATAAGAAAATGACTAACCACAAAACACCTAAAAGATACCACTTCCCCACTTGCACCATCCACGTGCACATTCACCTTCAGAGAATAAGATGACGGAAATTACAGGGTATATACCTTCTTATAGACCTGAAGGAGCAAGTTAGCACGTTTATGTGTATTTCCCCATAATCTCCCTCTTTTAATCCAAGGACACCGCACACAAGTGTTCCTCACATGACTCTGTTCCCTGCCAAAAAACGTGTGTGTTCACAGCAACATAAGCTCAGGGGAATCAAAACGAAAAAACAGAAAAGTGAAAAGAACCATGGCAAACTCAACCACTAAAAACTGGGCAAATAGTACAACAAAATCAGCTACTGTAGTGTCAGGATACTATGAAGCTTGCAACCACTCATCTCCACGGGTCAGCCTTGGGCCAAGTAAATATTGACATAAAACTGCAGTCAACTTTACTCTAACAGCTTACTTTCTTGATTAAGGAAAGGTATTTCACCATAAAGGCGTCATTAATCAAAATTTCCATCCTTCCAAAACATCCTCTTCAGGCGTCTTTACTTTCCAGGAACACAGACACCAGGTTACCTATGAACACCTGCTAGCCACGTAATCACCCTTCTCTGTTCTCCCCAAGGTAATAATCGCAAGCGCAGTACTGGTTAGGTTTCTCTCCTCTATTCTTCCCCACCTTCATCCACAAAACTTCTAAGTGTTTTTTCCCCCCATTCACCGTTCTGGTCCAAAGAAGCCACCATACCAGATATATGCTCGATTTGCCTTCAAAGCCCCTCAAAAGCACATTCACCCTACCTTTGTGCATGTTTCTCACTGCCAAAAGGAATATCTCATTAAAAGAGGGGGAACTGTACATGCAAGAGCCTTCACCCAACTTTAGCAATCTATGCAGTAATATAGCCTCATCATACATATGTGTGTGTGTGTGTGAGAGTATGTGAGAACGCTCACCCCTTCCCCTGTGTGCTTACGAAATTTGGCATATACACCCAAAACCAGCTGCTTCTCTTTCCAATTCAACACACTGAGAAGATGCTAGAAATACTATTATACACAGGCTACATTTCACTATACAGTCTGCCTACTCTACAGCAAGCGCTAGAATGGTGCAATAAGATACTGTGCAGTCAGGAGACCAAGCAGCACAGCCAGGAATCCCTGTAAATGCCCAACCAAGCCTCCCATGGGCTTGCACTTTAGGGATGGGAGGGAATACTGTTTCCTCCCTCCTCCATCCTATTATTGCCGCTACTACTACTACGTGGTAATAGCTAATCATAATAAACCCGTGCTGTATACAACCTCATCATTGTGTAATCATTGCCTTAAACAGCACCGTTCAGAGAACTTGAGCTGTGATGTTTTTAAATATTATTTTTTATTTAATAGGGATATCAGCACGAAAACATGCAGATCAATTCCTTCTTCTCCAGGCCTGGGTGTCTAGCCGATCCCTCCCCCACCACAAAGCAGACGAGGGGGAAGGAGGGAGGAGGAATAAAGGGGAGGGGAAAAAAAAGAAAAAAAGAAAAAAAGGCAAGAAACCCTCTTGGCACCTACAACAAAAGCAATTAGGAGGGCCGGAAGGGAAGAAAAATCGGCAGCCCCCGGAGGTGCAGGAATGCAGCACTCCAACTTGCCCAGGGAAGGGCTGGCCGGGGCCGGAGCCCGGTGGGCAGGAGGCGGCTGCAAGGGGGGCGCTGAGGCAGCGGCGCCCCCCCGACCGCCACCCCCCTGAAAGCCCCATTCAAACCCCCAACCGCCGGCCTCGCGCCCAACTGTCACGCACGACCCCGCGCTCCGCTTCTACACGTCCCTCAGTTTTCATTTCTGGCCGTGCCCATCCCGGGAGCGGCGGCAGGGGAGGAGGAGGAGGAGAAGGTGGTGGTTGCAGAGGAAGGCACGAAGCGCCGTACAACCGGCCCACTTACCCAGAAAATGACATTGAAGCCGAAGATGAAATATTTGATGCAACAACTGACTTCAGGCCCCTTGTAGTGCTTCCCGGACATCCTCTGCGCTCATGAAGACACTTTGCCCGCAGCCAGGGTGAGAAGCGATAAGGAGAAAAATGAAGGAAAAAAAAAAAAAATAAAGGGGGGGGAAACAGAGGACGACTAGGAGGAGGGGGCTGGGGGCGGCGCGGCGGGCAGGGCTCAGCGCCGGCTGCGCGCCGTAGGGAGATGCGGCAGGAGCGGCGCGGCGGCGGGTCGGCTCCGACTTGCCGGGCGCCGGGGACGGCCGGCGAGCAGCTCCCACCTCCTCCTCTTCTCCCGCATGGAGGAGGCCCCGGCTACTGCGGGGAGAGAAGGGGAGAGAAGGAGAGAGGCGGCCGGCGAGGAAGGAGACGCCCGGGCAGAGGCGCGGAGCTCCTCGCCGCCGCCGCCGCCGCCACCACCACAGCCAAAGCCACAGACCGGCGGAGCTCCCAACTGCCCGCGGCCCTCTCACACCAGGCTCCCGCCCTCCCCCGCCCCCACAGCAGCAGCAACAACCGCCGCGCGCGCCGCGCCCCGCCCCGCCCCGCCTCGCGAGAGGCGGAGGAAGGGAGGGAGGCGGGGAAAAGCGCGCCACTGGTCGCCTTGACGGCATGATTGGCGTCGCGCCTGGCCAATCCCAACTGCAAGGCTGCCTGCCCGAGACGCCCTGGGGGCGGGGCGAGGGCGGTTCCGCGGCGGCCCCTCTTGTAGCTCCCACCCGCCGGCTATGGTCCGGTGGCGTGGGGATGGGGCGGCGGGCGGCCGTGGGGTGGCTCCCACGGGGGATGAAGGGGGGGGGGGGGATGGGGGGGGGGCGGGCTGTGCCCGCCAGCCTTTGTGTGCGGCGGTGAGGGCGGGGGGCGGCCGAGCGGCTGCCGCCTGTCGCCGCCGCCTGGGTTACGTAACGGGGCCCGCGGCCGTTGAGGGCGGGCCGGGTGTGAGGGGCCGCACCTGTCGGCGCTGAGGTAAACGCCGTTCGGTTTGTGTCGGGTGCCCTTGAGGAGTAACGGCACCGGGCAAGCCCGTCTCCTCGTTAGGGGTTTGTAAGTCAAAGTCGAGATTCCTTCCCTTCTTTCTCCGTCCTTCTTTGCCTCCCTCGGCAAAGGTCCCCGGCAGGTTGCCCCAGCCGTGGGGTTGCACAAACCCCAGAGGTGCTAGGCCGGGGAGCTCCGTCCCTCCGTCTTTTGAGTTAAAAATATTGCACAGGCCGGCCAACGCCGAGGCAGCGAGGAATAACACAGCCTGGCCAGTGCGAGGGAACAGCGGACAGCCCGCCACAGCACGCACAGGGAGAAACGCCAGGAGAGCAGCGTGGTTCTAGGTTGGCTGCAGTAATGAGAAGGAGCAAGACCGTAATTTCTGTGTGGAGGCTATTCTGAATGGGTGCCTTCAGATCACCTCCCACATGAACGCGTATGTGCTACACACACAGAAACACCTAAAGAACTATTGTACAATGTTTTCTAGAGTTTGTGTTTTAACATACTCCGAATTTGTATTGAATCTGCCAACTGTAAAGTTACATGGCTTAGTTGTATTCATACACTATTTGGGGTTCAGATCCATGTGGTCTGGCATTAAAAGTGTAATTAATAGCATTTCTTTGCTGAAGAACATAATCGTTCCAATGTTTCACATCTTCAGAGTTTCCTGGTCAGGCTACAAGTGCAATACTTTTAACTCAAAAGAGGCAAGACTTCTCTGTAATAAATAACATTTCTCATCTCTACAAGGTTACAAGATAACACTCTTCAAAAGTATCATACTGTTAGAACTACAAAAGATAGTCTTTGGTTCAAGATCACTTCATATTGGTTATGGGGCTTTGGTCGTGTTTTTTTGAGAGAGGAAATATTAATCTGTCAGGTCTGGTAGATGTTGAGAAGAAAAAGCATCTGCTGAAATGGATCCATGTAAAAAACAATGTTATTGGTGTATGAGAAATTAATGCAACATGTCTACATGTCTAAGGGGAGAGGGTAGAAAGGGTGAATAATAATGTGTAGGTTCTGTACCAATTAGTAGAAGCACATCACCACTTACAGTAGGGTATGGTAATAATGTATTATATTAAGGTGTTGTTTTTACAAGTTGCTTCAAATATTGGTGACAACCTGTACAAACATTTACAGTATTACTGTCATAACACCCTACTAACACCACGTGTTGGCACCCTTTAGCATTTTAATGCTTCACAGGCAACAGCAAAATATTGCAGAGTAATATTTATTACAATAAATTCAGTAACAATCTCTGATGGTTTACATATTAATCCATTCATTCCCAATCAACAACTTAGAAAGAAATGCAACCTACATCAATTCTAGCATCACATTACAAGACTTGACTTGCTTTCTCAATTGAGAATAGTATTATCATTGCCAAGTGTCATTTTAAAGTCAAAAGCATTTCACATTGTTCCATCATCTGATCAGCTTAAGGAGAACTTGGGACATCTGGTGTTAACGTTTCAGCTCCTCGCTTGAAGAGGGTGTTGAACAGCAAACCCTGCTCTTCTTAATTCACTTTGTGTGTATGGGTCCTGTGCAGCCTCAGAAATGAGCAACCAGACAGCAAAGGCAGCAGAACAGCTTTGAGGTAGGTAATTGATCTTTCCTAATGCCAGCTGGAACAGAGCCCTTTGCACCTGCAGCAGACTCTCTGGTTTACAAACACATTTTGTCTCCTGTCCTAAACAAACAGGGACAAAAAGTCCCCATCCTTTGGCTTTGTGCCATCTCTTGTGGATCACTTCTTACATGCTTTGGCCACCTAGGTCTGGCAGCTGAGCAAGATGGCTGGGACAGCACTTTAAATTCACTGTCAGTTACCAGTCAACACTGAGTTCCAGCATGGTGCTTTGGCACAAAAGCCTGAGACAATGCTAAGCAGGAGCAATACCACATTTCCTTGCAGTATGGCAAGACAGTAATTCAAATTCTATTAGTTTATAATTCATGCGACGAGTCACGGGAGTACTGATGGACAGTATTTCAATGACAAAGCAATGTTTCTAGTAGCACAGTGCTTTGTAACACTAGGCAATGCTTTGATTTACTACTGACATCGGAGAAAATGTCCCATCCGAATGATTAAATCTACTTCCTGTCTCTAAGATGTAGATATCAATGGACTTCCTCTGACCAAAAACTGGCCAAGTCTAGTGCTAGTAAGTGCAGGAAGTTTAAGAAGTTTGTATCTTAAAAGGGGTATAGTTGTGGACTCTGAAATTTTTACTCCCCACCAAGTGAAAAGCTCTCATCCCAATTCCTCAATTCAGTCATTTCTTAGATCCAGCACCTCTGTCTTTGTGTCAGCTCCTGTTTTTTGATCTATGAATTCTTTGACATTTTCCAGGGAAAAAGAAATGCAAGCCTGAGTGACTTGAGATGAGAAATGGCTAAGCAGCACATTGAAGGCTGTAGTTCCGTGAGTTATCACATTGCTAATCTCACCATGAGCCACATTCAGTGAGAAAAAGAGTTGTGGTCTAAGAAAAGTTCATTGTCTGGGTCCCTAAGTCTAGTTATTTCCTAGACACTTCATTGTAGTTGAAATTTGTAGGATAGCAGTATTTTTCCACAGGGAAGCCATAGAGCTTTTTGACATACAACAAGATTTATAGAGTCAGATTTTTGTCGATTTAATTACCAGCTTGTAATGCCATTAATGTTCATTTGATAGTTTTGCAACCATGAAAACATTTGTTTTCTGCTTAGCAAATGAATGACCACTGATGAGGGGATGTTTTTTAGGTTTAAAAATAGTTCTGAGATAAGAATTTCATAGGACCAAACTCAAGTGGGGATACAAGTTGTACTGGCCCTGGTGGAATTGCATGCCATCTCCCAGCTGCAAACATGACTTCAGAATCCCATAAGAATAACACAACTCTTTTCAATTAATTCACAAGTACAAGTACTGACTAATTACTGTTATGGCTAACACCGGTTAGTGGCTTTCTGGTGAGTACTGAGCTGCTTTTTCAGTACAAAACTTAGCTCCCAGTACCAGATAATAATATCCTCTTGCAGGACCAACCCGACATCATTATAATCTGACAACAACAACATTGTTGTTGGGATGATTCACCAAGTGTTAAGCATGTCTGTACACATACAGAGTTAGAGGGCAGGATCCAAATCTAAGGCATACCAAATAATAACCGATAACCAATTGAGTTATCTCTGATTTTACTTTCTTAAGAGAACGTGTATCTGAGCCTTCATTTTCTGTCTCCAGATTCTGTACTTTTGGTGTAAGGATACATTATTTCATGTGTTCTTAAAGTAAGGATAACTATATAAAGAAATTGCAAGTTGTATTCACTCCAGTTCCTACCAGCATTTGGCAGGTTTTGGAACAAAGGAGATAAGAGCTACCAACCAGGACGAAAATTACTAAAAGAGAACTACTAAGTACCAGCAATTATGGTCACAAAGTCTGCTCAGCCGAGCTCTACTGCTTCTAGTCTGCAAGCTGGTTTGTTCAAGATGAGCCCAGACAAGTCTTGCAGCAGTCTAAGCAGATAGACATGAAGACGCAGCCTCCAAAGTCCCTTTGAAACAATCATACGCAAAATGAGATGTGCAGACCGTTAGTGCTAGAAATGCTGCTTTGAAACCATAGGGAAGAATAATGCACCCTGCTATTCCTTTCCTGTAAGAGAAGGAAGAGGCGGTTTTTGTGCCAGGCACCTCAAGCCAGGAGCTGCTACCTCTGCTGCTTGTGAGAGGAAGGGGTGGGAGTGGAGGCACGCTTCCTCTCTCATGCTGTGCGGTCAAAGGCAAAGGAGCAGCCCAGGCTGCAGCTGCACCATGGTGCAGCTTGGGGAGAACATTCAGAAACACAGCTCTGTTTCTGTTGTGCAGTGCCCCATCAAGCCCCTGCGTTGGAGATTTTTACAGAGCTCTTTCTTATTAATTCCCCTGACAAGTCTATACAGCAGTGAAACGGGAATAGTATGATGTACCTGGTCCAAAGCTCACAGTGATTGCAGGTGTGGTTCCAAACACTTTTACATCCAAACTGGATCCAAAGTGCATTAACTATACGGTACTTCTTACAACCATTTTATACACGAGACAGCAATGGGACTTCATGAGATAAAACATACGCATTATTCTACAAAAGAGACACAGATTTGCAGTCCTGAAATAGGGGTAGCTACAAACAGAATGTGGGCAGTCAGCTCCCCTTCTCTTACTGGTGGAACGGGACCATGGTTGTTAAAATGGATATAAACTCAGACTCCAGTAAGTGCCAATTTATCCTTCTAACTTAGTAGTGCTAAGGGCACTGGTCAAACTCTGCAAGTTTCAAAACCGTTCCCTTCCCAAACACAGACCATTGCTTGTGTATACCTGAAGGTTCTGATGTAATTCTTGAGAATGCTCTGTCTGAAAGGGCACCCGAAGTTTACTTTATGATAGAGTGCCATATGATTTTCTTAAGTTAAGGTCCATTAGGTTTTTCAAGGCCCTCTGAGTTGCTTTCAGCCATTCTTCACCCAGTAACACAGGACACCCTCGCTTCATAGCTCAGAGGTTGAACATATAGTGTTTACTCTGTAACAGTACTCAGTAGAGTGAGGATTTCCTCAAGCGTGTTTTTAATGGTGATAAGATTTTCTGCAAATCCACCATTTTAAGTAATCTTTGAGTATGTTTCCCTTCAAGGGTTTCCTTTGCTCAGCCCTAAGCCACCTGAGCTTCCTCATCCCTTATCCCTGCAGAATTTTGTTTTCCTGGGATCCTGAATCAGAGTTGTCCACGTGTCAGGAATCAGTCTGACATCTCTTTCCAGGCAGATCTGTAAACCTGTTAGAAGACCAGGGAGTGGAACAGGAGGTAGGATGAGAAGCACAAGGCTGCAAATCTGGTTGTTGTAGGCTTTAAATGCAAGTTGCAGTCAGAGTGGAGGGAGGGGAGGCTAGCAGACCAATTAATCTCAGAGCTCAGCTTTTAGAAAAGTTTTCAGCCATGATCTGGCCTAGAGTTGAGCCAAGAGGTGTTGGAGTAGATGTTTGGCCAGCCTGGTCGAGAGTTCAGACCCCAGACCCCTGTGCAGGTGGGCCCTTTAAATCATCTTGCAGAGAACAGAGTAGGAAAAGCTGACTTTGCAGCAAGATGTCATTTTAAATCTAAACAACACTTTTTCCATTGTTTTTTTTTATTCAAATAGCTGTAGGGATGCTGTGATCTGAAGGGACTCTGTGTCATTGCCATCATGCAAGAGAGTTGACCCAAAACCTTCTGGGGAGAGTGATGAGGTGCTCAAGAGAGTCAGCACCTGCCGGAAAAGGCCCCAGATCTGTGGTACAGTCCAGCTGCAGGGAGCCACCTCCTAAGCTCTGGCAGGAACATGCTCATCTGAGCTATGACAATAGCAGTGGCAAAAGGTCTGCCATCTTTGCTGTGACATCAGTGTCTCCTGTCTGTCAGGCTACATGACAGTGTATCCAGGGCCTCTAACAGTTTATTAGATCTGTACAAGAGTTCTGCAAGTGTGCTGATAATCCCAAAGAAAGGTGGTCAATATGTTTAACCTGATTTCCTCACATTTTTGTGGCTTGTTCTTCATACATACCTTCTCTGTTCACATCTGACAACAGTTACCACATCGCAGGATCAAAGATAGCAGTTTCCTTTACCATCAGTATTGACACTTTTGATTTCTCAGATGTTACGCAAGACAGCTGCCACAGCAAACACAGCACTTTTAATAGTACCAGTGAACAGGTATTTTACAGCAATATTCTGTATAGTTTATTTGGGTGGGCCTGCTTAGGAACAAGGTAAATAAAATACGGGGTTTTTTAAACACTCCCAAAAGGCATAAAATAGCAGTACTAGAGTCATTACAAAACCATGCTGTGTTGTTAGGACTTTTTACTTCCCACAGTGTCATGGGAGGAATACGCAATGCTACATCATTGGCAGACAGTCCTCTATACTCAGCAATAACATGCTGTTTGTGACAGGATTAAGTAGCAGAAGATAAGACTCAAGCTAGCTGCACAATTTCTCTGCTTGGGAACTGGAAGAGTTCGAAGAGCAAGTAAACTGGGTCCAGACTTCGTTTCTGGACTTCTTCCAAGTGCAAGGTTACCTTTCATGAATAACCTGCACATATTACCCTTCAGGCACCTTTAAAAGGAAGGCACTTCAGAAAAATATACTATTTATTTGTCTGCAAGTCCAGTAGGGGGAAATTTCCAAGCCTTTCTTACTCTCTGCTGTTATATTAACAAAACCGGAAACCATCCTGCAGATGAGAACAGAGTGGCCACTGATATTCTTGTTGGGTTGAACAATTACTTTTGAAGTCTGTTTTTTCAGAGGCATGTTGTTTGCTGCACGCTTCAGTACCTATGTTTCACTGATGGGTGGAGTTCATTTCAATTTCCTGCTCTTCTTCTGCCACACTAATTATACCATCAGCTTTTTTTGCTGTCATGGTGCTTTAAGAAAATTGAACTGTGAGTGACTGAGACAACACTTGGAAAACAAAAGAAATCCCACCCCAGACCTATTTCTAGATTCATCTCCATCTTACCATTTTATGTACCACCATCTTTAGGCATAGCTTCACCGTATCTTCAGCCTCTCACAAAGCTGTTAGAGTGCCCCAAGATTCCAGGTTTGATATTTTAGATTATACTACCTTGCAGGCAGGGAATATGCCTCCTCCTTGTTCCTGCACGTGGCAAGTACAAAACGCTGGTGTTGCAACAGCAAAACAACTAAAGTAATTTTAATTTAAAAATGTACCTCTCTTGTTTTGAATTCAAGCACACAAATATATCTTCAAACACACAGTCTGGACCCAGTAAATACAAATAAGGGATCTGAAAATGTGAAGGAGGCTGGTAATGGGGAAGAAATGATATCTTCAAGAAACAGATGCATACTTTGTCTATTCCTCTTGTCTGCTTTCAGGCAGGAGAACATCTGCCTTTTGAAGTAGGCCTCCTTGCTCTGTATAATGTATCTGTCTGCAGTCATCAGGAAAGTTGACGTTTTTCCACCCAGAAGTACTAAACTTTTTGAAGAGGCTGACCATGAGCAAAATATTTTTTCTTAAAGGAAAGCAGATATACCTGCCCAAATCAGTGACATAAATGTCACTGTCTGAAAGTTTCACACATTTTATGACACGAAATTCACCACACAAAAATATGTGGCTGCTGTGTCACGACTCCTCAGGCATTTGTTATGCTATGTCTGAGTGATGTTATATGTGTCACAGTTATGCATACACCTTTGAAATAAAAGACTCAATGAAACTTGTGTTACATGTGTAATGTAATGGAAGAAAGAACAGGAGTCGGGAGCTTTTTCTGTCTTGCAAAACACCTATCATTTTCTTAGATCTTAGCACAGCTCTTTCAGTAGGTTTGGAAAGTTTGAACTATTCATCATAAATGTAAATTTGCAAAAAGTATCAGCTTTTTAAAAACGTTAAGCTGTGAAGGGGGTGGGCAGAGAGCTTACAACGAGTCCATTGTTCTGTTCTGAGCACTGTCACGCCGAGCAGAGAACAAAACCGAGAACCGGACAAAAAGGATGTCCAGCCATCTAGTGGTAAATCACGCCGACGTGCAGCTTGCTGATGCCTCCCTTCCATGGGGGTGCTCACAGGGCCTCCACAGGCTCTGCAGAGGGAGAAAAGGACGTTTCCCAAACTTCGATAGGTGCAGGACTCGGCAGCAGTGAGCCATCGAGGGAGCAAGCTGAAGTGCGTAGGATCCTGCAGAGAGAAAGGTTGGCAGGAGAAGCAACTGTATCAAACACAAGGTCAGCTTTTGCTAGGCTGACAAGGAAGAGCCCGCAGTCAGCGTTCCACACTATAGAAGTGCACCTCTTTGCAGCTGCCCGCTCACAGTGCTTACTCAGTCAGTCTTTTTTTCTGAATATATCTGTGTCCTTGTGAGGTTGCACTCGCCACCCTGCCTGCACCTGCACAGCAGTATTCAGGGAAAATTTTGGGCAGTTTTCCATAGCTCCACAGCAGAGAACAGCATGTCCAGAGATATGTGCAACAGAATGGCACAATACATTCCGGTCCCACTTCACACAAAGAAAAGAGAGGCATAAGCCAAATCGTCAGAAATGAAACAAGAATGATGCAATCAAACAGCTACACACAGGAAGCCATATGCTTAGTCCAAGCTGGGATAAAATCCTTACCTACCAAATTTACTGAGAGTGAACTGCTTTATATCTTCTATATGGTTACAAACTAATAGAAAAATCTTTATCTCAGCAAGGCCTGAAGAGGATCAGAATAGTAAATCATTAAATAGTTCAGGGAAAGAATAAAAAACATACAATGTGTATGCCTACATACCTGTCGATGTTCAGCCCTGTATGCTCCTGTTCCAAAAGTGATTGCAGTGCTTAGAAGCCCATGTCTCCTCAAAAGCAGTCAGGTGCAAGTCCTATGGGGCCTAGTATGCAACTTAGGCACAGAGAAGAGGCAGGATATCCAGTGGGATAGCCTAAGCAGTCTGGGCATTAAATGACCATTAGTTTCAACATGAATTGAACCTGAGTAAAAGCATAAAGCCAATTATCTGTTTACCCAACTATAGATATGTGTTTCTTACAACAACCAAGATTAAAGATACTGCCTCTCTTACACAGTGACAAGCAATTGATTTCTATCTGTTCCTGTTAACCTATGGAGTAACAGCATGATATTAAATTCCCTATTGCTACATTTTACTCCAAGCTGTTTTGACTGCTACTGAACTCCTTTGAAATGTCAAATTTTGTCCAGAGCACATCCCATTCTTGGCTTACATACACATGAAACTGCATTACAGGTGGTACTCAGCTACAAAACACTGGCCAAAGCACAGTCCTGGTTATACCAGGCATCGCCGGATAAATACGGATTAGTTCTGCAAAACTCCAAATAGTTACTTTGTGCTCTAAGTGAGAGTTTTTGTAACTGAAAACAAAGTATCATTCCAAGTAGTTACTGCAGCATGAACTGATTTTAGCAGACACATTTGTTCTTTATCAGAAAACATAGTACTGGAAGGAGTACAGAGGATAATATTTCCCTTGAGGTAGAGGATATCTGAAGTCAGCTCAGTCAGTGTTACTTGCTGACAGCCACTAGCATAGAAAAGAAATACAGCTGTTTCCTGCTAGAGTGATATCAGCTACTATATCTCAAGCCCTCACATTTATTTGCGTAATGTTTCTGTTACCTACAGTGGATAGCTAAAAAAACGGGGGGGGCATATCTGGTCACAACTTTTAACTAGTATTTGCCACTGATTCTCCTACCAAAAACTGGAAAGTAGACAGGGATGCAAATTCATCATGAACATTTTGTCAAAGTTCTGTCCTAAGGAGTGCTTGGCCGTGGAGAGGTCGAATCTCCCTACAATCAATTATGCTCATATTTCATCCAGTCTTCACCAAACGTGTGCTCTCACCTGGCTAACAGCAGAAATGAACTGCCCAGTGCCTGCAACATTGTGTTCCCCAGTGGGATGGCTGCCTCACGCCATCTGGCTTTGCCCCTCTCATTTCACTGATGGATCATACATGATATTTACACTCAATCCTACACTGCAACACTTTCAGAGCTGCCTGAAACCACAGACTTTAGAAGGAAAATGGGCAGAAAAGCCGTGCTTTTTACTTCTCTGTTTTACCCACTAGGAAGCTGAGGCAACAGGTAAGCTTTAATGGACTTTCTTACACCATCTCAGTAAATCAGTGGCCGGGTTTGCTGCCTGTTCCTGTACTCAGCAGGCAGTTAAGAGGCTAGGGCAGAATGCTAGACATGAGCATCCTGCTTCAAAATCTCTCAGTCTGCTTTTTCTTTTTTCCAGGTGAACAGGGCCTCCTCTTTGGGATGGAGTAGTATCCAAATCTGCATTCCTCTGCCATACATTTTGGATATTCATTGAAACAGGGTTATTTTTTAAAGACTTGAAATTTGAATTTAAAAGCTGCTGACTTAAGAGAAAGGAGCGCAACAGAGATGGGATCAATGTTCTTGGACAGAAAATATGGAAACGGCACCTCCTTCAATTTGTAAAACACCCACTGGGGTCAGGGTGGGGCAGTCTGGCAAAGAGTACAAATGTACACAGTCCTGCAGCCATTTGGGGCTGTCTGCACTCAGAGCACCACAGCTGTCTTACTTTCTACTACTCTGCAGGTTGCCTGCTGCGCTCTGCAAACACACTCCTCTCCTGTGGTTATTTTTGAAACAACTCCTTAAAACAGATGTCCTCTTACATGTCTCTTCCCCACAACATAAATAACAGTTTGCCTCATGATCCTGCCATCCTTTTGAAATAAATTAAAAAAAAAAAAAAAAAAAGAGGAGGGGGAATGAAGAATACCCCTTCCCACTGGTGATTTCTATTGTAGCTTTCATGACACTGTCACTCTGGGTCATGTGTTGCCTTCATGCCCTTCTTAAGGTGAGCTCAAAGGCTTTTTTCTTTCTGACCGTCTTTCCTGCCCTTCCCAGGAGTCTTCCTTCTTTAGTCCCTTTCCAGCTCTCTCCCACTTCTTCTGACTTCTGGAAGCACTGAAAACACCACAAGTCTCATAGAAACTTCCTCTTGAGTAATACTACCAAGGAAGGATCCACACATACCAGTTACTATTTGTCCTCCTTGCACAGTCTTCCCACAGCCAGCGGTACTATTGCTTGCCACCCGTGCATGCCTGTTTTGGCCATCCCAGACTCTTCCCTTGAAAGGAATAATTCTTATCACTGCCTCCTCCACTTCTCTTGGCACTACTAGCATCAGTATATTCCTAAAGCCAATTCAATGCATACAGAACAGGCTAGCTTGAGATGGATGGAGGCTGATGTGTTCTTGTGAACCTGATAGCACCAAGCCAATAACACCAGCAAGAAACAGCTGATGACATCACTAGAAAGAGCTGACCCAAACTACCATGCTCCCTCTTGGTCTTTCTTTAGAAACCAAGTCTGGCACATCGTTGCCAGCTCTCAGAGGATCTGCTCAGCTGTCCCACAAAGCAGCGAACCCCAGCTTGGACTTCTGGCTTCCAAAGAACATGCAGGGAACAGCCTTAGCTCCAAGATTATGCAACTTTTCAACATTTATTTTTAGTTATTGAATCTAGGGGATCAGCCAAGCAATCAATCAGCCTGTCCATTACAATTATTAAAGTGTGTGCTGAGTTTTGGAAAAACATATGAAGTATCCTTGATAGAATGTTTGGACTAAATGTCATTATCTGGTACCTTTTATGCACAGAGAGACTAATTCTGCTGGCCTTGCTCACTGAGTAGCCAGGAAGTATCCTTACGGGTTTAAAGAAAACTGATCAATAAGGTACTTTTCATGAGCAGAGGAAGCAAGTATAAGCCTGTCACATCCCAACCCAAGAGGAGGAGGGAGAGCAAACAAGGTTCTAATGATCCCCTCAGACTAAACAAAGGTGAAATGACACCAAACAATCAATTAAACTTTTTATTTCAATGCAGAAGTAACTAACTTGAAAAGGCAACTCAAGAACATGGAAAAGCATTGACAGTGGGGGTTCTTATTAAGAATATTTGTAAAAGAAAAGGAAAATAAAGCCCGGGGTGGGGGCAGAGATAGGGGAAGATAGGGAGATATCACCACCCTTGGATCCAGCACTGATGGTGACAGACATGATGATCCTCTGGTGGTGGGCGCACGCCAGTCTCTGTTGTAGTGTCTTTTATAGTCTAAACCCTGGCTTCAGTAACGCCCCCTGTGAGCTTATATGGTTCTTGTTCCACAAGTTTCACAATCTTCTGCGCAGGTGCCATTGTGAAGGGTGTTTGCAAGGGTCTTTCAGGCTGTCATAAGCCCTTTCCTCAGATAAACTTTGTATGACCTCTGCAAGTTGCCATGCGAGGCCCAGCAGATCCTGAGACCACATGTCCTCCGACATGCCCCCCACAGCCTGCGTCCATCAGTTTCCCACCTACAGTTCACTATATCCCACTTTACAATGTCTTTTAACTCTTTCAGTCCCTTACAAAGCCAGAGGAGGTAGAGGCAGAGGAATTGCATAGGCCTACGAACCTTGAGCCCACACGTGAAATCCTAGCTCCAGACAAATCAATAGGAGTTCTGCATTTTTGGCTGGGAGTAGAGAGGTTTTACTACACAGCTTATTGGGCAACGTTCCTACCAAAGTACAAAACAAAACCCTCTATAGAGCCAAGGGCTTAGAACAAGAGAAGAATATTTTCCTCTGTAGCCAAGGCCCTATGTACAATCACCAGTTACCCCACTGGAAGCTAAAACAGGATAGGATAGTCTATAAAACACATCATCTCAGAGACAGTCCTGGTGGTGTAATAGCATTCCCGAGTGGCTGTTGTAGCACTGCTGTCAACAAGGCCTCTGGAAAGCCAAACCAGGTTTCAACAATTACTAATGCCACTCAATTATATTTGCTTCTTTCCAGGTGACTGAAGAATTATCAGACTGTCCTGTTTCCACTCCCCTTTGCCTGATGTCTCTGAGAGAAAGGTCGTACAATCTCGGACAGAAGCTTTGTTACTGGTGGCACAGGAATTATAAATAGACCATAACGTAGGGACAGGGTTTAAACTGGACTCATGAGGTTCAGAACAGCTTTTTCTGTTTGTATCTTTTTTTTACCTGCTTCTGTTAACAGCTGTGCTCCCCCTAATGCTAGAAAAGGAAAATAGCATTCTACTATTGAGCGCTAAGAGAAGATTCAGAGACACACACGTAGACAGGCCTTCTACATCCTGTAGAGGTTTTTAGCCTTACATGTTACATCTCCCAGCATGATCTGGCCAACAGAAGAAACTGAGAATGCGAGCATTACCCACTAGGCACAGCTCGGTGCTATGCAGTAAACTATTACACTATTGCTGTTTTAACAAGGAAAAGGGATCTCAGCTGTGTTTTCAGGAGGAGGTTATTGGCCCAACTGCTCAATAGTGGGAAAGGGAAAACTTTAGCTGCCAAAAAAAAAAAAAAAGAAATAAAAAGAAACCAAATCCAAACTCAGTGCGACATGAGCCTGGATATGCCCACTAAAGTTACACAACAGGGTTCCAAATAATAGGTGTGTTAAAAAACACCCCCACCCCACACCCAAACATGAAACCAACATAAAGTAATGTTATTAGAGGAGATGAAGTGAGATCAAACATCCTCAACCCCACAGAGGAGCTGTGCTGGGGCACATACAGGCTCCAGCCTCCTTTTGCTGGCACATGGAGCCAATGGGCAGTGATATGAACAAGGTTACACAGAGCTAAAAGGACGCGCTGACAGAGGGTCAGGTCATATAACATGAACACATTTCCTCTTCATAGGCTTGCGGGATAAGGGTGAGGTCATGGAGCAAGCCTCCGGCAGGACCGAGAAACACTTGTCTAGCTGTGATACAGCATTCTCGGTCAGAAACGTTGAAGCTTTTAGCATGTTAGTGGGAGAGCAAAGGAAGCAAAGGCAAGTGAAGGCCTCTCAGTGTCCTTACCCACTGCAATGGGCAGGGGCTTAAAATCCCTGACATAGCTCTTTCAATTACAACTCAAAATAAATAGCTCACTGTCAGCACAGCATAGGAGAGGGGAGAAGAGTGCTGACAGGACATTCTCTTTAGGTAAATAGGTTGAGGGTGGCAGACAGTAGCACAGGACACCTGCTGTTGCTGGCTCTCCACCAGCTCTAGGACATGCTTTCCCATCCTCAGCAGGATAGCACCTCTCCCTCCCTCCCACCACAGCCCAGACTTCACCTCTCCCATACAGCCATCCTGGCAGCCCAGAGGCTAGGCCAGGAAAACTCATCCAGGGTGGACATGACACCATGCCTCTAGCAATAGAAAGAGCTTGCTGTAGGTCATTTCTTTCTTCACTCTGCCACAAAAGCCTGAGCCACCTCCTGAGCCCTACTACCACCAGCTGAGAGGGGGAAAAAAAACCCCACCAAAACCTAGTGCTGTTTTAGTTAATTTTAAGCCAGTGAAAGCAGATTATTGCTTAGCAAGCCTAATACATGCCTGCTCTCTAAATACCAAGGGAGAAGTATGTATGTTTTCCTTTATATAGCAAAGAAGAGTAGACTAGGGTGAGGATCTCTTTAGGAATTATGACTCAGAGGGCTTGATGACAGCTGTCCAGTTTGATCCTTTTTCTTTCAAACTACAATTACAGCCAGAAGGTGAAATTCTGCTGCCCTAAAGCTCTCAGCACAGCATGGTGAGCTGTGTGCTATCAACACTCCCATCCTGCAGGCTCATTCACACATTAAAAAAAAAATAATATTCCTGTATGTCAGAAGCAGTAAATTTCAAAAGCAGCAACAGCCAACAAAAAATCATGGAAACGTAGGTGCTCATGACAGCTGGGACAAGGGTTTAGCAATACACGCCATGCTGACTGCATCAAACCATGGGCAACAGATGTACTTTGACACCAAATCCTCTTTCTTCACATTTAGGTGTATTAACTCTTTGAGTAAGGGCTTCCTCCCACATGCCTATTTTCTGTCTCCCTTAATGCATGGCATTCTGCCACCCAGAGAGCAAAATATGTTCACCTTCTTCAGGTCACAGAACTCCTCCAGCCATGCTTGAAGCTAAGCAGTCTCCCAGCTGCCACCACTAGAGTCTCACATCAGTTAAAGCTGATTAAAAGGCAGCAGATATCAAAGTCACATCAAGCAAAACAGATCCATTCCTCCTGCAAAAAGTTATACGGGGAAAGGCAAGGGCAGGCAATAACAGTCCACAGATCTTCCAAAAGCATGCGGCATGAGCAGCAGAGCTGTACTGAAGTGAAATCAATGCAAGGAGGCTGCTAGGTTGCCCACATCCCCTGGAAATGGGAAAGTAGCAGCTTCATCTGCAACCATTACCTGTCTTGGCCCTCTGGCAATAGAGTCAGAGAGAAAAAAGCAATTCCTGCACTCATTCCCCTTCTCTCTTTCCGCAAATGGCAAATACTCAAATTTTCAGACTGCTCTTATACCTTTCCATGCTTCATCACAGCAAATATTTGCAGGACACTCAGTGCTTCTGTGTTTGACCTGTTCTGAGCTGTCTCCTCCTTAGATCTAGATCCACCCTCCAGCCTCTTCTGCTTTGCAGTCTTTGTTTTTCTATTTGCATGATTTGCTGGGAGGACAAAGGTGAGGCTCTCCTTAGCCCCCCTGCAGTGGTGAAACCTGACAGATTTAACCCAAAGCTATAACTTCTCTATTGCTGTCACTGCAATGAGAAAAGAGATCTCTGCGCTTCTTCTCGGGGTTTTCATGATAGATGCATAGCAGATAAACTTGTCCTACCTGTACTAGGTTGTACAACAGTTAAAATACTTGAGTCCCTTCAAATTTGATCTACAATTTTTAAATAGCATGAGTACCATCAAAATGGCACCAGCATGGCCTCATAGGTCTATATAATCCCTAAACAAAAAAGTTTATACTAATCCTGCAAGACTTAAAAATCAGTTTCTGATACAGACTGAACAGAGTTAATGGAACCAGCAGCTCCATGGATCCAGCTGCTTTCAGTCCAGATGCCTTGTACTAGGGGTGGACACCTTTTTTAGAACAAGCAAGATCTGTATGAGTAACCCTTTGATAAGCATCACCCGGACTGGTCTGAAAAGAGCTTGGTAATGTTCAGTTTGTTACAAAGAGCCATGGAGAGTTTCTTGCAGGCTGGCAGACCAAAGCAGTGATTCTGATGAGAATGAAATAATAAGCATCTGGGGCTTGATGGCATACAGTGACAACAGAAAAAGTGCAGATGGGTGCTACCATCAATAACAAGATGCTGTAAGTGTTGGTAAGTTTGTAAGTGTATTTCTTTAAAGGTAGTTGTATGCCAGAGCAGTACTAGTCTGCCACTGAGGGCCTTGCTCCCCTACAGACATCAGCATCTTTCTAATCGTCTTCATTGCAGTTGTTTTATCGTTATCAGCAAGGCCCACAAAACCATGTGCAGAGCAGCAGGCTGGTCAGGTTATCTGGCAGCCTTAAAGCTGTTTCTTTCTGACAAATACCACATGTCCTGCTCTAGCAAGGGGTTAACCCTTACTTGGAACTGTAAAACAAGCCTAGTGGTAAATAAAGCTAAAGTCAAATCCAATGAATACACCAGGGAAGCCTGGTAGTGTCAGGCAACCAGGTGACTTTGAAACCTGGACTTCCACAAAATACTGACAGCAGCTGCAGATCAGATCTGTTATCTGCTGTACAGCCCCAGACTGGCAGGAGCCACGTACACTGTAAAAGTGGGCCTTGTCTTTGGTTGTGAGAAAAGGTGTGTTTTTAGTTTATATCATCTAAGGCAAGATAAGTAATGCAAGGTAGGTGAGAGAGCAAGCCAGCTGTATTTTTAACATGAGCTAACAGGATGAAAAAACTGATTGGCACCATGCAGTGCTTAGTCCAGTGTGACTCATACCAAAAGTGCAAACAGCTCTGTCCTTGATAGGATATGAACTATCACACACTACTAACATCTTTTTTTTTCCCCCAACCAAATGTGCATCCATAAAGTCAGAGAACAGGAAGAACGTCCTTCCCCCCTTGGGTAAACCCACCTAAAGACATGGAACATCTGTTGCTATGTAACTTTTTTGTGAAGTCATTTCCTATGGCAGATGTATATTTGCAGAAGGCCATCCTGTAACAGATACTGCAAAAGATTGCTTGGGGGGGGCAGCAGGGAATCACTTTTCTCTTGGGATTTCACATCCCTTTTCCATCAGCATGACTGAGTTTGAACCTGACTGGTTGCAAAAAGAAAATAAGCTCATCCGTTCACAATACACTTGCATTTATTGTTGTATATTATATGTTTCCAGAGTCCCTTAGCAGCAACAGCAGCCTCCACTGCAAGAATGCCTAATCGCATTTAGGGAAAATTATAGAGCAAAAACAAGCCTTGCACTTTGGCCACAGTCCCTGAAGTCAATGAAAATTTGTTTACACCCTCAGTGATGTCTGCCAACAAAGGAACAGTTCAGATTGCTTTAATAAGATGTTATGCACGAGTCAAAAAGCCAAAGCCCCACTTACAGTACCAGAAACCTAAGGATCAAAAAGCAAATCCTCTCCCTTATTATCAGTTCAGAGGCTAGCACAGCAGGTTCAGCAACAAGCACAACTGAGCACCATTAGTGCCTGCAAGACTTCCGTTTTACCTCCTTGTTTAAAAAGATGCCTTGTTCCACTGCAAGCCTTCGTTAAAGCTAACCAGGCTGAGCTGTCAGCATGACTCAGCAGCAGTCGCATCTAGTTTTCATGTTTAGCTTTTGAATCCTGTGCACACAGTTTACCACTACATTGCAGGTCTCTCAAGAAAATTTATCTAAGATAAAGACACTAAACACAGCCTATGCATTACATCTACGTTCATAACACAACTAGTTACTTCAGTTAAATATGAGGACTGAAATAAAATGCAAACTTGGTGTATCTGTAAATCTTATGATCTCTCCACCCCCAACTTTTTTCAAAGGAAAGTAGATTATAGCTGAAATTTTCAGTTATTTAAGCTTGTCTTCTATCAGTTCTTAAAAGATTTGTATCCCTTTACCCTTGGAATGTAAAAAAACGTGTATTAAAGAGCTATTATGTGGAATGGCTGGTATTTCTGTAAGCTTAAGAAAAGTTTTATTAATAGATTACAGTAAAAATGTGTGAAAGTTAATTTTATGGAGGCAAGATGAGGGATATTCATGAAACTTCCCTTATTGGTAAAACTTATGCACAAATAAAGCACAATGAGTTTGTAAGTATTTCTATCTTCAACTAAATTTGTCTAGGAAGGAGTTAAGTTTTTCAGGAGGCAACACTATACATCAAAGTCTGACAAGACATTTCTTTGGCAGAGAAAAATTAACAGTTTGACATAGGAGAGCTGTAGCAATTACACCAGGGTGAGGCAGAAAAGGAAAAAAAATAATCAGGACATCCTTAAACATCCCTCTTCAGCCTTTCTTCATATAGCACAGAGTAGACAAAAAGGATTCAGCTGACAGCATTTATTCCTTTGAAGGTCAGCTTTAAAAGAAAGCACTACTGTAGCTACCTCAAAAGCTTGTGAAGCATTTTTAATGGAGGAGGGAACCCGAACTCTGGAAGAGGGCGGCATGAAGACACAAGCATGTGCTCACCCAGTGAGCCGTCCCCATGGAAATACGCCTCATGCTCCAAAGTGAAGCTGCCCTGTACCCAGGCCCAGGCCAGGTTGGTGCAGTTCTCGGGCTGCGGACCCCAGAGAGAGAGGAACATCTAAAGCTCCCTCACCATGACAGAGAAAGATGAGTTTACATGATGAGTCATCTCTCTCCCATACCTCTTCTGTTTGACAACAGAGTTCAGCCAGCCAGCACTGACTTCCCATGGCAAAATGCCTGATGTGAAGAAATGAAGCTGGCTTTGTTTAAGGCCATTTCATTTATTAGGTCACAAGGTGTGACAAATGCACTCAACCCTTTAACCAAACTAGCAGTGTTTTGGTACAGGCTCCAAAGGAGGTAAAGACCTGAGCCGTAGTCACACCAAGAACTCCTGTAATTTCAATCTGTTCTCTGCGAGCCCCCAAAGGAGCCGACTGGCACAGTGAGCATCGATGCACATGAGCTTGGAACAGCATGTGGCAGGTGGCTTTTCCAAGATTCATTTACCAAGGAACAAAGAAAGTTGTGGGTATGAGGAGTCTCATGCCTACAATTTCCATTGCATGCGACTCAACTAGAAGCCAACCACTTCATTCCATAAATATGACAGCCTAAGTGAGCCTTCGAGCTCTCCCTGCTAGGCAGTGTGGCTGCATGGCAGTGATCTCCCCACAGAGCTGGGATACCTCTCAAGGTTGCTCGTTGAGGCAGAGAGACCTTCCACCAACAGCAGATCTTTGGATAAGTCCAATCTGAACTGTCCCTGATTTGCAGCTGGACTGCTCACCAGGTGACTTCCCAGGAACACCTCTCACAGTTGGATATTCCTTACCTGGGACTAAGAGATCTTTCCTTGCTCAAGGCAGAGAGATCCCCTACTCACAACGGATCCTCATTAAGTGACTGATAGCATGCTGAATTAATACTAATGAAACATTACTAGTCAATGTAGCTATTAAATATTAATTACTATAAACTTTGTGTAGATAATTCATTAGACATAAACCATTGTCCAAGTCTGAGACTAAGATTGGACCTAGCTGCACCTAAGTTCCATCAGGGGTTTAGAAAGCAAGGGGGTCCACTCAACCTCATGACTCAACATTAGGGTCTTCCTTACCCTTTTCGTTTTTAGTGTCTGTGTGAACCATTCTAACTTGACTCTAACGCAATTCTCCTTTGAACATTTCTTCTATGCAGTAGTTAATCAAGTGAACCCTGCCATCAAACTTATTGAACCTTGATAAACCACTGTTAAACTTTGTTAAATTACATTGAATTTCCTGAACCCTGTCAAAATATTATTCTACCTCAATAAAATGTATTGCTGCTTCTCTCGAGTGAGGTGCATTCCACTCGTTCACAACACAAGATTCCCAAAGTAATCACGAACTCATGGGGCTGTCTGAAAATAGCTAACACAACAGGCACAAGCAGAGGAGAGACAGTTCCTCTGCAAGTACACACCATTTGAATTTGCTTATTTTTAACAAAAGAGGTCTTACAGCAACAGAAGAGTGAAAAGCACACAGTAACTGAGGACAGCTCTGCCAAGCGAAATCTGGACTTACTGATCCAACTACCACCAGGGTCAAAAGATAAGGTTCACATTTGAAACAAATCTGGTCCCCTTTATGAAGTGAGGTGGACTTGGAGGGGGGCAGCTGGTACTGTTTTGGAGAAGTGCTGCTAATCATCAGAAAGAGTGGCTTCTTCTAATCCTAAATAATTTTTTGTTTCTATAATTCCATTTTTTTAAGGCACAGTCTGCTAAACTGCAAGACTTATTTACATACTGTAACTGTATGGTTTGCATTGCCCTAGGTGGAAGAAATTAAGTTGTTAATAACCAGATTTCCAGTACTCAGCAACCAAACAATCCAACAGAAGGGGAGATGCAAACTAAGCTGTAAACAGGATTGGTAGAGAGCATAGTTTAAAAAAAGCTAAAGCAAAGATCAGTATCTCCACCTTCTTCTGTTCAGTGGTAGTTCTGGCGTGTCTGCCACCAGACTGAATCGGAAGGGGAGGCTCAATCTGAGACAGGTTTGTTTGTGGGAACCTACTATGGAGGTTGATGCCAATGGAACTGCCTTCTCGCAGTGCATCGCTATGCTGGAAATTCCATTGCCATGAGAATATATCTAAGACCAATAATATAAATTTGTTCAGAAAGGGACTCAAATGAATGGAGACATGTCAATCAGTATCTATTAAACATGATGGTCTAGGTGCGGGGGTTTTTGCCAAAAGTTGACAAGGTGTCCCAGAGGAAAGATCACACTGCAGATCTTTTACTTCTTAAGCTGTTTTCTATTCATCTGTCATTAGCCACTGTTGGAAACAGTGCACAAGAGTAAGTCAATATTTTAACCAAGTGAGTAGATAGGAGGATACCTTTGCTGTCAGCCCCAAGTTTAAAATAACCATGGTTAAGAATACCGTATGTGCCAAAGGCAGGCAAACAGCAGAGCTCCTGGCTCCCAAGTGAGCCAGAAAGCAATTTTCTGCATGGACTGCTCTAAGTAATAAGAGTATATTTTTTGTAGCTCTACCTGCAATAAGAAACCCCTGTGTTTGGGGGCTATTTTGTTTTTTAAACTGTCTCCCAAAGACTAAACAGGCCCTGGATTTCACCACATGGAAAAAAACCAAAGTGTATTCCCTTTTTAGTGACATTTTAGTCTACGGAACATGAGTTTAATGAGAAAAAATTCTTGTCAGCCCAGTCTAGTGTTATAGTTACACACAGTTTTTTCCTACTTATACTATTACTATGGGTTGTAGATAACAGAAACATATGTACAAAAATATCACGTTTTTGTCCACCTGAACTGAAGAGAGAGCAACAGTCAAACTGAGCACTGAAAACCAATATCAACACTTTCAAAAACATCTACCGTGGTTTAAAAGTTACCCTTCTAATCAGGAGAGCTACCGAAAACTGCTGTAATTATGGCATTTCCTGCTTCTTTGGACTGTGGCAAGGCACAAGAATATTTTCTTTAATAGTTATTGTACTCTTGCACATCTCATGCCACTAGATGAAAAAAAATCTCTCCAAAGGGCTCAGTGCAAAAGCCACCTGGTGCCACATCCCCCTGCAGCTGAAGTCTATTGATTCTTCCAAATGTGGTGTTGGAGTCCCTCGCATTGGGGCAGATGTGTATGTGAAAATACAGTGAAGGTATTATGTGATCCTAAACACATGTCAGGTAAACACAACACCAACTGTTGGGAAGAGGCAGGCGCTGTTGGTTTCTACCTTTCTTTGCCCGTGATTTTTAGCACACTTCCTTTTGGGACATGCTGCCTACTGCCGTAGTGCAGAACATCTACCTCCACAAGCTTACCGCCTGAAGTTTCCCATGTTAATATTTTATTACTGCTTGTGGGCAGATGATAGCTGGAGGCCAGCACCTGGAAAGTGTGCTCTTGCAAGTATTTGAATTAGTATCCAATCATTTCAGCCAGGAAGGAGGTGGGAACAGGCCCAGCTGTTAAGTCTTTCCAGAGCATATCTGGAAATGATATGCACACCTGGTGAAGCTCTCAAACACTCCACTGTGTGTGAGCCACAGCCTGCTGCAGGGAAATACACAGCCACATTCCCCCAGCAGCTCAGCTCTGCTTTGTGCATGGAAGGGAAAGTGCCCCAAAACCACAGGCGGTACTGGAGTCAGAGGGAGTTTGCCACCCAGCTGGACTGGAGCCGTTCTAACCTGTGCCCCTGGCATACCATCTCCCTGAGGGAGCACATCATCCTGCTAGATCTTCCTAATATCTGCCAGTTTTGTGCCACTGAGGAGTTCCTTTATCCAGAGCAAAATTCTTAACCCGCACACTCCTGTCCCTGCCCCTTTTTATAGCCTCTGCAGCAAGGTCTAGATCACAATAGACCGTCCCCATGTTGCTTAATGACACAAAAGGAACTTTGCTGAAAGGAAAAAAAACCCAACAGGCTAAGTTTTTTAGGCTGTCAACGACTATTTTCTGCATGGGTAAAACTGTTGTAAGTACAGAAGAGACCAAATGAACTTGAAGCCACAGGGCTGAAATTACTGGAAAACGAGAACTCAGTTGTCAGTGTTCACTGGTATTTGCAAAAAAAAAAAATCAAGTCTCACTAAATGACCAAAACAAAAGGTTTAAGTAGCAGCTTATCTGAGTTGTTTCCCCTTCTACAAAAATCTCAAATTTAATGGAATTCTCCAACTGTAAAATATCACAAAGAGAGAAGACAGGTAGGGAAGCCCATGGATCGCATTTTCTACCCCAGCACTCCCCACACAGACATGGAGACCTGGGTGGACTTAGGCAAACTATGAGGAAGTCACAGAAACTTGCTTTTCTCTGCCTTTCCTACTTTCATGTCACCCAAGAGCCATCTGCTAACACCTGAGGAGCACACTGGACTAATGCTGGGGCAGGCTCGGTACAGAGAGCAAAAGCCTTTTATTTTCTGGTTGAGTACTGATGTTCACACAGGGACTTTGCTGCACAGAACTGCAGGCTCATTTCCCCTCTCCCCTTTAGTCTTCTACAATTAGAAGGCCTTTACAGTCAATCGTCTCAAGCTCAAGGGAGAGCTCACACTACAACCTGGGAAAATATGAACTGCCCTGTCCAAATCCGTTTCACAAACTGACCCCTGTCTGCTTTAGTAAGGGAGCAGCGTGGGGCGAATCAGAAAAAGCTGAAGCATTGCATTAATGTAAGCAACTTATAAAACTTACACACTCACAGAACAGCTGATGCATCAAAAGGATTTGATGCTGATTGAGGATGAGTTGTAAAACTTGTTCAGTCTCTATCGTGTCTGATTTCAGGTTCAACATCTGCCCAAGGCCCAGGGAACTGCTTTGGCTCAGCTGCCTTCAATTTGTCCTCATCACCATTATTAATACTTGCTTCCTTGCTGGAATTAATGTTGGGATGATACTTGCTTGCTGAATACTCTGGCACAAAAACTACAGTATGAGTCATCCATCCCCTGACGCCATTACAAGGTATGGAACAGCTCACACGCACACTATGCCTCTGAGATGTTTTGAAACTTTTCATCCAGTAAAGGACTTTTTATTGCTTACAGCCCAGCAGCTGTATTTTAACTAAGCAAAAGGCTACCCGGGAAAAGCCCAGTGCTTGAGCCACTCTGGTTGGCACGAACACGCTCTACACACAGGTCCCCTTGTGCAGGACAGCACTGTGCCACTGCCCATCTCACGCAAACAGCTCTTCTGCTACTTTAGCCCAGTTATGCCAATCGTAAAAGCACAGCCTACACTAGCCTCTGAAATACGCAGAGCGAGGCGTAAAATATTTCCCCAAAAGGTTAATGTTCTGAGGTATTTAGGCTCAGACCTATAGAAAGGAGGAATTACAATGCTTAGGACAAAACCTACAGGTTTTAATAGCATTTTGGGCTGATCTTAGATCCAGCAGGAGCCATTCCACTGCCCCAGCAGCTCAGTCACTGCTGACTAAGATTCACTGTCCTTTGGCACACGCCTGGGAGCCTCTAATCTTCCCCTATCTGCTGCTGGCCACCCTCTGCCAAGAAGATATCCACAGGCACAAATGAAAGGCTGTCATAACTATGTGCATTCTCCATTTTAATGTCACAGCTCAGTTTTGGAAAAAACCTAAATAGAAGCACCAGGCAGCTAGGAATCTCTTCTTTCTTCCTTTCCAAGCGAGCCAAGCCCAGCTGCAGCCAGCCCAGCCGGCATGCTGTTCCAGAGCAGTACAAATGTTTTACTGCTCTGGTGTTGCCAATACAATTATCATTGAGCACAGCTCAACAACACTGGGGAAATCCTTAGAAACTGTTATAAAACAGGCAAAAATAAAGCCTCTCAAAACTGACAACATGACCAAGAAACCATGTTTTTTAAGCCAGAAGTATACTCAAGCATAGTTAAGTCTCTGTACAAGCCTCCTTACAAACTCTAGGCCCAGCAACTGCAAGGCACAGCAGCCAGGAACAGGACAGCCAGCAAGCGACCTCACTGCAAACAGCTCCCACAGCCCAAGTGTTTTATTCCCTTCCTGACAGATGCCAATTCTGCTGCAAATTCCAGTGACTGCTTCGTTTAGGGGGCAGGAGGCAGACCTAAGCTATTGCTGAAACTCACCAATATTATAATGAAGGTACACACACCTCGGCATTTCAGAAAATCCAAGTCTCAAACCTAGAGAAACTATGAAAAAAGAGATGAGTAGGACTGAGTTGCCTCAAGGTATTTTTACTAGAGGTGACCCTACACCATACACTTCAGGGCAATTAAGACACAGCCTTAGGAGCATAAACGAAGGTTGTTGGGGTTGTGCTCAGAATTAATCACGTTCTGGCAGAACACCTACAATGTCGCATGAATACTCATCCTGGATTGTATCACAATATTGAAAACCACAGAAGTGACAGGGTTAGTGCAAATAACATTAGGTGCAACAGAACTGGGAGCGTTTTTACACGGTAATGCAAGTATAGTCAGAGGAGATTACCTCCTCAGAGGGTAGAACTGAAACCCTCACCTGTCAGTCCTGGAGGTGACTGACTATCTGACAGTACCCGTAGCAAAAGCTTACAAAATACAACCAGCTTCCAGCTTCTGAGAGAAGTGTCTTGACCAGGGTGGCCCCTCAGCAAGAGCCACCACGGGGAGAGACTGACTGCGCACATCGCTGCACAACCGCAGAGGTCTGAGCAGCACAGCCTCTACAAGGAAACAATGGCCAAAGAAGCATCAAAACTGTTAGAAAGTAAATTCTTCATTTTTCATTTCACACAAATATGAAAGAACCATCTGACCTGTATCCAAACAGGCAGTTTGCTTTTATTTTTTTTTTTTTGCAATACATTCCCAAAACAGTGCACTGCTGATGCAGCTCATGGCTACTCTGCACCACTATTGCAAACCCCCAAATCATTAGTAAATCCCCAGTTTAATGAAGGCAAAATAGGTCATATGGATTTCCCTCAAAGTCACATTCACAAACTTCAGAGAACATGAATTTGGGGCTACCTTTGCAACAAAGGAATACCAGGTCCTTGCAACAAAGGGAATTGACCGTAACATTATACTAGTTTTCAGCCAAACCTGTTGGTGGTTAAATCTCACCTTCAATTTTTATTTCTCCTCAAAATACCTTTTAACAACCTTCATGGCCTGAGAAAAATCAAGTCTCAGTTCTGCTCTTTATCCCCACCTCACCCCCATCCCCCAGTTTGTGCACACAGGGAAGACACCTCTGCTGATGAATTAAGAGAGACTTAAGAGACCCTTTAAGCTTTTTATTTTTTACCCGACAGATCTGCAATGCACCTGTCCCCAGACGGCAGCCCGCAGATATTTCTCTCTTGCCTTTAGGGAATGAACTCAAGGATGAACTTTCCAGGACCAGGGATACTCTGAAGCAGCATCTCCAGCTCTGGAGGTCAGCAGTCACCATTTCCTCATCAGGCAGAAACACTCCCATTTCAAAGGCATGAGATGAATGGAGGCCATGTAGCAAAACCAGTTTACAGCAGAGTCAAACATCTACTCTTGTATCAAAAAAATATTCAGTATTGTGTACAGCTGTGCAACAATATACCTAGAGCTCCCTTCTGGCCTTAAAGCCCTTAATGGATAGCATAAACAGACTAAACCCCTCCTATAAGTTTGAGGCACCATCTCCAGCTGTTTAACATCAATGGTGTGGCACAACTGGAACACAGGAGCTCCTCTGAGATGACCTGCAATACTCTGCTAGCTGGTACCACTACACAAACATTTAGACTACTCTTTCCTACTGGGGAAACTACAGTAAACAAGGGAAAAGCAGCCAGCAGTATTTTTGCAATCACATTATGCAGGTTTTGTTTAGAACAAGGCTGATCTGTGGGTGAGCTGCAGAAGCCCTAGCTGCACACACTCCAAATGAGAGTGAACACACATTTCAAAGCGGTACCTACTCATTTACCTTTGATTTGCATTTCTCTACACCCCATACAGAGTCAAGAAGCTGAGACATTCAGTTCCTCAGAAGCTTTATTTTCATTCAAGCTACAGAAATAAAGTAGTACCTTCCCATTTCCCATTATACTTGCTGCATATTTGTACGGCTCAGGGTGAGATGCACTAGGATAACTACCCTGTACATACGGAGGAAGATAAGGCTCAAAAACTAATTTTTACTTCAGAGGATGCCAGACCTTACCTATAAGGCTGGCTCCAATTATTTGATAACATTAATAGGCACAACATAAGGAAAGCAAATTCATCTAAACTACTTACTGTAAGCAAAATCCAATAATTCATTACAGAGAGTCATCTAAAGAAACCTTTTAGAAATAACAGTTTTCTACTTTTAAAAATAGAAAAAATAGATGAGTCATTTTTTCTTTATATGATATTCACACACATGCTTTCAAGTATCATTTTCACTATTATCATACTTACATGACCAGAGATAAAAAAGTAAAAATACCATATGCAGATTATTATGCCAAAGTAGTCACAGAGTCTTTATCTGGGTTTAGCAACACCTAGAATCCTCCATGGTATCGTAGTGACTAGATTCAGTGTAATTCTTCCCTTTATTAAACATGTTTTAATAAGGCTTGAAAAGTATCAGGATTAGAAAAGTAGAGATGGGAAAAATACAGGCAGTCATAAACCCCACAAATTCAAAGCTAAGCTTGTCACAGGCTCAGTACTAGCAGGGAATTAAAAAAGATCCAAGTTATGGTATCGGTTTGCCTGCTAACCGAACAACAGACTGACTTCAGCTAGGATGTTTTTATATTTAAGGCATCACACAAAACAAGTTAATGCTAGGAAGCATAACAATCATCATGTGCTCAGCCACAATTCACATTTAGCTCTGGACATCAGAACCTGCTTTATTTCGGAATAAGAAGGCTAGCAGAGCATCCCATAGTCTTTTGGAGAAGTGCCAGCCAGCCACCAGGCAGGAGCAGAAGTGACCATGGTTTTAATCACAGGGGAAGGAATTCAAGTGCTTATTAAAGGCTTTGCTGCAGTGCCAGCGCTGGACACCTGAAAAAAGTTATGGTGGGATACTAAAACTCTAAGAGCTAAAAGACAGAAAGTCTGTTCAAGCAGCTACAGTGGCAAGTGTCCTGCAGAGAGATCAAAATGGAAAGCCTTCAAGATTTAACAGCTTCTGGAGCTTTGAAATGATAATGAGAGGTCCAGCAGGTGCATTCAATAGCCAGGACTGGGACTGGTTCTACACTGCTTGCTAATACGCTCTGCACTCCTGCTCTCCAAGTCTAGTTTGACTAGGAAGGTACGAAATGTCTCAACATGAAATAGGTATAAACTATTTCCTTACTGGTGATGTTGTTTTCATGTGTCTGCTTCTTGCCTAATATGAAAAGGCACAAATTTTCCATTTAAAAAAGTTAAGACCTAACTAAAACCTACTCACAAAAAAGCCTTGCCAGAAATCATTGACTGTTCTTAAGAGGGCAAAGGCATCTAGAAGTTGAGTGCTAGGCAGGCTGAAAGCTCTATGGGTTTAACTCTTAAGCTCAACTATTTGGTTTAATATGTAAGTGCAGGATATTATTAAAATCTATTTTAAAAACCATCAGGCCCAGACTCAAAAGTAAAGCTTCTTGGAAACATGGGAGGTCACCTATATCAAGAGATCATGTCACTTTGCTAGGCTGAAATGCAATGCTTTTTTGCTTTTAGTAAGGGTCCCATGGAGCCCAAGTATTTCTGTAGGCAGGATGGAAGTTCTGAGCTCAGCCCAAGCTTTGCTAAAAGCTACTGTTCCAAGGAACATCACAAATTAAGTTTCCTGAGCTAGAGAGGCAGCCTGAAACACAAGGCGACAGTGCAGCAGGACAAGCAGAAAGTGACAATGAAAAGCATTGCACAGCCCAAGACTTACAGTACACCCAGAAGCTGTTAATTCACAAACATTCCTCACATTCTACCCCTTCTTCCCAGGCTGTATTTCAGCACATTCTCACACCTCTTTCAACACAGCAAGTTTCTGCTTTCACTCCTTGCTCTGCTGGTTTTACCATATAAACCCACTTCTGAATAAATGCTTCAGATATTCTTTAGCTTTCTCAGGCTTACTAAAAACCACACAATGACAATGGCTACCCATTTAGCTGGACATTTAATGACACCAAGTATTTTGTACAAAACTAGATACCTATATTCAAACATCTACTGCTTTTTCCTTTTATGAGCCTGTGGCTGTTTTATTAAAACACGGAATTGAAAGCTCTCAGCTTTCTCCCACAGTATAAGAATACAAACTATACCACTATCATCAGAATAATGTTATTACACAGTGCAGATTTGCAAGTTGGAGAAAACTACGTTCATGGTCACTTGCTTCTTCTAGCAATGAACTAAAGACAGCTTATATATTTGATAAAGCAAGTATGCCATTTAATTTTTACTCACGTCTTTTAGAAACATAGCAATTGTTATTTGAGCAGTGAAGAGCCTCAAATCAAGCTACTGCAAGTTTTCATATAACAGTGCAAGTCAGGTGGCTGCTTAAATACGTTTGTTTTGTTGTGGTCTCAGATCTTGGAGCCTGAGCCTATCAATCACCTTTCTAGATGGACAAATGCTGCTACCGCGAACAATATGCCAGTCAGTCTTGTTGTGAAATTAAACAAAACCAACTCCATACGCCTCTCACAACAGCACCCAGTTTAATCTCACTCTTCACAAAAGGGCAGGACTGCCTGGGTTTCCGATTTATACTCATTTTAATGAGCCTTGCCCCTGAACTCCCAAGTTACACACACATAGACAATCTAACATTACCACTCAGGAAACTGCTTCATCTTTACCTTCCCATGCATACAAGCATTACTGGTTTGATATTCAGAAATATCAAAGCCTTTATAAACACTACTCAGCTTGAGGCTGATGATATACAACAGAAATAGTTTACAGAAATTCAGTTCAAAAAGCTTACTTTAATTGCAAAGATGATTAGCTGAAGCAGTAAGCTGGGAAACAGGCAGGGACAGCTATATTCTGCTATGAACAGTCCTATTAAACCTGACTTGCTTTGCACACGTGCAGAATCAGGGCAGGCAACCAGTTGCACCAGAATCCACAGAAACCGGTGCACAAACAGTAATCGCTCTCTCCACATCCAATGTCTGTCCTGGTTAATGACCAACACCGAAGGCATAGTACCATTAGATATAGAAGTCTACTGTAAGCGTTTCTATTAGAGAGACATAAGAATGATCCAGAAGTTAATGTAATACATTTTTGGTACAGTCAAACACACAGTATTTACAACACATTTCTTATAAAATGTGCAAGAAAGTAGTCAAGTCTATCTTAACACACAGAAACACTTCAGTGCCTTGATCAGGCATATTTAAAAGCCTGATTCAACTTAAGCTTCACTGCCGCAGTGAATAAACTCACTTTAAGCAGTTAAAAGTCAAAACCCCAACAAGCATCTGACTAAATTTAACTGAAGAAAGGCTATATAGCCCTGGCAAGGTCTTAAAGTACATCACACGCTAAAAAGTAAGAAACTGGCAATAAAGCATTGACTTTACTGCATGCTCTGTTAAAGAGTGGGAAGAAAAAGCCTCTCATGTTGTGCTCAAAAGCAGCAGCTAATTCAACGGCCTTCAAAATTTTCCCCCAATCCTGCAGGTCAAGCAAACTTACAGCTCCCACAACAACTTCCAAGCCAATGAAAGTTATGTCATTGTAAGACACATAACAGCAGACCACCTAGATCCTCACACAGTTTTATTTTGTAGCCACGTTCTAGGGCACTTCACATAGGAACGATATACTTAAAGTAGAATCACCCACTTCAGCACTTCTAGTGTTGTTCCTACCTGAAACTAGACCGCTTTCTATGTACCCGAATTTCTTGGTTGGCATAGACCAAAAGTAAGAAGAGAAACAACACAAACCATGATCAATTAGCCCAACCACTAAGAAAAAACAGTAGCCACATCAATGTAATTTCACTTTGATTTAGGGTGCTATCTAATAGATTTATTAAAAGTTTCAGACTATAGCTCCAGACTTTATCCTTCTCGAAGACACTACAATAGAAGCCACAGCGGAGACTGCCTTGTCACAAGTACAAATACTTGCTGTACAGATGGAGAAATAAAAGGACAAATCTAGTTGTCTAAAAGACAATTCACTGTACACATTTTATTTACAGTTTTGTACACTGTCTTAATATGAATGGGACCGCTTTTCTACTTGAGCCATTTTAACCAAAGCAAAATAACCTAAGTAATACAAAGTGTTAAAATACAGCATAAGATACAAAAACAGACATACTATTTCTAGTAAGGAATGTAAATTATGGTGTTACATTAAAAAAAAATCCACAATTATGTTTAGGAAATCACACAAAGATCACTGATTTGACTGAAATGCATAAATTTGTAGCAAAGCGTTGATGTTACAAAAAAAACCAAAAAATTACCAAAGAATGCACAAAATTAATGTTTATTCCACCTTTGTCATATTCCCAGATTCTTCACCAAATGTTACATGAGCAAAAACAACTGAAATCAAAATATCACTAATGTTATCAAATAGGGAAAACAAATAAATTAATCTAGCAGCCATCAGCATAAGTTACAGCAAAGATGATGCTGTATAAAAAAATTGCTAGAAAACTGTATGCACCATACTCTTTTTCCAAACCAGCAAAATGTTACTGCATACAATGCAAATGTAACACAGCGTAATTTCCTGCGGATACAGAAATGCAACTTTTCTGAACACTGTGGATAAACAAATGGGTTTTTTGTAATAGTAATGTTTCTACCAAGCTATTACAGAGTGGGCCAGGAAAACATTAATGGATTCAGGGGGCGAAGTGTACTAAAATTCTGATTGGTAATGGTTACTTCAGCCAAAATAGGAAAAAAATTGAACACAGAAGTACAAGACAAAGGCGAATGAGACTTCTCACAAATCTTAGCAACACTTAGATGGAAATCAAATTTAAATGTAGTCCACTCTGCTTCTGAAGAGGCTTTGGTTCAGCTCCCAAATCTCGATTGCTTGACGCAGTCTCCTATGAAAGAATACTCAGAAGGTGTCTTCTTAAACAACAAACCTGTTTTTAGTGGTGGAGCCGCTCTTAGTAGCTGTGTCTGCATGGGACTGATAACCAATCACTATCTTTGGAGGAAGTCCTAATCTTTCCTTGTATACTCTCCTGGAGAAAAGAAATACAACAGTTTAAGCAAAGCCCTTAAGGAAGGAATTGGTAACAGGACACCTGCTTTTAAGATCTGCTGACATCTTCATGAAAAATAATTGCCTCTTTAGAAACAACTTCTAAAGTACAAATAAAGGACTTGAAACAGGACTTTTCTAGCTTATTGCATCTAAAATCAGCTTGTAGCTCTGTATGAACAATGACTTACCATATAAAACAGGACAAGCTCTTGCCAAAAATTAATTAACAGGCCTACATAAATGTAGAACACATTCTAGAGCAGTCATGTGAATATCATTAATATCAGCAAGCTATATGCCCACATAGAGAAACAAAACAGCTTTGAAGAAGTCATGGTCCACAATTCCAGAACTACTGAGATGATATAGGCACATGTCCCAAGCAAAACAGCAATCCCTGGAACAGTCAGCGTTCATCACCACACACATCTCTCTTGCACAGACTTGCTGTCTTGTCTTTAGCTATTGAGAGAAAGCAGGCCCCCCAGCCCCCAGTTCATTACGGTACTGGTCACGAGCAGCTATCCAACAGGGACTTTAAGAAAAATCAGCTTGGATTTTATGACTTGAGAAAGCAGCAGCAATACCCCCCCTTACACACAGTGTTCCTCAGCATAGAGTATGAGTGAGGTGCAAGCCACTAATGGCACTAGGCTGCAAGCTGTGACTAAACCAAAGAACAAGCCTGTTCAACTGCAGATCGTTTACGAAACCATATAAAGTAGTTTAACTTGCCCTTATCATAATGGAGCAGTTTACAGGACCATAGCTTACCCCAATTTTAACTGTTAAATAAAAGCTTGATGTGTTGACTTTGGAGTTATAGCAACATGACAGCAGGTAGTCAACATAACTTACCTTAGTCATTGGGTCAGTGTGTAAAATCTTAACTTTTTTAGTTAGTTCCCTAATAGAGTCGTCTTAGCTCCTGAGTTAACGGTTAATACCATTCTTAAAATGCACTCTGATGCATACTGGGTTTGATGTAAGGTTATTCTCTACTACCAGATGTGTACCACAGCTGTGTTTGTCTACTGTTAAACACTTACCTTTCAAGCCTGAACATGATCATATAATAATATTGTTAGTGTAAGGCAGACCCCACCAGATTCATACAGGCCCAAATGAGGAGTGTGTCAAGAGAGCCACCCAATAGGTGAAAAACGTCAGCAAGCTACTATGCCTGACAGTTAAAGTTTGGCCTGAGACAGACATGCTAAGCTGGGAACACAAATACTGTCTTTGGTTTGCATAGGTTAAATTCAGTCATCATAGGCTGCTTAACGGCAGGTAACTTTGAAGCATCGATATGCAGCATAAGGAACCCACTGGCTTTAGCAATACTTGCTAAATAGCAGAGCACAACACGCATTTTTCATAGTAGAGAAGGATGACAATCTGAGATGACTACTGTTGCTTTCTGAAAGGAAAGGTGTTACAACGTGCAATTATGCATGTCAAGTAATCCACAAAGCTCAGCATTATTTTGACTTGCACTTAAACAGAGACAGAAAATGTAGGAAAACTTCTGTACAGCTTCACAGCACATCACTGTCCAGCTTTTTTTCAAATATAAGGACATCCTTGTGAGCTTAAGATTTACAATGCCTTTCTTCTCTTACTTGTAAGCATTACTTTCCTGAAAAAAATCTTGCCAATACTCTGTTACTGGGTACCCACCTTTACAAGCTGGCATGCTGCAGCAGAATCTACAGTACCTATAGGTATTAGTTACAATGCCTCATTGTGAAATAGAAAATGCCTGCCAAGATTTGCGTTCAATTCTTTTATTATTTATAAACTACAGCAAAGGTAATTTCTTTGCACTGCTGCACTTACACAAGCCCATACAAAAACCTACTCAGTAACACAAATAATTTGGCACTGAGTTACTTTAACTTGGGATTCGGCTCTGCACGAGCCATATTTGCCTGAAGTGCATTCTCTGTCAAGTTAGCTGGCTTTAAATGCGTTGTTACACTTCATATAGTCAAGACATCAATCACGTTACTTACCCTATATGCGTAACAGCATCCCTGTTTTCACATTCAGTTGTCCATATTGCTATTTTATCACCCTTAGTTCTAACATTAACAACAGCACCACATACATCATCGCTGTAGTCATCAAATGACTCCCCAATAAGGCACAGCAGCTACAAAACAAAGATCAACCATTAGAAGTGGCAGTTCAAAGTCAGAATCCTGCTCCATAGGCAAATGCTCAGTGTACACAAAGGACTTTGATGAATACTACATTTTACTGCTTATAGCCACATGACACACAGAAATAATTTTCTGTTTACTGCAGTATCTTCCTGAAGTTCCAAATCTTACAAGTGAGGGTAACTCAGATGCAGCAGAGCATCTTCCTCCTGTTTTGAGTTTTCCATCTCTCCTTCTGTCTCAGTAGCTGCAAGTTCTGACACAGTTGATCATTTACGTAGTGTTGCCTCCCACCCCATCCTCCCAAACCAAAACCAGTTAGGAATTAAAAGAATTTATTCTTCTTTCTGAAGCACATTTAACACAGGTAGACAAACACAATTTTAAGTGTTTACATATCTAGGAAGAACCTGTAAAGAACTATTTGGGCAATGTGAGCTACACAAGGTCCAACTTCAATTCTGAAGTACATCAATTCAGAGCCAAATCAGACTGCCTCACACAAAAGGTGCTATCTAAAGAAGTGTCACTTCCTATCAGCACACTCTGGAAGCTTCAGAGTTCCCACAGACTCTGAAGTGGGAATCGGTCCTCCTGAACAATGTGCAATGCAAGCGCAACAAAACAAGCACGTAAGTAACACAACATTCTCCACAGTTTAACAGTGAAGCTTGGAATTGGCAGAGATGGTACACTTCAGGAACATCAGATTGTGTTGGCATATTGCACAGGGATGTGACCGAACTGCGGAAGTAATTTTTAAGATCTACAACTTACAACTTGTAAGACAAGCAATTTTAAGATATACAAAACTGAGAATTTCTTGTGGTTAAGACAGATTCACCTAGTCCATGCTGAATTAAAACTCCTTCAGTGTGCAGAAGTATTAGTCATCAGATGGACGCTTGTTTACTTCACTTGCATAGTATGTTAAATACACTGCCATTATATTAATTTTCCAGAATCACTTATAAAATTTGGAAATTCAACACTTGCAGATTTTGAACAAAGCAGGTCTTTCGGTATCCATGAGAGCTGCAGGAGCTGACTTCAAAGAAATACAAAGAGGACAAAGTGTGCTACTGAATAAATCAGGTACAAGTACACACACTTTAAATGTTACACCCAATTGCAGGATGCACATGTTCACTGAGTACTGAAAACCATAAATGTTTAAGTTTAAACCACACATTCAAAATATTGATCAGCCTTAGTACATACACATGCAAAGATGATTACCATGCTCAATTATGTTCTTCATCAATGCTGCACAACAGGGGGAAAAAGTCTTCAAGTGGAGTTTAGTTTACAATTAAGAATGGTAAATATCATTAGATTATAATAAAAATTTGTTCCAAAAGGGGATGATAAAGGAAGAGATTTGTTTTTATTTTTTGTGGATAAAGTTGGTTACAAATAATTACTGGAATTAGAAGTGACAGGGTTGTTTTAGAGCACATGTCCCAGTCACCTGGGTATTTTGGCTCCATGCCATTGCTCATTGCTGAACAAAACACAGAGCCCTCCAGCCTTAAGTCTACATAGGCTATCTACATGTTTCCAATCCATATGTAATGGTTATTCAGAGTCAGAAGGACTCATATAGGCATTTAGGGGGAGAGGCCAAATGCACATAAGACATTTATTTCCTCATGTGCAGTCATATTCCCTAGTAGTATAATGCTCATCATCCTTTCTTCAAATCACTACTACAGTGACTAGAAAGATCCTAATAGTTCCAGTATTTTTGTCACCTCTGCTTTGATCCTGAAGGCCGTTTCTCCCTTTCAATGCAATACTTCTTGCCTCTCACACAAGCAGGGAATAAAGATCAGATTTGATAAGATCGCTTTGCATTATACTACATGCAATCCATGCCCCTAAAACCCAGATCACACTAGGCTCTTTTAGGCCATTCCGAGTCAGTCCCTAGACAGTTCAGTTGTATCCTTTTCTACAACATATTTATTGCAACCCACATAATCCCTTTACCATTCAAAAAAATCGTTCCAAAAAGGTAACAGCAATGGAAAAGTGTTTTTGTATTGCACAGGAAGATGCCTATCCTAGCATTATGGTGTACAGGAAGAACAAAAAAAATCTGAAACTCCCTTGCTTCAGCAAGACCAAAACCTGTAAACCATTTACTTGTAAGAGTATTTGTAAGACAAGCTTACATTTAAGCAGTTAAAACTGGGAGTCACATGCAAGGCAAAGTATTATTTTCCCAGTAGCTCAACAGCCATTCTGTACGTTCCTCAGGAAAAGGTTAACCTATCCTGTAGAATTCTCTATTTCTGCCTCTTATAAGAATGTATTCAACAGAATACAACTACATTGAGCATCACTACTGAAAAATCACATTTCAAATACAAACCGTCAATAAAAATTTACAGGACACTGTGCTGCCGGGAAGTTAGAAGCCTGGTGTGGCACACAAAGAACACACCAGTTAAATACAAATGCAAGACTCTTCAGTTGTAACTTGTAAGGCCATAGTGCTTACTGTCTCTAGCCAGAAGCGATCAAGGTCACTTCGTCTCTGCTGTTTGTTTAGTGTAATTAGCCATCGTCCTCCTCGCTTGTTTTTTTCATCTTCCCACATGGGTTCAATCCCATCCTGCAAAGAATGGCCAGAAGTTAAATCAGACTTGATCCGTATCTTTCCTAGAAGAAAACTAAAAGGCCAGCAATAACTGAAATACCAGCTTAAGAAAAATGTGTGTAGTTTAAGATACATACCTGTCCAGAAACACTGTCTCATACAGATATCAAAGTTTCAGAACAGCTTATGAAGTGTACTTTCTCTAATAATTTTTTATTTCTACAGAAGAATCACAGCCCTGCCAAAGTTTTGGCTACACAACATTAAAAACCTGTGGAAACGGGCAAAGTCAAACATCCACTTTGCCCTGTATAAACCAGATAAAATTAGCAGCTACATTCTGGAGTCCTTATTTTAAGTCTGGGACTCATTGCGACACTGACCAAATACTTTGCTTATGCATAAAGATTACTTCACTGAAACAGACACTCTTGGCAGTCTACATCAATGACTTCCTGCACGCACAAGGTGAGAGTAAGAGGGTTTTAATTGCCAGGGCCACAAAAATCAACACACCTTTTAAAAGCAAGTTGCATTCTGATTCATGCTTTACCAATGGCCCTGCACTGAATTAAATGTCTCTCGATGCACTGATCCAGCAAAGCAGCCAGCTGCCACTCCTGTATCCACCAGCTACACTGCACTTCAGAACAGTCGGTCATTAAAAAAAGCAGGTAACTATCTAGACAGAGAAGTTTGGTTAAGAAACATCTGTTAAGAGAGTCACACTACAGAACTTCAGCTGAAAACTAATTAAGTGTTCAACATGCAGGACAGAGTGGTGTCAGCTCACTTAAATTTAACACCCTCACTGGCAGCTGCAGAGCTCAAACTACTTCATCACCTTTAAGAGGCACTCTTACGAGGTCACAACTGAAGGACAGCAGCAAGAGATTGCTCAGAAGCCCGCAACAGTTGCCAATTCTGTACCTGTTCCATGCATTTAAATAATTAAATTATTGCTGATTGATGATAGGCAAACACAGAATAGATACACATTCTTAGAACACAAATTTAGGATTAATGCAAAGAATACAAGCATGATCCATAGATATCATAACCTCTGAAGGGCCTACAGCTTCTTAAAACTTATTAGTAAGGTTTCTCAGTCACCTATATACCACTACCTCCCCAAACCCAAGCATCACCACCTCTTCACTACACAATGCTGCTGAGGTTTACAAACCATGTACACAGTCTACTGAGAAGCCCCAGCCAGTAGCTATGTTTTATAAGCAAAGGAGTGACCAGACACCAGTACTTGGGGAATTATTTACATATTTGAATCCAGAAAGGAAGCAGTATGTTAGAAGCACCTTGGAGAGGTCAGGAGTTAATTTAGAGCTCCAGTTCAGATCTCCACTCCAGGTGAGGCATGATTTCATGTACACTTTCTCAGCAGCATTTCCTATCCACTAGTCTGAACACTTCCTGAGCATGCTTTAAGTGTCAGTGTTGGGTGCAATTTTCTATTTCATACATACGTAATATGGCACATAACTGGTGCTATAAAAATGAACTATAGGTGCATTGTACACCTGGCTAGTAGTGCTCAAATACTGGAGAACATTGCACCCTCCTACAGAACTCCAACATTTTAACTTATTTCATACCACACCAAGTGACAGAGCTGGAAAATCTTTCATGTTACAAAAATTGAGAATTATTTGCACAATCACCTCAAACATAGAACAAAAACATAACAACAGATTAAAATGTACTCTCTGAAGTGTGTTAAAGCAAGTACTTGCATTTTCAGAACTAGTGACAGCCTGATTTTCAGAGGGCATGTGTTTAGGACCTCCTAAAAAATTAACACCTTTAGGACATTCCCAACCATGTTCCTACATATCTGAAGTGAAATATTTGGACAGTGTCTTCCTTAGTCAGGAAACCATCCGTCAACATCCATAACTGAAGAAAAAATGTTAGCAAGCATACCTTAAAGAGTGAGTAGTCACAACCAGGCATTAAATTACTAGAGAGCTGGATATGGTTGTATAAGCTATTGGAGGGAAAAAAACAGAATTAAAAATGAAGCATTTTAAGGTACAAAATTCTTAAAGAATTTAAGACATATGACAGAATAAAATACAAAAACTAAAAAGCATTAAGGTTATTTCACAAGCCACACTGTTTCCTAAATATTTTTCAGCAATATAAAAGGTTCTGGGCTTAAAGAAGCTGAATGGAAACTGGTTTATGAACACTTGCTGGATTCCTATACAAGAGTATTTTCCAGAAATAAACACTTCTTTTAAGCCTAGTTCTAACAAAGTTACTAGAAACATAACTCACTGAACCTTCACAGCAACAAGTTCTGTGTGCATGCGTATTCTGTACATATATATACACACACATGGAGTAAGGATAATTATTTATATTTCTAAGGCTACCCTCTCTGCAGAGAAAGGCTTTAGGAGAAATATTCAACTTTGTTATTTAATACAATACTCTAGGGATTGACAACTGTAGGCCTGATAATTCAAGCTGAAATAGGACTCAACAGGCAAGAACAGACAAACAAAATATACACTGCAAATTACAACTATGGAATTGAGAGAAAAAAAATCAGAGTACATAATGTCTCCTCCTCTAGTAGATAGATGCCTTTCTTCCCGCACTGTTAAGGTCAGACTTCAGAAAAAGGCCTGCACATACCACAGTAACCCATAGTCCAAGACCAGCTAACATTCAGGCATGGTCCAGCACCACAGGGAAAATTACTGTGATGTTCTAACAATTAGAGACCAGGCAAAGGAATTTCCAAAGCCAGCTACAGATCACCAGCTTCCCTCCTTTAAGTTTACCTTAACAGTAGCATTTTCTCTCCAGAACACACCTATTTCTCCCACTCCAACCACAATGGAGGCATAACTTCACAATTGCTTGTGAATGATTTTATACCTTAACTGCAGACATCTAGATTAAACTTCTATTTTAATTACCCAGACTATCTTGGTTATAGGAGCTCAGAAAACTTACCCTTAGCCAACTTTAATAGTGACTTTCAAACAATTTTGCAGCCTTGGGGTATGCGGTGGGAGGCTAAATACTGTTCACTCAACCATCACTACACCCCATAGTAGGAATGGGAAAGCTGGTTAACAAGCACAGAACCCTATTCGCCTTCCTCTGAAGACTGCACTGAAAAATACTTGTTCAATGCTGTCAGTATCTTATTTCTTTCCTGTTGGTGCTAATGGGTCACTGATTGGTCTCATTATTCCACTAACAGACACCATCTCCCCCTTACTGATGATATCCAAAAGAAAAACCTCACCACTCAATATAGCATGAAACACTGAGAAGGATCAAATATATAATGCATTTTTTCACCCTCAATTTCATGCCACTTGCATTTTCTCCATATTTTATCTTATGGCAGGCAAAATCTTCCAAGTAAGCTGCCTGAATTTGACTGAAGCAAGTGTTTGGAAAGCAAAGGCCTACCTTCAAAGGCTTTGTTCTTGCTGTTTGAGCCTAACTGCTTTCACAGACCTTTGATTTAGAATGAAGGCAGTTTCTTCTGTAACCTCTAATGAACTTTCAAGGATGCCATTAATCTGCATCAGTCTTCCAAGTACTACACTCCAGATTCAGGCACTCTTGAACATCTGAAGTGAGCCAGCTGTCTGAGAATTTAACCAACTAGCAAAATCTGGGGCTGAGGAAGTGACAATCAGTTGGCTATAAGAATTTACAAATTCACATTACTATGAGATAGCTACTGCACAAATACATTTTTCTACATGTACATCATGTACATATAACTATAAGCAGCGTTAGCAGCATGACAATGTGCATCTAAATTATGATAAACTTCTCCAATCACATTTTCTTCAAAGGTTATGCTCTACCACATTCTGAATTTTCAATTTTGCAAACATTTCCGATTACACCCAAAAACTTGTAGTTAATGGAGTACTTTATGGGTTTTTTACTGTGGCCTAAACTCTGCTAACATATGCCAGGATTATTATGCAGACTGAAAAATCTTTACTTACGCCCAAAAATCTTCAACAGTATCAAACTTGGAGATAAGACGAAGATTTGCTTGCCAAGTTTTGCTCTTGTCATTTTTAAAAAACCAGAGTGCCCATCTAAAGGAAAGCAAAATAGAATCTAGAAATTAAAGTGTATTAAAAATATAAATATTAAAAATATAATTCATTATTTGTACTGTTGCAGTAAAAATAATTGCAAACCTTAAGATATTATCAGCATGGAAGTCAGCTTTCATCAACAAGCTACAAGAGAAACTTGGTTCTCAAATCCAGCTCTGCAGATCAACAAGATTTGTGTTCTCATTACAGGAATCATGGCGGACTTGATCAATCCATTCAGGTCAATATTTTAAATAGTTTTGGAACTATTTCTAAGACTCTAAACCTCTAAGCCTCGGATGTTTCTTGTTGCTGCTACTGCTAAAGTGCAGCCCATCACCACCAATAACTTATTATGGTCTGAAGCACCAACTATTTAAACTAGGAGCACTGTTCCCTTTCCAGCAGTTTCTGTGTAAAGGTTACAAAAGCTAATTATATCACTCCAATGCTATACATGACATGAAAGTGTCCCAAGTACTCCCATACTAGGAGATCATAAATTTTAAAAGGGAAGCTGTGTTAAGCTTACTAACAGCAACAATCTTAAAAACCCACCAGCTTTAACTGTTTAAAGTTTTTAAATCGCATATATAGAGCCAAGAATAACTGAAAAAATTTCCACCCAATTTCCTTCATTATTACCTCCGCTGAATAAAAATCTCAACACATTATAAATTAAACTTTTTCCACACAAAGATGCTCTTTCTGGATCTAAAAAGCATTGTTTAAATGCTGGATCAGGATACCTGATGACACATTTAAGAAAACAGGCTTATTTTTCACTCTGACAGTTTCAGCAGTGCTGAAATGACTCAGGTTAGCACTAGAGCAGATTTATCTTCTCATAGCAGAGTACTGGAAGTCACCAGGTGTCAATCTATTGTTTTGACTTTACTAAACCTTTAAAAGGTTTGAAATATCAAGAATTTTCCAGTAATAGCCCCACTATCACTTTTCAAGGAGCATCAGTACCGATTTAATCCAAGTGTTGAGGAAAAAGAATGGAAGTTGAGAGAAAGACAAGGGAAAATGGGATACACAGAGCATAGCATCACAGTGCAGAGTAGTTTTCCACACTTGCTCAAAATTTAGAAAAAAGAGTAAGGTGCCACTTGGTAAAAGGTTTACTTGGGGCAGCACCTACCCAACAACATTAAGTACTGAGCACCCCACATCAGCTCTTCAGCTTACTTGGGAGAAAATTACTTCCTAGCTGCTCTTTTTGAAGTATATGATGCTGCTGGAGTAACCTTTGTGCACATTTAAATGAATTAAACCTTATTTAAACCTCACATTTAAATGAATTCAAGCTTATAATATCTTTACTGCAGAAAGGTAGTTCAACATGAGCTTTTCAAGTACAAAACTTCTTGGTAAAGTCCTTTTGTCTCTATAGCTCAGTAAAAAGCTGAGTAGTAGCTTTTAAAGCTTTTAAGACATACCTGTTTTTGCACACTGAACAGAATTTTGTAAGAGGGCTTTGACTTTTCAGTAACTTCTTAACTATTTTTAACTACTGCTCCATGTTTTCCTTGTTAAACAAGAAAATTTAAGTGGCCTACAGTTTTTTCTTAGTGACACACTGGTACAAAAGGGGACATTTGCACTTTACAGAGTCTGTTCTGCTGTGTACTTCCTACAGATAATGAAAACAGTATTACTGTAGACACCAACCACTCATATGATCAAGTCTATACACTCTTTGGCCGATTAACACAGCTTCTACTACATTCAGTTCCAAATAGCAGAAAAAAAAATTAAGATATGAAGGAGTAAGACTCTGATAAGAAACAATGAGACATCTTTACTACTGGCACCTTAATTGCCCAAAGGACAAGGCAGACTTGAAGCTTTTCCAGTTCTGCTTGGCAGCAACTTCATCTCAGTGTGAGTCTCTTAAAACACACCAGACAAAAGCAATAAAAGCTCAGCTTGCCTCCAACTAAAAGCAAAGCCATGCTCTTTACAATTACCTGACTGCATTATGAAAATTTGCTAAGATTTTCAACTTCTGTAACAACACTATGTTAAAAGGCTCTAAATTACAACAGGATCAGATTCCATTTCCTCTGCAACCTCACCACAAAAATCTTTAGAAAATTTAGAACTCTCAAAATGCTGCTAGAAAGCATAAGGTAAACGAGAAAGCTGTAAAGCCACGGGCATTCTTCCATCTTTGGCAAAATCACAATCAAGTTTCTGTACTATTTACCTGTTCTGTAGTGGATGTTTAATATACTGTTCTGGGCTGGCAACCTCCTGACTGGGTGCTGGCTCAGTTTTCTCCTCTTCTGAAGGCTGAGGGTTGGGAGTGGTTTCCTGTTTGAAGAAAGGAGTTATTAATACATTCCTTCTCAATTTTTATTGGAATAATTTAGTTCTTTGAAGTAACTCTAAGAAGGTTTCAGCTTAGAGTTCATCTAATTAATCTTGGATTAGGGGCCCAAATCACATAATGAAATCACAATCTGCATACCTTTATTCCTCAACATCTGAACACGTCCTACAATAAGTACTAACTGCAGGAATTCACATTCTGCTGTTCAGTGATTTGCTTCCTGTGTCATTTGTTTCCAGAATGGTTTACTTAACATACTTGTCTTATTTTGAAACAGTTCTGAGTTATTTCAGAAATATGCATATGCTGTGTTATCTAGAACACGCGCACCTAATTTCCAGAATAATCATTTCAGAAGGGAATTATTTTTTAAAAAGTCAGTTTCTGACAAAGCATCATTGGAAACAGATGCATAAGCCCTGTTTATTTAGAAAAATCTGTTACTACAAGTAGGTGACATGCCTACAACTTTCAGGTCTGAAATCCGCTATTACAAGCGGCTAGAAACCAGACTGGTAAGTAGTTATCTTTGTATTTGCAACATGACTGCTAACAAAGCTTCAGGCACCAAACAGCACAATTTAAACACATACTAGTTCTCAAATTTCAAACCAAAATAAATGTACTTACACATTTGCCACATATTAGACTGATTCCAACTATTATTTTTTCAAATTTCTAAAGACAGCACTAGAGATGTCAAACATGCTTTAACACAAAGAAGTGAAATAACATACTCCCTTTGCATGCAACCCCCCCAAGCTTGTCATTCGGTTAGACAAGCCACTGTGTCAGGTTTGAAATTCTAATGCCATTCCTTCAACCCAGGGAACACAAAGCTTTATTGTGAGACCAAGTGTCCCCGACAGTTACCACCATCTCTCCCTAATCTGCAATCCATGCTAGGCTATTAGAGACAAGGAATGAAGACTAGAGCTCATTCCCTCCCACTAACCCAAAAACACCTGTACAGCTGACCCTATGAAAGAAAAGCACCTCAGTAATATAAACAAATACTAACTACAGCAGACCCAAAGATTCTAGACATTCCTAAATGCAGCAATACAGAATTAGAACTTAAAAATTAGTGTTAACCTTGTGGTCTAAAGAGAACAAAGCAATATACGGGTGGATTAAGCAACGGTAAATCATCTAATTAATGGAAGAGTTTACTCCAGGCTTCTATGTTACTCAGTTTATCATCACCAAAGCTGCTGAAAAGTGTAATAGCTTCAAATCTGTTCCATCACCACTGTTTAACTTTCACAGCCCCAGCTGGCAAACTCTTCCAATAACACCTGAAGATCTGTCTTAATAGGGATTTTCATTATCAATATATTCAGCATTATTAAGCATATTATGTTTTTACTTCAGAGAAGTTACACCTTTACACTTGAAAATAATTAAGTATGCTTTAGTTTAACAGCCCACCTAGAAAAAAATCTCAGGCCAAAAGCTAATTTACATCATGTTTAACTGTGCTTTCATGTGTTCCTATGTTCACAGTGAGAAGACTGAAATCCAAAGACATGACAGGGGCAGTGACAACTGGGACAGTGCTTTGAATTACACAGTATAAGGGGCAAGTACTACAATTTCCTGCCTCATAATAAAACAAAATGCTGTCTGAAGATTCCCTGATGGGGAACATCACTGACAAACCCACAGAAGCATAGTTTTGAACAATCTGTCAAATCTTCTTCAGTGTAATACTATAAAAAGCTAAAGAGGCCTTCAAAAAGCTTAGTGTTTCAAACTATCTAGAATAACATTTCTAGTGTGAGCCCCATTTATTTTTAAATTGATGGGGTCAAATATACATCTTTCCCTTTAATCACATACAAGAACCCCACAGAACAAATTAAGATGGTCAATGCACAAACACTGTAAAATATAACAAAAGCAGCACTTCAGTATTTTCTCTTCCAAGTTACCATTTGTATTATACTACAAAAAGCCAAGTACAGACAACTACTATTTAAGTGCTGCCCCTTCAGCAGCTTCTAACTAGAAGAGTTAGAAACATTACATGTGCAAATACAACAAGCATACAAGAAAAATCTTGCTGATATTTTTGGAAGTAAACTAAGCACTAGGTTTTGTGATAAAGCTTGCTTTCATCTGATACTCTGAAGTTGTGACATCTAACACTTGCAATTGATTTACAAATGCTATTACAGTAAAAATTTTTACATCAACCACACTCACCCTTGACAAATAAGAGAGTGTCTTCCAAAAATAACTTCAGTTGAGAATCTCATTCATGTTTGCTCAGCAAATAGCTTTCAATATACAAAGAGCTAATCCTAAAGCCTCCCTGGTCAGTCTTACACAAGTATCATAACTATATAAACTGGAAAAATCAATACAACACTCCTAAGCACATGCAGGGCTATGCCATTTCATAACTTCTAACACAAGACAACATCAGAAAGGATTAAGGTACCACCCCAGACAATTAAAAAATCCGATGAGCCTCAATACCTGCCTGGTATATCGATGGTCACCCTCCACATAACTATGTTAAAGTCCATTTCTGGACAAATGGAAGACATCTGACTCAGCACAAACATTTGTGAAGTCACCACAATTCCCTTAAGGTATTTTGAAAGCTACCTAGCATTAATGAAACTCAGACTAACCATTATTTCAAGCTTCTGTCCAAAGCCATACATGACAACTCACCTCCAAGGCCCAGCTAACCATGACCTTTACTCAAGATTATGCCACTCTCCTCTAAAACTAACCCAGCCAGAAGATATTCCCCCCTTACCCCCAGCACCAGGCTGCCCAAAAAGGACAGGTACAGCAGTACATTCCAGAATAAAACTGGAAAAAAGTGTAAAGTTGGAAGCAGAGCTTTCTACCACAAAAGAGTTTTCTGGCTGGTCTCAGAAGCCTAAAGCAGCTTGTTTTCACTACCTTTTGTTTCCCACTACATGATATCAAGGAAAACAGGAAGTGGACCTGTTTAATTTTTCACTGATTATCATAACAGCTTCCATTTTCTTTCATCTTACCTTTATCTCACTATTCTCACCACCAAGCTGAAATATTTGTATAGCAAGGCTCTCTTCATTATTAGTCAAATACAAAGTAGGTAAGTTCACTAATTGGCATTCAAAGTCCATTTCTCATATCTAACCTCTTTCCAGCTACTGGAATTCTACCCTGAAGCACGCAGATTTTAAGAGTCTATAAATACAATATGACCTATTGTGATATTGTACACATTTTACCAATTCACACCTTGAAATCTTCCAATTGCTACACTGTTAACTTACCAATGTCAGACTGTCTCCACAAATAGCTTCTGGACTACTAAATTTAAAATCCTTCATAATACTTTCCTTTTACTTATAACTAATGTGTTCTTTAACCTAAACTTGACTTTGCGTCTACTATTAAACTCAGCCACCACTCGGTTCACAGCTTTTAATAGACATAAAATAGGGTAGTATTACCAGATAAACTGGAAAGCTTCATATGGCCAATCCTACTCATACCCAAGACAGCACGTAATTAAAAGCGACATTTATTCACTACCCACATGGCTTTTTTGATGTAGGAATCAGCTTGCAGAAGTCCATGAAACATTTGCCTACTCAGCATTTAATGACTGTGTATCTGCACATTACTTGGATTCTGACACTTGCAGATTTAATTGGTGCTATTTATTCTTTCTCCACAGCACATAATGACCAACATATCAAAGGCGTGCATGCCACCGGGACAGGAAACAAATAGCGCTTACAGTAAAACTGCTTAATCAGGTTTGTCTACTGAAGAGAACAACTAGCTTGACTAGGTTTCACCAAGTGTTTTCAGGTACTGCCCAGACCACAGTCACATCATCTAATTGGCTGCAGAAATTGTTTAGGAAGTCCAGTTGGGACAGCACATCTAAGTCCTATGTGGATGTGACTGAGCACTATTATGCATTCTTGGTGAAAGTTAAGAGAATCAATCAGTGGAGGAGGCTTCCAGAGTTCTGCATTAAACCAAAGCAAGTTACATTTGAGAGTTTCCACCCTCTTGTTCAGGGTTTCAAACTGAATGAGAAAACACTTTTCCCCCTAGTCATCTGATGACAATGTCAACTATCTGCTCGCCCTTATGCTTCTCACAGGTAACTGCTACTACACTACAGTTAGGATAACAATTCACAAGGCACAAGATCAATAGCCATTTATTTTCAAATATTCTAGAGAAAAAGTATTTAAGCCCACCCACAAGCAAGTGTATTTTCTTACAGCACATCAAACCAAATGATAATCTGATAGGCAGTTCTGAGGAATGAATATGCTACATATGATTTGTACCTCTATATGTGTTATACTAACTGGAAGAGAGGTACCAATAACCACTTGTTACCAATTAACCAGTGTTAAGTAGCTTTCCAGAAACCAGGGCAGAAAAATTTTCCAGGCATGATATAACAGCCTAATATGGAACAACTATCCTGACTGCATATATTATTACTTAGGCCAGCACAGATTTTTAGAACAGCATTCACTAGTAGAACACAAACAGACATGATTTTAACTGAGTGACATCCCACCAAATTAGAAGTGCAACACACATACAGAAGGACAGGAACAAAAGATTGAAGTAGAAGAGTCACATGCTTCCTCCAGGGTCAGAGGGGCATACTGGGTTGTTTTTTTCAGGAGATATAATCCCAGATTTTAAAAGACTCAAAGAATACTTACAGCCCTTTTGACTTCTGAAAAATTAGTTATATACGCTTGAAAGTACCCACCAGATTTTCAACATTTAACTCAAAGCCTTATGACTAGGATTAGTAAACAAGTTACAAGGTGTATCAAAATATTTCAGTACCTTCATGGTTTTTTCTAGCTGCCTAGGCAGGTTGCCCTTGTGCTACGACTTCTCACCTCAGTTTGCAGTCTGCTGGTGCCTTTGCTACTGGAACATGAAGTCTACCCATGGGATAAGATGATTTTCCACATCTAACATTGCTAGCTCTAAGGCACTCAGACAAGAAAACAAAAACTTCCTAAAACTGCTGAGGAGAACAGTTCAGATGACTCAAGGGACAAAACACCTCTAATCTCCCTGCACACTTCTACACAAGAGACATAAAAGCACTCCAAATTACTGCGAGCATATTGAGCCACTCATACAACCAAGCATAGAATTTTGCATCAGCTGAGAAGACACATTCAATCCTCAGAAAAGATTTTAAACCAAAATTATAACATATATGGATGCTTAAGAGTTCAGCCTTCAACCAAAACGATGAAGTACTGGACATACTACTGGTATGCCCAATTATTGCAAGCATGTAATGTATACAGGCTACTTCAATAAATGGCATCAAACACAAGAAAAACTGACAACTACTTAAAAGCTTATTAATTTAAATGACTGCTCTGCATATTTAGAAAAAAGTCTTTTAAACCATTAAAATTATTTTGCCTTACATCCACTATATAAGAATCAAGGACAACTGCCACTCTCAGGCAGCTAACAGAACACTTGTATTACACAGGACACTTACATCTGTAGTTCACACTTAGTCCCTTCATAACGTGAAGGGGAATAGGTTTTAGGACTTTAAGAAATGAGTGACCACTATGTTTCTAGGTTATAAATAGCCTCTACTTACATTTAACCTTGACTTTGGAATATTTCAAAAGTGAAAGACAAATTTGGTTGAGGAAGAAGTCACATTAATTCACTTTTAAAATCTGCATTTCTCTTTCACAATGCAGGCTCTCTACCAACATCGCTCATGTGAGTCTCCCCTCTATCCCCTCAAAATTCACACTGATCTTTACAAAGCTGCGAAACTGCTCACCTTATTTTCTCATCAAAATTTTCAATATACCTCCGCACCTGCAGGTAGTATCAGTAAATGAAACACAACTCAGTCTCAGATTCTATTTTTATGCATTACCTTGAAATGAGCTTGACATTTTATATGCTGGGTGAAATGTAATTTAAAAATTGCCTTAAAAATGTTTATCTCAAAATTTACAAGTTGCCCAACATTTTCCTCCTCTTAAAAGAAACTTTGTTCAATCAGAAGTGTAATTTACAATTTGAAAGTTTATGATAGTTATTCTCAATTATTAAACAGCATGCAAGATGCATTTATCCTGCATCATTCCAGAAACATGCAACACGCAACCATGTTCACAATACTACAGCTGAATACTATATTGATTTTAACCAAGCAGGTCACTGACTACATTACAGCAGAAATACCTAGTAATGAAAGTAAGTCTAACACCAAACATGGCCTGCACATAATCAATGTACCAACTGTCTGTCAATAATACAAAAGAAATAACTTTCAGCCTACCTTGAATTTTAGGAGCTATTTTGAACTTTCGAGAACATTATGGCCCTACACCACTACCTTTGTAACCCCTTGAGATAATACTGTTTCATTTAAATAAGTTTTGAGTCCTACCTAGTGGTTAGCTATTTAAACAAGCATTTTTCAAATTATACATAACAGAAGTTTCACCCATGTGTCTTAAAATGCAGAATTAAATTCCCAAGAATTGCATTTGCACAACTGCCATAGCTGTCTTGAAGCAAAAAAAATCCCAACCATGATGCCCATTTCAAGTTTGAACAATACAGGATCAGATGCTCATTTGTAAATTACCTCCACATAATTTATACACACGTAGAAGTTGCAGGCTTTGCATGGCTACATTTTAAAGTCACCTTTGGTAAACTACTGTTTACTAAAGCATTACTATTGGTTTTGTCGTCAACTTTTTGGACTTTTGCACAGTGTTATCTGATCACATTTAATCCTCAAAGGCTACAATATGAGCACACTCTAATAGGACACACTTCTGCATATTCTCAAACACTAATCTAGAATAGTCTTAGAAGAGAAACAGTCTGGATAGCACAAGAAAAACTGGAAGTTTTAACCTGTCAGTGTTGCAGAAGCTTAAGTTTTCCATGCAGCAGAGAAGCAAACCACTGGGCAACAGGTCTATATTTACTTAGAATAATCTTGCTTTTCTTAGCAACTTCTATGGACTCTTTATAGCACGCTGAACTCAAGTTTCAATATTCCTAAAGAGTTTCAAACATTTTTTCCAGCCTTTTAACAAGACTTAAAACATACATTTGAGGATGGAACTACTAGAAACATCACTGATTTTAGCAGGAGCCTACATTTAAAAAAAAAATAGAAAGGCACATGTTTTGCATTTCCTGAAACACATTTTCACACTAGGGAAGTACCACAGATGACACCTCTACAAACCGAGGTCCAGACTTTGAAGGTCAGGAACAGAAAGGCTTCCCTATGATCAAGAGAAAATCCAATCCCTAGCCACAGGTATATTAAATTGTTCAATTGAAAAGCATGTAGTATTTCCACATTGAGCATCTACTACCTCAATCACTAAACAAGTCTAGCATTACGCTTAGGTAGGAGAAGCATGAGCCACCTGAAAGGACAATAAATAAAAATTTTATTATTTAAATAAATCTGAAAATAAGCAAGCATAGCTGATATTTGTTTCCTGAAGTCAAGCATACTCCAACTACAGCAGAACATTCAACAGCAGCAATACTTAAAACTGTTGTGAGTATTGCCCTTTCTGCCCAGCACAGCTGTTTGTCATGACATGGGGAACTGGATCCGAGAACCCAGTCTTGCTGGGAAACAGCATGGCAAAAATCAATAGCTTATTTTTGGCTAAAAGAGGCCCCAGATCCAGCTCAACATGCAACCTCATGCTTATGCAAGAACAATTATGAGAATGGTGCAGTGGCAGGCTTATGCCAGGACCACAGCCAAGAAACCCACAAGCCCATACCTTTAAAGTAATTTCCATTTCCAGTGGCCATCAGTATTACAAATGATTTACCATGACCCCTGCTAAGCCATACGGTCATCACAAAACACTGATCTGACAGGAAGCTCTCATCTTCAGATACGTGGGCTACAGCTTAGAAAGATCAGGTTTTGGATGCGAAAACAAGTGTTTAGCACTACGGCCAGAGAACGTGGGAAGGGCACTACTGGTGGTCCAGCTTACTGTCTTAACAACTGACATTCTTCCTGTTCAGAACTGCTAGTCAAGCGATTTATAAGTGCTAACCAGTTTGAATCTCTTCCTTGTAAGTAAAGGTAGGATTTTTTTTTTGTTCATGGAAGGAAATTTTAAGAGGAGGATCAATGTCCCTTTGTAAAACAAGGATCAATGTCCCTTACACAGAAGGGTTAAATCAATCTTTATTTAAAAACAGTGATTTTCAAACGTAAAACACTTTTCATCTAATGTTGTAAAGCCTCTCCAAAGTACGCACTGGCTATCTGTTTGCAGTTGGTAAGCAGCAACAAGAAACTAGCCTTCCTTAAGTTTCTCATTTTCTTGAAACCCTCATACTCAAGTGTTCTGCTGCCTGCTCCTCATGATACACAAGCATGGGGGATTAGAATAACAACTGAACTTGGACCACATCCAGCTGCTTCGGCTCTTTATGGAAGTGCACGCTAGGGCAGTCTTTACAAAACAAAGCATAGTATCATAAATGTAAGTTAATACCTAGAAAAAGAAAAAAGTGCTTAGTTACCGTGAAAACTGTAAGAGAAAAAGCTCGGATAAAAATACCGCTTTGATCCAGAAAGATGACATAACCGGAAAGGGCCAATTTCGCTTGCAACGCGCCTCCAGTCTCACCAGTCACACCGTGTTCTTGTTGCAGCTGCCAAGCTCCCAAGCAGCGCATCTGCTAACTGGCGGGTCCCCGCCGGGGCCGGGCGGGACCCCGCAAGCTCACCGCCCTCCCCCGAGCCGGGCCCGGCCGCCCCCGCCCGCCGGGAGGGCGAAGAGCCGCCCCTCGGCTGACCGGCCGCTCTAACCCACCGGCCCCTCCGGGCGGGAAGCAACATGGCCACCCCCACCGCGCCACATGCGCCCAGCGCGGCGGCGAGCGGCCTCCCGCCAGGCGGCCGGGCCTGCTCGCCCCCGCCGCCGCCCCCGGCTGCGCCTCACCGCGCCTTCCGGACCCGGCGGCGTGTCCCGTGCCCCCCCTCCCCGCCGCAGCGCCGCGGAGGCGGCCGGGCCGGGCGGCGGGGGCCGCGGGCGGGGCGCGGCACAATGGACGCCGCGGTGGCAGCCAGCGGCCGCCGGGCCTCGCTCCCTGCGCCCTCCCCCTCCCCACCTCCGCCGCACCCGTCGGTCGGTGCCGGCGGTGCAGTCACGGCCTGCCGGCCCCCGCCTCCCCCTCCCGCCGCGCAGGCCGGCGCCTCCCGCTCCAACCCCCCACCCGGCCCCCTCCGTGCTCGGCACCCGCCGGCCTCCCCGCTCGCCCGCCCCTCGCCCGCCGCGGCCAGGGGAAGCCGCGGCCCGAGGAGGCGGCGGCGGGAGGGCGAGGAAAGACACGAGGAAGGCGGGCGGGAGGAGGGAATGAAACACTCACCGGTTCCACCGTCGCCATCTTAGATCGCTCCGATCGCAGAAGCGCCGTGGGGAGGTGGGGGAAAGGGGGCGGATAAAAAAACGCAGGTTCAAAACCGATTGGCCCGCCCGGCGGTCACGTGATCCCGGCGGCCGTTCGGGAGGGGGGAGGGGAGGCGCTGCCCGCGGGCCCCGGGCGGGGCGCGGTGCCTGCCGGGAGATGTAGTCAGTCAGTCAGTCAGTCAGTCAGTCAGTCAGTCAGTCAGTCAGTCAGTCAGTCCGTCCGTCCCGGGCCCGGGCACCCCGAGGGGGTCCGTCCCCCACCGCCCCCTCAGGCACCGGTTTCCAGCCCTCCCGACCAGCGGGCACGGGGTCCCCCCGCTTCCCCCTGCGGGAGGGGGCTGCTGGGGAGAGGCGGTTCCCCAAGGAAAACCCCCGGGCGCCCCAGCGCCCACCTAAACGCATCATTCGCTGCACACGGAGTCTGGTGTTTCACACTATGCGCTTTATTGCTGTCATTTAACTTGGTGTTTTGCCGGTTCCATGTTTAAGTGACTTGGTCTGCAGACCAGACTGAGACCTGGCCAGTGATCTTGGCTCACCTGGCAATAAAAGGCAGCAAGTGGAGAAACTCTTCTTCTCAAGGGTTTCTCTGAAGAGAAACCCAAGAAATCTTCTTGGGCAAGAAGCACTTGGACAACACCCTCAGAGATATGGTATAAATTGGGGTTGCCCTGTGCAGGGACAGGAGTTGGACTTGATGATCCTTGTGGTTCCCTCCCAACTCAGGGTGTTCTATGATTCTATGATTCTTCTCAAACACAACCGCCAGGAGACAGCTGCGGTTTGGTGTCGGAAACATCAGCAAATCCAAGTGTGAGGCTGCCAGTGTTGGGTATGGTCAGGCTCCCTGCAGGAAGGTATGGGACAGCAGCGTACGCAGCCAGGAGGTGGGATGCCTTCCCTCCATGGGGAAACAGGCATTGGTAGGATAAGAGAAAAGTGAGAGGCACTTCCCATCTCTTCCCCTTGCTCTGCTGGAAGGCACCTGTCAGCAGGCCTAGATGCAGCCCAAGACCTCCTTCTTCTTATGAAAGGATGCCAGTGTGGAAACCCACTCTACCCTCAGCCGCCATGCCCGACCTCCTAGGCCTGCCAGCAGACCTCGTCCGGGGTGCGTGGGAGAAGGGTGAGGTGCTCTTCAGCCAAGGGAAAGTTAGACAGGTTTGATAATTAAGCGTGCTGAAGCTTTGAACATTATGAGCAAATTGCCAAGCCCTGGGCACCCAGTCCAACCATCTACCACAGGGCCTTGGTCAAAGAGTGCTGCAGATCCCTCTTAGCTCATGTGCCCCGATTTCCTTCTTGTACCACAGGGAGCAGAAGGAGGTAATACTCATCCAGACCTCTTCCCATCACGCAGCCAGGGTGCACAGGCTGGGCAGGCAGAGGTATACAACACTGCCAGCTGAGCGTTTTGGTTGTTGGCAAATGAAGCGCAGACATTCACAACTGTTAGCCACGTCTTTCTGTCTGGAACAAATCAGACTCTCCCCAATAATTCAGAGTGTTGAGAATTGTGCTTAGCTCTAAGGGCATGTCTGTACAAGGGCTGCATGGGCACTGCATCACTTAGGAACAGCTCCAGACACCGTCAGCTACCCCCCACCCCATCCTGAGCACAAGGGACGCTGCATTCCTAAGCCCCCTGGGCAGTTCAAGGCACTGCAAGGCTCACCTGGGCGCAGTGCCTTCTAGCCCAACGTCTACCGCTTGGTGGGTGAGGGAACTTTTGCGGTTTTATCTGCTGTCATGCCTGCACACAAACTGCCATGCAGATGTGTCTTCTTCCCTTGGGTGGGATGTGTCTGGAAGTAGAGAGGCAGGCTCACATTCGGCTTTTGTGTGTCAGTAAAAACTCTACAGGTAGTTTACTAAAAAGCTATGTTTCTGGGAGAGCAATCATGTCTGTTCCTATTTGCTCAGAAGGCAAGATCTCAAAATACAGAATCCTAAAAGGTGGAGCCCTCTCAAAGACATGAAAATACATAAAGGCTATTCTAAAACCAAGAGGCCTTCACGTTTGACACTGCTGATGTTTAGCCCCACTGTTCTAGCTGACACAGCCTCTTTCCACCACCAGTTAGAATTATATTTCTGACCATAATAACAACAACAGTGGTTGCAGCAGCTACATTTTCTCCAGCCCTTGGCCCTCGATCAAATGAATTAGAAGTTCTAAGAAATTTACTGCAGCCACTATGGAAGAAAATTATCACTTTGCTGTGTGCAAATCGCAGGGTGCAGCCCTGTGGAAATCAAGCACAAAAGGAGACCTACCACAGCTGAGATTTTTGATGGTTCCACAGGAGATCAGAGGGCTGTAAAGGATATGTGAATTGCCACAACACTCCTAATTTGCAAAAAGGGTCTAAAAATTAAATGGAGCTATTTTAAGAAGTAAGATCTCTAAGCAGTATAGTGGGTCTGGTGTTTTAGACTGCTCTTTATGAGCAAAAATGACACCCGATCAGATGAATGGTAGAAACACAGCAGTACAAGAGGGATAACAGTACGAATGAGCTCTAAGTTGGTTCCATGAGAACAGGCTGTGCAGAATTCCTGTGAGGCATTTAATTTTCCTTCTGAAATGTTGCTGTCACAGAAAAGTCTGGTAGGGGATCTGCACGCATCCACTCCACTTTACCTGCTAAAGAGTTCATTAGCAAGCAGGGTGTTTTCGGGCTTTGAGGCTAGGTTCATTCCTGCACATTCATGCAGTATCCCCTCTTCAGGGTGACCTAGAAATGGAGGCACAGCACGAGGAACAGAGTTTGTAATTACGGGGGTTAAAACACTTTCAATTTCCCCCTAGAAATCTACCCTTTAAAGCTCTCACCCTTGAAATCACTTTCCAGAATCAAGACAGTATTGCTCATCTCATGACAGAAAGGAAGTTATGCTCCTGAGAACAGAGGAAGTTAAGGGAGGTGACAGAGGGATTGAGATGCACCTTATTCAGCACTCAGTCTGAAGGTACCCAAGGAAGGTATTTGGAAGAGGTGAGAGAAGCAGCTATTTAGGGGAGAACTATGTGACTGGAAATGAATATTCCAGATGCTTCAGACAGGTACGCATTCCCTCATCTGCTCCAAACAGATGAGTTACCCCTTAGAAGTGCAACTTATAAGTCACTTTTCTCCACATGTAGGTTGACTTTTCAGGGCATTCAGTACATTTGTAAGTCAGAATTTCCCTCTACAAAAGTCATATTGACCCTTCCAAGAGGATCATATTTACCCAGGTGTCCACTAGTTCTACTGCTCACCACAGTTTCTAGGGATGTGCAAGGGAGAAAGAGCAGACTTCCTGTCTGAGCCCCTCAGGCACCCTGTCTTCTGTGGAACTCTTTATAAAAATTGACATCCCATTTGCCATCCCGCAGACACTGGGTGCCGGTACACTTTCAAAACTGTAGTTACACACACCTGTTAGCAATTTCCATCCAGTCCTAGTGGTTTCTTACTGTTTGTTTTATCAGTTTTATCCATTCTCTCTTCAAAATCCCTTCCATTTCCAGGATATCCACTGGTGAACACTGATTCAAAACGTTTATGAACTTCTCTGCACCGGTCTTGTATATTTTGAGTAGTCCTGTGAAAACCATGGTTCTCAATTAGTCCAGCAGACTTCTGAAAGGTTCCTGTTCCTAAGGATTGAAGAAAGATTATTTGCTTTGATTATTTTGATTGCAGGGGGGGAGGGAAGGGGGCACCCAATCTAACTGTTTTCTTACATTTAATCTGCAGGAATATGTGCCCTTTTTTTCTATTTTTTTTATTTCAGTATTACATCACCTTTTTTTAAAGAAATCTTCTTGTTTCTATTAACTTTCTTTAGCCTGTTGTTTACCTGTGCTGTCTCCCTTTTGCCCATTCTCAGGCCTTCCTTAATAATCCAAGTGCATATAGACCTCATATTTCTAAAATGTGCATCTTAAAGAGCTTCCTTGCTGCCTCTGAAAAATTAATTTATCTGCACTTTTAAAGTTCAAACTCTTTTATTTTTACATAGTTCCTCTTTTTGAAACTGAGGACAAATTTGCTGCTGCTTCTGTAATGATACTGCATCAAAATATAGTAAGGTGGTTGTCACAGAATGGCTCTTCAAATATGAGATTGCAAACCCGATCCTGAATGCTACTCAGGGTGAAGTCAAAAGCTCTCTATCTTCTTGTGAGCCTTCTAACAAGTCGTTCCATGGAAGAGACACTGAAAGTGTTTAAAAAGTCAGCCTCTGTGTGACATCTAGGTGTAACATTTGTACAATCTACACACAACCAATAGAGCGTCCTCCTCCTGCTGTATTTTCCACCCTGATCAACCTGATCCTCCTTGGCATTTCACTACCAGTAAACCAGACCCAATATTGGGTTGGTTAATTATGGAACAAGTCAGTCATAATTTGTGCTCCTCTAAAATCTCCCTTTTTAGGCTTGACATGTTAACCTATGCAGGTATTATTTGATTTCTACTAAGTTTGTTAATTGGATTTGATTTGAAGAGCAGCTTTTCCAAAACCAAAATGGTTTTAAGGGGAGGTGAATTTCCTGTCACTCTGAAATCTGGTCATCACTGACTAGAATGTTGCCTGGCTCAGTAACTCCTCATGGGGCTGTGGTACCGTGAGACTGTTACCAGAAGATTGTTTATAGAGCTGCAGTAAATCCACATCCACTGATACACCGAGCCAGCAGAAAAAGTACCAGGAAGGACTAATGGTCCTCAGGCAAATGGCTTTGTTTCAGGACTTCAGACGTTTTACAGGACTCCAGACAGGGGATGGATATGTCAATGTTTTTTAAAAAAAGCATCTATTACTGGCAGGATCAGTACACAATCCTGCAGAGAGGCCATAGTCTCCAAGCCAACAGGGTGGGCAGGGTATCGTATTTTTTTCTTTACTACTAGGAGAGAGAATAAAGCTGCCCGCTACTATATTTTTTTGTAGATCTCTGAATGGCCATTGGTTATAATCAAAAGGTATCGGAACAGTAAATTTTGTGCTGTATTTTTTCTGCCATGGAATTAATTTTAGTGTTAGGATTTGATTTTTATTTAACAAAGGCAGGGGGTTCAATAAAGTAATGTTTTACCTGCCACCTGATGTCTCTGAAGTAAAGCACAACAAAAAATATATTTAAATTCTTAACCTTTTACAATAGTTTTATAAAAGAAATACCGAATATGTTCTCAAAATAAAAGAAATGGGACATATCTTCCCAGAGGTAAAACAGAAGTTAACGAAGAAAATATTTCTCCCCACACCGTATAATGTTAAACCATGTTATGATGGCCAAATAAGAACACAATCTATGAAATTTGTACATTCAGAAAGTATGTCAATACAAGCAGAGGCATTATTTTTTGTCTGGTGACATACTCTTAATTTAATCTATTTTATAAAATTTGGTTCCTAATAATTCTTTACATACTGTTTAATGTGAATACAGTAATTAATAAGCCTTTCTCTTTATTTGCCTAATGCGGTGCCAGATAGATCTGATACTCTATTTTACTTGTTTGGCAACCATGTGCATTCCTTGACTGCCTGTTTTAATCCTGCCTTTAAGTCTCTTAAGGTAAATAAAGATAATCCATCCAGAATCCTCCTCCTCTCTGATAATTTTATCTTCAGCTTCTTCTGCGTTTAACTTCATACTTTTATTCTCAATGAACCAAGTGTACAGACCTGCATTTTATAGCTTTGAACGTCATTTTTCTGAGAAGAACTGTGAATGAGTGTTAACGACAGAATGATACCAAGCGTCCTATAATAGCATTTGGCTATTTCATTTTTCTTACACAATACAGGGATAACAGCATAAAGCCCCCAGTAAGACAGGTATGCTTACTAATGATGTTGAGCAACATTCAACGTTTACTAAGATGGATGAAGTATCTTTAATTAGAAGTAATCTTAGTAAGAAGTATCTTTTACTACTGCTACTACTTACTTTAATACGAAGTCTCTTTTCTAATATTAATAAGAAGTATCCTTAATAAGATAGATGAATAGAGTACAACTAAGTTATGAACACGGTCTACCTTATTACCATGCAAACACAAAGTAAGCATGTGTTGTGATTAGGTACCTGTTTTTCTTTGTTTTGTTGAGTTACATAGGCACAAAGCCTCTAAAGATGGCACCAGAAGTTATCCAACAACTTATGATAGCAACAAGAGGATTATGAGCTACTGTCATCTTTTCTTCAAGTTACTGACAGAAATGAGCAAGATCCTCAGAAGTGATGTGGCTGCCTTGCAGGTGATATCATATTCAAACTAAAAGGAAAGTCAAAACAGAAGGCAAAGAGGTACCAAAGATACATCCACAAAAATCACACGTTTTCAAGTTATAGTGGAAAAAAAGAAAGGCCTGAAGTAAAGAAATGTTGAATATCTCTTCTTCAGTAATCCTCACACACTTTAGAGCTCTGTCAGTTTTCAGTGTGAATTTAAGTAGTTGTCGGGAACATCTGTTTCATTCTGCAAAGTGTGGCATCAAAGTCAGAGGTGTGCAAATATAGGCTCTAATTGATCCACAAACCTGTACCTCACCAATTTGAGTGGAAATGGAGCAGATCTCTCACATCAGTGATGTAACACTTTTAGAACCATTTTGATTTACATGATTAAAAATCCAATCATCTTAGATTTTGAAACCTGAAAATAAGAATTTTTCATGTTTCATAGTGATGTCTATGATATCTGAAGTGGATAGAAAACACCGTTTGTATTTTACTACTATTAAGTCTATTTTTTTATGGCCTTGACTTTGATGACAAAACCTGGGTGAAATCCCTGTTGATATCAGTAACATTCCCATCAAATTCATGGGGCCAGAACTTTGCTCCATGACTTTTATTGTGTTTCCATAGTTAAGAATAAAAACTGTTATCACGTCTAGACACAACCATGGATTCTTTCAAATATTACAAATGGTGGAGTTTCTCTCTTTAAAGCTTGCAACTTATTGGCTAGATAGGAATGCTTTTTATAAAATACCATTTTGTTTAAAAAGATGTGGCTTATTTTCCTTTGTTCTTCTCCCATGATAAACAACCAGCTTCATATGCATATATTGGAAAATGCTAAGATTCTTGGATACTGGAAGAGTGTTCTTGAATTCAGAGAGAACCATTCTTAAATCATAGCAGAGATTTTGATCCACCATATTAATACACACACTGCAAGAGGCCATGTGACTTGAACAAGCAAAACAAAACAAAACAATGTGCAGGATCTTCCTTTCCACCACAACTAGAGAAACGCATGCTTGGAATTAGCTTTCAACAAGCCTGCTTTGGTCTGAACTGTGCCTGTGGCGGGCCTTTCAGTAGTTTAGTTTCTATCTCCACCAACGGAAGGTGTATGAGTGATGCAGGGGCTTATGATATATTGCAACCTCTTTTGACTTACAGAATCAGACAGACTTTGAAATCCCACATAATTTTTCTTTAAAGTAGAAATATGGAGACAGGTATTTCTTTAATGCAACTCTGTTCATTTACAAAGGATGTTTATAAAGTCATGTTTTTCTCCGGCCATAGTAAAACTATTTTGCTTTGACCACAGGTTTGTCTTTTCTTCTGGGTACTGAAGGGACAGCCTACAAGGGCTCTATTTCATTAAGAACATGCTACATATTTTTTTGTGGCCACCTTCAAGACATTTGTCATTGCATGCATTTGTGATGGTTTTGTAGTCTCTCTTTTTCACACGCACAGACACATACAACTTACATAACTGTTGCGTTCGGTACAAGAATCTCAGTAAGTGCCTGTACCATCTGGCTGAGCCATAATAGCATGCATTTGCATGTGGTCTAGCTCCTGGGTGGTATTTTCGCATTGTTTCAGCTATCGCTAGACAAAGAGTCATTTAATTGTGTCTTCAATGAGCCTGAACAGAAGACAGCTACTATGCCCAAGAGCTTCACTGGGAAAGTGTGATTGCCCAGCCCCCACCACCGCAACATACAGAAGCAAAGTGAGGAGGGGGAACATGAGCTAAGGCACTCTCTTAATTAAGTAATGTCAAATTCAGTGGCCATTTTCTTCCTAACTGGCAGCTGTCTTAGCTGCCAGCTGCTCTAGCTTTTTTGCAGCAGCTATCTGACCCATGAGACATTGCTGACCTCTTCCTCTGCCCTTGTTTGCTAACCTCACAACACTCCCAGCCTTGCACCACTCTGGAGAAGGTGGGAGGACAGCAGGAATACAGCACTGACATAAATCAAGGATCATGAATGGGCTATAAAATTTCTGACTCATGTGCCTCTGTGTGCATTTGTCTGTGACACAGGGGGACGGGCAGCTAGAAAAGTGACATGAAAAGCCTGACAAATAAAAAAGAGCTCTACTCAGAGAAGGTCACAGCAAAGGTCAGTGAACTTCCCTGGTGAGAATGAGTGTGCCACCAGGTAATGGGAAACGGCAGTGGGCAGACCTCCAGGAGGCCTGAATCGGTTCACTTATCAAATCAGAAAATCGAGGCCAAATTGGAAAACAAAAGCATTGAAATACCAGAGAATCCACATAATTTTTACTCTGAGGATGATAATGTAGGGCTGTTTAAAAGTAAAAACCATCAGAGCAACAACAACAAAAAATCTTAGCTCAAATCTTTCAGAGTTTGTTATCCTAAGTTGATCCACGAACGCTGTCTGTGTTCTTCCCACACACTGAGGAGGACAAGTAAGCAAGTTTGTTATTTCCTTAATTAGGGGGCTAACCGTTCTTTAAATTACATATATTTTAAAATTGTTTAATTAATATATGCATCCTTGGCTTCTCCAAGTAAGCAGGGAAACAGCACGCTTTTAGTTTGCACTTCAGAAATGCCACAAATAAATAAATGAAACTGAGTAACAGAAGGAACCCTGTCTACCAGTTAGAATGGGACTACTCAGTCCTCTTTTTTTCTAACCTGCATTGTATCACCCACTACGAAATGAGCATAAACATATACTGGCATTGTCCCAGTAAGGATACTGAAAGACACAAAGAGGAATAAATTATAGTTATGCTCAGACATGAAATTGTGAATTAAATACTCATAAAATTTAGTAAAGTATCCTAAATTATTAATGATGATGATACTGAAATCTCATCAAGAAGCAGATGATGACATCAGAGCAGAAGACACTGGACTAGATTGACTGGTATGCTTCAGGTTTTTTATACAATGTCAGTGACACCAAGTACTCGTAAACCCTGCTTAACCAGGTAAATTATGTCTGCAGCTCCTTAGGGTTCTTTAAATGGCACAAAGCGGCAGCTGAAGCATAGGAAGGTACCTTTCCTGCATTGCTTGACTCGCTGGTTACTTGGAAAAGGAGCACTGATTTTTTTATGGGCTGTACACAGTACAATACCTGCTAGCGACATGGATCCTTTAAGAGTGATTCTGCCCGCTCGGTAATGTTTTGCTTTAAGAAGGTTAAACCAAGTCTTTAATGATGACTTGAATTTGGAATATATAAAATCACAGCCTGCGAATGCATCATTTAAAGTTATTTCATGATGTTGGTTGGCAATTTGTTGCCTGTCTTCAGAATTTGGACCTAAATGCTGCCACAGCATGAGCTGCATGAATCCACATGTAGCTATTTTCACTCGTTGAAGAAAATAATAGTTGTAATCTTCTTATGTTACAAGCATCCTAGAAGCCTTTCCTAAGTCACTCTCACAGCATTCTTTCTATGAACAATAGGCGGATAGAAGTATTATCAACACTAGAGAAATGAAGGCGAGAACTGTCAGAAAGACAGGTGTCCACCTGCAATTACACTTTGGTAATAGCACAGTGTCAAATTCCTTCAGCTGTTTGACCGTGCTAGTGAAAGTGTTTATCCCACAACAAACGAGGATCAGATGCTTTGTTATCACCTGCCTTGGCCCCCTAATCGGCCAGGCTACTTAGCCACTCTATCAGTTATGTTGTCATAAGATAGCAAGTAAGTCTATATTAATACACTTATTCTGACAAAAGAGTAGGATGTACGCTTTTCTGTTCTGGAGCTAGTAATTGGAAATTTTCACTTAACCTCTCGGCCTAGAAGATATATAAATATTTTTCAATTAAAGATGGGGCCAGTAAACCACAGGGAAAGACCACGGCTGCAGAAAGTACTGAGATTATAGTTTGGATTTTGAATCATATTTTAGAGGGAGTTATCTGGATGCCAGGAAATGAGAATATTTTGTGTACCGAGATCAGAATAAGGATTGGTGTAGTTTCATTTAAGTCAATGACAGTGAAGCAGGAAGAGAGAACCCAATCCTGCAAAGTTTTGACTGAAATCATAGGCTGTGCCTGCCAGCTAGTGGGAACACAACTGAGATTTAAACAAGAAGTGGGATCCCAGCAGTAATGGCTGGATCTCGCAAATACGTGCTCTGAAGTCTTTCGCAGCTATTCTCCTACTCAACAGACATCTCTTCATGTTATTTTTAAAAGCAACTGCTTGTTGATTGATGAACCAGTACTAAGTGTCTTGCAGTGATATTAACTTAGAGATGTTTCAGTACATATTGACAATAGCTTTGACATCAACACTCAGAGAACAGAAGCACAGCTAGCTTTGTTGGCACTGGGAGTATCTTTTTCTAAATCAGTCTATGTAAATGGGAGAAGTGTAATGAATTAATCACACTTATTTTTATGACAGATCATTGGTATCTAATCTTTCTCTTTCTGGAAGAAAATTAGCATCCTGCCTGTGATAATGCCACCATGACTTGGAGGCCTGCTTTTCCAATCTTAGTTACTGCCTTACTGAATATTGAGTTTGTGATGGTTTTCCCACACACACAAATGAGAGCTAAAAACAGCAAAAGAAGTGTTATAAACTACATAGACAGCCCTACAGACCGATGTCGCACTCCATAATGAAGAAGATATACTTGAAAAATTTGGGATATAGACTCGCTGATAAAAAGGCGAGAAGATGATGAACTTTCTTCTTCCAGGCAGATGGGGACATGTGCAGGTAACAACACTTCTGAAGGGAAGCCACGAAAACATCCTGTGCGCCATAGGCGGATCTTGGTGAGTAATAGCAAGGAGAAAGAAAAGTAGCATCTTAAACATTTTTTATAAATTAACTGACCGACGGCGTGCCAAACGGCTGAAGTCAGGAGGTGGGGGATGAGGGGCTCTGGCTTCTCCCCTTACCTCTGACACCCGCCGGCCGGGCTGATCCTGTCACCATGCCGCCGCCGCCACCGCCTCAGCTCTCCTCCCGCTCCCTCTCCGGGAAGTTACGGTTCCTCAGACGGCACCCGCGGCTCCGGCCATGGCTCCTCGCGTCTGCGCGGAGGGGACTGAGGGAAGGCGGGCGGGGAGAGAGGAGGGGGGGAGGCGCTCCTCCTCTCCTCTCTCCCCGCCCGCCTCAGCCGGCGGCACCTCCGGGCGGCGGCTCCTCCTCCGCCGCTCGCCGCGCCGCGCCTGTGGCAGCCCGGCAGCATGGCGGCGGTGGAGACCAGTGTCTGCGAGACGGCGGGTTGCAGTAGCGAGGCCAAACTGCAGTGCCCGACCTGCCTCAAGCTGGGCATCCAGGGGTCCTACTTCTGCTCTCAGGTGAGGTTCCAGCGCTGCCCGGCGGCTCCGCTTCCCTTCCCTCCCTGCTCGCCTTACCGGCGGGCGCCTCTGGGAGCCCGCCCGTCCCCACGCTGCGGGCCGGGTTTTCCTCCCGCGGGCTGCTCGTAGAGGAGAATATTCCATCCTTTCGCAGAGAGGAAATACGGGAGGGATGGCGGGCGGGAGCGGGGGGAGCCGGCATGAGATTTCCAGTCAGCAAATGGGACCGGTGTGGGAGCGCGGGGCCGGGCGCTCCCCTCGTCTGCCCCCCGGGCCCGGCCCTTCGTGCCCGGGTTTCCCTCCCTCCCTCCCCGCGAGGTCCATGCGGCTTCGGGGAGGTGCGTCCGGCGTTTGTCCCCAAAGAAAGTATCCCCCCCTCCGTGGGGGGGGGAGCCTGGGGGGGCGCCAGGTGGGGCGAGCGCCCCTCTGCTCCCCCTGGGCTGGGGCAGCGCGGGACTGGCTGAGTGAGGAGCAGCCGTAGCCTCCCTCAGAGCGTGCACGGGTTTTTCGCTGCCTGCAGGTTTGGGCGGTTCTCCCCCCACCCAAAAAAAAAAAAAAGCTTAGTGGGACAAAATGAGACGTGCTCATCAAATTCCAGCGTGTGCATTTCTGTGTCTCCCATCAGCTCTGGCTCTGGAGTTGCTTGGCTTTGATAAATACCAGGAGACTTGTTGCTCTGAAAACAGATTTGCTGTTTCCTTTAAATAAGAACTTTTGGGAAAATGATTTGGTGCTCTTCCTGTTTCTCCCCCTCCGCCGCCCCCCCCCCCCCCCATGTCTTTAGACATGTGCCAAACAGGGAGATTCAGGTTAGGCCAGTTGTCATACAACCATGAGCTCCTGTTAAACGTACTCTGTAGGCCCCAGCTATCCTTGCTTATTACCACAGTGGTAACAGTTTGGTCCTTAATTTAAGTAGAAAGGACTGTCTGATGTCTGTTGAGTGTTCTTTTTTTGGCTTTTTTTTTAAATAACGTTAAAATGCCCAGTAAAATACATAGCCTAATCCTTTGAATTTTTTTTGTGTGTAATTTCTGTCAACATCAGTGAGGAAGTATGTGTGTAATTCAGAGATTAATTGTGACCTTCATTGTCAGAATTATAATTCAGGGTAAAATAATTCAAGTTTTGTAGATAAACTTAGCAAAAATCATTCAGTTGCATCAGCTAGACTAGCTTACTAATTGGACAAATTTTTTTTCTGAGTCAGGACATAAATTGATAGTTCTGGTTTGCATAGGACTAGGGGAAAACTTCCCACGTGCACTTAACACACCCACTGCATGGTTTCTGGTACTTTCCCCTGAAGTCTCTGGTGCCAGATGCTGGGAGTCAGTGCTAAATTAGACCGACTGTAACTCAAAATTTTTCTGATGATTCTGTATCTCCAGTTCCCATGTGGTGCTTACAGCTGGTTTGTAGGATTTGCTCTGCATTTTACTACCCGTTTTGACACGTCTGATATAAAGCTTGTCATAAAAACATCTTCAGCATATACAAATATTAGTTGGTGATGACAAAACCATTTGTTAACAGACCTAACAAGCCTGTGTAAGGAGTTCAAGTAACATCTTCGCTCCGTCTGTCCCATCCCCAACGTGGCTAGTTTTATGCAGGATGCAGAGATTCTTCTTATCTATACATTAGGTTTAGTTCTTTTGAAATGTCTACTACTGTTGTAAGTTAAAAGGGGAATTACCAGAAGTATTTATTAGCTTGTAAATTGGGCTGCTGGATAACTGACTACATGCTTGTAAAGCTGTCCTGCCTGCAAAATAAAATACTGACCTGGGAATGCTAGTCGTCTTACTTCTGAGGGACATTGGTGTGTTGTTCTTCCTCACAGTGCCTCGCTGTCCTGATCAGTAAAGTAGGTAAGTATAATTATTCCCCATATGAAAGGTGCTTTGAAGGTTCTGAGGCGACACGTTACAGAAGAGAGAAGGAAATTAATGGCAGCCTGTTTTCAAGACATGCAAAAAATGTCGTTCCCTGAGAGACGAGTTGCTGTGTTCAGGCTGTTGAACCTTCAGCCCCCCTTGGTACCTCCTGTGGGGCCCAGCATGGGCTGCCCCGGGGTTCCAGTTCTGCCAATTGTCTGGTGTGCGTGATGGCGGGGACTCACTGCAGTGCTCTGCTGGCGTCTTGTGAGCACAGTCAGGAGGGTAGGTGAGGTGCCGCTGACAACCTGGCTAGCTGTTCAGATAAGCACGTGATAGGCAAAGGAGCCTTAAAAGCCAGGAAACTTTCTCTGGACTTCCAGCAAGTTTCAGTTGATAGTTCTGGACTGGTCATTTATAAAACTTTTCCAACGTTCTCTCTTTGGTGGTTTGCTATCCGTTTTGGTACCACATGCATAAATAACAGTTAGATAAGCTAGTGAGCGAACCTCGGATGTTACTCTGCCTTCAGCACAGCCTGAATTACAGCTGGTACAGTCCTATTCCCTGTCTCCAAAGGTGAAGGTTTCTACCCCTTCCATTAAGCTGCCCCTGGTTCTTTGGTGAGCTACTTCTGGGGTTTTTAGTTTTTTTTTTTTAATGGAGGAAAAGCAGTTGCATTAAATGTTCTGCTAGTTTAGCTCCCCAAAGCTGTGCACTGCAGGGTCAGAAAACACCAGTGCTTCAGGAGCATGCTGCCGAAGAGGACTTGGCTGTTGTTGCCCGGTTTGGCATAGCCCTAAAGTCAGCCCACCCTTAGTGAATGCAGCGGTGTTACCTACGGTATGTAGGCGCTTACTCTGTGCTGAGTGCAGGATGGGAGTGACAAGCTACCTGGCATCTCTTTGAGGGGTAAGAGCATCTGTACGGACACGCACACTAGGTTAATGACTTTGCTTGGAAGCCTATGATGGCTTGTTCATACAGCTAAAACTCCAAGCAGAGCTAAATCCAAATTTGTAAGAGTTTACTTTCGCCAATGCTAAGAATAAACAATAGAAAAGTGAACTACTGTAGAAGGGTAACCACTATGGAGCAACGTGTTTGGATTATAAATAGTAATGTACAATTTGTTAAAAAAAACCTAATGCAGGCAGTATAGGAATGACAAACTTGGTGTAGTGAGGAGATTGACATAATTTTTTGTCACTGCTCGCAGAGAATTGAAGTGAACTTTTCAGGTAGATTGTATCAAGACAGTGATATCCCCAGTGGATATATTATTTGTTTTCCCCTTCCTTGAAAAAGGGCTTTATTCTGGTAATTTATTTTTTCCCCCCTTTCTACATCAAGAAGTACACCTCAACAATGTGCCCTGAAAAATGCTTGCTCTGAAGTAATTTGACATCCTCTGAAATTGCTTTGAGCCAACCCTGTTTCATCTCTGGGTCTTGTTTCCACATTGGAAACTGGGTTCAGCTGTAGAATAACTGTTGTGCTTGTTGGGTGATGGGCAGAAAGGGGGCCAAGGCAGCTGAATTCTGGCCTTGCAGGGAGGTTTTGAACTGGTAATTGAGACGGGCTAAAGATGGCTTTTAGCAGTGGAGGAACTCTGAGGTGGTGTGTTGAACCCCAGCATTATGTTTTTTTTTTTTCTTCACTCCAAGGTGTAATGAGGGGAATATTCTGCTGAGGGATTCTGTCTGCTGTTAACCTTTAACAAGATCTTCATTTAGGCTAGTGAATCAGGTACTGTCACTGCCAGCTACCTTCTTTCACTGTCTTGCTTTTTGTTTTGTAGAGACTTACTACAGTGTTGTGTATGTTTATCATCTTAGACTGAATTACTGTATCTCACTGTGTCCTCTGAGTGTGGAAACAACACAGATGCCCAGCATCACATCTCAAGTGTGTTGTTCCTCTTACAAAGACTAATTTGGGGTTGTGAAATCTGCCTTTATAGATACAGGTGTCACTTGTGTGTAAATTATATGTAGTATATATAAACAGTTTTTGTTTAAATACACAAACAATTTACATTTCTTCTATTCCTTCTGCAAGCTGCTGAATGATAAACAGAAGGAAAGTAGTAGCTGTTCTTGAGATCCTCAGTTACCTCTTTTATATGGGCCTTCTAATTGTAAATTGGTCTCTTACTAATAATTTTTTGTTGCTTTCATGAAAGCTTCCTCTCATACTGTTTATATCTGTATAGGTGTCTCAGACGAAACAGAGTAGTCTGAGGTTTTCTGTGGTGTGGACTGGATGCTGGTGCGGGGCCATTTCTCCAGCCAAATGCAGAAATACCTGCTTCTAGCCACGTACTGGAAACATCTTTATAATAAAAAGTCAGTGGCCTGGGCTGCATTTTTTTTTTTCCACAAGAGGTGGAGGCTACAGATTGCTGTCAGAGTAGTAGTCCTAACTACTCAAGGAGAATGGTTGTCCCTTCCTGCTTTGTGCGCCTGTGTGTCCTCAGTCCCAGGTGTATCAAGTGATCTGGCTATAGAGTCAGAAGTGGGGACATGGTGGAGCTGCCGCACCTGAGTGGTGGTTGGACGTGTGTTTGAAGGGAAACAATTTATCTGAACTGTACAGTGGGTAGCAGCATCTCTCCTGCAATAGTGGATGCCCACTGACAGGGCTCCTTCTATTTGAGGTGGGGTATGACTTGTTAAATTCCAGTGACAGGAAAGAAGTGCTTCTCTGTTTACTTGGTAGGTTTGCGTACTCACTCCTTTCCGGGAAGCACATTTTCACTGATACTCAGATCTAGGCCCTTGACAGCTTTGGATACTCAAGGTCACAGTAATTTGTAAAAAACTGTGGTCCTGAAGAGGAGGACGGTGTTGTCCCGTCCCCCACTTTGCTGTTTCCTTTCACCTTCAGTGTGTTGGGGGTGGGGAGCGAGGAGCAATGGACCTGGGTGAAATGATTTTTGTTTTTTGTCCTGTCTTGTGTCAGACCATAGGACGCAAGTGCCATATTTCATTCTTGGTTCACTGTTCTTTGCTGTGCCTAAAATAGGCTGGAACCTGCTGCTTGGATCCAACTGCAACACATATGGGTTTCTTTTAGTATAAATGACACTCTGCAGATGCTGCCTTCTAGAAGATCTTCTGACAGACTTCCTTCACCAGGAAGCTGGTATTTTTAATTGCCTATAAATCACCATGAATACCTGTGTCTGTGGTAAACACTTGGTTATTGCTGAGGCACAAATGCCGAGCCCTCCTAGCTTTCTGAAAGTAAAACTTCAGACTCCTATAGGTAGGCTTTCTGAGCCAGTGTTCAATATACTGAAAGGATGGTCTAGTTTGAATTTCTCTGGTCTGATGTTCCTTCGCTACTCTCAGAAATCACTTGAATATCTCTGTAAATCTGAAGAGTTGCAAAATGCAGTCCCTTCCTCAAAGGAAGGGCTCTGTCATGTGGAACCCAGGAGTCTGGATGAGATCAGGCTTTAGATAAAGGAGAAAGCCAGCATTGTTGATACCGAGGTGCTGCGTGTAGGTGCTTCCCTGGAATTTGAATCTGAACTTGCATATTCAGCTCCTCTGAAAACCTGACTAGCTGTTTATGCTGCTTAGGCTAGTTTGGGAATTCTATACTGAGTTTTTCAGGCCAGAGGCCATCTCTGTGGGCTTATACCGCACCTAGAAGAATAGGGTTCAGCATGCTAAAAAGAGGCAACTGTTTTATTTTAACATTAAATGTATTAACAATTGTATTCCTCAACATACTTCTATTTATGGGTAAAATGTATGGTTAGTCTGTATTGTATTAAATATATATATATCACTGATAACCTGATCTTTTTCTTAAGCTAAATGCTGTAATTAAGGTTTTTTTTGTCTTCCGTTTTGCATACCTTCAAAGTTTGCATTAAGCAAAACCACATGATGTCAGATTAAGCCCAAGACAATTTTGCATTCCAAAGGACACTTTACATTCTATTAAAAAATTGCTCAGAATATTTTTCAATACCGTGTACCGCTGGCACTGTTCTCTAGATGTTTGCCTATTACAATTCAGGGTATAATGACATGCAGAGCCAGCCAGTCTGTCCCTGTAGTCTCAATTCCAGCTGTCTTTTTTTTTTTTTTTTTTTTCTTCCCCCCGTAGAATAGGTATTTTGGGAAATTCATCACGCTGGCTCTAAATGATGAGCACAGTGGATGGAGAAGGGTAATTCTGTGGAAGCTGGACATGAGTTGGAGTTCTCAGAAACTGTACAGCGGGGTGGATTTTGCATACCTGCTGATAGGTGTATTTACAGTGTCAAAAGCCAGGTTGTATAAAGCAGCAGTACCTGAAGGTGAAGGGGATCTTGAAGAGGAGTGTCAGCCTTAAGGCTGGAAATTGCTGACAGAGAGCTGGCAGAGCTAAGTTTAAATGAGTGCTGCCTGACAAAGGCAATTCAGAAGCGCAGTCAACAAGTATGCCTTGAGTTCTGCGTTGTGGTGCCTGCATAGCCTCCTGTACTTGGGTAGCTTATTTAAAGCTAGTATGGCTACGTATGTGGTATAGTTGCAGTGTAGTTAAATCCTAATCTTCGTTGATTTAGCACCCTTTTCTCCTCTGGAATTTGTAGTTGCCTGTGCTTTTCTACCTCTTAATCAGGTTGCATGGATATATGAACTGAAAGAATAAGATCCTCCCTGTTATCACTGTAAAGATGATGATAAGCATAGGAAAAAAAATTTCCTTGCTAGGTAGCTCAATAACTGTTGTAAAGGATTTAGTTTTGTTCTTTCAATGGCTGAATAAAAAAAAAAAGCCTAAAGTATTTGGTAGTGATCGTTGTGTTCATAGTGAAAATGTACTCTACGGTAAAACAAATTCTGCTATGCTGCATGATTCTGTCAATACTTCAACCAGTAAATAGATGTTGGGCTGAGTCCTTAAGGTAAAAATCAGTTACAGAAATAATATGGCTTCCACGAGGTGATCTAAGAAGACTCTTTCTAGATCATAAGGCTGTTTGTGCCTTTGGTTACCTTTTGGTAAATGCATAGGTTCTGGTGAACACTGGGTTGATCTTGTCCCTCAACACAGAATCAGTGTGATTGGCTTAAGAATGGCTTGAAGCCAGAAATGTTGTGAAATATTTAAACGTGTTGATGGTCTATGTCTCAAAATCACAATCGTATTTTCCTTGCTGATGGAATAGTTGTAGCCAAGATTGCTCTAAACAAATTGAGGATTACCCCTCTGCCCCCTGCCTTTTTTTTTTTTTCTGTCATATGTTTGACCTCTCTTCTTGCGTGGTCCTCTTCAGTGTTTCCAAGTCTGTCTTCATTGCTACATAAAAACCACATAAAATAAAACCAAGAATGCTTTAGGTGAGAAAGGTAGGGCTATTAATATCAGACATACTAATGGATAATGTAGTGTTTTAAATGAAATCCAGGAAGTCTTCCAAGAAGCTTAAAGCCAAACTCAGATTATTCATGTGTACTTTCCCCCTGAGGCTAATTAATGTTTTAAAATATAGCCATGCAAGGTCATGTGTTGCTTTTTAACCGTATAGGAAAAAAAAAATCTTTAATTTCTTCATTTTAATATTAAAAATCACCCTGGGTGTTTTTTCCCTGAATTTTGTTTCTTTCATCATTGAAAATTTTCTATCCTGATCTGTATATGGCATAGGAATGTGGAAGAATCATTAGAGGCAGGAATGATGATAGGAAGATTGAAGTAAATGTCTCAGCAGAAGGCTGAGAGGAGAAGGCTCATCAGAGAAGGCTCAGCGAAAAGCAGAATTTTCTCCAGAAAATTCTTCAGAAAGTGGCCCAGATGGAGAGAAAGAGCGGCTTTCTTCCATGGCTTGTCAGGAAGTCTACCATATAGAAGGTGAGGGTGTTTGCAATATGCAGTGGTACATTGGTAGTGCTTTGTCGCCAGAGCTATGATTCTCCAACCTGTGAGATGACAGCTGCCGTATTTTTATCGGGAATTGCCAAGGCAGAGCTCTGCAGGCATGTGCAATGTAGTGCTTGTGCAGTAAGATGTTGAATATTAATAGTTTGTGTGTACCCAGTAAGTCCGGTGCTTACAGGAGGCATATGACTGATCCTACACAACATACATGGGTTGTAGGTGGATGTGCAGCATATCCTTCGAGTGCCTTCCAAAAGTGTCAGACCAAGACAGAGATATTCACTGATTATACACTGCATGTGTAATAGCCTGTGCTTACAAAAATGCTTCGGACTCGCTGTGTATACTTGTGAAGTTGATTGATGTGCATATAATGCACCTATCTGGGATGTCCTGGTGTACAACAGCTTGTTTGGAGCTATGCTGTAGTACTTCTGACAGAGCTGCTGTTCCTCTGGAAATAGGGGGCAAGTAAAATCTGGGAAATAAGTTTGGGAAAACTCAGCCATGTGGCAACCTTATGAAGGATCTTCTTAGGCTGTTCGCAGCTGCAGGAAGTAAAAAGCCAAAGTGGAGCTTGTCAGGTTACTGTACTGCTAGCGGTGTGGTGTTTGCCTGGTGTTTTCTGGTTAAGGGCTGGGAAAGAGGAAAGACCACTGTTGTGTGAGAAAGGAATGGCATTGGGTAATACACCCCAAAATTTTGTGGGGAAGGAGAGAATGAATGACAACCAGTGATTACCACAGCTGATGTATGTCCTCATTCCCCAAATGCTCCTTTATATCACAAGTTTAGGTTTGCAGACTTGATAGCTGCTCTAAGTCCTTAGTTATGTAATCCATCTTCTGCTTCAGAACCGAGGTCTGTTGTTTAAAAGGGGTTTAAAACCATACTGGTGCTTCTAGTGTCCTTGAAATAGGTTTTAAAATTTTTTTTCCTTAAAATAGACCTCAGTTAACCTGTTTCTTTTCTCTCAGTTCTCCAACAGAAAAGAGATAATAGTGTAGCGTAAAGGTCTGTGTATGCAGCAGGTTATACAAGTGTGACAGTAAAACCTTCTGCTGCTTGTTCGAAAAGACAGCTCTGGTAATCTCAAGTGTTGGTTTCAAGGCCTGTTGTTGCCCAGACCGTTACATAGCGCCATGGCATGTCATATGCCAGCCCAGAGAATGCGGTGACTTCAAGGATGTGGTGTAGGAGAAGACAAAAACCAACTGGTTTTGGTAGTGAGGGAAATAGCACACTGCAGGGTCTCTTTGAACATAGGCATACTTGTGCACCACTTTACTTTGGTCTTGTGGATACAAATTGATAACTACCGGTTGCAAGACTAACGAGAAAAAGGGGAATAGATGGCTCTACAGGAGCAGACAGTTAATATTGCTAAATAGCAACTGTGAAGCAGGGGTAGAACGTTATACGCTGTCTTAGTTTACAGATCTGCTGTCTTGAACTGTTTGAGTGTTGTATACATTAGGTTGAATCAGTTGTTGGCTCTGGATGGTAGTTTTACAATGATGATTCAGCATTAGTATTGTGTTTCCTTATAAAGGAAAACAGCCTGCTGCTTTCTTCAGAAATTCAGCTGTAATTGTAAATGATTGGAATTAGCTGTTTCTTAATGGTTGTTTTGAGTGCACATAGCCATTGAATTAGACTTTCTGCTACTAAACCAAGTAATTTCCTAATTAGCACCTTAAAGGATCACCTTTAATGCTGTCTTTTGCAGCTTTTCTGCCTAAATCTCTCATTTTTTCATGTCTTTCCTTCACCTTAGTCTTTATTCTTCTCCGGCTGCTAGCCATTTCCATCTGCCCCTTTGCATTGTTTGTCGCATGAACTGCTCTATTTGTGCTTGGGAAGAAGAGAAAAAGACACACTCCTCCTTCACAGTCACTCTTTTCTTGATTTCCATTTCAACTTTCTCTGTGTTTTTTTTCACTTCCTATTTCCATTCAGTAGTCCTCACTCCCCCCCTCCTTCAGTCTGTTTCATTTGCTCCCCTGTGATCATGCTGAATGGCCTCTGTTGCTTTTCTGTGCTGCGGAAGGAGGTGGAAAGGATGCAATAGCAGGAGGAGATGGCTTCTTGTAGGAGCCAAGGGTGAACTATCCTGCCCACTGCAATGCTGTAAGATCTAGTATGGGGATAGGCTCTGTGTTTCACCCAACCCGAGCAACTATGATGTTTAGTTACTCATTAAAACGATAGGGGGACAATATTTAGTAGACAGTATATCAGCATGTTTCACTGTGGTGGGTGCATCTGTTTGGCTATGCTTTCTGTCTATTCTCACTCATAAGTTGTTGAACATGGTATTTTCTATTCAGACTAGCAGTTACAGTAGCATTTACTGCATGTTGCTGGAAGGGTTAATAAAATCAGTCTTCTAGTTTTCTTTTAAAATACAGTTGTTTCTCTATTTTGTGGGGATGGCATGTCTGTCCAGGTTAATGCTACTTAAAACATACATATATTTTTTTGTTTGTTTGTAATTCTAGGAATGCTTTAAGGGAAGCTGGGCAACTCACAAGTTATTACACAAGAAAGCAAGTAAGTACATTTTTTAAAATCCATCACTTCAATATTGTTTTGAATTTTTGTCCTATGCAGCTGGCTTTAGGTGACCTAGCTTCAGCAGGGGGTTGGACCACATGACCTCCAGGGGTCCCCTTCTAACCTCAACTGTTCTGTGATTCTGTGTCTAAGAATGGTGTGAATTTTCCCAAGATATCTGGCACTGGATTCCGTGTATCTGAAATTTTGTCCAGTTCCTGGTAATCTAAAGATCTATGTAAAATTTTGGAGACAGTGGTACAGAAATCTTTGTTTCTATTTTCTTTTCTGTTTGTATGAAGTATTTGTTGAGCTACATTGCCAGGTATATGAACAGAGAAAGAGCGATGCTGAAATAAAGGACAAGAAGAATAATAAACCATTATTATAAGGCATTGCCAGTCTTGTTCCATCATAGCATTTTGATGTCTAATGTAGCAAAAGGCAGTAAAGTGGGAAAGGTTCTCGTGAAGTCTTTGTGATTAGACACTTGCTGGAATGCAAGTGTGCCAGTCAGAGTGCAGCTGTTCTGTGCGTTTGGGATGTACCCCTTTGCGAGAAGAAAGGAAACCACTTTTGTGCACTGATGCAGCCATTGATAGGAGGATGTATCATAGCTAGAATTTTGCTGAGTGTAGTTGAAGGTAATAAAGAGTATCTGTATGCCTTAGGTACAGCTGGTAGCTCTGGCACAGGAATACTAGTAGACTGGTAGATTCTCCATTACTTGAGTAGTAAAAATAATCAATGAGTTTAAAACCAACCAAACAAAAAGAGCAGACCCCAGTTCTGCCCCCCTTGCCTCCTACCTCCCACCCCCCTGCCCATCTTCATCAAGCCCTGCTTAAAAGGGAGGTGGGATTAAAAGGGAAGTGGAATGGCAGAAATTCAAATTCTCAAGTAATTTACCTCCTCCTTTCCTAAAACCCAATAAAACTCCCTTTTCCATGGCAAATGTTACATGGTGAATAGGTTGGAGTAGCACAGGCAACTACAAAAGTTTTCCTTCTTAGCCTTCCCGGTGTAAGGGTCTCCTAGTTCACACTTGCATCCTGTATCCTATTACTTTGTACCTGCATGGATATGAAACTGTCTTTGTTAGTAGTTCTAGTAACCCTCTGGTGCAGCCTTCTAATGCTGTTGTTTATCTGACAGCATATTTTTTTTTTTTTAAACGATTCCACTAAACTCATGGTGGTGTTGGCTTCATGGATAACTGCTGAGCCCAAGCTGAGCTGGCTTGGTTCTGATAGCCCTCAAGACCTCAATGCAACAAACTACTGAAGCATCTCAAGGGAATCCAAAATACCGCTTCTTTAAAACTTTGGATGTTTAAATTATTTCTTAGTGGTTTATCTAAACTGAATGTCATGTGAGCAGATGGCTCAGTTCTCAGTCACAGAGACTCCGAGGAACTCATGTTAGGGCTTGCTGTGCCATCTCTTTGTTCTTGTGAGTTATAAGAAGAGAAAACAAACTGAAGTTATCAGGATATAAGTTAAAGATTAATGCTACCGTGCTCTTTCTTAACGCTTGCATTCTCTTTCTGAGTAAATATTTGGTAATGCTTACAATCTACTTGCTTCAATCCTTGATGTAAACACCTTCAATCTGCCTTGTTAGGACTGTGTATTTGTGAATGAAGTCAGTCACTGGACCACATCAGACATGAATTTCACAAGGTGGAGAATGCTGGGAACCTCCAGCAGAATGGGACCATTTTGTAAGGTGCATGTAGTGCTTGTCCTGAAATGTAGAAAAGGCAGAACCCACACTGTCTCCATCAGATCTGGAGGGGCGGCAGGCTCCATATATTGAAACTAGCAGTTGGATACCCTCCTTCCCACCCCAGGTCATTTCTGTCACTGAATGCTACAAGATATCACAGAAAAGAAACATTAATCTACAGTGCAAGAGTGCTAATTGGGGGGATAATGAGTGTTTCTGTAGAAATATGCTTTTTCCCAAGAATGAAAACAAGCACAGAACTGTTTTAGAACAACAAATGAAGAGCAACTTAAATAATGACTACACTTCGTGCATTCAGTACTGCTGTCCTGACATTCCCCAGTTTGCTGTTGCATAAAGATAGAGCTGGCAGGATGCGAATTTTGAATGTGAAATAGTTATGGGCAATACAAAAAGGTAACTGCTACTTACACTTACATATATCAGTATCTAAAATGCCAGAAAGAGTTAAATCCAGACATATGTATTTCTAAGTCACTTGCTGGATCCCACGGTTCTTAGCAGGGCTTATTTTGCTGCTGCAACTTTTCTTTCTTTTTTTTTTTTTGCTTCTTTTTGTCTTTTCAGAAGATGAAAAAGCTAAGCGTGAGGTTTCCTCTTGGACCCTGGAAGGTGACGTTAACACAAATCCCTGGTCTGGTTATCGATATACTGGTAAACTCAGGCCACACTATCCACTGGTAAGCAATAGGTGCCACTCTACTCCAGTGCTGCTACATTCTGTAGCAACTAATGGACCAGTCCTGACCTGATTACCTCCCACATTTTAGCTGAGAGAGGAGAGCTTCTTAAACAATCTGAACCAGATGACAAGAACATGCATGAATCTGTCCTTATTGTCGTTCATTTTGATTCAACTTGATGTGTCTCTTGGCGTATTTAAAATGAAGGAAGTGCCCGTGAGGTAACAAGCATCAGTAACAGGCTTAAGCTCATACCTTTTGGCTGTACATTTTGACATTTATTCTGCAAAAATCTGCTTCTAGTTCAGGCGATGCCTTCTCCTAGCTGTTTACTGTTCTCACCAATAATGGAGCAGTCTGTTTCAGAAAAACTCAGGGGAATTAATTTAGAATTTAAATAAATGGTTTTATATTATTTTATGTAACTGGTTTGAAATAACCTGGTGAGTAAGCTGGTGAACAGCTCTGCTGCAGGAACAGAGGTTAATAGTAATCTCCAGGACTGGAATAGTGAAGAATAACTGAGGTCAGTAACGTCTTCAGCTGTGACAGGTGGGTTTAGAAGATGACCTCAGTATAGCTGTATTTTTAAATTGGTACAAGTTTGTACATGGAATAAGCCAAAGTTTTTATATGAATAACAGCATTTTATTTACATGTGTCTTTTCTACTTGTCAGCTAGAAATGCTGCCTCTGTGGCATCCTCTCTATAGTCTTCTCCATCTGTTATGCGCTCATCAGAGAACAGATTAACAGAGCCTGAGCTCTGTGTTTGTGACTGTCGTTGGAGAAAGGGTGTTTTGGATATATCACCAGCCAAGTAACGTAGCAGTGTTACTGCTGAACATTTGCGTTTTTGTCTTCTGACTGCTGTAGGATTGATGCGAATGAAACTGTAATTAAAAGTGCTAATGACTAGGGTGAAATAACAATCTTGCTAATAGACACTAATAACTAGAGAGAGGAAGGACGTATTTGGAACCAGTGCATTTGCAGTCTGGAAAGCAGCAGAGTAAACACTACAATGTAACAGGGATAATATGTTATAAAATCAGTTTCATTTGCTTGACACATAAAGGTTTGATTTTTACAAAGCTGTGAAGCTGGCTATTAGAGGTTGTGAAATATGAAAGCATAAAAAGTAAAAGGAGCATCTTTGAGACAGGAAAATAGGAACTGTTTTGGAGTGTTAGAATACTTCACAACTTTTTCTAAGTGGAATTAGCTATATTTCACTGTGTTTAATTTTGTTTCACAAGTGTCTGTTTCTGTGACTATAGTAAGTATTCTTGCAACCTAACCAGCTTTGACTATGATTTATTTAGACGCCAACAAGACCTGTGCCAAGTTATATTCAGAGACCGGATTATGCTGATCACCCGCTAGGTAACTTGAAACAAATCACAGTTACGGAGCGTTATGTTTGCTTTCTGTTTTTCTTTTATTTAAAAAAACCTTTAAAGCATGACTGAGATACTGGCGAAGGGAACCTCTTCTTTTATCTGTTCTTCTTGCTCTACCTCTTCTTCCCCCCATTAACTTACCAGTAATAATGGTTACAAGTATTTTTTTGAGGTCCAGAGTTTGTAACGTGTTATCTTTCAAAGGTCTTCAGGGAAGAAAAGTAAAAACCCATGCAAGTCCTAGGCCTGTGGTTAACTTCATAACAAACAGCAATAAGTTGGCTGTCACAGATGAATTCTGCTAAGCCATTCTCAGTGACATCAGTGTATCTATTGAAATGTGTTATAAAATAACAAAACCAAACAAAGCTGCAGTAAGCAACCCCCAAAAGAAAACTGATATCTAAGTTTCAGCTGTTTTTTGACACAGAGGGAATGCATTCAAAATTACTTGCTTATCGATTTATTTTGGTATTTTCCCCTTCTTATATCGGTATTGGTGCTTTACATTTCCCCAAAAAGCTGTATAAAGTCTGTTGAAACTATTTTTAAATCTTCAACCATTTTTTTAGTTATTCTTCACAGAATGTAAATATTTAAACAACACAAAACACTGTCTTTTAGGGGTCGTTCAACTATAAAACTGAGCTTGCACAAAACTTGGTAGGAAGAATTTATATGCTTTCATCAGCTGGTTATTGCAATAGTATAACTAGAGGTTCACAAGCTTATATAATCATTTTTTGCTCTTTTAGAATATTATTTATTACTATTTATTATCTCCAAAGCAGCTTTTTAAAAAGGGAAAAATAAAAAAATACTTTTCTATTAATAAAATAATTTCATTGTAAAACTGACTTTTAAGGTTGTGTTTAGACTAACTGGACATGATGGTTTTCTGCAGTAAGTGAATGGGCATCCTGAGTACATGTGGGCATTACAATATTGTTGAAGGCTTATGAATTAAAATTAATTTGGATAATGATGATAATGGTATGATTTGGTGGGTTTGTTACTTTGCCTGTGCTGAGAAAGTATGTACTCTTATTGCCATTGGTAAGCTAAGTTAGCTCCTTCATTGGACATGTGAAGCAATTACTCCTCTATATAACATAGGGCTTTTTTTTTTTTCTTTTTTCTCCTTCCCCTTTTTCTCTTTTCAGGAATGTCTGAATCAGAACAGGCTTTAAAAGGAACCTCTCAAATAAAAATACTCTCATCTGAGGATATAGAAGGGATGCGAGTAGTTTGTAGGGTAAGAGGGGTTTGGTTTTTGTTACAAAGTGCCTTTATTCTTTAAAAATCTATAGTGATTTTACCAGTTTGAGACAGCACATTTGAGAGTACAAACTTTTGAACCACTTTTGAGCACTAAAGAATAGTTTGGGATATTTGGTATTTTTTTGCTTTTTTTCTCCTTGTGACTCCCAGTTCACAGTAAGCTATTCTGCAAGCAGAAACATGACTTATGTTTTATGGCTTGTTGTTACTTGTGAGATAATATGTGGCTGAAATGTTACTGTTAGGAATATATTTTATAGTGCATAAATGAGAATAGAACTTTTTCCCCTCCTAGAGTTAGTACTAAGTAAAAACTAAAAAGCAAAACAAAGCCCCGTCCCTAACAATTTTTGAAAAAGAGTTGTTCAATTGTAATAATTTCCTTGTGCATAAAGTCAAACTTTGAAATCTATTTAGGTAGTCTGATTTAAGTTTATGGTATTCAAGGAAATTGTGGTCCAAGTCTTAATTGGGGTATTTTAAAATCTTGCAGCAGTGGCTTAGTAATATAAACTGTAGACATCTCGAAGTCTTCCTAGAGCCCCAGTCTAACAGGCTTTCCTAGCCATCTCAGTGTAGCTGTAGAAAATGGGTTGCTAACCATATAGGGAGTAGTCGTGGTCTTGTTTTAAAACAGTACTTTTGTTTCGTTTGCAGCTTGCTAGAGAGGTATTGGATGTTGCTGCCATGATGGTGAAAGCAGGTGTAACTACTGAAGAAATTGATCACGCTGTCCATTTAGTAAGGTTATTTTATTGTTCTTCTGGTGTTAATAAGTGCTTTCTTCTACCTCTTTATTTTTGAATTATAGTTGTGTGGTTTTCTTTGTGGTTGCATGAATTCCTTTTCTTTATTTTGAACTGTTTCCCAATTAGAAGCTAGTGGGTAATACAGATGTTACAGTGCAATGGTAGGTTCAAAATGAGTTAGGAACTCCTGGGCCACTCTCTGTATCAGCTCCTCCCATGATTTCCAGCTTCAGATTCCCTTTTAAGTTTCTTCACCTGTTTTATCAGTTAACATCACATAATTTTATTTCTTCTAAAGCCTTTTTGCTCCACAGATACCATTATATAAAAAACATCATATGTAGGCTGTGCACTTGTTGTGCTCTGTGGTGTTGGTTAAGACATACAGAGGAGAAAGTTTAATTATTTATGATTGGGAATCAGAACTGAGAAGCCTGAGAGAGAATTGAAACAAGATGTTTGATACAGTCAGGCAAGCTAAAGCCACAATCCAGTGAAGTATTTGAAATACATGTTCAAGTATTTTCCTGGTGTAACTATTTGAAGGACTTGAATTGTGTAATTTTTGTTTTTCTTTGCTGTCATCTCTACAAGGCATGTAAACTTATAATGGAGGATACTTAGAATTATAGAATCATTAAGGTCGGAAAAGACCTCCGTGATCATCAAGTCCAACAGTCGACCCAACACCCCCACGCCTCCTAAACCATGCCCTGGAGTGCAACATCTACATACTTTTTGAACACCTCCAGGGATGGTGACTCCACCACCTCTCTGGGCAGCCTGTTCCAACGCCTGACCACTCTTTCAGTGAAGAAATTTTTCCTCATATCCAATCTAAACCTCCCCTGGCGCAGCTTGAGGCCATTTTCTCTTGTCCTATTACTAGTGACCTGGGAGAAGAGACCAACCCCCACCTCACTACAACCTCCTTTCAGGTAGTTGTAGAGAGCGATAAGGTCATCCCTCAGCCTCCTCTTCTCCAGGCTAAACAACCCCAGATCCCTCAGCCGCTCCTCTTAAGATGTACTCTCCAGACACTTCACCAGTTTTGTTGCCCTTCTCTGGACATGCTCCAGCACCTCAATGTCTGTCTTGTACTGAGGGGCCCAAAACTGAAGAGTGTTTGAGGTGCGGCCTCACCAGTGCCAAGTACTGGGGCATGATCACTTCCCTACTCCTGCTGGCCACACTGTTCCTGATACAAGCCAGGATGCTGTTGGCCTTCTTGGCCACCTGGGCACATTGCTGACTCATGTTCAGCTGGCTGTTGACCAGCATCCCCAGGTCCTTCTCCGCCACGCAGCTTTCCAGCTGCTCTTCCCCAAGCCTGGAGCGTTGTATGGGGTTGTTGTGACCCAAGTGCAGGACCTGACAATTGGCCTTGTTAAACCTCGTACAGTTGGCCTCGGCCCATCGATCCAGCATGTCCAGATCCCTCTGCAGAGCCTTCCTACCCTCGAGCAGATCAACACTCCCACCCAACTTGGTGTCATCTGCAAACTTACTGAGGGTGCACTCAATCCCCTCCTCCAGATCATTGATAAAGATATTAAACAAGACTGGCCCCAACACTGAGTCCTGGGGAATCCCACTCGTGACCAGCCGCCAACTGGATTTAGCACCGTTCACCACAACTTTCTGGGCTTGGCCATCCACCCTGTTTTTTACCCAGCCATGAGCTGCCAGGTTCTCTAGGAGGGTGCTGTGGGAGACAGTGTCAAAGGCTTTGCTAAAGTCCAGGTAGACAACATCCACAGCCTTTCCCTCATCCACTAGGGAGGTCAGCTGGTCATAGAAGGAGATCAGGTTGGTCAGGCAGGCCCTGCCTTTCTTGAAGCCATGCTGGCTGGGCCTGATCCCCTGGTTGTCCTGCACTTGCCTGGTGAGCTCACTCAAGATGAACCACTCCATAGCCTTCCCTACCACCGAGGTCAGGCTGACAGGCCTGTAGTTCCCCAGATCCTCCTTCTGGCCCTTCTTGTAGGTGGGTGTCACATCAGCAAGCTTCCAGTCATCTGGGACCTCCCCTGCTAACCAGGACTGCTGATAAATGATGGAGAGTGGCTTGGCGAGCTCCTCTGCCAGCTCCCTCAGTATTCTTGGGTTAATCCCATCCGACTCCATAGTCTTGTGAGTGTCCAGGTGGAGCAGCAGGTTGTAAACTGCTTCCTCCTGGAATATGGGGGGTTTAATCTGTGATCTGATGCTGCCTTCCAGCTCAGGGGGCTGAGTACCCTGGGGATAACTGGTCTGAATTGCATGCACTATGGGGCAGCCAATGATTTTGGTATAGTTAAGTTTGTTAGAGAGCTTTCTGGTTGCTGTTCTTTTTATCTGTATTTGCATCTGCTGACCCAAGATTGTAAGGAACGTACTCTTTTTTGATTAGGCCAGAGGTTTCTGTTGAACTTCATTAAGCACTATATTATTTTCTTATGCATAATGTCTAATATGAACAACTAGTAGTTAAAATGGTGTTATGCCTCCTCAGCAGTCTTTGGAACATTTGCATGGCAGATTGTTGATACAGACCAATATCTGTAATTGGTACTTTGCAATTTGAAAACAGTAGCATTTTTTTAAAATACAAAAAGTTACATCATTATTTTTCCAGAATTGCTCAGTATGTCACATAGCATGCATGTGTATGTATATGTAAGTATATATAAAATGTACGTCAGTTTTGCAAAAATCCCAAAAAGGTTATTAGAGTGAGTGCAGAGGAAGCAGCTTAAGATTTTAAAGCTAGGGGTGAAAGAGTGGTGTTAACTGTTGTTTTGTCTGTCTTGTTTGTTTTGCAAAAATACTTAATCTTAGACCAAGTGCTTAAAAACAGTCGGTGAAAATAGCTGGTTTTTTAACTGAGTAAATATTGTCATAAGTTGTTTTAAACCTGAATATTTCAGCAGTGGTAGTTGAACACAAAAATGAGTAGAAACAAAATTGAAGAAGCTTTGCTTTCTTCCTGGTAAGAAATGCAAAGCATAACAAAATACTGTAATGCCAAAAAATGCTTGAAGAATCTTATTTTCAAGAGTCACTGCTTCTCAACCTATCATTCTTATTGTAAATCTGTTGTGTGTATGTTTTTTCTTTGTACAAAACTTACTAACGTAAAGTGAAAATTGTATTTTCTAAATTAGGCTTGTATTGCAAGGAATTGCTATCCTTCCCCTCTGAATTATTATAATTTCCCTAAGTCGTGTTGTACATCAGTGAATGAAGTGATCTGCCATGGAATTCCTGACAGGAGGCCATTGCAGGAAGGAGATATTGTTAATGGTAAGTGCTATGAAAATTAACCTTCACCACTTCTACCTTCTGTCAAGTTAAACCACGCAGTAAGGTGAGGTTTCACTAGCAGGCAGCGTGATTGGAATAGCTTCCTAAGAGCGGCTTTTTGTTCTCATTTACCAGTTAACCTCTGCTCTTTACATACTTAAATGAATGAGTTTATTTAATAAAATAATTTTGAAATTTGGTCCACTTAAGAGCTTTATAATTCTTCTGCCCTGGTCTATGCAGTAGTGTAGTGCCTCAGTATTCCACTTGTGGGCTGGGTTCCAGTCGTTCCAGACTCTATAAATAGTGAATAAAATGTATATTGAATTGTTCAACTGGATTTGTTCTGTGTGAATTCTTAATTAGATGGCTCTAGATCTTTAGGATTTTGCTATGGACATGGCAATTATGATGATGTAAAGGATCCTAATGGTAAGACATTGTATAGTTGCATATTTAAAACCAGACACTTCTTTTTGAGCATCTCACAGCCTAACAGTACCAGCTGCTTTTTGTTTATGGTATTCAAGGTACTTATGCCTTCTTGGGTGGTGAAGGATACTTTTATAAATTACTTGACCGGTTTTTGTTTTCTCAAAAAAAGTTAATGATGTTTTGTACAAACGTTTGCACCGTTGTTCATTTCTCTTTTATGTTTTTTTCTCTTTTATCCGTAAATAAACACTCAGCATATCCTAAGGTTTGGCCTACCTCTAGAAGCAGGTTGGAATCCTTTTAGATTATCAGATATTTGATATATATTAACATGCAGTAACAGCTACCAAGTCTACATCTCCATGCAGTGGGTACCAGCCTTTACAGAACAAGCCTCACAATTGCTGGCCCTTTGTACATCAGGTTTGGTCTGGCTGATAGCCCGGAGCTGGTGCCTATATGTAACCTTTTGGCCAAAGCTCCTTTATCTTTTTTTAATTTTGAAGGTGATGGCTTTGCACAGCTCTCTTGTTGCCAGCTTTTCTGGCATTGCTGGAGTCCAAACTAAGAAGCCCAGTTAAGCTTACTAGGGTGGCTTCATCTACCTGGTGCCTTACCTCGCCACTATTTGCATGCCATGGCTGTACCTCAGTACTAAAAACCACCTTTTATAAGAGGATTTAGTCATACCTTTGTTCACATCCCTGCCCTGACTGCGCTTGCCCAAGCTTTGAGCCTTCTGCTTTGTTTTGATGAGGAAGAACTAGTTTACTCTTTTGTAGGTGAGTAGGTCTTGTTACAAAGTGGTCCATGTTTTGTGGCCTGAACACGCGTTCCCCATGGGCTCAAAAGGCTTCTAAGTCTTGTAGGCTTCCTTTTGATAAGGTAGTGGCTCAAAAGCCTCTTCTAGAAAAGGAACAAAACAGGGCACAAAGGAGGAGGTAGAAAAAGTGCTTTGGAGGGAATGTGCCCAGTGAACAATAAAGTGCCTGTCTTTCTCTTTACTTAAAACTTTTAGCCTGCTGGAAGCAAAAGGTGGCCATGTCAGGTTCCAAAACATGTTTTTAGAACCACAGGAGAACATCATCCACAAGGTACTGGCAGGTGATGTCTTAGTCCAACCCCTTGCTCCGAGCAGGGCATCATAATATGTTCTTATCATACTGTTTCCTGGGAGCACATCTTTAAGCAAAGCTGATCTCTCTGCAAAGTGAGATGTTCTGGCCAAATCTGGTAGCATCAAGAGAAAGTCTTGTAATCACATGGCCTATAAGAGGTAGCCTCTTTGCAGCAAGTATTCTGTGTGCTGTGCGAAGGAGCTCTGATGTACAGTTCACAAGAAACTTACTGGATAAGTTACCAGGGTGCTGGTTTCTATACAGTCCTGTTGTTACATTGATCAGTGTATATATCTAGTAAAATGTTCTAGTGCTCCTATGCAATTGAGCAGTGAGTATAGGGTAACCCTGCACATGCCTGCATCCACAACAGGCAGTATTGTTTTTGTGCAGTTTTAGCTTCATTCTTAAATGTTCACCAGCAGTACAGATTCACTGTTGGCACCAATGTTTTTCCCGCGTTTTCCTATCGAGGTTGTACTGGTCTCTCTAAGCAGCTCATACACCATATTCCTAAAGTATTAATGCTCAGTACCGTTTCCTTCATGGCTATTTACCTGTGAGGGGGTCTGTGCATGTGTTTCTTCATGAGTAGCAGTTCAATAACTCTTCTAGCGGTTTTGGTACTCTAGCAGCTGTTAGACTTACCAGACTACTGACAAAGTCTGTTAAATACAAAAGTATCTATTCTATGACAGGAAGTCAACTTGATATGCAAATTTGGAATATTTTGCATGTGTTTACTATATATAATGAGAGGTTGTAATTTTTGACTCGTCTGCTTTGAGAGACAGGATACTAGAATAGATGACAGCTATGTCTAAACTGGTAGGCCTGTTTGTATGTTTGTAAAAGGACTATTTGCAACAAGTATCTTGTATGGATGTTCTTACTCCCAAAAAAGCGTATTTTTTTTTGAATGAGTTAAACTAAAAAAAAAAATAATTTTTCTCATTAAAACTACTTGTGCTGCTATTTTTCAGGAATGACTTATATCAGTTTTAGTTTACAAACAACTTTACACGTAAAGCAAACAAGTTAGGGTTTTGCTGCAACGTAATTCTAAACTCATATATTTTTCTAAACCTTGGTTGCTTAAGCATGCCCTTTTCATTCTTCTCTTTGCCTGATACTGAATGTTTAAATTCTTTTATTTGAAAGAAAAAAGTTTTAAGGAATTTGGTGTATTTTCTTAGTCAGGAATACTATTGGAAAGTTGCTGTGTATTTAATGTTCAAGAAATTTCACCTTTTTGGCTGGAAGCAATGGGTTTTGACATTACAATCTTTGCACAGGTTAATCTAAACACGCATAGAAATTACTGAAGTTAAAACATGATTACATACCTTTTTAAAATTTAATTTCCCCCTATTAGTGCTTGAGCTGATTCTAAGAAAATATTTTAACCAGGTAAATCACCGTGGGGCAAAGAGCGTCTCTTTCCTGTTCTTATATTTACACAGAGCAAGCTTATAATCGGTTTTCTGTGTGTGTTGCATTGGTGTTGGGTTTTTCTCTTCCTTTTTTTCTTTTTTAAATCAAACCATTGACCAGTAAAACACTATCTTATGAATTAATTCTACAAAATCTACAGGATAAGCATGAGAGAGAGAATTGATTCTGCTGGAAGAGTTTACATCTAGAATTCTTCCAAAGAAATCTTATAACTTCACGATTACAATACTATGTTTTTGCATGTGTTTGCTGTCCTTTCACAAATCAAGAGACAGGAAGTGAGAAATAGAGTGCTAATATTACAGTATGTCTGGTATTCTTTGCAGTGGATATTACCGTCTATCGTAATGGCTACCATGGAGATCTGAACGAGACATTTTATGTTGGAGAAGTTGATGAGGGTGCAAGGAGGCTTGTCCAAACAACTTATGAGTGCCTAATGCAAGCCATTGATGCAGGTAAACCCTCTGGCTAGGGCCTGAAGCATTATGGGTTTGGCTCTCAAACATGAGTGCTCATATTTGCTATCACAAGTGACTTCTGTTGCAGAACACAGAAGCGTTAGTGTGTGTCACCAGCAGATGATGTATATTGTATAATACAGTGATTCTTCAAATGGCACAGTTCTGTGGGTGGTGGTTGCAACTTTTATTTGAAATGTGGGTTGATAAGGAAAATGTAATTGAAGCTGAGCTGATCCACGTATGATGATATTTACATGGAAACAGCCTTTTTGGACTGTTAGACAATAAGATGCCCTTGATCTGAGTAGTTTAGAGAATGTGAAAAACAAAGTGGATTTTGGAAAACCAAAGTATGGCTTCCTACTTTTATAATTTGTGTGGTGGTGTGCAGTGAACCAATAAGGTAAAACACTGTTTGAACACTTAAACATATCTCTGTACCTCTGCCAAACCTGATGATTATTTCATAAAGCTAATTATGAGCTCTTGAATTTCAGCTGTGGGAGTGTGTCAGCTGAGACAGATCCATATCCTCCAGTACCCACAGAACTTCAATTATGTTGCTTAGATATAACTCAGGACAGCTTCATTGAGACATACAATGAGATAGAAAGGTGGCTAGACAATGTCACGTTCAACTTGATTCACAAAGGAATATACTAAGTTCTCTTGGAGAAATGGAGATGATAAAACAAAAATCTCCCTGGAAATACTTGTATCGTCTGTATCTTTTAAACCCTGCTGCTTCTTAAAATTCCCAACAAAATTTACTTACTTGATGGCCTCTAAAGACTGAAGTTTAAGATGCCATATGTGAAGGCTTTAAACTTGTGTTTAATCAAAAGTAAATGGAAAAAAAAATTATAATCAACTTTCTTTGGTTAATAATTTGGAGATAGCTAGCCAAGCTGTAGAGACAAAAAAACATATGAACAATGTCTTACATATCTGTTGTGTGATCAAGAAAATACTGCAGAGTTGAGCTGTGAAGAATGTAGATTAACTCTTACGTGGGATTACTGTTCTGAAACGACCGCTTTGTTTTTCAGAGCTAAATCAGAATGTTTCTCTTTGCTCCTGTACTTTATTTTTATAGCAAATGTTACATGTGTTGTCTCTTATCTTTCACATCCTGGCTTTGATGTGTAACTATGACAGAAATTCACCTTTGTGCTCATTATAATGAGATTTAAATTCTCAGTGTAACTTTTCTTTGCCAACTTTTTAGAATCTGTAACAGGTTTTAATGGGTTTTAGACATTCCCTGCTAGTAGGAATTCTGGCAGCAAGTGTCTCAGCTGATAAAAAGCTGTTAAAAAGGGTCACCTCTTCCCTGTTTAAATCATCTTAATTTCTTGGTGTTGGACCAGCAGAACTCTCTACAACTTGGAGAGTTGTATGAGAGAAGCAGGGTGCTCCTTGCTGCATTGAGATGAGTTGCTTGGTTGGTATTGTCAGGCCCAAAGGAGATGGTACTACTTCACAATTACTTAGCTTAAAACCAACAGATTAACACTTCCTCTCTTCCCCACCATGGCTTTTTTTTTTTGTATCTTGAGAAAAGGATGCACATTCCAGTAATCTAAATTTCTTGGGTTTTTTTCTGTAAATTCAGCTGACTGATTTAAGTTGTAGTTGTTTACATTAGCAGAGAATTGAACTAAATGGCTTGCTTCATGTGACATTTTAGCTCTGTGTGTGAACTCTGCTTAAGATGGCTCCACATAACCCCCCAACATCTGGCTCCTGAAGGAACAGCATATATTCAGGGAGTTGTGAATGATCGTGAATGATCATTTACATTCTTTTTTGTTTTTAGTGGCTCAAGGTTGCTTTTGGTATGCCTCTTCATTAGCTGATGGGTGAGGCATTGTTGCTTTCGTGGTATTATTACTCCCTTGTCCAAGCGCTCACAGTGAACTTTTCACACCATTTTCATCTGTTTCAAACTCTTTAAGGCTTCCTAAAAGGGTTTTCAAAAAAGTTAGTCCCGCATATGAACATTCTTATTTGCTGTAGCGTTGCCACTAAAAAATCTTGTCTAAGAGTAGAGATACCTGTTTAGTCTCTTTTTCCCCTTCTTGGTCCTTCATGTATAATATTTTTGACTCTTACTTGTGTGCACTTTTTACATGGTAGCAAATAGATAAGTGTATATTAAAATACAGTTAATATCTTCATTGAAAGAAGCACTGCAACTCTGGGTATGAGAAGTTACCAAGTACTTTGAAAGTCTTTTGTTGTCCTTAATTTCAAACTTCAGCATCCTGTTAATATATGAGCACTTATATCCACAAAAGGAAGAGAGTAGTGTTCTTGTGACAAAGGGGTTTTCTCCTTTCTCATTCATTTTCTCTTCTGCATGAGCCTGTTTCCTCCGTCATGTTATTGCACTCAGTTATATTATACTTGGTGGATTAAGTGATCCTAGGAAGTTGAGTACTAGAACAGATGGCCACACAAGCCATGAGTGGTACAGAGATATTAGCCTATATGGTGTTTGATGGTTAGTTATGTTGAAAGAAAGCTCTATAAACTTCCATCTGTATCTCTTTAATTTTGCAGTAAAACCTGGTGTTCGGTACAGAGAACTGGGAAACATTATTCAGAAACACGCTCAAGCAAATGGATTTTCAGTGGTTCGGAGCTACTGTGGGCATGGAATCCATAAACTTTTCCATACGGCCCCTAATGTGCCTCATTATGCCAGTGAGTAAACATTCCCTTTGGGTTGTCCTGTAGACAAGAAGTGGTCTGCAATGTACGCACCCAATTTACTTCTTGCTTCTAGTCTAAAAAAGTAGCTGTTGCCTGACAGCCATCAAGTTAGCATTTTTGCACTTACTAAATTTTTTTCCAAACTGTGGACCATAGTATGCTTTATGAACCTCATTGAAGTGAATGTTACACACTGAGACAATCTGTGCCTACGCTAATGGTTAGTGTAAGCTCTCATCTGTACTGGGTAAGGGCTCAATGCTTTTGCCTGAATTCCCACTGATCCCTTAGGTAACCTTGTCTGACATGAACAGGCAAACGTTTTAATCCTTAGGAGGTCTAAGCAAAAAGTTAATGCTACTTCCAGATGTAAATAAAAGGCTTTTTGAATGGTACAGATGGGTGTTGTGCCTGAATCTGGATCCTGTTATGTTTCACTTTGAGTGTTGTGATTGGGTGTTCCCTGAAACTTCTTTGTAGTGTGTGGCAGAGGACGAACGACTCTTCTTGCAGCAGCTTCTCAGCTTTAATTTTTGGAAATGGCAATGGCCCTGTGACAATTTTTGCCAGCAGGACTAAGAAACAGCATCCACAGAGGCAGAGGATAGAGGCTAAAGTGCCAGTGGACAACTAAAGATAGAATAAATACCATGAAGCAGTGATGAACAGCTCACACCCACTTCAGCTGCAGAGGTCCCCTGATAAGACCTTTATTTCCTCAGACCTGACAGACGCCTCCATCTTCCCATCTCCTAATGAGCTTTAACACAGGTTATAGCTATAGATTATAATCAAGCGATCCCTGACTCTTCACATTGTAATTTCCCCAATTTTTTTTTTTTCAGAGAACAGAGAAAATCTATTAATCACAGAGTAGAAGGATATCAATTCCTGGTATTTACTTTTTGTCATGTAAAATGAAGAAAATCTGGATTCTTTGGAGATGGAGGGCATTTTGTACCAATTGTAATGCAATCTGAGGAAAAGGAAATTTCTGTCTTTCCTGGCTGTTGGGAACTTTGGACTTTTTTTTTTTCAATAGAGCCAAAATGTCTGTTCCCAAATAGGAAGGTGCTGGGGTTTTTTCCTGGTATTTTTAAATACAGATTCACAGCAAAAGCAAAGTGGAAATACCTGAGGGACTTAAAGCCTCTTGAGGAGGGAGCAAGCTGCTGCTTATTTCTGGCTTACTGTGCAGCAAAAAGCTCTTTTTATAAGCCTTTAAATTATTTAACAAAATCATGAAAACTACAGGGAATAAAGGACAAAATTTGTTCAGATGCAGAAGACCAGAAACTTAAATGTAAGTCCTGAGAGCAAGAAATACCAGTGGATGATGGAGATAAAGCGAAGACCTTTTAAGTAAAAAAAAAAGTTCTGGTTGCTGTTGTGTTTGCTTGATATCTGAGATTTTTCAGTGTCTAGGTGATTTAGAAGATTTAAAAAATTTACACAATCAGAGTGGACTGGGGAATGGGGAATCTGTATGTAAAATTGATGCAAATTGTCTACGGCAGCAAAGTAGCTTGGAGCTATCGGTTCCTGTGCAATACTGGAGTTTGTTCCAGCTCTCATATGGTAGGCTGAGTCAGATCCAGGCTGCACTGCTGTTCAAGGTGAAACAGGGCAGAGGAAAAGGGCTGAAGCCTTTCTTCAGTTGAACTACACTCTTAGAGACATGCTGTGCATCAGTTCTTGTGCCTCCACATAAACATTTTTGGTGTATAGAACACCAGAAAGTTCCAGTATTATTGTTCTGGATGCCTTGAAAGTCTCTGCCTTTTTATGTTAGCTGAAGAAATACAGCATTATCATCCTGACACTACTATGACCCCATTACCAGAGTAATGAGGGGGGCACTGTGTCTTTCATGAATAGAATCACAGGATTACTTAACCACTGTCATATTTTGACAATTTATTGGAGCTAATGGTTCAGTGGAAACAAATTAAGAAGTTTCAAGCCTTCGCTGAATATCTTAAGTGCTTCTTATTTTTATTGATTTTTTTAAATGATGTTTTTCATCATAGAAGTCTGCAGACATTCCTGTATTACATTTGTTCAGTGTTTTTATAGAACTGGAGTTGAAAGCCAGTTGTTGGAGAGAGAAAGACAGCAATTGATTTTAAGTTCTTTGAGTAAATATTGCAGTGTTGGAGGAGGGAGAGAAGGAAAGATCTAAAGGAAATCTTAATGTAGAATTAAAAATGGACAAGTGAACAAGCCATCTCTGAAGGGCTTTTCTGACTTTACAGTATTCCTGCTGTATTCTTATAGGACAAGGATTCATTCATTTACTAAGATGGGATCACTTTTTCTAACTTGAGTGTTTATTTTATTGCAGAAAACAAGGCAGTTGGAGTCATGAAGCCAGGTCATGTATTCACAATTGAACCAATGATCTGTGAAGGTGAGCGATTTAGCAATAAAGTAAAACAGTTACTCTTGTTCACTATTAAGTAGTGATGGAATAGGATGCTGGTTCTATTCTATATAGTTGATATTTTTTTTTAATTTCTTTTTGGGGAACCAATACCTGTTACTTAAAAACAGTCAAGAAGTCATCATTTCTGTTTTTAGGTGGTTGGCAAGATGAAACATGGCCTGATGGTTGGACTGCAGTAACAAGAGATGGAAAGCGATCTGCCCAGTTTGAACACACACTTCTGGTCACCGATACAGGCTGTGAGATCTTGACCCGGAGGCTGGATAGTATTCGTCCCCATTTCATGTCCCAGTGATAGTCTAGACTGAGCCGGTGGATCTGAACAGTACATACTTTTTTTTTTGTCTCTGTACTATGCATTTTTTTAAGAGTACAGAATAGGGAGATTTCATTATTTACTTTGTCCTCCGTGACCGTAGGTAAGAGGAATATCTTGAACCTGACCCAATGTCTGGAAAAGCAGAGAATTTAAAGAATTTCCTGCTTTCTTCCTACCTACAACACTCATGCTATATTTTTCTTTTTTCTTCAATTATCTCTTTAGCACCTTCCTTCCAATTAGACCCACAATTGCTTCTGTTGCTGCCATGATATTAGCTAGAAAAGTGTGGGTAACCTTTCCCCACTGGGACTTGATATTTTGGCATCCAGGTTTTTTTCACCACTTTCATGTGCCCTGTCTCTCTTGGTATGTGAGCGGCACCTGAGATTTTAAGCATTTCTAGTTCCAAAGACTTGCTCCTGCTTCTGCAGATACTGTTCTAATGGGCTGGGCCTTGCTTATCAGTTGAGAAGGGGGCAGAAAGGAGAAAGACATGCATGTTGCCAAGAATAGGCTACCCTTACCTTTCATTCTGTCCCCATCTCTCTGCTGATGGCCTCTGTGGTGACTGTAGGTGACACACTGTGTTAATGGCAGGACTTGTTTCTCTTGCTGGAGATTCAGTAGCATGGGCTTCCTACAGGGAAAACTAATAATTTCTATCTTATATGCAGCTCCTTGGAATAAGCTGCTTCTCGGCGAAGCGGTATTTGCAGGCAGTCTCCTGCTCTAAAAGCTTGGTGAAGCTGAGGTATCAGACTTGCCTAGGTAAAGGAATGAAACAGGAACCAAAAAGATCCTATGATTCATGGGATCCCTGCCTGTGTTAACCGTGGGGCATTTTTTAAAGGTACATCCACAGTAGCTGTGGGGGGTTGGATTTGCAAGACTTAAAAGTGAAATGAATATATATCTCAAAACAAGCCTGAGTGTGAGAAAATGAAACACCTTCAATGCTGTATTGATTTTTCTTTTGGTAATTTTTAAACAGGTCCTTTCCAACCCCCCTTTTCAGTTAAGTGAGTTTCATGCTTTTGGAAAGTCTTAATGGGGCAGCTATGAAAGGTGATCTTTTTTTCCTCAGACTGGGCATAGAGTGGGCAATGTTAGTATATATACCCCTTTATTTTTTGTTAATGCGTCAGGCTGAGCTGGAAACTGTCATATTAAGGAGTGTGGATCGATTAAGCCTCTCTTCTCCCTACCCTTTCTTTTCCCATGCCCACTTCCTTTCCATCATCTTTGGTGTCTCTGCTGAGGGAATTTATTTTTTTTCTGAAAAGTAATGAAAAATTTTTCAGACCCCATTGCAGACTTAGTCTTACACCACTGTAATGCAAGAAATAGTTAAACCAATGCAGACATTAAATCTTACAATCATGGGCATAAAATACACCTTTTACAAGGTGCCTGGTGAATTTGTTGCCACATTAGACCCAAGCCTGTGAGGTACTGCATACCCTTGGCTCCCTTGGCACTGCAGAATTTAGGTGGGGGAAAGGGGTTAGTGGTGCTTCATAGAACTGGACTCGTGTACTACCAAATACCAAATTTGCCAGAAAACATCTTTTCTGCCCTGAGTGCCTCAGACCTCTGTTGCTGTAAGAGTATCATTGCAATGTTTTCATTACCTTTATTATTATTTTTAATTGTGCGGTAAAGTGACCTGAAATGATGCATACAGAGAGTGTGTGTGTGCGTGTGTGTGTGCGTGTGTGCATAGATTTTAAAAAAACAGACTGTAGTACTTGAGTGGAATTATCTGTATTGAATGAGATGTAATGTATTGAGGAGATGACTGTCCTGGAGGTTTGCCCACCGTATCATTCACTTGAATGGTTATAATGGTCTTGCCTTTTCTAGATGTGTGTGTATGATGGGGGGAGGCCTTCATTTTTGGTCTATAAAATAAAAGTTGCAGCTGCTTTTAACAGAAATAACTTTTTTTTTGTGATCCAAAACCAGACGTAGCATTCTCAGTTATACCCCAGTTTGCTTACACTAGTGTAAGCCTTACTGGTAGACGGATGCAACCAGTTGAAAATCACCCTTAAACCCACACACCAGCCACCTGAATACCTCTTTGTCATTGCACCAGTACAACCAAATTTGACAGTGCACGTTTTTAGTATAGGTAATCTATGAATCTATGCATTTGTGCCTACAAATTGAAATCACATAATGAAAACTGTTTATACTGATGTCACTGCTACAGTATTTTTAAACAAGCAGAAAGCTTAGTCAGCATCTGCACTTGTACTTTTCACCATGAGGTAGCACATCAGCCTGGAGAACAAAACTTATTAAATAAAAACATTGTGAAAGGCTATTTTTTCTCCTATCAAGTTCTAACTTTGCTTGAACATGACATATTAGACTTGTGTTGACTAGATTTGGGAAATGATCTATTTTTGATTCTTACAGAAGTTGCTATCCACTTAAAAAAAATGAACAAAACTTAAATCTACTTTCTAATGAAAATTTTCAAAACTGCTACACTTTTATCAAAAACCACAATCCTGCAATTAGTTCTGAAACAATATCTTATTTTTCCCTTTACTATCATATAAGAGAGTGTGGAAACTCTTCATGCTGTTTCTGCAAATTGACTTGAATATTTAAAAGATTTGATGTTGAATAAAAGTAACAGCATGAGGAGGACAAGCTGCGTCTTGTATGTGACAGGCAGCAGAGTACATACAGGTTTCACTACAGTCATTTGGTGGAACCTTTCTGTCCACTGAAGTCCTTACAGTAGCCAAGATGGTACAGTTCAATACAGTACCTTTATCACCAAGAATGGGGAACAAGCTCTTGTGTTTAAGAGTCCCTTTGTTAGCTGAGCAACTTCAAAGAGCCTACTTCAAACAGCTCCACTCAATCAACTGCTTTGCAGGACAAAGGAGTCTGAAAACTCTGCTTCATAAGGGCTGGGACATCAATTCTTCAGGCTGGGAAGGAGCTGTCTTTGACCGGAGTGCTCTGGTATCACTAAATGTCCCTGTTGACTTACTCTGGTATTACAAGACTAGCTTTCCATAAACCCTGTAAGATGCAGGTTCTCTAAAGTAATAATGTAAAGCAGATAACATGAGTGTATGGTCTTGATCTAGTCTGTGCAGCCTAGAGGAACCACCTGTTACAGTATAAATATTTTAAAGCTGTTAATCCAGCCAGCATTTTTGGATCTGCAAGGTACTGGGAATCATTTCACTGCTGGGTTGGAGGGGTTACGATCCTGGTACAAATTCACTTTTTATTTCTTTTGGATGCTCAAAATTGAATTCTTACAACACGCATGGGAGTCAACTTTGTTGTTTACTCTGTCTGAAATGAAGTTAGAAAAGCAGCTACCTCAGCTATTTTCAGAATGCTCTAGGGATATCTTACCACTGACAAATGTCCCAGTTGTACAGCAGTGTCTTGGGGTAAGGTAGCTGTTAGTGGTGAGAGGGAATTTTGTCTAATAAGATTACTGTTTGCATTCAGAGTTTTCTGTAACACTTGTTTTGACCAGGTTCCCTTGAAACACAAATCCTTTCTTCATCAGTGTCTTTGGTTCACTGAAAAGCACTGACTTTTTATGTACAAACTCGCCTTTAACTGGGTAGCCTTTCTGCCTCTGCTTTGCAGTCTGGTTTCTGCTGTTCCTCTGTGTTTTTCTGGACCTGTGACACTGCTTCCAGGTTTCAATTCAAAGACATTTTATCCAGTCATATTACTTGAACTATATAGTTAAGAAAAAACCCTGCAACTCCAAAATTAACTCCCTCTCCTGCCAACAAACAAACCAAAATATCCCACAACACTTTGCTATCAGAACAAATCTGTTCTTCAGGGGTGCAGGGAAACAACAGTAATGTTCCCTGCTTCAATGGTATGATCCTATTTCTGACTAAGTAGAGGTAACAATCCCATATTGTTGAAGCTGCAAAGGCTACTTCAGTTGCCAGTAAGTTTAAGGAACTGGCAAAACTCTGCTACTGAAGTCTTGGAGGACACCACTAGGGCAAGTGACTGGAGTAGTCTATGCTATCATCTTTAAAACAGCCCTGCCTACTGCTACTGTAACAAGCCAAATAGGAAATAAGGCAGAATACAGCCTTCCCAAGTGAACGTGGACACACCTGGACACTTAGGTCACATATCCAACCATGCTCTGCTCTACGGTTGGCTTGCAGGTAGAGCTGGTCCTAGAATAGCCTCAGAAGCTCAACAGCTGTTGGGAGTTCTTGCCTCTCTCCCCATACAGTTACAGCACATCAGTGCTGCTTCTCAACCCAGTAGTGCTTCGCAAACTGCCTTGTTCAATAAATCCCACATCATTTGCTATTGACTCTGAAGAATGCTCTTCCTCTGTAGCGTATACACATACGTACTGTAAAATCACTAGAGGAAAGAAGTCAGACACAGCAGTCACAGTCTTAAGGGTCAATAATTCCAATACTATTTAGAAATAAGCTTTTATTAAGTAGATCAATTGAGTTAGGCACTATTGAATTTGAAGAACAAGTACAGAAGAAATAGAAGTTTGACAACCAGTGCTAGTTATACAATGCTATTCAATGGTCAGATTTGTTATTTAATACTCAGAATGCTCACGTAAAATACATTGTCTTCCTAGTCCCAGTGAGTTTTCATTTGCTTGATTCTACTCTCCATCAGAAATTCTATTATAAAAGGACAGTTACCACGTTGCTGGCCAACTGGAAGATCCACATTTGGCTCTAAAACTTTAGGACTGTTCGAATGCTTAAAATGGAAAAGAATAAGAAAAAAAAGTTACTAATAAGTCCATTTTCTCCCCTTCTCTCCCTTCCCTTTTACTGCTGAGACATACTTAAACTTCTCTCTCTGGTAAGAATGAAGTTGTGCTTATGCCTATAATATTTATTAAAAATCCTGGTTAAAATGGGTTAGTAATGCTTGTTATCTTTGGTTTTTTTAAGTCTCTTCCCCAATAAGATATACTCAAAATGGAAGCGTTTTCAAACTACATGAGTGTCAGTTTTCAGGAGCTAGCCAAGAATATTGATCAGGAACATTAACATTTACAAGTATTTCCTCTCTTTTGGCTGCTTGGAGAATTTTAAGTAGCTTTCATTATTACTTTCAAAGGACATGCTCGTGTAGGAACAAAGCATTGAAACGGTACAGAAGTTTGTAACTGGGAAAGGGGATAAACTGCTGGGTGAAGTCTGCATAGATCCAGTTGTATCCAGTTGTAAAAAGTACAAATGCAGTTACTGTTAACTGACTAATTCAAAATAGGAATACATATGAGATAAAGTTATTACTTTTGAGAAAGTGATATACTTCAATATGGGTTGAGATAAATTACAAAGATCACACTGGCTTCTTGAAATATTTCTGGTAACTATTTATCCATCTGCAGATCAACCTAAATATGGATAAACAGAGTTGCCTGCATTAGTGCAAATATACAGGAAAATATTTTTTGCTAGAACATCTCTCCAGTTGTTCTTCTTGTCTACCAGCTGATTGTTCCTTTCATTCAAAACACATTCTTAAGAAGTATGTGACCTAGTCTGCTAAATAAGCTGGTTTATACTCTTGGAGGCACTGGTAGCTATCTCATTAAAAGTTTCTGAATTTCCAACAAATCACAGAACATCTCATTAAAGCTCTCATTTGAAAGGGGCCTGCTCTTGAAAAGACACAGCTGGACAAGCTTTAACACATCTCAGGCTAAAACTGTCTAATCCTATCCCCTTTTCTGCATTAGATTTTAACCTGCAGATACAAGTTCTGCCACAGTATCCCCAGGCCAGTCCCCATTTTCCCTCAAGCACATCAATGCCCATATCTGTACAGGGCTTTACAAAGATCACCCAATATATCCTCTGATAAGAATACCCTACTTGGCAGTGCATTTGCAGGTTGATCACTACTTGCGAAGTATGCTGCTATAAGGGCAGCAAGTCTCATTAGACATCCAGCAGGTTTTTTTACCAGCAAGTAGGGTCACTTCAATACGCAGTGGAGTTGGGCCTCGTGAGGAAGTTTAATACAGCTGTGGCCTAAGTTTGCAATATGGACAGTCCAAATTGCCATTCGTCTTAATAAAGGCAGAAACTGCTGTATGTTAAGAACTACAAACCCATCATACGAATGTTCTACCCCAGTCAAACTAGAGGAAAATAAAACATTTTAAAATGTAGCATGTTCAAAGATCATTCCCAGTGATTGATTGTGCTGGTAATCTATCCTAAATAGTTTGAAAATATACTGCAATCTACTATTTAATTAAAATACACTAATAGCTTAATGACTTGTAAAAATGTATTAATGTGAACTCCCCTTCAGTTTCTTCAGACTTTTTCTGAGGAGGAATGTTTTAAGCAATGTTGGAAGCCTAAGACCAGCTTGTCCACTTTATCTGCTTTACATACTTGTATATTTCCCCTCTAAATTGTTGCTTGGCTTTTACTCTCTGCTTCATTTTGGCACATGTCTAGAAGCTCAGAGAAAGTGCATTTTTTCACCTCAGAATGAATGCATGTGGTATAGTCAGCCTCTATCCTCCCTGACATGACAGCAGGCAGGAAATCTGTATTTTGACGATGTCTTATTGAGAAATGTCTTCTACACCTTTCAGTATTATCAACATTACCTCTTTCCTGTATGCATAAGCTCAAAAGCCTCATTAATTTTGTCAAAAGGCAGGGTGTGAGTCACAAATTCATCAATCTTGATCTTTTTGGACATGTAGTCAGTCACCAGTTTTGGTACATTGTCTACGCTCTTCCAGCCTGAAAGACAGAAAGCATGCATTTGTTTTTCCCCTTTCCACCCACCTCAGAATACAGAGAGAATGAAAAAAATACAACTCTTACATAGGCACTTGTGTGATAAATAAAAAAAGGAACTGAGATCAGTGATATGTTTGTCCCTCCTGCTCTAGGCAGCCAGCAAGTAAGGAATGCAAGAGGACAGCTAGGCCTGGCAAGAGCACGCACTATCCAAACACGAAAGTGCACTAACCTTTCACTAGGTATTTCAGGATTCAGGGTAACAGCAGCCCTCATCTAGGAAGGCATGCATGAGGCATCTCTTATCAGCTCCTATATGTATCTTCATAACGCAACCGAGTTTTGTCTTACTGGGAAAAAGGGCAGTGTAATAACATCAAGTTCGGATACTTCCATGAACCTCAGCGATTACTGAATCTGCAAGTTATGGGTAGCTGTAAAAGTGTCAGTATTTTTTTAGTCTGACAGCACAAAAGGTGTATCAAGCACTCGTTGATTTTTACTTTAAAGCTCTTTATAGCACGTTCCCATGTTAGCCCCACAATTTTCTTAGTGATTAAGCAACACAAACATATTTATGTGAGTTCCTATCTCCCCAAAGACTACATCCTTCCACTGGACCAAACCAAACCACACCTTCACTTAGTGAATAAGCAATCCCTCTATACCACTCCTTTAGTACTGAATAGCATCTAGTTATATTTTCTCTTCAAACTATGTGAGGTATCATACCAATGTGTTTATTTGTAGCCTGTCTGTAGGAATATCAGATCTTAAAAGTCAACACAGCATTTATGAATAGCCTGTCACCAGTATATTTCTTGCACAAGCAAGGTGGTGTGTTCTTCACAGCTTTAACCCATAGTAAATTATTTTTACCCTCATACCAGAGGGAAGTTACCTCCAAACGCGGTCCCTTTCCATGTCCGCCCAGTTACTAGCTGGAATGGCCGTGTGGAGATCTCCTGACCAGCAGCAGCTACTCCGACTATCACGCTGACTCCCCAGCCTTTGTGGCAGGCTTCCAAGGCAGACCTCTTCACAGATGGATGGGACAAAGCAGAGGGGTAATTGCTAATGTTTATGCTGCCTAGACTGGCACAGGTTGCAACTCCTTTCCCTCAGTTAATGAATCACTGCATTAGTATTTCAGGAACAATAAATACACTGAAAAGTATATTAAATTTTCTATTGGTTCAGACTCCTTATACTGTTAAAGATTCACTTTGCTCTTTTTATATCCCATCTAGCTTCCAGAGAAGTCACTCTGAACTCCTGCTGGGAGTTGGGATAAACTGTAGTCAGAGACAACGTAGACCATGTTACTGACAGTTAGGAATGCTGTTATAATTCCTGAAAACCTAGCCTTACCTTCAGTAATACTTCTGCATTTCCCAAGGTTAAATTCATTATCTGAGGAATTAGGGAAATACTGAGTGATCCTGGAGATTTTACTGTTCATTGGACAATATATTTTATGTGGGTTTTGTTAAGTTTTCAACTGTCAACATATGACAATAAAGGATTTCAAAGAACTCCCATTAAGGAAAAAAGTTTGTAAATTTTAAGTGCCATTTTCAACCTAGGAAGTAGCATGTCCATTACATAATTAGGAACTGGATGTAAATTGGCCTTTTTAGTCATAGCAGTTACTAATACTATTTAAAAAATAAATAAATTAGTATGGCATGTCTTCTGCAACAAGGAAGCAGCTCATTTTACTGTTTAGCTAAACAACTAAGTGGCAGGTAGCTATCCCCTCCCTCTGCATGCCACTGTTACGCAAACACTCACCATGACTCCAACATTGCCAATGCACTCAAATGAGTAGTCCACGCCACCATCTGTCATCTCGACCAGCACCTCCTGTATGGGCTTCTTGAAGTCTTGAGGGCTAATGCACTCAGTAGCTCCAAACTCTTTGGCTTTGGCATACTTATCCTTGTTAAGGTCAATGCCAATGATCCGGGATGCTCCTGCTGTTTTACAGCCCATAATAACTGCCAGCCCAACTCCTCCTAAACCAAAGACAGCACACGTAGAGCCAGGTTCCACCTAGGAATAACAAAAGAGCCATGAGCAACACAGAGATAATTCATTCTTCCACATGAGTGGGAAACACAGGTTAAGAAGTCAGATATGAAGGACACATGGAAGCAAATCTATATGGCTATGAGACTTTATCACTTGGATAAGGGAAACTATCTAGAAATTTCATCCAAAAGCTCTTTAGGTACTAGTATTTTTTTTATGTCCGAAGACTCGACTCCCATAACCTGCCCTAGACTCATGCACACTCACCTACCAGCTCTGTCTAACCCGGAGTTTCAAACTATGAGAATGACTTGCTGCAAGATTAAGATGGATTGGAAAAGTAATTTATATATAGCTGGTATCAAAAGGGATGCAGAATCTTCTGCCTGGATTTCCTCTAAAGGGCAGCAGGTTCTTCTAACCTTATCTGGCCTTTATGGAGAAGTTAGAAATTCTTAGCTAAACGTCATCAGTCGAAGAGGAAGGAGAAACAGATATGTGGTACATCACATTGACAGTCCTAATCTAGTCCCTAAGATATCCGCATACTTTGGCTCAGATATAGTTACAGAGAAAAGCCAGAGGCGGCCACAGCTTTTACCTTAGCAGTGTTAATAGCAGCCCCGTAGCCAGTAGAGATTCCACAACCCAGCAGGCACACTTTATCGAGAGGTGCTGCAGCATCTATCTTGGCTACTGAGATATCAGCCACCACAGTATACTCGGAGAAGGTGCTAGTCCCCATGAAGTGGTAAATCTGCTTTCCTTTGCAGGTGAATCTGCTGGTACCATCAGGCATGAGTCCTTTCCCTTGAGTAATTCTTAAGGCAAAGATGGGAAGGAAAGTGCCGTCAGTCTTAAGCAGTAAATACTCTCACCAGACAGTATCCATTAAGTAGCACAGAGATGCAGTTGCATACTTGCACCATTATTTTTAATCATTCCAATAAACCCAGGAGTTCACAGAAATTAGATGCTGAACTCCTAAAACTTCATGCTGTTAATTCCTCCACAGAAGCACTGAAAGAAGTTGAGTTTATCAACATGTTGACCTTGTTAGCTACCAATGCTAACTGCTTTGCCACAGTACCACACGCCTGTCTGCACCTCCTTCAGTATGCTTCCCTTGAATAGCACCTGTCAATTATGTCACTGGGGTTTTTGTTTGGGTTTGAGACACTTTCTTTCAGAATGGCAGCTGGAAACTTAGCTAGGAAACAGGTGTTAAGGAAAAAAGAGCTTTCTGTATAATTCTGTACTACTTGACAGCTCTGGTGTTGACTCCCAAGACCTAAATTCCCTGAAGTGCTTCCCTTAAGTATGGATTAAATATGGAGTCAGAGCATTTATGTTTTCAAAGCTGTGCGTGCAAACTAGCAGTTTATACCTTCACATACATGAAAACAGAGAAACAGATTTACTTAAGAATAAATTTTAAGGAAGAATGGGAAGTAGTGCAAAACTGACTCCCTAAAACACAGACTTTCCAACTCATTAAATGATGCATCAAGAAATTTATTCTTCAAAGGTAACTCCTGTCAATTACTTTTGATAACTAGAAGAGGTACACATTGAACAAATACTGTACTGTGTGTCAAAATATAAAGCATACACACCTTATCTTCTGGCACAGATTTGTTTTAGGATTCTTACAGAACTTGCACTCTCCACACTGGGGGATATATAAAGGGATAACAGTGTCCCCTAAGAAAAAGTAAAAAATATTCTGTGGCTTCTATTCAAGTCAAGCAAGGCATTAGGAAAAAGCTGAAGTTACTCCATTTTCATTGCTTTCATGTGAGCTTGTGGTCATTCAAAACCTTCTTTATGTATTAAAAACTGTTTACGTACAGAGTAGCACTGTTTATACAGAGTGCTAGACTTTTCTCATGTCTGAGCAGACCGCCGATCAGAAGTTCATCATTCCAGAATAGGAATGTTACCATAAAACAAACCAACCCCAAATCAACAGTGAACAACATGATTAAACATTTTTAAGCCCTTTAATTCAGCCAAAAGGTAACAACTAGCATTTGAAAAAAAAAACCAAAACAAACCCTCTTCTAACTATATTGATCCAATCGCAAGTAAGAAATTGGTATGCTGGGCTCTCTGAAGCATTAAACCACGAGCTCATTGAATAGATTAGTGTTGTATCTCCCAGACAAAGAGATATCTACACAGGCATACACCCCAGAATAAGACATTATATTAACTCCTGCCATATAGCATTTCATTGGCCCAGCTGACAGCTGACCTTGTAGTACAGTAACACTTTTAAGGAAGGCAGAAAACTTGTAAGATATTTTCTTACCCGGCTTTACTTTTGTTACTCCTTCCCCAATGCTCTCTACGATCCCTGCTCCTTCGTGACCCAAGATCACAGGGAAACATCCTTCAGGATCAGCACCACTCAGAGTATAGGCATCTGTGTGACAGACAGCAGTGGCAACTATCTGTGAAGAAATACAAATCTGAGGCACCTTGAAGAACAGCATAGTAGCAAAGATCTAAATACTTTCCTTTGGTCAGAAATTCAGAACAATTGATGGGACAAATTTGCCAATCCTGGCAGTGTTTGTGATACAGCCAACTTACCTTCACTTCTGGCAAGGCACAGGAGTGCCAAGGCAAGGCACTTTTTCCTACTTTGAAAAAGTAAAGTCATGACAGTACATCTTTTTTCATTTCCATCAACTAAATTCTGATGCTGAAATGGGTAGATGATGACATCTGGTTTCCTAAAGCTAGAAATCGGTACTCCAAGTTGTCTTAAAGTAGGTTGGCAACTCAGAGTTGAAGTAAGCTAGTCTCTCAAAGGTAAAATGACCAGATAGACCACACAGAACTCTCAGTACTGCGTAAGTCTTAAGCACCATACAGAGACCCTTTCCACAGAGATTAATTTCACCTTAACATATACTTTTTGCCAGATACGGACTACCGGAAAGTCCTGATCAAATCAGAAACTTGGGTGTAAGGAATCCAAGAGACCGATCACAGCTCAGCAGCCCGTGACTTACAGCCTGACTGAAGTAAAATCCAGCATGTTACACAGCTCCAACAGGTCACAAGCTGCTGCGCTTCAAGCAAGATCAAAGGTGTTCCTAGCTCAGATGATTTGTGGGACCTTAGTCTGTAACAACTGGAATTGATCCCTAAGGCTAGCCGTGATCTTTAGACCAGACTGTGAAGTGAGACCTGTATAAGTCAAGTGTTTTTCATAAACAGAAGATCTAAACACCATAATTTTCTTCTTTGTAAAGCCAGCTGAGATACTAATGAACTAATGCTATCTATTCAACATTTCTTCTGTTGGTAAACAAACTGTTCAACTTTAATACTCAGTCTCCCGAAATACAATGCATACAGCTAAAGATTGATTTAATTACCTTGATACGAACTTCATGAGCTTTTGGTGGAGCAACCTCCACCTCCTCAAGACAGAGAGGTTTACCTGCCTCCCAGGCAACAGCAGCCTTGCATTTAATAGCCTAAAAGACAACAACAAAAACAAAACAAAACAAAAAAAGAGGACATCTGTTGTATGGTTCATTTAAAATAATTCTTGTTCAGCCAAGTGAGAAAATGAGAGAAACACTACTGGCTTCTGGAAAGAATCGCAGATCTGAAATTAATAATTTCAACACAAAGGTTTAATTGCCCTACATTTGCTTTCAGGAAGCTAAATAATAATGAGTAAACCAAGATCTGAAATTTGGATATCATTCTCTTATTGAGCAAAAGATGTAATAAAGCCAGGAGTGCTCAGGAGATATTCAAATACTGCAGTGATATGAGCAATAGGAATGGAAAGATTGCATAATGAAAACGGTGGTTTAAAATAAGAGACTGGCATTCATTTGAGATGTGTTCCTCGAGCACAGGGTGTTCGAAGTTAAAAAAAATTCAGAAAGCAAACTCAAGGTCACATAATGGTCTGAGACCCACATCAAAAGTGAATTTCTTGTTCCTTATCAGGATGGCTTCCGAGTACGGTTTTGGCAAGGAGCTGTATGTGCATGCAGCTGACACGCAAAGCCCTCCGGTGACATAGGGACCAGGAAGATTCTGCTATCTTGTTATTGTGCGCTAACAGCTCTGCAGAGCCTGTGTGGGTTACTGTTAGCAAGTCTTCATTCACTGCTCTCAGCACCATGACAAATCCTGCTCTGCAACCACACCTATACAGTCCCAGGAAGTTTTTCAAGCCACACGCTGCAGAGCCTGGATGAAAGAGCAGGATTTGTGGATCTGTAAACCCAATCCTACCAACAGGTACATATGCGCAGCTGACTGAGGAAATCCATAGGCATTACAGCTGTACAATCTAGAACAGCTTTAGGTGCTGCAAGGGTAAGCATCTGGAGTACCCTTAGACGTCAGTTTTACAAAGCATGACTCCTGGTCTGTCCTTCATGATAAAATGGACAGCGTATCAAATAATCTGAATTTTGCTTCTTGACAGACACAACATCTTTCAGCAAATGTGATACGCAATACCCTCCTGTGGGGGACACAGGTGAGTTGTGAAATCAAATTCAAGACCTTATCTACATAAAACCTGACAAGGAATGCCGTCGCAGACTAGACTGCTCTGGAACAGATCCCTTTGCAATCTACTCCAGAATAGCATCCGTGTATTTTAGAATAATTAAATTATACCATAAGACTTGAACCTATTTTCATCCAAGCAAACACGGTCTAAGCCATTGCTATGACAGTTGGAAATATGAAGCATTTCATAGCTTATGCTATAAACCAATGTAAGAAAATGACATTTTATGCACTCAAACTAGCTGTGGTGTTCCCATGGAATCCCTGAAAGAGGATTAATGCAAGTTCCCAAAACCCGACATAAAGTCATCCAGCCTTTTTGAAATTTCACTGCCTGGAAGAAATAACAGCACTGAGACCACTTGTTGAACTCGCCAGGTCTGACGCATCACCTGCTTGTATACAAGAAAATAATGTGTAGTTTATGACTTTCTGTGGTATTCTCATTGTACAATAAACAGTACTGGACTTTGCCAGAACCAAGTAACACCCTCCCTGTACCTGTAGTAGCAGAACTGCAGGTGTTTACCTTGGCTTAAACTTGCTAAAATAAATACTCCCAACCCTAAAAGGCCTGAAGCTTTATAACAGAAAACAGGTAGCCATTCCTACAGCCACAGGGCCAAGATTAGACAGAACCTAGAACTGTGAATTCCCCCTGCCCTGCTTTTTACTACCAGGGTAAACATTACAAAAATGCACTGAATCTGACATAGTAACTAACTGTGGAGCCACAGCATGGGCATTCAGGCCTCATCTGTAGATGTACCGAAGATTTCTTCCAGAAAAATCTAAATTCAAGGCACAAAGCACACTAAGAGCCATCATGCAATAAATCATTTACTGGTTTTCAATCCATTCCTCATCCTCCCCTCACGAAATCAGTTGTTCTTGCACAGGAGACTGTGCATTCCTAAAATCTGAATTTCCACAAGCTTAGTTAAGCACAAGATTAAAGAGGGGGAAAAAAGAAAATCTCCTTACAGGATGAATTCTGATCTTCCTAAAACTAACGTCACATATGTGGAAGTGTATGTTAAAATAATAACTTCTGATTCAGAAACTTTTAAAGAAGCTGGCTTCTGAAATCTCAGGCAGCTCCTAACAGCCATAAAGGCCCCATGGCTATTCAGAGCGGATATCGGAAAAGCCCTGTCTTCTGACCTTTCGATATTCAAGACACTGTTGCTTTGCTGAAGATACTGAAGCCAACAACTCAAAAAAACCCCCAACTTTCTTAATTTTCTCTATTAAAAGATTAGCACAGGAACACAACTGTTAAGTTGCCTGTAGCTACACACACGATCGGCTATCTTACTCAAGATGCAATCAAGCTCTTGGCAGCCAGAGAAGCTGCCCTATCCTCTCTGGAACCGCTGCTGGCCCGGACCAGCCTCCAGTGTCTGGACAAGTGAGAGCGCCCAGCCTGCGCAGCCCAGGGCACTGAACAGCTGCACAGAAATTAAAGCAGTATTAAGTAAGTTTGGACTATCATGATGTTTTGCAAGCAATACAGCAAACATGCCAGGCAATGTTTTCAAGAGCAAGCAGCGTTCAGCTCTACTGAAAACAGACTGGCATTGCTATCAGAGAGCAGCCTCAAGGATCAAACTCACTGAAAAGTGGCATCTCCCCAGATGTGCACCTGTTCTTTCTTCTCCCACTAAACAATCACAAGAAGAAAACACACAGGGTGAACCGCGCTTTATTTCCTCCAGACCATCTATCTCAGCTGACAGTGCGCTCCTTGCTGCCTTCTGGCAACTGAGTGTGCACTGAGGAGCCAACACCTTCCCTGCCCTGTGTGCCAAGCCATCTCTTTTTCCCTTCCTTCGAGCTTATTAAGTCACACCTGTCCAAAGCCCATAGGAAACCATGCAAGGCCAACGTCTTCTGCTTGTTCTTCCATCATTGTGACTAACAAACGGTCTAAGCACACAAGTGGAACCCTTAGATCCAAAAACATGCATGGGGGTTGAGGCCTGCGAACAATGCATGTATTTCATAGAATCGTTAAGGTTGGAAAAGACCTCCATGATCACCAAGTCCACCAGTCGACCCAACACCCCCATACCTCCTAAACCATGCCCTGGAGTGCAACATCTACATACTTTTTGAACACCTCCAGGGACGGTGACTCCACCACCTCTCTGGGCAGCCCGTTCCAACGCCTGACCACTCTTTCAGTGAAGAAATTTTTCCTCATATCCAATCTAAACCTCCCCTGGCGCAGCTTGAGGCCATTTTCTCTTGTCCTATTACTAGTGACCTGGGAGAAGAGACCAACCCCCACCTCACTACAACCTCCTTTCAGGTAGTTGTAGAGAGCGATAAGGTCATCCCTCAGCCTCCTCCTCTCCAGGCTAAACAACCCCAGCTCCCTCAGCCGCTCCTCATCAGACTTGTGCTCTAGACCCTTCACCAGCATCGCTGCCCTTCTCTGGATACGCTCCAGCACCTCGGCGTCCCTCTTGTGCTGTGGGGAATTCGAGGGGATTTCTGCTCCCAAGCCCGCGAACTCTTACAGCAGGAGCCTCCCACGCGCACATAACGGCACCGATTTCCGCCGCGCACCCTACACGCGCAGGACAGGGGGAAGGGGACGCCAAGCCGACCCCTGCGCCCCGATTTTCGCTAGCGCCGCGCGCTCGCACTGCAGCTTTCGGGCGGGAGCAAAAAGATCAGCGAGGGCCCGCAAGCGCCGCATCCGGACGGACATCCGGACGGACATCCGGACGGACTCCCAGCCCCCCGCCCCGTGCAGGCGCCGCGCGAGACCCCCCGCGCGCCCCGGGGCCCACTCCACCCAGCGCGCCCCCGCGGAACACGCTCACGAGCCCCCTCACCCCGCCAGCCATAGCGCACGAGACGGAAGGGGGAGGTAGCCCCGCCCACACGCCCCCTCCCGCCCCCTCTGGCGCGCATGCGCGCTGCCGTGGTGGGCGTCGCGGTGCGGAGGGCGGGAGCACCGTGAGGGGGCCGGCTCCTTCCCGTCTCCCCTCATCAGCCCGCTGGGGTGGCGGGGCGGGAGCGGCCGCAAGGGGTCGCAAAGCCCTCGCAGCACTCTTCTTCCCGCAAACCCCGGTGCGGGTAAGGGTCCGGCTTTTTTCCCGTGGATTCCCCGCTGAGCTACTTTTGTAGCTTCTGGCGGTTGCGTCAATGTCTCACAAGTAATCCCGTCAGTCCGGCAGGCGGATTGACGTTATTCTGCCTGTGAGAGAGCAGGCCCGTTGTCCCGGGTAGTGGGTCTAGCCCCGATGCCGCCGGCTCCAGGCTACCCAGCTCCCTTCCGGAGTAAGGGGGTGTAACCGACCCCCTCTGTTCTACTCCGTGAGGGCTGCGGTCCGTGCGTTCCCTCCGAGAGGGTCCCCCTCTTGCACCCGGCCTGGAGACACTTGGTACCTCCCGCATCTCACCCGCGCGCAGGTGGGAACTCTCCTCATGTCTCCCGTGTGGGTCCTTCGCACCTGAACCTGTACTCGGCCGGCTGAACAGTAGTGGTGGAGGCTTTGCTGGGTAGCTTCAAGCTGGGTGAAGGCAGCCCCTTCCCAGTGGAGGCTAAGGGCTCGGCAGTGCAATGGCAGTTTTGGCTGAGACCCCTCGAGATCCCATCTGGCAGGCTTTGAAGCAAAGCAGGTATTGCTGCAAGATGGGATCATTAACTTCCTCACATTGTCGTTTCATTTTCTGAAGAACCTTCTTTCTCCAGGCAGGCAGGAAAGGCTTCCCATGAGATCTGCAGATGTGGCTTTGTAAGATCAGGTTCAGGATGTAAGATCAGGATGCTGGGATTTTACATGAGAGGTGCTGGTGCTTGAGGAATGGCAGGGTGTAACTAAGCCCCTCTCAGTAAGAGTTGGAGTTTTTATTTTCTGGTGACAGGCTAACAAAACTCAGCAAATACCACAGTTAGACAACAGCACCAACCTGGGAAAAAATAAACTTTAATAACATAACTTAAAGAACTCTAGCATTTAATAAATAAAACATTTAATAACATAACTAAAATGACAGATTAAACCTGTAGGCTCAGGAAAGCTAGCACCTAGCTGGAAGGTAATTTGGGCAGTGCAAGTGCTGTGTAGGTTTCACATATGGTGAAATGTGTTGAGAAGGAATGAAAAGATGTGTGATCAGGCTGCCCGTCCCATGGCCTTCTTGAGGCTTTCCTCTAGGTACTTCAGTTTGTGTTCACTGGCTACCACTAAAACCCCGTTGTTGAAATTGAAGCAGGCCTTGTCCATTTAACCATTCTCAGTTAAATTTAGCTCTGTCAGCCTCTCCTGTGAATTTCGTGCTCTTGGTCACCCCAGTTTGTCAGGGCTTCCAAAAAGACTCAAAGCATTTTACGTTTATCTAAACTCTGCAGTTGCTCAGTTTTTGTTAGTATCTGATATTCTGGAAACTGCAGGTACTGATTCTCGTAGACAAAAGCACAAATGCAGAAATCATAACTCCTTAATGCTCATTGTCCGATTTCAGAGGTTAAAGTGACTGGTTTTATTATTTTTTCCTTCCCTTTAAGTTTTGTGATGCTGTCTCCAGTGTTGCTGTGTACTATTGGGAGCCCCGGGGGATGGTAAGTGGTTTTGCAACTTTCTTTCTATTCTCAGTACCATGCAAGTAAATGAAGTTACCATGCTGTGCTCTTGACTAACTGTTTATGCTTTGACGTGCACCTTTCAGATTTCTATAGGAAAGGTCTGTAGGTGAGGACTCCTAGTGCTCCTGTGGTTTTTATGTTGGGTTGGTCTTGGTGTGTTGTTCTGGCAGATTTTACATGCTTATCAGAAACATCAGTTTGGATTGAGAAGAGGAGGCCTTGGAAGCACTGTGAGCATGTGGGAGAGAGGCCTGGCAATCGTGTTTTTGCTTGGAGGATGTCTTCTGTTCCACGTGTCGAGCGGGGGAAAACCCCCAAACCACTAGGGATCTGCATTAGCTTTTTTTTTTTCTTCTTTCTTTTAAATTGTGTTATTGTGCCCATCCTGGAGGCCTTAGTTTTTAGTGAGGGCTTTTCTGTACCTTATTTTGACTTTTAAGTACAAAAAGATGCAGGGCAAGAAGTCACTTGCAAGCTTGGCAGCTGGTACATGCTGAAAGAAGACACACGTGATCTGCGAGGGTGCTCATCCTGGGCACTCCGAGTGCCAGCAGCAGAAGCTGGCTGTATGCCAGCATCAGAACTAGGAGGTGATGGTTAGGGGCTGTAACTGCTGGCTGCAAGCTCGCATACTGGTGGACAGGCTGGCGAGGCATAGGGAGGCTGGAGGGGATTGGCATGCCTACCAGTAAGTGAAACTGAAATGCATTCTCACAAACATTGTCCGGTTAATTTTCCCTGAACAGAAATGGTGCTAGATTGACACAGAGGTAATTTTTCTCCTGTTAATACAATTTCCCAAATGAAACAAATGTAATTTAAGTAGTTTTGATATATATATTTCATTAGAACAACCCTGTTAAACCTGGGATAACCTGTGCACAGGTTTCAGCTGTGGTGCCTTGAGTGTAGCAGTCTTTTTGTGGGGCATTGCTCTCAAAACCATCCTTTTGATTTAAGCTTTCTTATATTTTCCTATTAAATACTGGATGGTAACACTTGCGTAGCATTCAGAAAAATTAGAAATTCTTGTCATTCTTCAAATCAGCATCAATTGATTTTTGTAAGGTGCAAATACAGCTGTTTGAGAAATGGAAACATTTAAACAATAAAAAATGTTTTAATTTACGATGTTCAAAGCTGGTTGATGATTTTTTGGGATAATTCTTAGTTAATTAAAATATTTCAGTTTTATAAATACAAATATAAATTTAAAATTTTATCCAGTATTTCAAGAAATGGTTGGTTCCAAAGAAAAAACGTTAGGAATAACTTCACTAATTAATCATAGTATAATGCTAAAGTATACTAAAGTAAAATAACTTTTCAAAACAAAGGCCCATGTTAATTAGATGTATTCAAAATAAATATGAAATTGAACATGACAGTTTTGCAGTAGAGACACATAAGGCTGGAATACTGAAAAGTTTGTAATAGTTTAGATATGGAAATAAGTCATTCAGGGAGGTTTATGATTAAATAGTCTCAGGTATTTGCTTTCACTGAAAATCAGATAAAACACAGAAAGCTGATATTTTATGTGCTCATTCCAATAGTTAATAGTAAACTAAATCTGGAAGGGAAATTTTAAAGATAAAAGAGGGGGAAGGGTTATGCTGGCACCTCCTTGCTAACACTTGACAGCATTTTCTTCTGGTATGTGTGTCTTTGCTAGTCTTTCAAACACAATTATTTGGTCAGCTGTGAAACCAGTGATATTTTAGGAAAAGCAGAATTTGGGGAGCACTCTAATTATCTGCTGAAATTTGAAGCCCTGCCCAGTTAGTGATGGTTGTCAAAGGGGCAGGAGGATCACCAAGTTATTGGAAAGCTAGCAGTAACGCATTTGCTGGCTCAAGGAAAGGGCAGCTGAACCACTTCCCGCTGGCGCTTGTCATGTCGTGGCTGGTAGCAGAGCACAGCAATGAGGACGGCAGAACGTCCTGTGGAGCTGGCAGCTGCACACACATGTGCCCACATACACCGCTCCCCACAGGGCAAACCTCAGCCATGGATGTCTGCTGCAGGCAGGTGCTTGAGCTGTGCAGACATCCAGCTCTTCCAGCATGTTCAGAAGTTGATTGGCAGCATGCAGAGAGAGCAGTGAAAGGTCACTACCAGGTGGCACTGCTATGACACAACTCGTCACTACTCAGAAGTGCTCACACCATTTTTCACGTAGCAACAGTTCAAAATAATTGGTAAAGTGCAAGTTAAAACCAGCTTAAGGCAGAATTATTTTATAGCAATCAAATTTTGTTTCATCTAGGTTTAGATTTTTTTCAAAAAGGGAAATTTTTCTTTTTGTGTCCCAGTGCTGCACAAATCTATTTATATGTTTATATTTATTACAGAGTTACTAGGCTAATTGATTACTTTTTTGGCATTTGCCACTAGTATAAAATTAAGGCTGTGCCGATGCACGTGTGGTATTAGGGAAACTTGTTTATTGGGAGGAGCTTCTTGTAGTGTTTTCTCAGTAGGGAAGTGCTAGAACTCAATTAAACATTTAACAAGTTATTTTGATGTTATCTCATTACACGCAGTCTTATTGTTTTATGCTTAAAAAGTAGTTAAGAGAAGTATAGGTAACTTTATAGCAAGGCAAAGTGAGTTCTGTGTGTAGAAGCTACTGTAAATTGGCAGACAAGGTGGAATTTGTTAACCTTTGATAACTCATTTTAGTGTTCATTATGTGCTGTGTAATTGCTGGTTGTGCTGAGGGGTTTCCAGAAGTTCAAAGGACTATAGGCTGGGATAGGAGTTGCTCAAAAGTTGCTTAAAAGGCATTATAGTGTGATTGATCTGATATTCAGCACCGAAAAAGGGTTAGTTTAGCAGAATGACCTGCTCTCAGTGGCAATCCTGTTCTCTGGGGAAGATTTTGCTCAGCTGTGCTGTCAATATTCTGTGGGACTTGGTGCTGGAAATATATTACAAGTACAACAGCATTTGCAAAAATGAAACCACATGCATGTATGCATGTATAAATGTTAAGTAATAATAAGAAAGTTATCTACTCCTTTATATAATATGCTTCAAATAATATAGTGCTAGCTACTGTCCCTTATTACCTTTCAATGCTAACCATTCCATATTTGTGTGAGCTGTATTTTCTTAAATATTAATTATTAATACATATTTGTTAAATATTAACTAGTAAATCAATTTGTTAAATAATGAGACCAGCCAAAAATAAGGCTTAAGTTCATGTGAGGGTCTTCAAGAATTTTAGATCAATCCTCAGAAAACAAGGACAGTTCCATTGCTGCAACAAAGAAAATCAACCACGTGAAAGTTTGTTTTAAAGTTAAGAAAAAAGCCTGACCTGCAAACAGAAAACATCGGTATATGGAACTTGGATATGTATACTATTCACTTACTGTCTTCAGATGTTCCTGTTCTGTTAGAGGAATCTTTCCTACCAATCCTATCGCTGTGGGCTGTTCATCAGCCTAGTAGCATTGCTCTCCTTTGGCAGGCTGTGAAAGTGATAGTTTAGTTGGTTGGCTCAGTAGCATTTTTGTACTCTTATCCTCACACTGAAGAGAAATTTGGGGAAGTTTTCTTTCCTTACCCTTTGCTAAATTGTCCTCAACAGAGATAAAGTCACACTAAAGGAAACTGTGACAAAAACATCGGTGAAGACAAAGTATTTTCAAACATCCTTCAGTAAAGAGACCTCTGTGACCTGTTAAAAGATTCTCCCACCCCATGCTTCTTGTGTCTGCTCCAATCCTACATGTTTTCTATTATATAAGCTGATAATTTTATTAATATATCCTGTCAGTTTACAATGGTTATATGGTTCAGCAATGCAGCTTTTCCAGCACGATAGAAGTTTGCCTGAAGTTACTGCAGTCAGCTGGGATCTAGATGTACAGAGCCCTAGGTTCTGTAGGCTAACTCCTCTTGAAACTCTCTTACTGTTGCCTAAACACCCAGACACATACTTCAGTGTGAAAATGGAATACAGACTTGGGAGTGCGTTTGCTTTCCTCATACAGACTCAGCACCGGGTGCCTAAAGCTGTGGAAATACATAGCCTCATTGACTGCATGTTAATTTTCCTTTTTAGATATGAATTGGTGGCTGGAATGAGGTTTTCTTGAAGCATTTGAAGACACGTTTTGTTTTGTTTTGTTTTCTTTTTAAATGTATCCAAGATGATAGACTCATGAGATAGGACAACAAAACACTCAGCTTCATATTCATATACCTCATAAACACAATAAGGTAGATTTGATTTCTTGATAACTTACCTCTTTCCTGCAATCATACGGTGAAAAGCATCACTGATTTTTATCGAATGGTGAAGTATATGACACCAAGGCATGCAAATAAAATTTCTTTGCCATGTAGCAGACACCAGCTTTGGTACACTCTCCATGCTCTTCCAACCTGCAACAGAATCCATAAAACCAAGTTCTGTTAACAGTGAACAAACTGAGTTTAATTAGTAAATCAGGTTACAAGAAAAAACACTTTGATCCAAGGTTAGACACCTGCCTGATTCCCTACTTTAGTTTTCAAGGCAGTGGTCACACTTTCTTTTCTGATGCTTTTCTTCCCTTATCAGCCACATAAATATTTTGCAAAAACTATTAAATACAATTGATGAATGTTTCATGAGAACAGGAAATTCACTGAATGTATAACATCTATCAAGTGCCTAATTGCTGCTGAGTATTCTGTATCCGTCCAGGTTAAATATACACACACCACTGAGCACTATTACTGATACAGTAATATTAATAACCTGAATAGTCTGATTCCTGTATAAAATGTGCCCCAACAATCCACTGGTTTTGAGGGATACCTGCTGAACAGAAGAAAAGCACCAGACCTATTACTAGTTAAATGGCAGATCTATGCTTCTGGTATTTTTTGATTGTCTTTGCTGTGAGTTTTGGGTAAAAAGCAGCGTTTGGTCAGGATACCTTCATTGCTGTGTTAGCAGTCAAGTGTTACTCCACAAATTGCTAATTTGTAAGGAGTCAACTGAATTATAAAGCTTTTTATATTTTTTAATGTTAAGTATCACATAGTTCAGTTTTTGCTTGATAGTAATATCCTGGAAAGAGGATGTTTAATACATTAAATGCTGTTACACATTCAGTTACACTCTGAAAATGAAAAATTTCTTTGTTGTTGTGTTCAGATGTGTGAAGTCTGAAGGCTTTATTGTGTCTTTTTGTATCCAGTGTTTTGAGAAACTGGGAGGCAAATGGGATGCCCTTATGATGGCCTTGTTCTGATAATCACTTCCAAAAATTTCAAGACTCTACTAAGTATACTAACTGCTGAAACACAGTCACAAAGGAATCAACATTTTAAGTAGAAAACATATGCCTTTTTGAATCTACTTTTTCTTTTGTATCTTTCCAAGTTGTTTTTCTGTGTTTGTTTCTCCTGGATACCACAGATTATTTAGAATTAGATTTAGATTCTTAAAGTATGTGTCATTTTGTTACTCTTATTTTCTAGTAGAAGATTTGCAGGTTTTCTGCATTGTAAGTTTAGTTTCTGAGGTTAGTGGGAGAAAAAAAAATCACTTTTGGAATTAATTATAGTAAGATCTTAAAGTAATTTAAAGTGAAGGCTAGTTGTGCTGCATCACTCTATGCATTGCTGACAGAATATATGAATAAACAACGTGTTTAGTAATGATCTATGTGGAATGTGCAGTCCAGTATTCATAAGTCACTGGGTATTATATAGCATCTTGGATCCCTTTACGTATGCTTCTTTACCAGCAACAGCCCTAATAATATCCTCAAAGGTTATTTGCACAAAACTGTAACAGATTCCAAGTTCTGAATGTCTGAACTGCAAGAGCAAGCTTACCCAATTGATGAACGTGCGTGCTTATAATAAATCTAAGGGGAAAAAAAAAACCCCAACCAACGATGCAAAGGCAATCCCTTACCACCCCCCATGAGGAGGCTGATGTCCAGCCAGTCTCTGAGCAACAGTTACATTGGGAAGACTACCTCCCATTTTTATTGCTGAGTATGACATTATATGGCATAGAATATCCCTCTGGTCAATCAAGGTCAGCTGTCCTGGCAGTGCTCCCTTCCAGCCATTTACCCACCCCAGCCTGCTTGCTGCAGGGAGCAGGGTGAGGACCAGAGAAGCCTTGACACTGTTCAAGCACTGTTTAGCAATAGCTAAAAGATTTAGTGTCTTACCAACACTGTTTTGATCAGAACTGTAAACCACAGCAACGTATGGGCTGCTATGAAGAAAGTTTACTCCATCACAGCCAGACCCAGTACAACTCTAGGGCAAGGGATGTGTTTCTAGTCTATATTCAGGGTGCCTAGTGTGATGTGCTCTTTGTCTTGGACAAGGACAGGCAGCTCTTGTGTAGCACTACTGAATGACATCTCGTTGGCAGAGGATGTTTTGTCAGAGTCAGTGGAAGAACCTGTGGAACTGGAGCAGTTCTGGTGAAAGTGCAAACCTGGGAACTGTCAGATCAAAACTGGAATAGGGTATACTGAGATTAGGTGCCCGCTCTTCCAGCCTGTTAGGGAATAAAGGGATTTTTTGGATGTTGCTCTTGAATGTAAGTATCTAAACTCCATGTATGTCCTGTTTCAGAACTGAACTTAAGTCAGTAGTAATTTGTGGCAGTACTGTACCAAACAAAACATTTATTCTAAACCCCTCAAAAATGCAAAAGAAATTACAACACATCAACCAAATTTCTGAAAATTGCTATTGCAAGCATTAGTATAATGTTGTAACATGAGTAAGTTCGATTGTGTTGTTGAATAATAATAATTATTATCATTATTTCATTCAGAACAGAGAAAAGGCCATTTTTGCTGCAAGTGAGGTGCCAGTTACAGTTTTCTCCATTTGAACTGAGTTTCTCAGTAAGATTTCACCTGAGAAATTCAGACTATGCCATTGTAACTCAGCTCTTCTTTACTGCATGTTTTTTTAATAATCTAGGAATTTGTAAAAATCTCCACGGTTTCTTTAAGTATTAACATTTGGGTTGTATATAGCCTGGAAACTTACTTAAGTCCACATAAAAGCTTTAGCACTGGTTCAGTAAATAAACACAGATGTAACATAATGGAAACATAAATTTTGCATGTGAAAGCCAAAGCATGTTATCATCTGCTTATCACCAACTATATATGGGTGAAGTACTATAAGCCTCAGTGCTTAGTTGCTAAAGGGGATGAATTCTTGCTCAAAGCAAGGAAAGAAACTACAGAGAATAGCCAAATACTGCTGGGAAAAGATGCCGTTAATACTACTATATGCATTTCTGCTGAAACGCATCTGTTTACTAAAACAGACAGTCTGACGTACAGCAGAAGACTTTCTTTGTTTTGCATGCATGTAAAGCCCAAAGGATGTGAAGAAAGCCAAACTAAAAATAAGTACATTCCTGTAATTCTTATCAAAATCAAAACAAAGTAAGACCCTTCCTGCATTTATTAAACCCTATAAAGCAGAAAATCTCTCAGTAGGTTTGTTACAAAAGATGTTTTCAAGAGATAACCAGCCTTTATTGCAAACGTTTCATTATGTTCAAAGCAAATTTGTGCTGTGTTTGTTAGGGAATGTGGCTCCCATCTCAGTTTGTGCAAATTTTGAGTAATATTATCAGTTTAATGCTGGAATAAAGCTACTAGTAACGTTGTTACTGACACATCTTTGAAACATTGACCCTTTTGCTGAGGAAAAGGAATGCTACCTCCAAGTAAAACAAAAATTAAGGTAATGGAGTATCTCTAAGGTAAAGGTCAAAATATGAAATTGAGAATTCTGGAAAAATATTATTAGCCCAGGTCCTAACACTTGTGAGGAATTATATATGGAAAGTAGGAGGGTTTGTAGCTGAAAGTATCAAATGCATGTAATTTCCCACTGAAATTGGAGACTGTTTTTATATTTCATGGAACTTGTGTATGAAGATAAAAGCACCCTTACCTTTTTGCCATGTTTGGTATATGCTATAAGACTATGTTGTACTGTCACATGATGTTGCTTTCCTTAAAGACTTTATTTTTCCCCAACATATTGTAGGAATTGATCAGGATACATGCTGATCTGATCAGGAATTGAACTGACACTGCCTCATCTTGTTCTTTAAACTACGTGATCCAGACTAGGACTATAATTGACTTCTTACTGTCTGTAACAATCGTAGCAGTATCCAAACCAAGCAGTCTTAAGGGCTGCAGCAGAAAATCCACTTCAAGTAAAAACATTACCAAGGTTTCAGCTGTTACAATTTGCCTTGTTTGCTGCAGAACAGAATCCAAATCAATGGCTTAGACGTCGATCATGTAACAAGTGTATTTTTAAATACAAATTTTGATGAGGGTATCTTAGTATAGCTAAGTAAGTCAGTGAGTAATTGCTCTTAATGCTTTTCTTTTTAATTCTGTTCTTTGTGAAGCATTGCTTGTATGGCAAGGTGCCTGGGTGCTCTCACTTAGAGCAACCGCCACTTCTGGAGAAAGCCATTTGCCTTAGAAGTGTTCATGCAAAGGGCTTATTCACAGGTATAAAACTTAAGTGGTTGTTGAGGGAAGAGTTGCTTCTGCTTCTGTTGATTATCTAGATAGTTGCTAAGCTTCTCTTTAGGCTTCGTAAAACTGTAATCACACAGCAAATACAGAAGGAAGGAAAGGAAATTAGGAGAAATAAGTGTGTGCTTAGTGTATTTCCATTCTGGACTCACAAGAATCAGCAAATACCTTCACGGTGACACATGTGCCCCAGAGATGTGTCATGCTGCATAGCTCTTTAGACAGGGTAGGATGAATGGAGCAGTGTCTGGAACAGCAGCACAGCTCCATATGAGTGTTGTGCACCAAATGGTGTGCCTGAGGGGCTGGGTCGATTTCTTCTATGAAATGTTCTGTTCAAATATAAGATGCAATTGCAATAAATCTGAGTCTATTCCTGTGCTGCTGTAGGAACTGTATGATGTAGCCCTTGTCACAAACCTGTTGTGTTCTGTATTAAAAATACGGGGGGTTACTGCCATTAAGATTATTTATGATAGTTTTAGCTGATTTGTCTACTTTTAATTTCTAGGCTACTTTTCCCCACTTGTTCCTGTGCAAACAATGCTGGTTACCACAAAAAGTTTTTCCCTTGTTAGTGTTTATGCCCTTATTTTATTTTTGGAAGGTAGCCATATCCTTTTACCCTCCCCTTTGTTAGACTGGGTAAGTCACGCACTTATAGTATCTTTTATCACTGTGGCTTCCTTTCTTTGGCCCTGCTAGTAGCATGCCTTTGCATCTCTTCCAGTTTGAATTAATTGTTCTTGAACATGGTTATCCAGAATTTTTTTATTTGTTCATCATAGTAATTTAGTCTCAAATAACTGAAAACTGAGGCTGACATGTCTGTGCAAGCGATAAATTACTGAAACGTTTCTGTTGTTTGATTTCTCTATGTAATAACTAACCTAGCTAAGTGAGCTGCTTTGTGTAATTTCTGTATTCTGTGTATTTATTGTGTTAGCTGTAACTGGTTAATTTCTGCAATATGCACCTTCATGCTTCACTTAAACTGGGGAAGAAGATGCTTTGATACCAATGACTATGGACCGAAGCCTGACCTCTCACCAGAGTAATTGTATGGTTAAGACATCGTTGTCTGCAATGAGGGTTTTTTTACCCAGTCTCACCCGTAGCTTCAGGCTCCTGACGGTCCCCACAGGAGCCATAACAGAAGTCTTTCTGGAGAAATACTGTTTGAATGCTCCACTGTGCAAACTATATTGAAACTTTTGCCCTTTCCAGTGAGCTGGAAGTTAAATGCTGGGGAGAGGCTCGCTGGATTTAAAAAGTACTGAGTGAGATACAATGGCCAAGTTTGGCTGCTGAAGTTGATGCTGCTTTGGTGACACCTGGGGTTTTTTTGCTGGGGGACTTTGGGATTGCAGCAAAGTATAAGTTTATGCTAGGAAATTTCATTGATCATGTATTTCCAGAGAAGGTCAATGTATTTTAGTGGAACTATTAAAAAAAAATAATTCAAGTATATTCCACAAGGGGACATAACATGGAACAGTCTTTCCATTTAGAGTGTAAATAGAATAGTGGGAAAATTATTTCTCCTTTTGTATTTTACTAGGCAAATTTGAGAAATTCAGTCCACAGTATATTGGCTAAAACAAAGAAATAGACCAGCATCCTATTATGCAATGTATTTCCTGTTTTCCTCTCCCTAAAGCTGTTGGGCACAATCCACACTGGAGTCACCTCTACTATGTGATTTTCATGGTGCAGTAGAGTATACTTATTAAATGGCAGATAGTGGGAGGGTTACAAGCACACTGAAAGAGAGGAATAGAAAACAATCCTGACAGTTTGGGGAAATGCTTTTAGAGATCTGGGATGCAGTTGAGTGTAGTCATCCCCATAGGATGGCAAATGACAAGTCAAAAGCAGTTCTGCAGAAAAAAGATGTCTGGATCTGGAAAGAATAGTGGATGACAAAGTGAACGTGAGTTAGTGATACCCTGTTATTTGGGGGTAGAGGAAAGGCAAACATCAGAGTGGCTGTGGAAACAGGAATACAGTTGACAGGAAGAGAAGTAATGCTTCGTGGTGGGAAGGGAGAGGGTAGACATACTCTCCAGGAACATAAAAAGTAGCTATAAGGTTGAGCAGGAGATTTAGTCTCTCTGAGGAGATTAACTGTGACAGGATGATGCAGTTTGAAATGGTAATGGAATAGATCATCATTGGAGGCCTCTGAGCACAAGTTATCTCTCAGGAATGTTACAGAGGGTTGATCCTGCACTGGGGAAAAAAGCTAATCTACATGGCCTCACAAGAACTATTTGAGCTCTGTTTTCAGATGAGTTCATTACTTTAATAGTCTTGTTTTGTTATTTTATGCACAGTGGATTGTGGTTTTTAAAAAACTTGTAGGATGTTAAAAACCCCAACATTTGATTAGCATCATAAGAAATTTATTTGCTTACCATTTCATTGATATGAATGGTACTGCTAGAAGTGCACATCACCATCAGTTTCTCTAAAGTGGTGGTGTAGAAGACAACAATCTGATGTTGTATTGGATTTTTATGGGAACTAGGTTGCATTTAAAATATTTATATCCCCTGCTGGAGCATTTGGTGTGGCTATCATAACATTTGTATAGGTCAGAGCTCGGAGTATTGGACTTAAAATAAATGCCAAAGGATTATTTGGATAATAGACATTTACATAGTGCTAGTTTACATGGTTCTAGAGGCAAAGATTGATTGACATTTGTGTTTGTGTTACTTCTACAATGTGAAAGACCTGGAAAGGGGACACTTGATGAGAAATGCTGTGTGATTGTCATCTCTCGAGTATAAGAAAACAGTACAGAGTCACAAATACTCAAACAGAAAATGAAAATATTTTATATATTGTTCCATTCAGAGCTGGGTGCTCTCTACATCCACCTCTAACAGTATGTAAGATCAGCAGAGAACAATGTTTGATACTTTGATGCTTCATGTATATGTTATGGAGCAAACCCATTTGTTTCCTTTTGATTTTTGCAATCTCATATATGGGCTCATTGCCCATATAAACTGTTGGCTAGGGCAGAGTAGTAAATATTTTTCTGGGTTAAATATATCTTGCATAAATCTACTGGTGTGTTATTGATGGTAGTTTTATAGTGCTGAGTCTGCATTTATATTCTAGAAGAGATGGTCTTTTTGTTATTTCAAAGAAACTGAGCAGGAGCATTAATTAAAATAGAATTGTAGCTGAACCAAACAAGCTAAATAATGGAAACCACTCCAAAGAGCAATCTGTCCTTCCCATTTCTGCTCTGGAAAGAAATGCTACACATTAAGATGTTGAATGCACATGGTTGTTATGTGTAATTTGGCAACTAGCTAGATTCACTAGACTTATCATATACTCAACTTCAAGCTGCTGCCAATGAGAGACTGATAAAAGGAACAGAAGGATGATGGACAAAGAGGCTGAAAATGGAGATGATGTGGTTAAATCCCAGTAAAGAGAAGCATCTATTGATTATAGCTTTGAAATTTTGCCTGTTCTTAGAAAAACCAATGCGCGCTCTTTTCAATTTAAAATAAAAATCTTTGCTCAGGTGTTATATCCTTCCTCTCTTTAGACCTGTGTTGTCTCCCTACCTCTCTACTCTGTGCTTCCCTTTTTCTTCACCCCTAACTGCTTAGCCCAGCATTGGAAGCCAGTTCATCCTTCTGAGAGTCCCTCTCCCATTCCTGGGCCTGCTGTGCAAGAATTCATGTTGTCTGTAATGGACGTAAGTTTCCAAATGCCTAATTCAGCCTTGAGGACTTTCATGATCCCACCAGCTCTAGTCTAGAAGGAAATGATAGACTAGAAAAGGCCTGACCACTAAAAAGGAATCTTCTTTCTATGTGGCTGACAAGACTTTTTTTATACCTAAGGAATGGGGTACTTTCCTAGAAGACTAATAATGACATAAAAACCCTTCTTGGATCAGGAGCCATTTAGAATGCTATAGTGAGTGGAACTCTATTCTTTAGCTGTTGAACAAAATGGTAGATATATAATATTAACATTTTTTAAAGACCAAAAGACATCTGTTAATGTTAGGATGCAAAATCGATTAGTCCTGATCAGAAAAAAAATGCAGCCTTCATGAATCAGGAAGGCATTACTCTGTAGACTCATGGTTAGGACACTCAGCTGTACAGGTGATTCACATGTCCTTCATGCCTGTTATCCTGTCAGTTCACTCACCAGATTTGGAGGACCACAGATGTGGTTCTTCTCCAGGATTAGTTGCTTTCCTGTGCTTTGCAATCTTCACTCCCCTTTGAAAGTGGACTGATGTTTAAGTGCTTAGCTGAAAACAAAAATATCCTTTAAGCAGTTCAGACAGACCCACTTTACACAGCTTTTGAGCCTTGTTTTAGTTGGTTTTGATTACCAATCATTTTTCTACATTGTGCAAGAATTGGAGAGCAATTGCAGAGGCAAAATGCTGTATGGCTGATATCCCATAGGTTTGCTAGTGTTTGAAGTTTAAAACAACAGATTTTACAAATACTGTGATTGATAATGAAATAATTCAGCTGCTTCCTAGGTAACATTCCATACATATGGCTTATGTTTTCATCTCAAACATACGGACATAAATGTGAACAGTGCTACATGTACTGGTATTTCATGCCTCTTAGGACACATCCAGTTTCTGCTATTGAGTTTGTAGCCTACAAAATGGTTGTAAAAATGTCCTGCAAATGTGTAATTTTTTTTTTCCTTAAAACGTCCATGTGATGCCCTCCTCCATCAAACTTGCAAACCCAACATTGATGCGAAGACAACATAGATTTCAGAATTGCTGACTGCTCTGCTTGCAGTTGTGAAGTGCCATGGGTAGCTGGAATCTCTGCAAAACATTTGTAATGTATGTTGGGTATGGGAGGGAGTTGGTACTGAGATCCTGTTGCTGTGCAGCTTTTTGTGTACCTTAAGAAAGGAGGACGTTGTTTTCTTATCCAGTTAATAGAGGGGAAGAAAAAATTATTCTTGTGTGTCGGTAGGCATGGATTTAGTGATTAACTTTTTAATGGCAGATACCGTGTTATCTGCATCCAACAGGATTTCATGTCCTGACTTGCTGTATGTGTTCATGCATCAGGCAAGTTTTAACAACTGATCTGTTAGATCAGGTGTTGGTACAGTTAGGCACAGGCCCCAAGGTCTTTGTCTTCATCTTGGTAGTCAGTATTCTGACCCACTTTGTGTATTATGTTAATTTCCTGTCTGTATCAAAGTGGTCGGGGAAATGGAATAATAATAACATTCACAGAAATCACTTTGTGGAATAGACTCTGAAATGCACTTACTAAGTGTAAATCTTATCTTTTCCCCTGCCTGCAGTAATTCAAACCCTTCAATAATTTTTAATTAAAAGACAAAGGCAGATACTAATGCCTTTATTAATGCCGCAGCATTAAGTTTTTTGTCGTCATTGTAACTAGGAACCAGTTTCAGAGACAATCTTAGCATTTCTGCTATGAAGAACAAACTAGATCATCTCCTAGTAGGTATGGCTTTGCATTTGTTAGCAAGATTGATAATTCGCTATTCTTTAAGGTGTCCTGTTGCTTTAATTTCCATTTGGACAAAAATATTGTGTACCACACACAAAATGGAAGGGGGAGGAGGCAAATGAGGTAAGGAGTGTGAGAGTTAGGTCCACCCTGACATATTGAACATTGAAGACATATAACAAGGATATTGATAAACATCTGTTAAACATGTACAATTGATTCCGTTCACCCTAGTGAAGGAGAATGGCTAAGGGAAAAAATGTGTTAAAATAGCAAACAGAAATCTTACAGCAATTGCTGATTTTGAGTCCATACTATCATAGAATTGTAGAATCCTAGAATATCTCAGGTTGGAATGGACCCATAAGGATCATATCCTTGCATTCCCTTTTGTGCACAGAACAAATTTAGTTGCCAGACTGGTTGAGGTCCTGGTAGCTCCTATAGAATTGCACTCCTGCAACGTAAGGAGGAATTTTGTTTTTTACTTTCTGAAAGTCTAGGTATAGTACCTCTAGCACTCACATTTACGTATTGTGGGACATAAATGCACTTGTAGTTTCTCTTCCTGGTTCCAATCTGTAAATTTCTCTGAGGTTGTTATCAAGAACAAAACTAGATCAGAAGAAAAGCCACCAGACTGAGCTCAGGAGGCCAGAGGATCTAAAGAGGACAAATATGAATTGAAAAAGGGAAGATTAGGAGGGAATAGGACAGAGTAATGTGATAAGAAAACCTCATGTTTAAATGAAAGGGTCTAGAGTGCCAGGCTTTACCTGAGGATAATTTTGTCCTGCAAGTGAGACCAGAGAACAACAGCAGCAGCACCAGCTGTCATTTCCCAGCTGTACTTCGGTTGCGGTTGCAGCATTCACCCAGCTGAGATGGGGGCAGAGATGCATGGGCTAAGTGTGTAAGGTGGGTTAAGGTGGGAAGCAGCAGCAGTGGAGGGGACAAAGGCAGTTGTTTGCTACTGAGACAAGGGGTGTGGTGGAGCAGCCTGTGGTATGAGGAAGAGCTCCTCCTGCCCCATGGGACCTCTGTTGATTGAGTGCACTGCATGGGATGAGTTTGACTGAAAGCTTTTATTGGTAAAAGTATTTTCTTGAGAGAGGCATCCTTCTAGGTCTCAGCTGGGTGGGGAGCACTGGCAGTGGCACCAGCGTCAGCTCGTTGTTGTCTCCTTGTGCCCCACAAAGTGAGGTGCTGGTTGAGAAGAGAGGTGGTGTGCTGCGCTGGTCCCTCCGCTTGGCCTCCCATGGCTGCGTCCTTCAAAAGAGCAGGACACTACGAATACTGTAAAGTGGAAAGAAAGGGATGAGTTACAGGTGCTGCGGCTGCAGGTGTTCAGGAGCAGGCAGTGGGGCAGGCAGGTGTGCCTGAGGACTGGCCACCGCCTTTCTCATCCAGCCTCTTCCTAACTCAGCCGCATGAGACATGCAGCAACAGAGCAGCCTTCCAAAACCTGCTGAAGGGAACCCCTCAGGAGCTAAGGCACCTTGTCACTCCCCAAAGCTCTTGTGCTGTGTCTGTAAGAGTTGTTCTTCCTTCCTTTGGCTTTTATTCTATTCTATCGTCACCAAGGATGCCCCTTACTCTTTGTTCTCCTTTGCCTGTCCTGTGCTTTCAAACAGTGCCCTGAGATGTGGTGTCTGAGCGTCTGTGCTGGCTTCAGTGCAGTGATGGGGCTGCAGGATCTCTGCTGAGCTGAACCACGATCTGGAGGGTTCCCTGTGCTGAGCATGGGCTCTTCCCTTCAGGTTGTGGCAGATCCCCCTGACATACAGCTGTGGGCCCAGCTTCCTCAAAAGGCTTGGATGCTTTTTGAGAAGGCAGCATTGCATGCTTTGCCTGCCAGAGTGTTTGGGTTGTTCGAGTTTTAGGTGGAGGTGGCGTTTGCTGTACCTCACTCCTGTTAGTCAGGGTCTCACCTTTTTCCTGCATGTAACAACTCAAATCCCTCATTCACTTTAGTGATTGGCAGTGTGTGTGTGATCAGCAAGTCTGAGTTGAATTTCTTCTCCAAATAGCTGGAAACTAATTTGGGGATGCAATCTCTCATCTTCCAACCTAGAAATGGGAGAAAGCAACCACAGTGAATAATCGGAGAAATGCTGTTTTGGTAAAGTGATGTTTGCGGAGTTTGCTGGTGCTAACCAGTGTAGCAGCTCTCCTCTGAGCAGAATATCAGAGCCATCCAGGGCTTGTCGCCTCTACCAGGCTGTGCTGACTTGTAAAATATACTTGAGGCTGTGCCCTTGTAAAGTGCAGAGCTAATTTGTGGAATGCACCAAAATTAATAGGATGAGGCTAAAAGTGTGAGAGTGTCCCTTCTTTGAGCTGGGAGTATAGCTGGAGGGAGTGAGAAGATCCTTGAGCTGCACCAGGCCCTCCTCTGGCATAAGACAGAAGCACTTACATTGCAGTGAAATGCAAGCTGAGATCAATTGCTGGGCATTAAGATGAGTGTGTATGAGGGTGGCCCCCCCTGAAAGGCAGGTAGCGGATACATGTGTGACAGAGGGGTGGGGATGAGAGAGAGTGAGAGCGGGGGAGAGGGAAGCATCTTGTAGTGTAAGAAGAGAGCAAGGTGCAACAGGAAGGTGTTAGTGGGGCAACAGGTAATTACTTTCATGGGACATTTATGATCTTTCTACATGTACTGTAGGGTCAAGACTGAGCAACCAGTACTGGTGCCTTTATCTTGTGATAAAGGCACTCCTTGGGAGGAGAGTAATTTTGTCCCTCTTTTAGTCTCCAGTTAGCTTAAACAGTTGTATGTGTTGAATTGTATGAAATAGTTACAGGTTTATTAGCATGTTTCATGCTATAGTGGAAATGCAGCATTCCTGTTGAGTTGTGGGTTTGGTGTTTTGGGTTTTTTTTGTGTGTGTGTTTGTTTTCTGCAAAGCCCTCTCAAAGAGGCTTCTTGGGACATTGCCAAGCTTGAAATATTCTTGGTGACCAAGAGGTTAGTGAGAAACAACTATGAGGAAAAGTATCCTTTGTCCTATAGCTGAGGACATTGCTCAGATGGGAAGACTCATTTTCAAGGGGAGGGCTACTCATATGCCCTGAAGGATACCTGTTCCACAGACACACTAGTGATGACCGACATGGAGAAGGCTCAGGTTTTTTTGCCTCAGTTTTCAATGGTAATCTCTCTTCCCATACCTGTCAAGTCCCTGAACCTCAAGGCAGGGTCTATGGGAATGAAGTCCCTCTTGTAAGAAGTGAGGATCAGGTTCGACATCACCTCAGGATCCTGAACACACATAAGTCCATGGGATCTGATGAGATGCATCCCACAGTCCTGAAGGAATTGGCTGAGGTAGTTGCCATGCCACTCTCGTCATATTTAAAAAGTTGTGGCAGTCAGGCAAAGCACCCAGTGACTGGAGAAAGTGAACATCACACCCATTTTTAAAAAAGGTGAAAGAAGGACCCTGGCAACTACTGCCCAGTCAGCCTCACCTCCATGCCTGGTAATATCATGGAACAGATCCTCCTGGAAGGTATGTTGAAACATATGGAAGACAGGGAGGTGACATGGCTCACCAAGGGCAAATCGTGCCTGACTAACCTAGCAGCCTTCTACAATAGAGTGACTGCATCAGCGGACAAGGGAAGAGCTATAGATGTCATCTACCTAGACTCCTGTAAGGCCTTTGATACGGTCCCCCACAATATTCTTGCTGCTAATTTGGAGAGATATGGATTTGACAGGTGGACTCTTAGATGGACAAGGAATTGGCTGGATGACCCCATCCAAAGAGTCAATGGCTCAATGTCCAAGTGGAAACCAGTAAGGAGTGGTGTTCCACAGGGGTCTGTACTGAGACCAATACTGTTTAATATCTTCATCAATGACATAGACAGTGGGATTGAGTGTACCCTCAGCAAGTTTGCAGATGACACCAAGCTGAGTGGTGCGGTTGAGGGAAGGGATGCTGTCCAGAGGGACCTTGGCAGGGAACCTCACGAAATTCAACAAGGCCAAGTGCTAGGTGCTGCACCGGGGTTGGGACAATCCCCAGTATCGGTATAGAGTGGGGGATGAATGGAGTAAGAGCAGCCCTACAGAGAAGGACTTGGGGATACTGGTGGGTGAAAAATTGAACATGAGCTGGCAATGTGCACTTGCAGCCTGGAAAGCCTGGGCTGCAGAAAAAGAAGCGTGACCAGCAGGTGAAGGGAGGTGATTCTCCCCTTCTACTCCACCCTTGTGAGACCCCACCTAGAGCGTTGTATCTAGTTCTGGGGACCCAATACAAGACAGACATGGACCTCTTAGAGTGGGTCCAGAGGAAATGGTCAAAGAGATGACACCTTTCCTCTGAAGAAATGCTGAGAGAGTTAGGTTTGTTCAGGCTGGAGAAGAGTAGGTTCTGGGGAGACCGTATTGCAGCCTTTCAATGCTTAAAGGGGGTTTATAAGAAAGATGGGGAGAGATATTTTATGAAGACCTGTAGGGACAGGACAAGGGGCAATATTTTTAAACTGAAAGAGGGTAGATTCGGATTGGACACAAGTAGGAAATTTTGTACGATGAGGGTGGTGAAGCATCAGAACAGATTGCCCAGAGAAGTTGTGGATGTGTATCATTGGAAGTGTTCAAGGTCAGGTTGAATGAGGCTTGGAGCAACCTGTTCTAGTGCAAGACATCCCTGCACACAGCAGAGGGATTTAACTGGATGATCTTTAAAGGTCCCTTCCAACCCAAACCCCATTCTGTGATTCTATGATTTGGGAACAACCATGAAAAGAAAAGACGGAGATGTCTAAAATGTTTTCTTGAGTTTCATACCTCCGAGCACAGTTGCCTTCCATGTACGCCCAGACAGCAGGAGCACAGGATTGACGGAAATCACTGAACCAGAAGCTGGTATCCCAATCACCACAGAGACGCCAGTGCTCATCTTGCAGGATGCCAGGGCAGCAGTCTGATGGGACAGGCAGGTGAATTAGAGAACGCACTGATGCATTTGTCAGAAAAGCATTCTTTCCGTGCAGTCACCTACCTGTCCCTGGTAATCTGAAAACACCTGAACTTGGAGAGCTCAGTGCCTGTCCTGAGACTCGTACATCATTTTCTCCCAAAGCCCATAGACTGCCTTTCTGGGCAAAGATGTGGGGGCAGCAGGCAAGAAACTGCCTGCCAGGGTGAATTTTGACCTGGCAGGAGACTGAATAAGCTGGGAAAGAGAACATGTGCTGAAATACCACCTACTATGGTATCCACATGCCCGATGACCTCAAAGGAGTAGTCTACACCGTGTCCAGTCATCTCAATGAGCACCTCCTGGATGGGCTTCTTGAAGTCCTGAGGACTGATGCAGTCGGTGGCTCCCAGCTCCTTGGCCTTTGCAAACTTGTCCTTGTTGATATCGATGGCAATGATTCGGGAAGCTCCAGCTGCTTTGCAGCCCATGACAACAGAAAGACCAACTCCTCCAACACCGAAGATGGCACAGGTGGAGCCTGGTTTTACCTGCACAACATGGGGCCCTGTGAGTTTCCAGCATGAAGAGGAGGTTTCTGTTGCACAGGGTTGGTGAAGGTGTGAGGTTGGCTGTGGGGTGCTTGTGCTTGACATGCCTGAACACCAACCTTGGCAGTGTTGATGGCAGCCCCGTAGCCTGTGGAAAACCCACAGCCAAGCAAGCAGACTTTGTCCAGAGGTGCAGCAACGTCTATCTTGGCAACGGCGTACTCTGGGATCACGGTGTATTCTGCAAAGGTGCTGACCCATAGGAAGTGGTGGATCTGCTTCCCTTTGCAAGTGAACCGGCTGGTCTTGTCAGGCAGCAGGTTTTGTGGTTCAGAGGCACTGTTGGGAGGTACATGCATTTGTTCTTCATCAAGTAAAGCACCCGTGGGGGTGTCAGACTTGTTAGGAGACAGCCAAACCCATTTAGGTGTATGGGAAGAAGCAAACTCACTGGGACTTCAGGCAGTAGTTGGATTCGGGATCCAGGCAGAAGCTGCATTCCCCACACTGTGGAAGGCAAAGGGGGATGACTTTGTCTCCTGCAACAAAGCAGATCCCTGTTAGGTGCTTCTGGCTCAGCAGGCCCTGAGGTTGCTGCCTGTGGAGTGGCTATGCTGAGCTTTGCGATAGCAGCATCCTACCTCGAACCCTCTCCTTTCTCTGTCAGGAGGAAGTGCTCATGTGCACGGGGAATAGACCAGGAAAGTGTATGTGATAGTCCAGTGCAACAAGTGTGCACTCAGGTTGGAGCCACTGACTCAGGAGCAGGGGGAATTTCTGAGTTCACCTCCTTTGAGAGATGACTCCTGGGCGTGTGTTTGTGTCTTACCTGGTTTCACAGAGGTCACTCCTTCTCCAATGCTTTCCACAATCCCAGCTCCCTCGTGGCCTGGGATAACTGGGAAATCCACATTAGGAAAGCAACCTTCCAAAACGTGGCTGTCTGTGCGGCAGATGCCGGTGGCCACAATCTGTTTGGAGAGGAAAGAGCAGATGAGCTTTAGAAACTGTCTGGCCTCTGTTAAACTCAGTTTGTGGAAGGATTTTTCATAGGGCTTCTCTGGACAGTTAAGTCCTATTTGTGCACACAGATCCCTGACAGGTGTATTCAAAGTATAACTACAAGAAGAGCAATTCCCACAGGGCAGAAAAAAAATACTGAAACGTTTTTTTACCTTGATACGGACTTCACCTGCTTTTGGAGGCGCAACTTCCACCTCCTCAACAGAGAGTGGCTTGCCTGCAGCCCAGGCAACAGCAGCTCTGCATCTGATAACCTGGAAGCAACAGAGGGGATTACACTACGTGGGATTGTTTGCCTTTGGCGCACTGTCGGGGACGGTCATCTTATGATGACCTAAAACAGAGCTGCTTGGCGTGTGTCTCTGCACACCGGAGCACGCACTGCTGGAGCTACACAACTGTCCTGTGCTGTTTCCTGGGGGCCTTGCTGGGTGGGTGGGATGTGGTGGGAGAGCAGAAATGCAGGACTGCCAAGCTGTATGTGAAGCCAAGTGATGTTCAATAAACACTGGCATAGTGTGAAGTGTGAAATGGAAAGATGAAGTCACCAGTCCCTAGAGCATAAGGTTTGTCTGGGAGTGTGGACCTGGAAAAGCACACCTGCCTTGTGCCTGTGCAAGAGGGCTCTGGAGGCAACCCTGGGGCAGCGGGGCTGAGCTGCTGCAGCCCAGGAGAAGCTGCAGGCCCTGATGGGTGGGGGGATATCCTCTCAACAGCACTCGGTGCTCGTGCCCTGCCCGGTCTTCGGCTGGTCTGTGCTCAGGGGAAGGTGAAGGTGGCTCTGGCCCCTCTCCTGTTTGCCATGAAGTACTAAGTGAGTTCCAAGCTGTCTTTTGGTAGATGAAGAGACTCTGGTGTACTGGGCAGATTTGACAGCAAGACATGCGTTTCTGTATCTTCAGGCCAGAAGGACAGCACTTTTAATACTGGTGGAAATGCCCATTAAGAGCTTTGCTGTTGGTCTTATAAGATACTGGGCTGAAGGTACCTAGAAAGGGTACTCTACAGGGTTAAGGAACAGTTCCCAATGGGCTAGCAACTGGACAAGTTTTTCCCTTGCCAAAGGGATGATTTGTATGTGGCACCTCCTGGACCCCAGAGCTGGTTTGACATCAGCAAAATTCAGCTTGTAGCTTGAAAGTGGTTTTGCCAGGGAAAAGATTGGAGGCAAGAGATGAGTGGCTGCAAGACTGCACCTCTGAAGAGCTGTGTTTCCCTGCCAAAGCAGGAACACAGAGTGGGGGTTGAGCAGGAGGGTGGTTTTCAGAGCGGTACAATTCACTATTTCATTCCTGAGCTGCTGGGCAGAACAGGAGAGGAATGCACTACCTAACGCAGGTACTGACATGTGCAGTCACATGAAAGCAGAAACTCATGTAATTCAAAGGGGTGTGGATGGGTTAGGGGAGTAAGGGCAGAGGAAAGAGAGTGCACAGGCTGAGTTATTTGCAGAGTATTTCCCCAGGAGCCAGGCACCTCGGAAAGGGAGATGGGAAATGAGTTATCCTTACTTTTCCAGAAGTGGCCATGTGGTCTTAGCAGAGCTGTTGCCGTCGCTGCAGCAGGCTGGAGGGAAACTGCCGCCTGTCTGGCCAAAGCCCTGTGTTGTGAAATCGCCCAGCTGTGGAGCCAGAGCACTCCTGAGCAGCTGCCAGCTGCAGCTGAAGGGGAAGGCAGGGAGCGTGGAGGAAAGCCTGGCGTGGGATCGTGGCTGGAGAGCAGGGAGCGGTGGTTACTCTGTGTCGAGTGCTGGACGCTGAGGAGCACAGCGAGTGTTAAGTGGCGGAGCTGGATAGCGCAGGGAGATGCCAATGGGCAGCGGTCACACTCTACAGGGAGCAGGCAAAGTCCTCGGGGGAGGCTTTTATTGGTGGCTCTGCCTTCAGCCATGCCCTGCCCTCCCTGCCTGAAAGGCACAGAGAGCTGAGGGACAGTTTTTGTGTTTTTTTTTTTCTCCTCCAGTTGCTTCCAGCAGGTGTGGAGGGAGGAGGTTCACTCCTCAGGGTCCCCTTGTTGCCAAGGAGTAGTATTTGACCTGGCAGTGGGTCATGCCAAGGTGTTTGCAAAAGGATTAAAAATTAAAAAAAAATAAATCAAACCCAAACCAGTGAAAACATGGTATGGTAGACAAACACGCCTGCTCTTTTGGAGTGAAACTTAACTGTCTGTAGTATTGCAGCTCTTTTCACCTGGCTAGTAAGGGGAGAATGTGTGATGAAGGGTGTGTGTGTATGCTTTTCCAAGGACACATTTCACTCGTAACCAGATTTGCAAGGGGACACACTCCCCTGCGCTCCCGTTTCTGCTGAGGCATCAGGCGAGGTGATTTATAGGAGATGGGCTGAGCGAGACCTTGTTGGAGGACCAGGCTAAGATGAGCACCTCGTGTGTGACCCTCAGGTTTGGGAACTGCTTATGCACTTGGGAAGACGTCAGCCCCAGGTTTGTGTGTGCAGGGGCCTGCCTGGAGAGGTTTGTGTGGGCGCTTGCTACCGCATGTCCCAGCCCTGTTTCATGGCGTGAGAGGGAAGGTCAGCAGTATATCTCTATGTTGGCGGGCCAAACCCCCAGCTCCCGAATCCCCTGAACTTTTCTCCAGCTTCACCCTGCTCCTACAGCTGGCTGAGCCCTTGCCTGGGACATGGTGGCCCTGGGGTGTGACAGTGACTCCAGCCACGTGGAAGTGCTGTTGGGCAGCCTGTTCCTGGTCAAGCCAAGCCTCTAGGTGATGATGGCCAGGTGCTGCCTTGCCGCTGTCATGGAAGTGAGCACCTGGCATTGGAGTTGCCATGCACCTGTGGATCCTTTTGATCTGTATTTATTTCAGGTGCACAGGGACCGTTAGCACTTTTTCCCAGGAAACTTCTACTGTTTTCATAGGTTTCTTTCCACACCTTTGGTAGCCTCCACCAGCCTATGAGCACCGATGATGTATAACTTCCCAAGAATAAGGATTTTTAGAATGAAGTTTTTAAGGTTTTCAATATTCAGCCTGGTCTCCCTGCTGCGTTAAAAAAAAATTTAAAAATATACCCTGCTTTGTGGTATGATTTATGTATCTTGCAAGAGAAGTTGTTGTTTCACTTGTCCTGAGCAGGTGAATATGTGACAGCCCTTGAACAGAACATTGGCCTGTCATCTCCCAATTATCTGTGCAGCACAGTGGTTTTTATTATTGGGATCAGGCTTTCCATTTGCTAACATAGAAGCAGTAAGAGGGGATTATGCTGTGTGGGAATAATCACTGCCTGGGATGCACGGTCAGGGAGGGTGATCTTACAAGCATATAAAAACGGAGCTGCTTGGCGTGTGTCTCTGCACACCAGAGCATGCACTGCTGGAGCTACACAACTGTCCTGTGCTGTTTCCTGGGGGCCTTGCTGGGTGGGTGGGATGTGGTGGGAGAGCAGAAATGCAGGACTGCCAAGCTGTACGTGAAGCCAAGTGATCTTCAATAAACACTGGTGTAGTTTAAGGTCTGAGGAAATGCTACCTGTGCTGTGTCAGATGAAGAGTTTGTCTCTTGGGAAATAATAATTGGATTTTTTAAATGGCTTTTGGAGGCTGACACAGAGCTGCTATATGTGGCCCTGGACCCCGCTGGAGTCCCTCAGCATCAGAAAGCCATTGGGAAGGTCTGTCAGAAACATGCTGTCCAGAGCTGTACAATCACACAGAGAAATTAATCTTCAACTGGGTGTGGATGGGGAGCTACAGGGAGAAATACCCTAGGACAGTGTGAACTATTTGTTGTTCCCTGGTCAGAAGCCACTTCATTCCTCCACGTGAAAGCAGAACTAGATTGCTGCCTTATAAAATGTGCAGTACAAAAATAATTTCATAGGTTTATTGTTTTGGACCGCAGCAACTATCTTAATAAGATACTAACAGCAGGTGTTTACTGTGCTTGGCAGATCACAACAACAGAAATGAGCTTTGCATGATCCTGAAGAGGACTGAAGCAAGGAGGTTCATTGTACTTTATTCCCTAGCTCTACTTTTTTTTCCTTCCCTCTTCTACTCTGAAGACTGCTGTTGTATTCTCTACCCTTCAAGCAATAAGGAATGCATTGGAAAAAAAAACCCATGCACCTGGCATATGGTGGATACTTTACCTCTCCATATTCCTTCTTTCTGTCCTCACAAGCTAGGTTTAAACAGGCCTTCTTTGGCTTCTGTTTAAGTCATGACATACCTTAGCTGGTACAATAAACTAGCTTGGCCTCCACAGAAAAGATTTGGTTAGAATACTCTGAGAATTGAGATAGTATGATGCTCTCATTTCTGCTGACTCCCTGTTACTACAGATGAGATCAGTTAAGTGGAATTAACCCCCCTCTTCTTCTATTTCGAATAGCGATCCAGTTCATGCTGTTGGTTCACACACAACCTGCCTTGAAAGAGATCAGAACTCTTCAACTGAACTGCACCTGAGAAGAATTATTTTTATGGTGTAGAAAAAAATCTTCAGACCTGATTGCACAGGTAACCCACAGAAAGAAATGACTGAAGTTTAGGTCTTGATTGTTGTGTAAACTGAGTTTATTATACACACACGTATGTAATCATGTGTTAAAGTCTAATCTCTCAGCAAACTTATCCTCAAATCATTAACCTAGCTGGGCCACTCAAGGACTCATTCTGCTGACACAAACAAGAAAGTTGTCATTAGCACATAGCCCCCTTACTTCACAGGCTCTTCTACCCAGCTACCACCCACGCGAGTGCCTGCAAGCTCTGACTGGCACTTTAAAAAGGTAAGTCCATGTTGACCATGTCTGCCAAGACAGAAATCGCCTCTGTTCCTGTTTCCACATTACAAACGCAGAAAGCAGTAAGATGCTTTACGTTTGATTTCTTGCAAACTGTTATCAGCCACCTGTTTCTTCCCATTTACTCTGTATTCACACTTAAAGGTTTGGAAACCTCCCCTTTATTTAATGAAAACAAATAACAATACTTGGTGCATTTTCATATTTCTTCATGTTGTTTCCTAAGAATCAAATGCACTTGAATAAATTGGCCAAGGATCTAAAACCATGCTGACAAAACAACTAAAACATCCCCAGGAAAGAGGTACAAAGGTAAAAAAAACCAAAACCACAACACCAAACACCACTACAGCAGTTTTATATAAGATGCTTGGATACGTTAATTTGGTGAGACTTTCTCCAGTACCTAAGCCTATCATTTACTTAAATATCATTTACTGAAATTATAATTCAAACACATGGTCATCATAACTTTTAATCTCTGCAGTAATTCCCTTGCCTATGACGTGATGGAATGCTAAAGTCATTCAGGATGGATACATAGCTCTGACCTAGAGTTTTATTGTGCTGAGCTGCGTGCACAAATCTGTTAAGCTGGCAGTGTTATGAAGTCCCAAAGAAACAGTTTCCTTCATTTTTCTTCTATTAAAAGATTGCATATTAAAAGCCATTTTTTAAAAATCCAAACATTTCATAACACCTGTGACAGCAGCAAGTCCTGTAATTCATAACTGGCTATTAAAAGAAAATTGCAGCACAACACAGAGGATTTAAAGCAAGAATCAGGAGAAAGAGGTAGGAGGAAACAGATTATTTCACATATAAATGCTGTGCATGAAGTTTGGTTTGAGCTTGATCCTTTTAATCAAGGGTGGTGGTGGTAGACCTTTCAGAATTGTCTTGGTTTGTATTTCATATCAGTTGTTTTGGAGGATAATGATGTTTGTACTGGTGCTGAGCCATCTGCTGTGTAACAGTTGGGAATCCTAAAACACCAGGACACTGCGAATGCTGCAATACAAACCGACAAGTTAGTGACTGTAGAAAAGCCCCATGGCTAACACTGGCAAATACTGCTGTTTTCTCTGAAAATCTAGGCTACTGCTGTCAACCGAGGCACTCCCTCCCTGCCTGCCCAGCCCCAGCTTGCAGCAAAATGATGAAGCACATGTGCAAACCCTGCTGCAGATGCAGAGAACAAAATTCATGCAAGACTGCAAAGCCTTTGTTCATGAAGCCCAGGGCTCCTGGCAGTTGACCACCAAATAGAGCCTGGGAAGTCCTTGGAGGGGGACTAAGGAACATCCTTCCAGTTACAGATGGCTCTAAGGGTAACCTTGGAATGGTGCAGCTTATTCTGGGCTGAGCCACTGAAGTGTTCCATAGTAAAAATGGTCAGCTGCAACATGCCTCTGTCTTCAGGTTGACTGTCAGTATTTTAACAAAGCTGATGGCATCTCTGTCCTCATCACTTTCCCATTTGTTACACAAAAATCTAAAACTAACATCTACAGCACACCTAAAATAAGGACAGTGTGTGCTGCCTAGTTAGATCCTGAGAACAAACCTCAGGGCTACTTTCTTCTGTCACATGCTTTTTATATTTAGAGCAAGTAACACCTAAAATAACTGCTAGCAAATGATAATGAAAAGAAATCATGAATGTAATTCTCCAGACTGTGTAAGTTATAAACAGCTTGAACTTTCAAAAAGGGTAGTCCCCACACATCCTAACATATACAAATGTATCTCCCACTCTGCCAAGGAGAATTTTCAGTTATTCCCAGGGTGAACATTGTCACAAGTGTCTCTGGCAAACAATATTTCCCACCCTATGAAAACAGATCCTGAGCTGAAATCTTACAATATCTGAGGAATGCACAAGAGATAAATTCCAAGTTTGCAATGTATATATACATCTCCCTCTGCCACCCCGAGTCTTTGCTCAAACTAGAACCTGAAAGTCCCTCTGTGAGGACAGACAGGGCCTGCTGCATTTCAAAGGCTAAAGCTTTGCTGGCTTTATTACTACAGCTACAACCCCCAGACACCAACTGGGCACGATTAAGGGGCATAGTGGGTTGCCTTCCCTGTTCTCTGTCATGAAGTCCTACTATGCGTTACTGTACAGCTCCTTTTCGTTATCTATACAGAACTTTTACAACTATAGAACTTCAGAGCTATATAGAACCTTTACAATTAAACAATTTTTACCTCTTCCCTGTCCTCAGCAGATCAAATCCTTCATTGATTTTAGTGAAAGGAAGTGTGTGGGTTATTAATGGATCCAGAACAAATTTTTTTTTCATGTAGTCAGCAACCAGTTTAGGGACTGAATCTTTACTCTTCCAGCCTGAAAAAAACCACAGACAGGTCATGTTTCAGATAATGAAACATTAAATGTTTGTGAAAATAGATAAAACTCATGCAGCTTAAATTTTTAGATAAACTTTCCATAGCAGAATAGCATGATGAAACATTGTAGCATGTCTTTACCTTTGTAACACAGAGTGCCAGCAGGAAACATGGGATGAAGTGCAGCTATTCTACATATGACAAACCCAGTAAGTGCTTTACTGGTAGAAGGCCAGTAAAAATCTGAATCTTTACAGAATCCAAACTTTCCTCTGCATTAAATACTGTTTCAACTTGTCTGTTGATACATCGTCTGCTAAATCACACATCCTACAAAAGCTAGGGTGCTGACACCCATGTTGGTAACTGGAAACTTGACTGCCTGGTCAAAACTGGGGGGCAGCAGGGGTGGATGTTTCTCTTTTCTTACAAGCTGTACTAGATAAAGCTGTCTCAAATAGTGGGATGCCATTCCAGAGGAACCTAATGTGTTTCTGCTGTTTTATTCATGTGTCTGTTGAATACATCAGAGGAACTGGTTGTGAGTGAGAAAACCTGTTGCTGGAAACACATTTTTTGTGGCCTTCAGCTTTGTGTTGAGTGAGCTAGGGCTGGCTGAGCGAGGGTGGCATTCTGCTGGGAGAGCTCAGAAAAGAGAAAGAACTAGAAGAGACTGATGGCATCTGGCAAGGGGCTGAGCTGGGGTCAGACCCATGTGGAAGTCAGGTGGGTCTGACCACCAATGTCCTTCAGGGTTCTGACTCTCCATCTCTCCTGCTCTTTTCCTTTCCCTCTTGTTCTGTCTTTCTGTCCCTCTCATTCTCCTTTTTGCTCTTACTCTTTTTCTCCCCCTCCCTCTCTCCTCTTCCCACCTTATAGTTTCCTTATTTTCTTTTCTTCCTTTGTCCTCTTATATTTCCCCTTATCTCTTTTTCTCTCTTCTCCTCCCTCCCCTCCCCCTCCTTTTCTTTCTCTATTCTTCTACCTTTCTCTCTCCCTTTCTTTTTTCCCATTTTCCCCTTTTATTTTTTCTCCTCTTCCCCCCTCTTTTTCTCTACTTTTTGTCTTTTTCTCTCTTCCTTTCTATTTCTCTGCCTCTTCTCTCCCCCTCCCTTCCTGTTTTTCTCTCTCCTTCTCCCACAATTAACTAACAGTTCCCATAATTGATTCCCTTTGTGCTTCTTTGTCAGCAAAACAGCTAGCCATATTACTTCCAATAGGACAACTTAAGCAATTAATTTAGATATATCCTATTTCATCCAAGATGATTTACAAGTTTCCCAAGCCAGTTAAATCACATCTTTCCAAGTCCTTACCTCCAAAGACAGACCCTTTCCAGGTGCGACCAGTGAAGAGGAGCAAGGGGTCGAAGGTGATCTTTTGTGCTGCAGGAGGCACTCCCACAATCACACTGACTCCATAGTTGTACTGGCAACAGGCCAAGGCCGCAGCCTGCATTGAAACAGAGGGACACCCTGGAGTCATACAAGATTTGCTGCTGGGGCACAAAAGTTTGAATTCCTTCTCCTCCTCTCAGGGCTCAGCCTGCAATTCAGTTTTTGTAACCGAAACCACATCAAACAATTTCCATTGTATCCGCTGTCATAGGTTAGATATGTCCTAGCATTGTTTTCCTTCCCCATTTTGTCTTAGTAATTAGTGACAAGCCACTGTTGGAAGGCAGATAGTGGGCTGTGTGAAATTTAGCCACTCTAGTTAGGCCAGGGGACTACATTGAAGTTCCCTTTCCTAAGTTTCTGAGCATGCTTCTGTCCCTGCCTCTCAGTGGCAGACAGCTGGACTTAACAGGTTTGAAGTTAGCTTGACACTGTGCTCAGCTCCTCACCCTCAGCGCTTAGCAGGTTAGCGAAGAGCGAGCTAACAAGCTGATGCCTCATCTGACCACATCTTTTGGTAGCATACCATGGTTTCAGTACGGCCGATGACCTCAAAGGAGTAGTCCACACCGTGGCCAGTCATTTCGATCAACACTTCCTCAATAGGCTTCTTGAAATCTTTAGGGTTGACGCAGTCGGTAGCACCCAGCTCCTTGGCCTTGGCAAACTTGTTGCTATTGATATCAACAGCTATGATGCGGGAAGCTCCAGCCGCCTTGCAGCCCATTACAACAGAAAGGCCAACTCCTCCGAGGCCGAAGACAGCACAGGTGGAGCCTGGTTCCACCTATAATAACCGTATAAACACAGCATACTGTTACAGTCCAGGTAAAGTACAATGCATTTTCTTATTATCAATGTATTTTCACTTACGTCACTTTTTGTAATTTAGAGATTACCTGCTGAAAAAGAGTTTGCATATGCATACCTATTAGTGCAGTAGCCAGCTCTACTGTTATAATCCTACGTGCGACTAAGACAAAGTGTCCCTAAAATACCTTTCTGAGACCAGGTTTCCATTACAAGTCTCAGCTTCAGTGTAGAGACACTTTGTTTTTTTTAATGTTGCTTTATATTCCAGTGGTGTTAAGATCTGTAGTTTCACTCCACTGGAGACAGTGCCACCTGTAAAAGTCACATTCATGTATTGCTACAAATTATGAGTGTTGCACACATAGGCTTCCCTGTATTCCTAGACTTCAGCTCTGTTGTAATATTTTTCTAGGGGTGATAAAGCTATGAGAGAAAACTTAACAGATGGTAATACTAAGTCTTTGTACTGGATTTTGAATTGAGGACTACTGATTACCTTAAAGACAGACAAACTGAAGGAGGCAAAGAACTAGTATCTTCTTTCCACCCTGAACTCAGCAGAGCCTACACCTCCCAGCTGCCATGCTGATGACCCACTTGCAGGCCACACAATCCTGAGCAGACCCCATGAGATGCCAGAAACACCCACCATGATGCTCACCTTGGCAGTCTGTACAGCAGCCCCATAGCCAGTTGAAAATCCACAGCCAATCAGACAAACTTTTTCCAGAGGTGCAGCAGAATCAATTTTGGCTACAGCAGTTTCATGCACTACTGTGTATTCAGTGAAGGTACTTGTACCAAGAAAATGGTGAATTGCTTTTCCTTTACAGGTGAATCTAGTGGTGCCATCAGGCATTAATCCAGCACCTGAAGAAATGCTGTTGAAAGATGACCAGAAATAATGGCAAGTGAAATCTGTTGAATGGGATCACTTTTGTATAAATAAAAATCAAATATGGGTTGTAGGTAACCCAGGAAAACTCACTCATTTTTACTGCACAGATTACCCCTGGTGCTTAAGCAAGTTTTGCACTCCCCACATTGTGGAACAAAGAGTGGAATAACCTTGTCTCCTAGAAAGAAGGAGAAATAAGAGGATTAAAAAAGGCAAACAAGCAGCATGCAGGTAAAAACATGAAGCAAGTGTATTTAATCCCTAGGCAAATGTGCACTAGGGGTGCAGTGCTGGTTTTAACTCCTTCTGCTGCCCCTGGAAGATAAACCGTCTCCCTCTCTGTTATAAAGGACATCATTAGGGCAAAGTTACGACAACTAATTTCAATATGCAAAATTCCTGGTGTCTTTCATAGAACCAAGTCTGAGCTATGTCATAAACCCATGTTAGCTACTGACATTCCCAAAGTACTTATTCGGCAGTGCATTTAACCTTCTAGTTAGAAAGAGAGTAGTAACACCCAGGTAAAGAAACAGATAAAAATTGACATCCAGTAGGAGAGCAGATTAGAGTGCCAAGATAACAGGGCTGTAAACTGTGCATACAAAGCATGGGAAATTAAACATTAATTTGCCAGCTCTCTTGATTCACTTTCCAATTTGCAGTCCTATTGCTATTGCACTGGAGTGAAGGTAGGTAAAATATTTGTCAGAGAAGCAGTGACACACACAAGCTAGGGCATCACCTCTAATTCTCTAGCACAATTATAGAATTAACGAAGTAGCACATAGCTTCCCAGCTATGCAATTTTTTACTGCTGCCAATGATGTACGGTAAATCCCTAATAATCTCTAAACAGGTAACCCCTAATACAGATCAATTTGTGATTTGACAGTTCTAAAATGTGGCTAAACCTTGACACTTTGGAAGTCAAGGGAGATGTTTGATTTCAACTAAAAATTGGAAAATGCCTTCAGAACATGAAATGCCCCCACTACCCTGACCCTCAGTTAACTTCGAACTGTGACATGGGCTGAGTAATGATTCTGCTAAAGAAACTGCACATTTTGGAGCCTTTTTTAGAACTTGAAGGTGTAAATTAAGCAACATTTGAGAAATGTGCTTTTGTACGTGTGTGCACGTTCAGGCCCGCTGTTTCAGCTCACCTGGAAACATGTGGCAGCCAGAATTAGTGATTATGAACATAGACATAAGAGAAAATGCAGTCAGAGCTATCACTGAAATTTGTAATATACACATTTGTTTGGAATTAAAGCAGAAATCTCTAATAAAACTTTTTCTTACCATACATACCGACCTGCTTTGGACATACCTTTTGCCAGTACGAACAAAGACACTGGAAGTACAGAGGTGTTAAAAGTGGACTACTTAGGTATTCTAAGAAACTGCCTTGATAAAATTGAGCATTTCTGGGCAGACTTTGTTCACTGCATATTTTGTCTTGATAATTTAGCCCTTGCTAGAATTTGTTTGGTCCTGAAAAAGCATATAGAAATCCCGCCTCATCTTGCAGCAGTGGGAGGAAAATCAGCATCTTTCACTGACTTCTCTATCTAGCCATTGTGATTTCAAGGAGGGTGTAGCGAGAGGAGCAGCTGGTCCAGATACGCGTCCTCTGGGCGATGCAGCCCTCAGTGAGCAGTGCTGACTCACCTGTGCTGGTGCTGCCCACAGGCAAAGCCTGCAGTGGGGAGAATTAAAAGAAGGCACTTTCATATGCTGTCTAGTGCTTTGCTCTGCCTTATTCTTGAGAGAGATCAGCTGTGAACACTGTGTTTAACGAACCTGTAAGTTACTACCTGATTTCCTATGGCCAGCAGCAAAGAACCTACGTTCTTAATCCCATGACAGGAAAAGCACTATGTAGGTAGAAAGCAAGCTGCAGATGTTTTAGCCAAAACCAAATGAAACTGAATAGAAGATCTGAATATAAATCAAGATTTGGAACACAGAAAGATGTGGACCTTACATACTGTCCTTTAAGGCATCCTTGAAAAAACTCAAAGTTGGAACATTTTCCTCTGCAACACAAGTACTCATGCATGTAATAATCTCTGACTTCAATGGGAATCTGGAAACTCAGCACAGGTCTTGTGTTTGGTGCTGTTTCATACCTGGTTTGATCGAAGTTACTCCCTGCCCAACACTCTCCACAACACCAGCTGCTTCATGCCCCAGAATAATTGGAAAAGGCATAACCAGTGCACCAGTTACCACATGGTCATCAGAGCGACAGATCCCTGTGGCCACGATCTGATTTAGAGGAAAGACAAGAATATTTCAGCATTTAACTGTGTCATATGTAGAAGTGAAATGATATCATAGATTTGGAGAAGTCACTTGCTTCCTTCCAAAATCATATATGCACACAATAAATCTACAGGTAAAACACTTTTGGTTGTGTGTTTCGTGATTTGTCTTAGGCTTTGATTGACAAAGCAAGGCTCCCGTGTCAATGTTTGCTGTGCGCTACTGAGCTCTGTAGGAAGTCTAATTGATTGTCTGGCAGAACCAATGTTCTAGCTATACAATTATATATGAAGAACAGAATAAATAAATTATTCCTAATATTTATATATAAATACATAAACATAAATAGTTTGTAATAGTACAGAAATATTACACAATTATGTAAATATAAATTGTCTAGCACTTATTATTTATAAACATAGAAATATTAGATATTTTATATTCCTTACATTTAGATCATATTACAATATATAATAGATATGTTATTAAAATATGTATTATACAGTGATATATATAATTACACTATAATTATTATATATTTATATATTTTAAATATATGTATAAGTTATATATACAAAAATTTAGGGTGCACATAGTATTTTATACCACATTTTGCCTTTTCTTGCAGGTAGGACAGCCGTATTTCTTTTGAAACATTCAGGTATGTCTTCACAATTTTATTCTGACTAATGGAGTTGTCAACCCCATGAGGGGGTTCTCCTCCTCACTTGTGTAGCACTTGAAGCTACTCTGAAATTAAAACAGTTGCTGAATTCCACTGAGAAAGTTCCTGAAACGTAACAGATGCTCAATACCCAGTTAAAAAAAAGAAGCTCCCAGCCCTACTGAGCTATTTCCTAGCACAGATTCAAACAAAGTCAAAGAGAATTTCTCACTCCACACTATAGGGGATTCAGATTTTTGTGTTGTACTGTAAAAAAAACAATGATGAAAAAAATTTTTTTTTTTGAACCTCATGATCAAATTTAGGACTTGAAGCATGTTCCATTGGAGCTCACTGAACAGTAACCTCACTCACCTAGTGAATGTTTTCTGACTGGATCCTAAAAATCTATAGAAATAATTCTGATAAACAGCAAGATAGAATGCAAGTCATAATAGTTGCTTTAAATTTCATTTTTAGTACCTTTATGCGAAGTTCATGTGCTTTTGGTGGGGCAACTTCCACATCCTCGATAGAAAATGGTTTATTGGCTTCCCACATTACTGCTGCTTTGCATTTAATAACCTGCAAACAGAGTAAAGAAAAAGGGAACAGCACTTACGTTTGCAAGTCACAACACAGACAGAGTCTTACATTTCTGCATGTGAGACTCCTCCTTATATTTGGGGGAGGAGAGGGAGAAGTACAGGGGAAAAAAACCCAAACGCCACAAAAAAAAGCCAGCACCAAAGCACAGTGTAAGCCCATTTCCCCCTCTCCTCCCGACCAAGATCATGTCTGACTTTGTTCATATTTTGGTCATATGAGGTTTTCAGCAACATGTATAATGGTCTCCTAGGATAACTGGATACCTTATCCATCCTCATTGTTCCTTCTCTGTTTCTAACTTCCTTGGAGGATGATTTTTCCTATGTTGGATTACTCATGTATATTTGTGTCTTCTGGGAGATGGCACACTAAATGATGCCATATATCAGGTTGTGATAAAGTCTGCGTCACCTACAACTGCCTGTGTCGGGAACTGTCAAGATTGCTAAAAGTGGAGTTCAGAGCCTAATACAGGCTTATAAATGTTTTATTACAGTCCACGGTCAGCCATGAGGCTGAGAGGACACCTATGTAAAACGATGTAGCACTATGCAGAGGTCATCTTGAAGAAGCAACAGTCCCTTTAGTGCAAGACTATCTGGCTAAAGTACCCTGCTTCTCAAAACGGGTATTTAACTCAGGTGGGGTCACTCCCAATAACCAAGACAGCTTTTTTTTTATTTGGTCTATTAGGCTAAAGTTTGTCCATTAGCTCTGCAGGCATTGTCCAGGTGCTGACAGACCTCTGGGATCCTCGGATCACCCGCCACTGAGGGAAAAATGCACTTGGAAGAGAGAAGAGCGTTGTCCGCTCCTCATCCAGGCTCTTGGACAGAGGGTAGCCCCAGTTTCCATCCAGCAATCTCACTCCTACTGTATTCAAAGGCAGGGGGACCTCTCTGTCCCCCTGTTCATTCCTGTTCTTCTTTGGTGGTCTCTGCCCATCCCAGAGATTTAAATGACTTCAGGCCCTGGGATATGATTTTTCCATGTCACCCTTATGGGTGACACTCTATTAAGTTCTCTTTCACTCTGTTACATCCTACTGACTGCAAGCGTTCAGATGGCATTATCTTGAGAGGGAAACGGAGGTGAATTGAGTCTAGGATGCAAGCAGTTTAGCATATGCATAAGTATCCTGCATGACTGGGACACTGGGACTGGGAGAACTTAGCCCAGCGTGCTGCAAAGTTCTTGGGTGGGGAAGGCAACTTTTTAGTATCAGGGCTTTTGAAGTAGGAGTAGAAATAAGGTCTAATTATCAACAAACTGTCACCTGGTAACAAAGAAAATATTTACTAGGAAATACTAAACATATGAAATAAAATAGGGTACTTTCAGCAGCTGGACCCAAAGTGGGACTGAGCATAATGCTTTGAAAAAGACAGACTGGAGAGTTTTGCACTAAATTTAACATTTCATGTGTCAAATGCAAGTGTGATTGGTAAAAAATTCAGAAGCGAGGCCAAAGATCACATTTTAAAGGGCCACATTTTCTAGGAAACTTCCCGAAAAAAAAGAAAAAAGGGCTTATGCATTTATACTGTATTCTACATAGCGCAATAATGATTTCACAACTTGCACAGGCAAAGCACATAGTGTTTATAAGAACAAAGGCATCCAAGAACTGTGGATTGCTGAAAACAAATAGATCTCTCTTGCAATGAGGCATTGGCTAACTATGATTCTTCTAACAGTTGAGTCCCTGTGAACTGTTACTGACTGTGACAGGATCCCACAGATGCACCGACAGCACACCATCACCCATTTCATCTATTAAGGCAAGCACTAGCTGGAGTCACAGTGCATTTTTTTCTGCTCCTGTGTTCTACCAGCCTTATAAGCTACTGCAGCAGGGCGAGGGTAGGTGTAGAAACATACCCTTTTACAGAGCATAAGGGTTATGCTGCTTGGTCATGTAGACCACACGGTAACCCATGTGTTACTCCAAGATAAACACAGTGAAAACAAGGCAGTTTAGTTACACTGCTTCCTTTACCATGCTCAGTCCAAGGCTGGGTGGAGGACTGAACTTGGTGAATTTACCTACACGTGAACTACAATTAATTTTGCACTTCTGGCATCTCAGAGTTAGAGAGAACATTTCCCCCCGCTTGTTTTGTTTGGTTTTAGAATAGTGAAGACAGCTAGCAGTAACAGCAAATAATCCTGGTACTTAAGGCACACTCCAGCAAGGTACATGCCTTCAGTCATTTTCCATCTCTGGGTTCCTGTCCATCGGCCTCGCTTGTGTGTCTCTGGGTGTATGTTAGCATCTCTCAGGTAGTGTAAGAAACAACATATCCTGTCTCCAGCAGTGGTATTAACCTACGTTTCTCTTGCCACTTTCTAGCGAAGATGTAAATACTCATTTCAGTCCCAGCTCAGTATTGCATTGCAGGTGATACTTACTTTTGGTCTTCATTAACTTAAGCTCCAGACTTGTTATATGCATATTCAAATTTAATGACTGCCCTAACATCAGCACAATTACACCTTGAAATTTAACACAATATTAACTATGTCTTTTCTTTAGAAAACAAACTGTTATGAATTATAAAGAAGCTAAAAATAGTTTAAAATGCTGCAGGATCTCAGAATGGAAACTGACAGAGCTGATAAATCCAATAATCTAAACACTTAATACATTGTATCATATTTCAAACTGTCCAATCAGAGATTAAAAATAGTTTGCTAAGCCTGGGGGGGAGGTTATTCTTATTCTGGTGCTGTTACCTTAAGATACCTCAGTGCTTAATAAAAATAAATAAATTATTGTCTTGAAGAGTGTAACAGCCATTTCCTAGGAGAATACCACAGCCTGCAAGTACAGGCAGCTCTCCTGTACCAGCTTGCTCCTATGCTCTCCTCTGTGTTATACCACCAGGACTTACGGTGTCCCTGCAAAGAAACTGCATTTAAAAATGCATTCCTCAGCTGCACCAAAGAAACTTATCTAATATAAACTTTTGCTTACTTTGCCTGCCATGCTCATGTTGACCGGTGTCTGTTTCCAATCGTGCCACCACTGATTTCTCGTGCCAGGAGTTCAGTCAGCTGCAAAGCAGTCAGGCTGCTGATACCACAAGACCCATCCAACACACTGGAGGCTGGTCTTGTGAAATGCTCCTGCAAGTGCAGCAACCTTTTAGCCAAGCCTTCCAGCTCAAGAGTCCCACCTCTTAATCAGCCAAAGCACCAGAACAAAAATAAACCACCCATCTGCTGAGACCTCACTCTTTACAGTGCTTCTGCCTTCCTGATTCCTGTCACACTCTTCCCTACCCTTTTCGCATCCCACCTATGGTTGCCCTCAACATCACAGGAAGAAAGCAAAATCCCTGGCTGGAAGCTGTCCCCTCTTTCCACCTCCCTGGGGAGGCTGCCCTCCAAACCCACTGCTCTCAGTGACACTGAGAAAGAGAAAAGGGGAGAGTGGCTCCTGAAGTCACAGCAGCAGGGATGCCGTGAGAACATAAAGCCTTGCTGAATTACTTTGGTGACACTCATAAGAGCCCAGCTGATATATTAAAACATGCTATTGTGCAAGCTGCTTAAGAAACTTACACCATCTGGCTGGGGCTGTACCTGCTCCTAATTCCTTAGTTTTACAGTCTGGCTACTCATTAATCTGTTGGAATGTCTTTCAGCGAACAGTGACCAAGGACAACGTGCTGATGGGAAAGCAAAAATCAGTAAGTCAGCGCAATTGCTGCAAGATGATGTGCATTTCTTACCACGTGCAACACCCTCCTCAATTTGCAAGTGACTGCCTGACCCGTTGGTTCCATCAATACCCACACGCACAGCCCCCATCACTTCTTGGGTGCCTGCATGCTTACCCTTAACCATACACAACGTCCTGGCGTGAGGGACTGCGTAGAGGTCAGCACTGCACGCCTTTGCTGTGGATTTCAAGCCTCATCTATCTTCAAGTTATGCCCAGCATTCTGAAATCAAGATAATTCCTTCAGAAACAAGCAAAAAAGAGATAAAACACTGCATATAACCTGAATTGTAATTACTAAGTACAGCACTCTCTCAGGTTTACCTGTATGACTGCAATTAATTTAAGAAATGGTACAGGAAGAGGAAGCAGGAGAAATGCAGTAGATGTATGCAACCTCAGGCAGGTGCTCCAGGGACAGCGGGGCATTCTAGTGGCCTCAGGGATGCAACACCGGCCTGCCACGGATGCAAGCTGTGTTTGGCCAGGGCTAGAAGAAGCTGCCTGCCTCCTGTGCCTTCTTGAAGAATGTCCAGCCTTCCTGGCCCGCTTTGCCCTTCAGGGCTGCCTCCCAAGGGACTCTGTCAACCAGACCCCAAACAGGCCAAAATCTGCCCTCCAGAAGCCCAAGGGAGCAGTTGTGCTGGCACCCCCTTCCTTACTTCTCCAAGAATCGAAAACTCTATCATTTCATGATCGCTGTGCCCAAGACGGCCTCCAACCATCACATCACCCAGTGTAATACAGTGTATTACAGTATAATAACATATTTTTTCTCTGTATAGCAGTGGTCATAATTAATCTCTCTTGCTGCTTCTTGGGATTACACAGCTACAGATGCCACAGAAATTTCACCTGCTAAGGTCATCTCAAAATTCATAGGGAAACTAATTCCATAATTGTATTGATTTATAATAATGCTGCAGATAAGCTGTGACTGCTCGCAGTATACCAGCTACTACATGTTGTGCTTACAAACCTTCCGAAGCATATATAGTCTTTGTGCCACACCTAAGGTAGAGGAACCTCAGATGTGCCCTGTGTTGGCTGAGCTCACACAGGGACACTATGACTCTAACCGTGTGGATTTTATCTAGATGGAAGTAACAAACGATTTCTGTGAGCTGACAAAATATATTGTCTGGTTATACAAAATTGGCCAGTTTAACTTGTATTCTTCCTCAAGATGCTGCTCGAACATGGGCTTGTTACCACCTTGCTCTGTGCCCCTTTTCCCACCAGCCAGCCAGCAGAGACCTCATGCTGCAACCCTGACACATCAGTTGGGAAAGACCATGCATAGGGAAGGCCAACCTCAAAAAGCAAAAAAGACTCACTCCTCTCCCAGCTAGAAGAAAATCTGCACCCCAACGCCCCGCACACTGCATATGCCCATACATCTCTGACCTGAGAGTGGAGTGATGGCTCAAGACCTCAGAGTAGGAGGCTGGGTGCCTCTGGGAAAGCGCCGGCAATACCATTCTCATGTCAAGCTGAAAAATTTGTGAGCTGTGGTGCAATTAAAAGATTGGTGGTGTAACACAAAATGTCAACACAAAAATAAAGTATATAAAAAACCCTTCTAAAATCTCCCAGTAAGGCCTTCAAGGTAGAAGACACATTCTGTGTACTCTGCATCAAAATACACCCAAAACAACGTGACTTACCTTCCTGTAACATGCTGGCAGTTCTACAAAACCTTGGGAGGCAAGACCTACTGACTCATACTTCCTAGAAGAACTTGTATCAGGATGAAGTATTTCTAGTCCAGTCTATTCCTTGACAGTTATCTTTCTCCTTTCCTCCCTTCTTCTAAAGTTCCCATCCCTTTTCCTTATCGCTGTCGTCTTTGACCCCTTTAAGTTTCCTTTCCCCTCAAAACTCTCCTCATCTCTTTAGCTATATGCATATTGAGTCCATGAAATGTTTTTTTTTTTTCAGGGAATGGAGCTGAGGCCATCTGGAAACCATGTCCTCTGGCCAGAGTGAGTACCTCCAACTGGGAACACTGGGCAGTGGCTCCTGTCTGCAGCCTGTGCAGGGGTAAGTGGCATGGTCTTGAGGAAGAAGGTGGCAAGAGAAAGCACTGCACATGGCACCACTGAAACACAAGCTGACTTGCATAACTATGTTGCAGAAGCTGCTTTATTTGCATTGCTCTGCCAGATTGCTCAAGACACCCAGGCTCAAGGTGCACAGCAGCCCTGGCACATGGGGAAACTACAATGCTGCCCCTTTATGACTCGCTCACACAGGCCCTCAGGCTCAATGCTTTGCTCTGATGCTTGCCAGAAAATACTTAACTACACCTCATCCTCTTCCCTAAAAGGGCAGTTCACTACAAAGAGAATTTTTCTTTATGCTTATCTACATATGGTATTCCTTCTTACACAATTAAAATATGATATATAATTCCTTTATCAGCTTTTTATCTCACTTTGTCCAACTGAACACGTGACACTAATATTCCCTCTCTCTCTCCAGTGAATTATTAACCTCAGCAGGTCCCAGTGAAATGTAGCCACAGAGGCAGAAGAGAAAAAGCATGCTGGAGTTGTTGATGGCTGGTGAGCTTGCACACAAAAGAAGGTGGGAGCAGCGAACAAAGGACCATTTGTGCAACTCCCGATCATCTTTATTCAGGGACTGTAACTTGGGCAAAGGACATGAAACACTGACCATGCTCAGCATACTGTAGCCATAACTACAGTTTCTGACTACAGGCACTTGTAGTGGAAGGTGGTGGTTCTTCACTTCCACTTCACAAGCAGCACAGCCTGCTTCCCACTCCTCACTCCTACCAGAGCTGAGCAGCCTTGTGTCGCTTGCTTTCCTCAACCAATGCCTGAAGTTGACTCTAGGTAAAGAGATCTAGCAGTTTCTGAAACAGCCTTCTTTTAACCTGAACAAAGTTAATTCTTCTGCACTGAACCAGACCCAATTTAACAGGAGAATATTATAATCACAGCTCAAGTGATTTAACTCTACAGAAAAAAGCTTTTAAGCGCAGTTATACATCACAGTTTTTAGTGGCAACTATACATTCTGTCCTACAAATAATAAAATCTGTATTATTTTTAGCTAATACTTAAGCATTTTTTAAAATATGTTACTGTTTCCTGCATCTACACTGTTCATATTTATTTTGAAGTTTCCAAGGTACATGTATGCTTACTTTCAGACAGCGATTTAGCTGTTAAAAGATAAGTAAGCAAATATAGTTTTAGCCTTCTGGAGGGTCTTTAAGTTGAAAATTCAGCATTTCTTCCTACTGTGTGACAGGAATTTTGAAGTTACTCTTTTACATGTCACTTCAGAACCTGGTAAGTACAAAAGATTCAGCTCTGGGCTCCACAGGTTAGTGGTAGAAAAAAAAAATGCAACATTTGTGACGTCCCACCCTACACAGTAGAGAAGTTGTGACTGCTCAACCCCCTTGTATTTTTCCACCTGCACATTTAAGGATGTCCAGAGGATTAGGTACACGAAACACTGCAGGTGCTCATTAGTATGAAGTGCAGAGATAAAATGGAGCAGCAGGTAAGATTCAGAGCTAACATGCAGGGCAGGTCAAATTAAACCTGGTCAAACAGCTTAGGGACCATATCTGGAGATCTTACAAATGTGCATGACAAGGCAATAGAGCTGAATTAAGCAAGCACAGGACATAGGGTTTTGTAAGAACATGAGACTCCCAGAAGTAAACACCAATACCTTCCCACAACACACAGAAGATAAGTCATGGGACAACGCTTTACTCATTTTAGTGAACTGAAGAACAAAAGCCAAAGGTGGAAACTGTAAATTAGCTAAACACCAGTTCTGAAAGTTTGTGGGTTTACAGCAAGTATTAAAAGAATTTGAAGAGAAAAATAATATGTAAGGAGAGTACTGAAAAATCACAGCCAAGTGACAAACAAGAACAAAGCACATCTTACGCTATCTGAAGCACAAATGGAGCAAAAGGGAATGAGTATGAATCAACAATTTTATTATTTACTGGCTTTAGGAGTGTCAGTAGGAGATGCTGTTGTTCCAGCTAACAAAGCCACCTTCTTGGAAAGAGAGACAATTACGCTCTACATTTCAAAGGTGGGCAAAACTTTAGCCAGCCTTAGATTTGGAAGTCATATTGAAGTCCACCTCTACCTGTCAGAGTAACTTATCACATGAAGAATGTGTGCTTACTCAAAGCTTATTTTAAAATTAATTTTAAAATGGATACTTTCCAATAATATGAGACAACACCAATAACAGTGCGGTGAACCTATGATCTTCAGTGTGATTATCTAATGAGCTGCATGCTGGATCTACAACATGTTCCAGGCAATAAAACGTTCTGTTCAAATCAAAGAAACGCTGGAACTTTTCACAATTCTCCAACCTTATCCTCAAGCTGTAAGGATTTTAGGAATGCCACCTTCAAGATCTATTTTACAAATAGGTAAATGCATTGTGAATTCACACAAGCCACCTAGATCTGCCCAGTGCACAGCAGAATCTTCCCCATGACGTTCTGTGACAGCGCCCATGCTGAGGTACCACCTTAGTGATTCAAAACAGATTAACTTCCAAACGTGTTGCCACAGCCATCTACATTGTCACAAAACATGCATCAGCAGCATGACAGTACCCATAAACCAATACTAGTTTACATCATCATCTGTCTATTGATTTTCAACTAACTATGCATTTAAATAGTTGATACCAGATCTTTCTCAAAGCTTCCAACAGGAAGGTTCGGGTTACCCAGCAGTTTCAGAAAAGGGACTGATATCAGTAGGTAACAATATTTCAAAGGCAAGCCCAGCAGTCCTAGGCTGCACTTCAGGGTATTTTCTTTTTCAGTTCCATGGCTCTGGGGCACAAAGAGTCAAACTGCCCCAAGACTGCCCAGAACTGAGGTGCCAACCTGGGTTTTTGGAATAACTGGTCAGCGTGGATCCCCTTGGCCAGCTACACCCTTGTGCAGCATGCTGGCTGGCACTGCACAACACACCATCGGTGGCCAACCTCTTGGCTGAAAGCCCTTCATATGGGAGTATTGAGAGAGGCTCTTTTCCACTCAGATCATTCAGATGTCCTCCCACAGAGTCAAGCCTACAATCAAACACAGTTGCTCCATAAGCAAACATAGGGTCAATGACCATATGTGACATGGGACAGGAGTCTATGTGGAAACCAAATCAAAGATAAATTGACCGCAATCCAGGAAAAGGACAAGCTGGGGCTAGTACGCTAACCCGGAGCAGCACAGTGTTTGGGAAATTGCCACAGTACAGATGCAGATGAACACTGCTGGGGTCACTGACTTCAGTAACCTGGTAGGTCTGTCATGTCCCACTCCTAACCAGGGAATGAGACAACAAGCTTACTTACGGTACCTTCCTGTCACCTCCCTGCTGCGTGCTGCTAGAAGAAAGTTTGCCCATTTCAGCCAGAAGGTTTGACTTTCTGCCATATCCCCTTCATATTTCCTGCTTCTGAGACTTCCAGGCTCATCGAACCACATCTTCTTTATTGCCTTTCTAATGTTTTATTAGACAGATGTAAAGATCTCTGGATGTATTCTGCTGTTCAGCAGCTGCCCAGGATTGCTGAGTAATAGTTCTGGCAGTACCCAAAACTTCAAAAAGCTCAGCGATGAAAATCTTAGCTTTCCTAAGCAGAACAATGATGCCTCATGGTGAAACACAGCGATCACGTCCTTCTAGAGCTTCTGTGTAGCTTTTCTTCTTAATATTCTGTTCTCCATCTCTACGGTGGCCAAGGAAGAAATTGACTTAAACTGAAACAAGGAGGATTCATATTACACTTCAGAAAAAAAAACAACCCAATTTTCTCTGGTCATGGACAGCAAAAAAGGTAGATTGCTTGGAGATGGTGTGGTGCCATCCTCTCGGAGGTCTGTAAGACCTGGTTAGACAAGCATGCCAGAGCTGATCTTCCCTGGGGAGAGCAGGGTGAAGCAGAGAACTTCCCTGCCTATTCTTGTACAGTTTTGTTAACTTTGTACAGCTGAAGCTGGGATTCGAAGGATCTTTCTTTAAGAAATGCCTGAGAGCACTGCATGTAAATATTTATGTCTGTTATCAGAAACTAATTCCTTGTCTTTTCCTATTATCAACCAGTACAGTGATTCATCTCTGCTTCCAGTGCAACACTTTAGTGGGCCACGCCTGAAATATGTGAGTATGTCTATCTTGAAAATCTTCAGAATAATACAGCCAGGCCTGTAGATTGCAAACAAAGAATGAATGTGCCTTCTTACACAACATGCCACAAGCTAGAACACTAGAGTGCCAACCAGTGCTCCAACTTGCGTACACGTAAATCCAAAATGCAAACAAATTAAAACTACATGTAGTGACTTCTAAAGCCAGCAGTATATGTGCTGCCTTTACGGCTCTGCTGGCTTTCCTTTTCAGTCCCACCTCATATTTTCTGTGCACATCACAGTACAAGGGGAGGTGGATGAAGCTTTATGCCCACCGCCAGCATAACTTTGGATCAAAAATACAATTATGATTGTCAGGTAGGGGTAAGAAAATTAGGTGTAAAGAAAAAGCTCAAGAGAAGCAAAGCAATTTACAGCCTAATTTTAGCCTGAAATCAGAACCGCTGAATAAATGTTCCTACTTGTTAAATAATTATATCTGGCATTATTGAATATATTAAATACATTCCTGAAAGGAGTGATAAAATCATGGAATTCAGCCAGGAGGAAGCAGCTTCACAATCGATAGTAATCACCAATAATAACTGCCTTGCAATGCCTTCAACTGGCAGCTCATGAAAGGATATTGATCTTAAAATGTTACAGCATCCCCTCCCCTCACACCCTGGAGATATTTGAACATAGAAAGATCATAAACTTTTCTCAAGCTGGCTTTTATCCACCCTTTCGGCTTGTTTTCTTATTATTTACTCACAGCTGCTGTTTATTGTCCCAGGCTGTTTTGCTTGTAAACTGATTTTAGCTTGCAACTGCCACGAATGTAGTCGAAAAGAGAGATGGTGTTTCTTTTGCCTGAAGAACGTCGGCCACTGAGAAAGTTATCTTTGTATCTCCACAATATCATCCTGAATGCTCTTTTCTCTATCACTATAGGGCTGGTGTTGGGAGTTGTAGGAATGGGGACAGCAAAGCAGTTCATGGTTTTACTTTACTGTAGATCTTTATGTATGGCATAATCCTCTGAATTGCATAGAGAATTGCACAGGACTGCTACCAGGACTGTAGCAAAAGCTGCTTACTCTATCACCTATTTTTTTCAATCAAAAAGTTGGATGCCACTTTGGAGCAGACATTGTGTCTCTCCAGCTCTGACCAGAAGTCTTTCAGAAGTACCTTCCCACGGCAACAATGATACTCCCTGCCAAGAACCACTGCTTTAAGAAACATTAACAAATTTTGAAACCAAGGGAAATTGTTGGAATCACCCACCAATGCAGACTTCCTTCAGTTATCTTTCACCGAGACTTTTATCAGTAACTCCAAAGTGTTTCCAGCCAGCCTTTTCTTTCAAGATTTCAGTTGCTGTTTGATCCAAAGATGAAACAAATCTGTAACGCTCTTCTGTATCTGCCCCCATCTTTCTCAACTTCTGAGAGAGTGCAAGAGGTAACGTACCTTTAAAAATTAATTGTCCAGCTCAGTTTTACACTTCTACAGAACACCTTAGCTGTTTTCTTAGACAGATGGGCATTGCATAAATTCTTGGATTTGATATTCTACACATGCAAATCCCCAAATCTAGTTCTGAGTTTTCCCTAGATATCCACCTAGCTTACGTGCCAAATCTTTCTTGCTTTCCATGAGACTTAGGCTTTTGAAAACAGGTCTTCACATTGAGCCCAGACTACTGGAGAGCAATCCAAGGTAAAGATGGCATAGGTAACTGATGTGAAGAGATAGATAACTTTCAAGAGTAACTTAAGATCCTCCATTATGTCTAAACTGGTGGACCCAGGCAAAATTTCAACCTCGATTAACGTTTGGAAAATGTTTTTCACAAGGCTAACAAAATGCATGTCCAAAAGAGCTATTCCTTTTAAAACTGAAAAATCATCTTAGTATTTTTATAGCATTATAGTGGAAGAAATATGGATCAGCTCTGGGGAAAGGGAAATGTGAAAAAGCAAAGTGCCAGAATTACTGGCAGATTCTAACACCTTAATAATAGTTCATCCTTTCACCTTCTACTGAAGTCCACAGGCTGAGCTGAACAAGGGAACCGTACAGTATCCAAGCCTCACAGGACACCTAACTTTAACAACTACCATTACTGCCCTTCACCTGACTCCATCCATTCTCCCTTTCTCCTTTTAGATGTGTCATCATCTCTTTAATGTTTAACACACTATGAATTGGCGTCTTGCAGCATCGGCAGTAGA